>NC_136422.1:28947500-29585000 GCF_052625555.1 Lactuca saligna
AAATTAAAATGTTTTTTTCTCTTTTAAATTTAAACAAATTATTTAGATAAAATAATCAAAGCAAATTAATGAGATTTTATTTTAAAAATTTGAAATTATAAGGAAAATCCATTAATAAAATTGATATGATTTATTATTAAATTTAAATACCATATGAAATTTAATGAAATAGGAAAACCACAAAATTACATATCAAATAAAAATTAATTCAAAATAACCACAAAATGACATGTGGCAAAATGAATGAGAGTGTGACAGGTGGCAAAAAAAACTTTCATTTATTAAAGAAGATTAAAAAGCTTAGAGCATTGGGTGTGGGCAACAAGATGCAACACCACCTCACACGCCACATAAGCAAGTGGTGTTATAACACCAAATGAGGAAATGGGCAACAAGATACAACAAGATGTAACACCAACATTTTGAAAATAAATTTATTTATTTTTGTATTTTTTTTTACTATTTCGTTTTTTTTAACTTTTTTTTTGTTTTCGTTTTTTTTTGTTTTTGCGTTTTTTTAATAACTAATATATTTTTTTTATAAAAAATATAATTTTAAAAACAAAAAAAGACATAATATATAAAATCTAAAATCCAATTACAATTAAAAAAAACATAATTTTAAACCTAAATTAATAAGTAAAATAACATTGAAATCACTACTAAATACCATACAATCAACCCAAATATTTTTTCCTAATTTGTTCCTTCATTGCTTGTAGCACCGCTATATCAGCAGGTGCTAAACCATCCTCACTTGTCCGAATAATTGACAACTGTTGTGTCATTAGTTCCCTTTCTTTTTGCTCCCACTTCTCCCGTGCCTGACTTTCCATAAATTCCAAATGACGACGTTTCAACTCATTTTTTTCTTTTATTAACAAATTATGTTCGTCGAATTTCGCTCTCATTTCCGCCGCATCTTTTGCTCTCATCTCCGACTCCTCCACATGTCTTGCAGCGCGCCTCGCTTTGTCGCGTCCGGGCGGTCGTCGTGGTGGGGATATCTCTTGGATATCATCCGGGATCTCATCATCATCGGCGTTTAGGTCGATGTTAGTCCGTGCGTCCGACACGTCGACCGAACTAGAATTGCGAGACCTTTTGGATTGAACCTCCGATGATGTAGGCGTTTTATTCCACTTTGGATCCGCTCGCAACAATTCCCATGATTTTTCAAAGTCGAAAACATGACTCATTTCGACCCGATATTGTTCCTTTGCAGCTTTGAACAAATCAAAGTCGTTGGTTCCACTTTGTTGTTGCGCCGCAATCTGGTTGTAAATACCGTTGAATTTGCTGCACCTCTTACTTATCATACCCCATTTGCTGCTTAACATGTCATTGTTGCGATACGAATTTTTCTTTAAAATAGCGTGAAACTTGTCGAGCACCGCCCCCCAATAAGCTCCTTTTTTCATTCCATTTCCACGAAGTTCGTCCTTTGAAGTAGCACACCAAGCCGCCGTCAAAGCGTATTCCTCCTCCGGTGTCCACCATTGTGGAACGTCTGCATTTTTAGATTCCACCGCTATTGATTTCCCTTTTGATTTTCCTTTCCCTTTCCGTTTCTTGTTCCTACTACCTCCCGCTTCCGCTTCACCCGATTGTTGTGTCGTAGGCGATGGTTGGTTGGTTTGTTGTTGCATCGAAGCAAAAGAAGGGAAAAGATTTTGTTGTAAATTTGGGTTTTTACCGCCTTGATTTTGTTGAAAGAAAGGTGAGTTGGGAAACTGTAGTGGCGGTGAAGCGGGGCTGAAAGCTACGCCTTGGTATGGGATCTGTGGTGAGCCTTGAGTCGATAAAAGGTTGAAATAACCTTCATAACCGGCAAACCCGAGAGGCGAGGTTGTGTTTGGGTTTAATGATGGGGAGGTGTTTTGGTTTTGGTCCATTTTTTTAGAAAAGTAATAAGAATATAGATAAGATTTGAAATGAAATGAGTATATGTATATATATATATATATATATATATATATATATATATATATATATATATATATATATATATATATATATATATATATATATATATATATATATATATGTAAAAAGGTTTTTTATTTTATTAATGTATTTGACCGTTTTCAAACGGTAATATTTCAAACGGTTAAATTTTAGCCGTTTCTACTCGTCTCCGTGCCCACGAGATTCAAATGACGAGAAGCAACGAGATAGGGGGCGGTGTTCTCCCCGTTACGGCGCCGTCACCATGCGCCACGTCACCCGCGTTATAACTCGTTTGTACGTTTGTACCCATACCGTTCAGTCTTATTGATGCAAATGATAAAATAACTATTTTTTTATTAATATACAGAGATTTCTATCGATAGTAAGAGTTTATAAAATAGAAACCACAAGATGTTGTGTACATGATAGAAACAACACGAGCTTGTGCACATGCCCAACTCTTATTACATAAGCTCTTACATCACTAAACCGACAACCCAAGCACACTTCGGAATCGTAAATGGGACTTCTTGTACGTAATCTTCTACTTACTCTCCAATAAAAAGAAAAAGAAAAAGAAAAATTGTTTCCAATATTGCTCAAATACCTACTTACAAATAATTAATTAACATTTTCGTTTTTTACCAGCTCACTTTTAAGAGTTCAAAAACAAGTTTAATTCATAAAACGTCACAAAACCGCGATGGTCAAATCTGGCATGTTTTGTATTTCTTAGGTTTCGAGAAGAGGCTAAATCCCAAGAAAAAGTTAATCAAGCGCATGTAAACACCCAAAACCTGTCAGAATTCATTGCAGAAAAGGACACTTAAAAGTTTTTTAAACGGGTATTGTAGATAACTCTTCTAACTTCTTATATAACATCATCACTAGTAGAAATAATACCATACTATATAGCCACAAAGAACATCATACTCGATACACTAAAATGGCTTCCAATGTTCATTTTCTTATGATACCATTAATGTGCCCAGGTCACCTCATTCCAATGGTAGACATGGCCAAACTCATAGCACAACACTCTGCCACAGTCACCATCGTCATCACACCCCGTAATGCCACCAGGTTTGGGTCGGTGCTCCACCGTGCTGTGGCGTCCGGCCACCCTATCCGGATCCTGGAACTCCAATTCCCCGCTTCAGAATATGGATTACCAGAAGGATGCGAAAGTGTAGATGATCTCCCCACATTCAATCTCTCCAAAAACTTTTTCGATGCAAGCGCTAAACTTCAAGAACCATTAGAAGAAGTGTTTAACGAGCTTAAACCAAGACCAAGTTGTATCATTTCTGATAAACATTTAGCTTGGACAGCGGATGTTGCAAGAAAGTTTCAGATTCCATGGGTTATTTTCGATGGAATGAGTTGTTTCACTCAGTTAGCTACTCATAATCTATGCGTTTCAAAGGTTCATGAACATGTCGGCGATTTTGACCCGATTTTGTTGCCGGGTTTACCTGATAAGATAACCATGACAAAATCCCAGCTTCCGGGGTTGTTCAATCCGGGAAAGAGTGCAAAGGCGAAGGAACTGAAGAGCGTACGTGAGAAGATAAGAGCAGCTGAAATAGGAGCTTATGGGACAGTTATAAACACTTTTGAAGAACTGGAAACAAAATATATAGATGAATATCGAAAAGTGAAGCAAAGAGTTTGGTGTATAGGTCCGTTTTCACAATCTAACAAGAATGATTTAGACAAAGCGCAACGTGGAACCAATGGTTCAATCACGAACCACGAGTGCATCACATGGCTCGATGATCAGAAACCAGGGAGTGTGGTTTACGTGTGTTTAGGTAGCCTAACACGACTCACACCACCACAGTTTATCGAACTGGCTCTAGGGTTAGAAGAGTCGAAGTCCCCGTTTATTTTAGTGGTGAAAGGAGGGAGTCGAACGGAAGAGATAGAGAAATGGTTGAACGAAGATGGGTTTGAAGAGAGAGTGAAAGGAAGAGGTGTTTTGATCCATGGGTGGGCCCCTCAAGTTCTCATACTCTCGCATCCTTCATTAGGAGCATTCTTGACTCATTGTGGTTGGAATTCGACTATAGAAGGGGTTTGTGCGGGTGTACCGATGATTACGTGGCCTCAATTCGCTGAACAGTTCTTTAACGAGAGGGTGGCTGTGGATGTAGTGGGGACTGGTGTCGGTGTTGGGGCTGAATCAGTGATGCATTTAGGAGAGGAAGATTCAGATGTGGTACAAGTGAAAAGGGAGGATGTGTGTAAGGCTGTGAGGATAGTAATGGATGAAGGTATTGAAGGACAAGAGAGAAGAGAAAAGGCTAAGTATTTCAGGGGGGTGGCTGAAAAAGCGTTAGAAGATGGAGGATCATCTCAGCTAAATTTAAAATTGTTCATTGAAGATATTATTGTACACATGAGTAAGGGATTGGCAGGTTAAGTTAGCAGGAATTGGTAGCTAGTAATTTATCAACATTTATTTGATGATTCTTATTTTGAAAGGTTATGTTTTGGTTTCAAAATTTGTAGTTTGTTCAAGATACTACAATGAATAAATAATTAGTAACATACAATGTTTCACATGAATTATTTTGTTACGTTTTTCATATTAATTTTCTTTCAAGACCATTAGAAATCATAATCCTGTCACATAAATCCAAATCTTCTTACCTAAGCTCTTACATCATTTGGAGTCATAATCAAAGGCCACATGCCACGTGACTAAGGATCAAGATATGGGGTGGTTTTGCTATTTAATTTAATTCAATTAATGGGCCAAGTCTTAGAGCAGTAGGTAAAGTTAGAGTCTTCATACGAAATGGCCACAGTTTTCTAGGCTAGCTGAAATGCAACTTATCCAAAGACCATTTACCAAGATATATTAAATTGTCACCTATTTATATATTGTGAATTAACATTCATATTTACCTTAAAAACAAAAAATATATTTGATACTAGTCAATCAATACACATATTCTAGCAAATGAAAAGGCTTATTTTAGTAAATTATTCTTCATTTTATCAATTCAAATTGTCGCGAAGATCAAAGTTCATTGATATAACAATAGAAAAAGCTCCAACAAATCGGATTGGACTTGATCTTCTTAGCTTGAATTCCTAGTACTTGATTGATTCCTGATATCTTCAATTAGTCTTCTCATATTGTGGTGAGAAGATCCTCCCACTTCTACTGCTTTATGTGCCATCTCACTAAGTTCTTTAGCTCTCTTTCTTCTCTCTTCTCCTTCTTTCCCTTCTTCCATCACCATCTCTATAGCCTTCCTCAATTCCTCCCTCTTTATTTGCACTCCAGACTTCTCTTCTTCACCCCAATGCACCACGTTTTGAGCACCAACACTAACTCCAATCTTCAACACTTGTACAACTAACTTCTCATTATAGAACTGCTCCTGAAACTGAGGCCATGTCACCATGGGAACACCAGCACATACCCCTTCTAGAGTTGAATTCCACCCACAGTGAGTCAAGAATCCTCCAATTGCAGGGTGGGATAACACCACCAGCTGTGGAGCCCACCCACGGATCAATAGACCTCGATCTCTGGTTCTGTCTTCAAACCCATCTTCTTCTATCCATTTTTCTATCTTCGGAGTCTTGTGGCCTGCTCGAACGACCCAAATAAATGGTCTGTTAGAAGATTCTAGAGCTAAAGCAAGCTCGACTAACTGGTCAGGCTCCATACGACTAATACTTCCTAGACATGCATAGATCACCGAACCATTATCTTTAGAATCTAGCCACTTCAGGCATTCGTTCTTGTTAATGGAGGGCTTGTTACCTCTCAGGGCCTTCTCTGATACATCTTTATGGCATAGGGATAATGGACCTACACACCAAACTTTATCTTCTTTGATTTTCTGATATTCATCAGCGTATCCTTGTTCTAACTCCTGAAAACTGTTTATGATTACTCCATATGCTTCGGATTCAGATATCCGAACATTTTCATGGAATTCTTTCACTTCTTTGGAGCCGGAGGAATTGAATGCAAAAGATAGTTGGGATCTTGTTAGTTCAATTCGATCAGGCAAACCGGGTAAAACAAACGACTCTGACTCACCCACACTTTCATATACCTTGGTGAGGTACAAAACGTGGTTAATCATCTGTGTGAAGCAATTCATTCCATCGAATATAATCCTTGGAATCTGAAACTTTTTTGCTGTTTCAGCTGGCCATTGGAGAAATGTCCCGGATAGTATGCAACTTGGCTTAGGGTCAGAGTTTTCAATGTATTGTTCCACTTGTTGTTGTAGTGAACTTTGGGCAAGGAAAAGTTCTTTGGCTAAGCCCAAATTTGGAAGATCATCCAAGCTTTCACAACCCTCTGGTAAGCCAAACTCTGTAGATGGAAGTGGGAATTCCAGAAAACAGATGGGAAGACCTGATTGGACTGCTTGATCAAGGATTGACCCAAATCTGAGGGCATTGACTGGGGTGGTGACTATGGTGACTTTAACACCATGTTGAGCTAGTAACTTGGCCATGTCAATGGTGGGAATATAGTGGCCTGGTGACATTAAGGGTATGATAAGAAAGTGAAGTTGGTTGTCTTGTGGTTGCTCTAAAGCCATTTGAGAGACTGGCTGGAATGATGGAGAAACTGAATCGAGGTTTGATAAGGGAATGGTGTATGAATTGTAAATATAAATGCATAATCTTTCTCTTTCCCCTCCCTTTTTTTAATGCTATTAATCTTATGCCCTTAATTTTATTTTATTAGATAAATATGTGATGATGCAAGCATGCACATAAGCATCTCTACTTCTGTGGAGAAGGTGTAGATAATTACAACTTTGTTAAGGCAGGAAAGCATATTTCTTGTATCTCACGGCAATTACCAATAGAGTCTAGAAGAGTCGTTAATAATCCAATGAGAAATCAAATATCATTCTATTTTTTGTTCTTACTAATCTTACTATTCACTAGAACATGAGGTCATGTGTGAAAATCAAGAAAAGAAAATAAGAAAGATAATTAGTGGATTTCACTTGTTATTATTTTATAGGGGTATGTTAAGAAAATTAATTTTCCTGATCTAGTAGATAATCTTAAGTATAGCTCAACCTATTGATACTCCCTAGGTTAGATAATTTACAAATAAACATTTTTCCAGGGGCATTTAGGAAAGTTTCCATTTATTTATGTTTTTGTATTGGAGAAGGATTTCAATCCGTCTAGTATAAATAGGATATTGTTTCTTATGTTTTTCATTCAGTTTTTCAGATTTGGTTCAATAAGATACTTGGAGATTAAGTAATTTTCTCATAATTATTTTCATCTTCTGTTCGTTTTTAGAGAAAAGAAAATGGAAGAAAATTTCATTGTATTTTCATTCTGTTGACTTTCTTACAAAGCAAACATTTATATTACAACTTATACTACACACTTCTAGCTATCATACACATAACAAATTAACACCAATGATTAAGTGAACTGTTTAACCAAACTACTAAATTAATTGTGATTAAGTATAATAACATAAACATAACAGTAATGTTCCCCCCTCAAGATAGACTTTGGAAGATGTTTTTTAAAACTATCTTGGTCATTATAGGCAGCATCTTATGTCAAGTAATGGTTTAGTAAAACTGTCGGCCAATTGGTGTGTTGTAGGTATATGCATGGGCTTGGTTGTATTTTCCAAAAATCTTTGTCTTTAATAAAGTGACAATCAAGCTTGATGTGTTTCATACATTTATGAAAGGTTGGTTAGATGCGAGCTTGATTGCCGATTCATTATCACAAAAAACCAGAATGGGTTGATGAATATGAATATCCAAATTCCTTAACAGATGTTGAAGCCAAATAATCACGGTTGTAGCAACAACAATGGCTCGGTACTCAACTACGGTGGAAGATCTTGAAACAATGGAATGTTTCTCTAATTTCCAAGAAATCATTGATTCTCCTAGAAATACACAAAAACCATAAACAAATCTTCTAGCATCCGGACATCTTGTCCTGTCTGAATCAGAAAAAGATGTGATCTTTAAAGAAGGTTCGGACGACAAAAACAATCCTTGACCAGGGTCCTACAAACTGACTTAGCTTATTTACTGCATATGTAATGTCTAGTCTTGTTATAATTAAGTACATTAATCATCCAACTAATCGTATGTATTGAGAAGTATTTGTTAAAGGTGCCCCATTGAAATTCAATGTTTTACAAGCAGGATCCATTGGATGATTGACTGGTTTTGCAGCTAACATGCCAATTTCTTCTAAAAGATTGAGAACATATTGTCATTGAGAAATGTAAATGCCAATATGATGATCTAATAATTTAAAGACCCAAGAAATGTTGTAACTTTCCTAAATCCTTAAGCTTGAATTTGTTGCCTAAAGACTGCTGAATAGACTTAATTTCATGAATATAAGCACATGTTAACATAATATCATCCACGTAGACTAACAAAGCTACATAAGATGATCCTTTACCCTTATAAAATAATGAATAATTTGATTTTGGTTGTGTAAATCCTTGTGAAAGTAGATATGAAGAAAAAGTGGCATACCATTATGAGATGCCTGCCTTAAGCCATGAAAGATTTCTCCAATTTGCATAAAAGTGATTTATCTTTTGAAGTGGGAGAATTACAAATATATTGTTAGGGTAACTTCATGTAAACCTATTCATCCAATGCCCCATTAAGTAAAGCATTATTCACATCCAATTGAATAAGAGGCCAAGAATGTTGATCACCTAAAGCAAGCAAAACCTTGATACTAGTGAGTTTAGCTATAGAGGAATTGTTGGGTCTAAAAATTTGTTTATACTTTGCTTTTCTAAACATTTATTGTTTTTAGTCTTTGGAGAAAATATTATTGGGTTTATTTGTAGCTTGGACTGAAAACTCATGGGATTTCGGTTTGGGTATTGGGTTTGGGCCTTGGCCTTAGATCCATACGTATATACTGGAGTAAAAGGCATGCTTTAGGAGACAAGAACCAAGAGTGGGACGTTTTCGGTCAAGCATTAGTGAGGAGGGAAGCCATATTGTAAGGAGGGGAGTTCTAGAGAGAGAAACTAGAGAGAAAAAGTGTATGTGTGTGTGAATCTTATGTAACGAAACATCATTCATATCATTAATACATTGAAGATTCATCAAGTTCTTCTTCTTCTTCTCCATTTTTATCTTGCATCATCCACTTGATTGGGATTCCGCACCATCAAGTGGATCGGATTGATACGTCAAACAATTTTGGGGACTTACAGTTAGTATCAGAGCTTGGATCGTATCAATTAAATTAGCAAGATCCTGAGCGTTTTTTGATTTTTTTTTCTTGAAGGATTTGGCATTTCTGGATGGTTTCGGACAAAATATAGGGGTTTGTTCTTCGTGTTCTTCATAAAAATGAGTTTTTGATCGAGTTTTGGAGCTAAAAAGGTGAAAAATCACGTTTTTTGGTCGTAACCAACAAGGGCGTGGCGGCGGTTTTCGGTCAGCAGCTAGGGTTTGCTAGGGGTTTGTGGTCGGAAGCTTTCTGCGGTTTGCGGTCCAAAGTGTTTACAACCGAAAGAGAGTTTGCGGTGGAGCGGGCCTCGGATGTTTTCGGCTTAGGACAGTTTTCGGTTGCGTACGTATTCGGTCAGCAGTCTCACAAGTTTTCAGTCAGCAGCTTCATTTTCGGTTGGTGCGAGTCTTCCCGGTTTAGTTCAAGTAGCCTTGCATTTTCGGCCTTAATTTTGGAATTTTGACATTTTTGGCCCAAAAATCAATTTTTTGAATTTTAAAGTTTCATTTTCGGCCCAAAGCTTTGACTTCCTAATTTGACTTTTGACCTTAAAAATTGATTTTGACTTCCAAGTTTGACCTTTGACTTTAAACTTTGACTTTTTCGTTTAACTTTCAAAAATTCACGTTTGGCTTTTTGGTTTGACCTTTAAGTTTGACTTTTTAAATTTAGCTTTTAAGGTTTATAGTCAAAGGGTATTTTTGGTAAACAATGAGTTCCTCAATCACCAAGGGTAATGAAACTTCATGTTCTCAATCTTGTGAAGCTACAATTAAGTTTCTTCATGATCAAATCGATATATTAAAAAGAGAAAATGAGGACCTTAAATATGAAGGATATACACTTAGGAAGGCCCAAAAACCCTTAAAAGCTCAATTACACGCCAAAATCAAGGACTTCCGAAAACTTCAAGAGGAATATAGCAACAAATGTGTGAACTATAAATATGTTAAGGAACAGCTTGCTAACTTGATTGCCGAACTTGATGCATTAAAAGCTAAATATAAAGATGCGGATTTTACCTTTAAGAAATTTGATGTGTCGAGTGAGGTAGTTGCATCAATGATTGAAAAACAATTAACATTTAAAGATAATCAATCTAAGGGTCTAGGGTATCATAGTATTCCACCTCCCTTCAATGATAACTATACCCCACCCCTTGAAATCATTAAGGAAGAGACACCTACTCAGTGTGGCCAAATCCCTGAACCAGTTTTAGTTAAGACTGAACAATCAGGCCAAATTACTGAGGGTGTTGCTAATGATTCTACTTCATGTGCAGGTAAAGTAGTGGAAGAGGAGGACCAGGAGAACAAAATTAATTCCAGTTTTGTTGATTCTATTGATTGTTAAACAAATATCTCATTGAACTCTGAATCTTGTGCTTCTAACTCAGTTACTTCTAATCAACCTGCTGTTGGTAAATACAAGCCACCAAAACAAGTGAAACAGACGGCTTGCTGTATGTGTGTATACGAGATTAATAAGAAATGAGGAAGGGGCACGCCACCAGGGGCAGGAAGAAACAACTAATACATGAAGAAAAAGATATGTTTTCACTGTGGAACACCTAGACACATTGCTAGAAATTGTTCAAATCGTGCATATGTTCCCTACTATGCTCAAGGATGGCAAAGAGGGAGATTTTTCAAAAAAAACCCTTCAAGACCACGTGCAAACAATAGTGACTAGAACACGAAAATGGCCAAGAATCAAACTCCCAAAGTCAAGAAGGGAATGTTGGACAAAAGGCTAAATTCAAGAGATACTCCAGTGAAACCAAGACCGGTTAGTTCAAAGTGCTCTCAACGATCGGCTTCGAGTTCAAAGGCATGCGGTACGGCACCCAATCGATCGAACAAGAATTGGGTTAAGCCTGACTACAAATGGGTATCGAAGGTTCATTCTCTCAAATCTTTAAATGATTCTAATATTTCTTCATCCTCAGTTTGTGATAAGCATGATATGTCATGGGAGAGAGTACATTGCATTGATGACAAAGGTTAACCTAGTTTCAAAATGGACTAGATTTGTAAGACCTACTAATCTCGCATTATGTGCTAGAGCAGCTATGTAGGCATATCATCAGATTTCATTTTGTTGATAGTGGCTGTTCCAAGCACATGATAAGGGACACCTCTCAATTGTACAACATTCAGGACTGTATTTGAGAGTATTGGCGTGTTTGGCAAAAGTAGCTGGTAGCTGGAAGCAGGTAGCGGGTAGCTGGTAGGGTGTAGCAGGTAGCTAGTAGCGGGAAGCTGTAGCTTTTATTTGTTTAATGAATGTTTGGAAAAAGTAGCTGGAAGCTTTTTAAATATATAAAATTACATAAAAATACAATTGATTAAAAATAAATAAATATATAAATATATTTTTAAGGGTAATTATGGAAATTGATTTCAAAAGCTCTGGAGCGTTTTGTTAAACGCTACATGAAATAGCTTTTAGAATCGGAGCGTTTTGTTAAAACTAAAAGCTAAACGCTCGTACCGCCAAACGGAGCTTTTTGTTTAAATTAGAGCGTTTTATCAAAAGCTAAAAGCTAGAAACTCCTAAACGCTTCCAAAAGCTCTGTGCCAAACACACCCTATGTGTCTTTTGTGAGAAGGGAAAAAAGGAAAGGATCACAAATGGGGTTTGTGCTTAACAATGTGGAGAATTTTTGGATCTATTCTGAGATTGAAATATGTGTGCTGCTCTCAGATCATCTGGTTGCAATTTCCATTGGTGAATTACGGTTTGAGTTTTCTTCTCGACACTCCTGAGTTTTTCTTAAAATGATTCGTTTTGAAGACAATCTTTACTTTTTTATATTTTTTTTTGTAGGTATTGTTTGGGAAGTGATATGAAGTCTAGTGCTAAGGAGTGCAATATGAAATTTGTGTAATGCACTGAAGCAAATTGTCTAGACTCTGTGTTCAATGTGTTGGTAGGCACAAAGGATTCAAAAGGACTAGACATTGATTGATAATGAAAGGACTAGACAATATGAACTTAGATAGTCTCATTTGGACTGACCATACATCGCTCGGTAGATTGAACAGTGATATAAACATGGGAACCTGCATCATACACTAAAGGTCATATGTATCTAGAATTGTGGTTCAACATTTCCTCGATATACAGACTTATGTCCTTAATTCCAGTTCTGATAGGACGACTGGGGGGGTTCTAATAAATTAGGTCCGTAGGAAATTATTTTCTTGCTTTCTATCTGTCAATCATATGTTTCCTCCTCTGTGTGATTTGAACATGTCGGACCTGGAAAGCAACATATGCAACTCTATTTCTATGCATCTTCTTATCTATGCAATTCTTTCTATCTGTTAGTCATATGCTATTACCTCTGCGTGATCGGAAGATCCGACCTGGGACACAGCATATGCACCCTACTATTTCTCTAACCCTCTATATATGTTAGTCATATGTTGTTCCCTCTGCGTGATTGGAAGAAATCCGACCTGAGATACAACATATGCACTTCTATATTTAACTTTTTTCTTAATGATTGTCTACTCACCTTAAGTAAAGAGTTCTTTGGAAGTTCTTGATTACCAGGGTATGTCATGAAGTGGGGAACACGTTCTAGTACATCTAAAATTAAGTCATTTAATAGGTTGTCTATAGATCTTGCTGTTGAATTTAAGTGGACAACAATATCCTTGGTCGTCATCAGCCAAATGGTCCATTTAGGAATATAGATCAAAATGTCTTGTCACTTATAATCTATCAATTTTTCAATATCCTTTGTGTTTAAGTGGATCACAATACCGGTGATTGAGCATATCTAAACATGCAGGTGTATGCTCATAAACGATATTGAATTGTCTGACAACCTTGATCCCAAATCAGTCTTAAACTTAGCTATTATTTTTGTTTTTGTTAAATTTGTTCCTCTATGCACAAATTTAAGGGGGAAAATTAAAAATTTTAAAAATCAAACAAAAATCGGAAAATTAAAAATCCAAAAATAGTGTTATTTCAATTTTATTTCTTTTTTAGAAAAATCAAAAATCCAAAAAAAAAAATTGTTTTTGTTTTACTTTTTCCAGAAAATATGAAAAATCCAAAAATATTGTGTGCTAAGTTTTTTAGTTTTGTTTTTATTTCAAAGTTTTGGTTGTCTTGAAAAGCGAATCAGGGAACTCAAAGGAAGAAGAGACTCAATGAGACGGTATTAAAACTTTATGAGCCAAGGTTACATCCTTGAAACAACTGTGGTGAGATGGACTTTTCATAACTCTGTGATCTACAGATCACAGGGACTTTTTAGTCTTTTGTTACTTTTCAAGGCGCAACAGTGATCATTGAAGAATTCTCATTCGAAGGAACAAGAAATAAAGATTATTTTTCAACATTCAATCTTTAAACCTCAGAAGCAAGGTGAAGCTTCACTTCAAGATTATGTGACAGATTGCATTGAAGCCTCCTCAATCAATTTGTTGCTATCTATGTACCTGCTGAAGTGATCCAGAAGATTCGTTCTCTGTTATTCTCTCTGAAGATTCTCAAGATGAAAGTGTTGATTTTAAAGAATCCTTACATGAAGCCTCCACACCCAACGTGCATTCAAAGCCAAATTTTGAAGAAATTCCCAACTTTTCAAGATGAAGTTATTCATATAGATGATTCATATGTTCATCTTGAAGTCGTGAAGAAATTGAAGATTAATGTTGAACCCAAGCTCAAAGTGAAGATTGACAAGAAAAACAAACTACAATTTTAGGGGGAGTTTGTTGGGTCATAAGAGAAGAAAACTATAAACCAAGGGGGGATTTTGGGTCTAAAAACTAGCTTATACTTTGCTTTTCTAAGCATTTATTGTTTTTAGTCTTGGGTGATTATTCGGTTTATTTGTAGCTTGGACCGAAAACTCATGGGATTTCGGTCTGGTTATTGGGTTTAGGCGTTGGCCTTATGTCCATAGGTATATATATATATATATATATATATATATATATATATATATATATATATATATATATATATATATATATATATATAGGAGTAAAAGACATGTTTTAGGAGACAAGAACCAAGGGTGGGACGTTTTCAGTCAAGCATTAGTGAGGAGAGAAGCCATATTGTAAGAAGGGGAGTTCTAGAGAGAGAAATTAGAGAGAAGAAGTGTGTATGTGTGAATCTTATGTAACGGAACATCATTCATATTATTAATACATCAAAGATTCATCTAGTTCTTCTTCTTCTCCTTTTCTATCTTGCATCATCCACTTTATTGGGATTCCGCACCATTAAGTGGATCGGATTGATACGTCAAGCAATTTTTGGGACTTGCAGGAATAAGTGTCTAAAAAATCGATGACCTCTTGTTGATTGAAACCTTTGGCAATAAGGCGTGCCTTGTAACGCTCAATAGTACCATTAGAATGACTCTTGTTGATTGAAACCTTTGGTCATATCTATTGTTGTTTTTCTTTGTGGTTCAACCATGTTACTCTTTTTATAACACAAAGAACGTAAAGATAATGTTTGAGATGCATTATTGTTACTTGTTTTTATATTAATTTTCCTTTAAAGACAATTAGACTACTTTGTGATTTAAACAAAACAAAGTACAAACAAAACAAAAACAAAGTACAAACAAAACAATAAAACATGATCCATTCACATAGGTCCAATGCTTCTTACCTAAGCTCTTACATCATTAGAAGTCATAATCCAAGGCCACTTGTCACATGACCAAAGATCAAGATATGTGGTGGGTTTTCCTATTGTATATTATATTCTACTTTAAAAATGTGTGGGTGAGTCTTGGAGCAACAACTAAAGTTAGATTCTTTTTTTACCAAATGGTCACACTTTTTAAGTAAGAAATGCAACACATACAAAGACCATTTAGTGTGATATAACATAGAAATATGATAATCAGTTTATGAGAGCTATTTATACGATTTAAATGCAGATAATAACATAGATCACAGACATAACAAAATATAAAAATCGAATATATAGGATTGAACACATTCTTAGCTTAATTTCCTAACATCTTCAATAAGTCGTCTCATATTGCAGTGAGAAGATCCTCCCTCTTCTATTGCTTTATGTGCGATCTTACTAAGTTCTTTAGCTCTCTTTCTTCTCTCTTCTCCTTCTTTATTCCCTTTTTCCATCACAATCTCTATAGCCTTCCGCAATTCCTCACTCTTTATTTGTAGTCCAGACTTCTCTTCTTCACCCCAATGCACCACATTTTGAGCACCAACACTAACTCCAATCCTCAACACTTGTACAACTAACTTTTCATTATAGAACTGCTCCTGAAACTGAGGCCATGTCACCATGGGAACACCAGCACATATCCCTTCTAGAGTTGAATTCCAGCCACAGTGAGTCAAGAACCCTCCAATTGCAGGGTGGGATAAGATCACCAGCTGTGGAGCCCACCCACGGATCAATAGACCTCGATCTTTGGTTCTCTCTTCAAACCCCTCATCATCTATCCATTTTGCTATCTTTGGTGTCTTGGGGCCCGCCCGAACCACCCAAATAAACGGTCTGTTAGAAGATTCTAGAGCTAAAGCAAGCTCGACTAACTGGTCAGGCTCCATACGACTAATACTTCCTAGACATGCATAGATCACCGAGCCATTATCTTTAGAATCTAGCCACTTTAGGCATTCGTTCTTGTTAATGGAGGGCTTGTTACCTCTCAGGGCCTTCTCTGATACATCTTTATGGCATAGGGATAATGGACCTACACACCAAACTTTATCTTCTTTGATTTGCTGATATTCATCAGCATATCCTTGTTCCAACTCCCGAACACTGTTTATAACTACTCCAAATGCTTCAGATTCCGATACCCGAACTTTTTCAACAAAATCTGTCACGTCTTTTGAGCCAGGGTTGAATGCAAAAGATAGTTGGGATCTTTTTAGTTCAATTCGATCAGGCAAACCGGGTAAAACAAACGACTCTGACTCACCTACACTTTCATAAACCTTGGTGAGGTACAAAACGTGGTTACACATCTGTGTGAAGCAATTCATTCCGTCAAATATAATCCTTGGAATCTGAAACTTTTTTGCTGTTTCAGCTGTCCATAGGAGAAATGTGCCAGATAAGATGCAACTTGGCCTTGGATTCAGGTTTTCAATATATTGTTCGACTTGTTGTTGCAGAGAACTATGGGCAAGGAAAAGTTTACTGCCCATTTCCATACTAGGAACCTCATCCAAGCTTTCACAACCTTCTGGTAACCCAAACTCTGCAGTTGGAAGTGGGAATTCCTGATAACGGATGGGAAGACCTGATTGGATTGCTTGATCAAGGATTGACCCGAATCTAATGGAATTCACTGGGGTTGTGACTATGGTGACTCTAACACCATGTTGAGCTAGTAGCTTAGCCATGTCAATGGTGGGAATATAGTGGCCTGGTGACATTAAGGGTATAACAAGAAAGTGAAGTTGGGTGTCATGTGGTTCTTCTAATGCCATTTTACAGTGGAGCTGGTATGATAGAGTCTCAAATCTAGGTTTGCTAAAGAAATTGTGTTTGCATTCTAAATTTAAGATTCATCCTCTTTCCCCTTCCCCTTTTCAATGTTATTTAAATTTTCTTCCCATTTATTTTATAACATTAGTCGGTGTTGATGCAAGCGTATACATAAGCATGTAAACATCTTCGAAAAAGACGCGCAGATAATTACAACTTTCTATAGTGGCTACTGGCAAAGCATTTTTTTAATATCTCACATCAATAATAGTGCTCGTGAAAGCTTTCACATGCAAGTTTCTTGTGAGTCAACGGGGTGGACTTAACTTAGATGCCGTGATAGGACTTCTGCAAAGATAATTTAATCGTGTGGGATATACACATATATATCACAATCACATTAGAAAATTCTCCGAAATCTTTTATCAAGATATAGTATCCTATATATAATTGGGCCCATCCATTTATTTCGAAGCAAAGACATTACTATACCAAATTTTGCTAGCAACTTTTTTTTCCTTGAAAATTCCTACATATTTCCGAGAGATTTCCTAAAATTATGGAAAATGGTTTTCCTCGGAATTCCTCAAAGGTTCCTAAATATTTTCTAGGGAATTGCTAGGAATGTCAAAAAAATGACAGTTTTGTGTTTAATTAAAGTAATTGCATCTACCACTAATCGAACCATGTTTGAACTTTGAAAAACGAAAATGCCCCTAAATTTCCGGATTAGCGATGATAGCAAAATACTAACGGCTTATTCAAATTCCAATCTCTTCACTGTGGCCTTGTACGGCCGCACACCCGAAACCTCCTTAAGGTCGGATCTAACTAAAATGCTATAAGTATGAATTTTAACACATGAAAGAAAGGGCGTCTTTCTTATCTATCTTCTCATTCTTGTTGTTTGTTTGTTTTGGTTTGTTCACTTGTTTTATTGTATGCATATAATAACTAATAATAAAAGGGTTAGAGATGTAAGTATTATATACCCTAAGGTTAAATATGAATATTAATTTAAATATAGGCGTTTGAATGGAGTATCTGTATGTCTATGTCTATGTATAAATATAAGTTCATTAGACAATGTTCCTACTTTATGATCAAAATAAAATCTCTCATTCCTTAATCTTTTCTTTTGGATCTCTCATCTCATCTTATTTTTCATACTCATTCATCATTAATTTATAATTGTAATAATATCTTGTGATGTATAGTTAATTAAGATGGTGATATTATTCAAATTAGTCATATATTTTGGGTTATTATATTAATATTTGGGCATAATTAATATAATTAAAGATAAAAGATACTTAAATGCTATGTATTTGATAAACATAGGAAAAATCATGGCTTGCACCAAAAGGAATAATTTGAAGTTGGGGGACCTGAAAAATACCCAAAAATAGAAAAACACAAAAAAATCGGAAAGATGTGTCGCTACTTTTAGGGGACATACATCGCCTTTCATAAAATCAGAAAACTCAAATAAAGATTTTGGAAATGAAAAAATCGTGACCAAATTAGGGTTAGCGCCACGAACACTTATCAGTCGTGTCGTGAAGTTACACCGACCTACAACACTATAAATAGACGTTTTTACAACCCCAATTGGTGTGCAATCGTTGGGGACTTCTCCCACGATGTTAAAAGGTATTTAATCAATGGGAAACCATTTTGGGATGATTTTGATGGTAGATAATTAACTCGGAGCAAATATTTAAAGAATCGAAGTGAGAAGCGCTAGAATATCGAATGTGTTTGCTTAATAATCATGTTTAGTAGATCATTTCTTATGTATTTATGTAGGGGTCAAAACGTTATAGTGAGGAGTCGAAATAGTATGGGTTTGTAAGGAGTCGAAATCCAAATGATTTCGACTCTCTATGTATTCACAAGGCACTGTTAGTTTCCAAGCTAAAATGTTTAGTCCTTTTATTTATTTTTTTCGAGTATGTTGTACCCTATAAATAGGGTAAGTACTACAGTAGAGGGTAACTTTTGAGCACTTCTGATTGTAAAACACTCTCGATACTTTGTACTTATTCTAGACTAAATACGAGCCAACCAGATTATATTTACATCTTGTGTTCTAAATTGTTTTTCTTGGATCAATTGTGTTCGTAACAAAATCTATCACACTTCATTTGCTATCGTAGTAGGATTCATCCAATTGATTGCAGTTTTCTCATGTTTTTTATATTTTTTTATTCGCTCTTTCTGATTCAAAAACTTTCACAATCTGAATTAAAAACTTGATTCAGTTGATTGTTGTGAATTGATTCTACACTCTGCATGTTAGATTGATTGATTTCTAACAAATCTTTGTTTGATTAGCTTCTTAAATCTTGTGTTAAATCCAAAATCCTCAGTTCGGGGTCAGAAATGGCATCAACCAAGTCCTCGCACGATGGCCTGAAGTGCCAATCGAATGGCCGGTGCTGGAGGGCTGAATGCGCTATATGGGTAAGGTTGCGCCCTTTCTAACACCAATTGGTTTTAGCTCAACCGGTAGCGCTGATGCTCAACAAGTGGTATCAGATCGGTTCTTTGAAGATCTAATTGATCTTTGAAGTATCGGTTCTAGATTTTATGATTTTCTACACAAATTATTGAAGATTTTTAGTGTTTTGCTGTTTTGGAATCAAGATTGTTGTTCAAGCTACTTTTCATGGAGATTTATGATGTTTGATACGGTCCATTGTGGTAATTCCAATCCGATTCTCATTTAATTTGTATTTTTCTGGATCTGATTTGTTTTGAGATCAAAGTCTTCTGATTAAGTTATTTTCAATAAATCCATGTTTGTGTCCAAATCACGAGTTCCACAGTTCACTATATTCATTATTTTCGGATCTGATTATTATTCATTTAACCGTCCCTATTTATTCATTTGTTCTTGGACCCATTATTGCCAATTACTATTCATTGGTCTAGCCTGCATCTTGTTCTTTGAAATCGTGTGATTTGAATCAAGCATGCCGACTCATCTCTAATCCATAGTTGTTGTATCTTAAAATCTTTTGTTCTTCTATTCTTAAGTCGTAATTTATGAACGATACAATTATCAAAACCGATTTTGATTTTATTATTTGATTTTGTGTTCAAACTAAGTTAATCTGTTCGTTCACGTTCCAATATCGAATATTCTTGATTGTATCGATCTGTGAAGTTAAAGATGATTTGGAGATTCGATAATTTAGGGTTTTTGTGAGTTCCAACATATTTTACGAATCAAGAATAAAGATGACGCATAGTGAAGAACAGATGAATATGGAGATGGATTTGATTGTAAATGGGTATTTGATCTAAAACAATTTGAAGAAGATGATTTTTGTGTTTGTCAAGTATTATGTTCAGCTGGTCACACAATCGGATTGTGTGTTAGTTTTTGATCGCAATCGTTGATCAAATGAAACTGTTAAGAACTGCATCATTTTCCCCTTTATTTGTAACAATTTCGGAAATTGAACTAAAACGGCCATGTTTCCAAAGTTATAGGGACCAAATGTGTAAATTGTTGTTATCTTCCCTATTTATCCTCTGATAAACGAACACAACAATGACTCATGGAACATGAATTCCGATTCCGAGTCCACTCGTAATATGAAGACCGTTTCCAAGATCAAACAAAATTTCGAATACCAAGTTAACTCTGATCAACCCTTCCGATTCCGAGCAATATGTTCAATTCCGATTTCGATTAGTGATTTGATTTCCAAAAGATGATGTGAGTTACGATTCTGAGACTAGTTATAATTCTGAAATCTAATTCCGAACACTTCCACTCCGATTACCTCCTTTAATTCTGATCATGGATGTTTTTCCGATTAACGAACTGAGTTCCAATTTCATTTAGATGTATTGATTCCGAAAGCAATTTCCATTCAGAAGGCATCCAAATACCGATAACAGAATTCTGATTACGAGACCTAGCAGATGCTAATTCGAAAGCGAGACAATTTCAACTTGCAAAAGGTGTCTAGTTTCGCCTTTCTTCCATTATTTACTAGTGGGAAGTTGGCTGAAGATGTTTACATGTGTCAGCCAAAAGGTTTTATAGATGCAAAGTACCCTAATAGAGTGTGTAAGCTTGAGAAGTCCATCTATAGATAAAATCAAGCATCTCGCAGATGGAATCATTGTTTCGATGAGAATGTCAAAGAGTTTCGGTTTTTGAGAAGCAAGGATGAGTCTTGTGTATATGTCAAGGCTAGTGGGAGTATAGGTAGCTTTCAAGTTTTTTATGTTGATCACATACTACTCATAGGAAATGACATCCCGACCTTGCAGGAGGGTAAGTCCCGCCTTGGGAAGTATTTCACTATGAAGGATCTAGGAGAAGCTACTTACATTCTTGGGATAAGGATTTTGAGAAATAGAAGTAGGAGACTAATAAGACTTAGTTGAGTCTCTCGTCTTATGAAAGCCTCGCAACCCCAAACCTTGTTATGTGCCAATGAGGGAACCTTCCCTGTCCATATCTCGTGAGGTGTTTTGGCAATCGTCTTTGTTGGGACTAGATTAAGGATATAGGTGACAGTCTCTAAGGCATACCCCCAAAATGAGATAGGTAATGAAGCTGGACTCATCATGGAACAAACCATGTCTAACAAGGTTCGATTGCGCCTCTCAGCTACACCATTGAGTCGCGATGTCCTAGGCAGCATCAATTGTGAAACAATTCCACATTCCTTAAGATAGTCGTGGAACTCGATATTAAGATACTCACCACCCATATCGAATATGATCATCTTTATCTTCCTACCCAATTGATTCTCCACTTCTTGCTTAAACTCATTAAACTTTTCAAAGGTTTCCGACGTGTGCTTGATTAAGTAGATATACCCATATCTGCTATAATCGTGGGTGAATGTCACATAGAAGCGATTAGCATCCTTTGTGGTGGATCTGAAGGGCCCACACACATCTGTGTGTATGAGATCCAATAATCCCTCACCTATTGGTATGGGTGGACGAAAATCTATAGGAAGCCGACAGAGTTTTCGTCCAAGGCTTACCATGTGGGGGTCCATGTGTTGCTTGTGGGGGTCCAAGGCTTACCATGTGGGGGTCGATGTGTTTCCAGCTGAAAACCCTAGCAGCCTCTACTATAAAAGGAACCCGCGACCTCATGAAAACGGCTACTGCTTCCTTAGAAGAAACCCTAGCCGATTTATGAATATCCTTCTCCTCATTCTTTGCTTGTGATGTTTGTGACTCCATTAGAGGGGCAATGCTTGAGGCACTAAGCTCTTGAAGGTCAATATCAAAGAAAGTATTACTTGTTACTACTAGTTAACAAGAAAGGTATTCTTCTAACCCTAGTTTGTTCATTGAATCTGAAAATTGTATGCTAGATTAGGGTTCTTGCTTTGGAAAATTGATTTGCATGTATAACTTGAGAAAAACCTAGATCCAAAGAAATTAGGGTTACATGTGCACCATAGGAATGTTGTAATGCTTAAAACACATCAGTTTTACCATTTAAGTCCTCTGACTTTCAGTAAAGTGACTGTTTCAGCCCAATATTCTTAAATGTTTACAAATTAAAGGGCTAATGAACAACTTTTTGATTTTTTCATGAACATATTTTCTCGTGAACAATATATTATGGATTCCAACAAGTCTTGGTGGTTCGGAAGGCCGTATTTCACAATAATGTCAAATGTTTTCGACTATTTTGGATTTTAAACGTCATTGTTTATTCCTTTTGTCACGGGGGAGCACAATAATTGTTTATCCGATTCAAGATCATTCTCATGACCATTCGAAGGTTTTATAATCACGTTTTTTATTATAAAAATGGGAGAATTTGATATGGCCAATCGAAATTGGATTGTGACTTTTCAAATTTGAAGATTTTTGATGAAGCTTGTGGTAGCGACATGTAGGTAGCTTTTACAGAGAAGTTCTCGTTTAACTCTTCTAAAGATTTTAGAGAGAAGTTCACATTGAACTATTCTAAAGCTTTTGAATATATCTGAATTTTAGTGATTTCTCGATCAAGTGACCTTACAAATCTTAAATTTGGTTTGTAAATGATATTTTTTGGTGGCTTATATCATTAGCTTATTTGAAGTTCATTGTGACTTGGAGGTGGAGTTCTTCATAGACAGGAAGTGATTATGTTTCTTAATTTCTAAATGGGTTTTTATGGCGGGTTTGGTTTTCTTGAAAATCTTTGGAATTACATTAGAAGATGAAGTTTAAAAACATTACTTCAGTGCTTGGCTTCATATTTATATATCCTAGAACCCGGTTTGAAGACTATTGAAGAATGAAGATTCGTGGATCTATTTTGATAATCCTCGTCACGAGATCCTTTCTTATTTGCTAGATGCTTGTTTTGGAAGTTGAAGCCTTGTCATACATTCCATACTTTGAGGGGGAGAATGCAGTGTTCAAAGTATTCCATGGGTTTTGACAATGGGCTTGCTTGATGCTATGTAGGTTATTGGCCCCAAGACTTGTTTTATTCCCTATAAATAGTCATGTAATATTCATTATTAGGGTTAAAAGTGAGGTAAGATGTAGCTGGCTATCATAATGACGTTACTTAGGTAGAATATATTTACTTTAATCTTTTCTTATAGTGTAATTTCCTCATGTTCTTGAATAAAATATTTTTCTCATCAATCACATCTTCATTATTGTGTTCATTCTTATATTCCGCATTATCATCATTAAATCGTTCTTGAGTTTTGACCCAACAATAACTTACTTGATATTAAAGTTCGAATAGTTGTGAGAAGAATTTTGACGCCTTCTTTCTTATATATATGTAACACCCGTCCAGAGAAGATTCACTTTAAACCCTAAATATGTTAAGTTTGACTTTTAGTCTGTACGTCGTGCGTACTTGGAGTGTACATAAGGCGTACTCATGCATGAGAAAAGCGGGACTCGCACGCCTACGCCCGACGTACTCATCAGCTACGCAAAGCGTATGCTGTTCAGACCAAAACCCTAGTTTTTTGGGTTTGCACCCTATATAATCCCCTTTATGGCCCCAATACCTTCACCCTCATGAGCCTCCACCTAAAAATTGTCCCTGTAGCTAACCCTGAGTGTGAAGAGTGCATGTTGAGCACATTTGTGTGTTTTGATGGTGTTCTTGAAGAAGAAGAAGGTGATGGAATGAAATTGGAGCTTGGAAGAATATGGGATATGGGATTCTCTCCTTGCTAGCAACCTTTAGGAGGTAAAAAGCTCCTAGTTTAATCATCTTTTCTTATGGATCTAGTTATTCCATCATTTAGGTAATTTTTGGTTCGAAACTTTGTGATTCTTGAGCATAGCATGCTCTTAACCAAATAAGTCGTCCTTTTAGACCCAATGAGTGGTCTTGAGTCATATAACTGAGATCTTGATGCTTAGTTCTTCCCCATGCATGCTCTAGAAGGTCTTTAGGTGTTTAGAAGATAATATTGTTGGTATTAAGCATATAATGGGCACACAAAGTCATAAAGTTGGAAACTTCATGACTCCCAGTGGTATTTTGGCCTTGGATATACACTTGGAATGTGAAAGCTTAACACATTAATCTCCTATTAAGGAAAGGACTTTGGTGTGTACGACGTGTGTAACTCAGTGTACGCCGCGCATACGGGGACAACCTGTAACACCGTGTTTATTAAATAAATAAATAAATGTATAATATCCCTAAAATCATTAATTATATAGAAAGGTGTTGGTCTCGAGGAGATAATTGTCACAATTTTAGAAGTCGGGAGGTGGGGGGGGTTAAAAATGTAAGTTTCAGATTGGTGTCGTAAATAATTCTGAAGGCAGACTACTGCGTAAATTATTAGGACTTAATTTGAAGAGATTTTAGAGGCTAAGGGGATGATTCGTAAGATTTCAGACTTGATTTGTAAGGGTTTTCAGAAGGAGGTGTTTAAATAGTAAAGTAAGGATTTAAAATTGAAAGAAATGGAGAATTAGGGGCTGGATGTGTCACTATGAGAAACGACATAGGGTTCGGGGTATATAACTCTCAACCCCCACCGGTAAACCCTAACCCTAACCAAACCATCTCTAGCCACCACCCTCCTTATACCGCATTCGTCTACGGCGGCGGCGCCACCATTCTCCGTCCGTTCCGATCAGCTAGCGGCCACCACGTGAAGCTCTCATCCGCCACCCGCAATTCCATCGTTGTATCACCATCACCACAGTCGGGAACCATTGAGATAACGGTGCTGTCTCTGCTCCATTGTTGGTAATGACGAAGACCACCAGCGGATGTAGTCTCGTCGTCGCTACTGCTGTCGTTCGCGCTTCTTCTCCGGTTGCAGCTAACAGATGTTTGTTGCTGCCATCTGGGGGGCGGGTTCATCATTTTCTCTCGGATTGTCATGCGCCACCGCAAGGGTGGCTGTTTATGGATGCATCACCAGCATGAAATCGTATGGGTTGAAGTTTTGTTGGGTAGAGGATCAAGAGGAAACGCCACCACCACCGCGAGGTGGTGGCTATCATCGCAACTGTCACTGCTACTGCCATTTTGTGCTGCTGTCGCTGCCGTGCGCCAGTAGGTGGGTGGCTGGGTTCGTTTTGCAAATAGAAAACGCATGTGTGTGTGTGTTTATTATAGTGAAGTGGTGTTTGGGTGTTGTTTTGTAGGAATTCTCGAAGAATAGCAATCACTACCACCGTGAGGTGGTGGCTGCTGCCATGCACCACCGCCGGCCACCACAAGGTGGATGTGTGTGTAATTTATTTGGATGTGTTATTTTGGGTTAAAGCAATGTAAAATATAATTAGAGATTAGAATAATGAAAGAAACTCATAACTACCACCGTGAGGTGGTGGTTGCCGCCACCAGCAACCATGTTGGGTGGCGGTGTGCTTGTTTCTGTTTGAGATGTTTGGATATTTTTTTGGACTAGAACCATAGCCACCACCATGCGGTGGTGGCCGTCGTCGTGAGCCGCCATTGACCACCATTACACGAGGTAGTAGTGGGTGGTGGCCGACTTAGGAAAAAACCCTAATTGACCTAATGAAACCCTAATTTCACTTGGGGTTTGGTGATTGGGCTATTAATGGGCCATCCAAAATCAAGCATATGGACTAGAATAGTTTAATGGGCTTTAGGGTAAGCCGATGTAAGGGTTTTGGGCCTCATTTGGAAAATTGTGCCATAGATGGGCCATAATTAGGCCTTTATGATTATGAGATATTGGGTCTGGACTAAATGGTTGGGCCTTAGAATAAGACCATGTAAAGGTTTGGGCCCAATTTGAAAATTGGGCCAAATGTTAGGCTTTAACTCATAGTTGATTTTTGGGCCTTTGGATTGGGCCTTGGGCTTGATTCAAGCTAAGTTAGGGGTAAAGTAGCCTTTTACCCCAAACATGGACTTATGGATATAGATTAGAACCCAATTACTGATTGGATGTTATTTTGATGATCGATAGTTCGAGAACATGTCATCTAGCAGCGAGAGTTTTGTCTATGAGACTTCTGCAGTGCGAGGTGAGTTACCTTCCAGTAGAAGTGGGTCAAAGGCACCAAGGCCGGCCCACTAGTAAGAGTTATAGTAGGGATAATTGTCTTTGTGATAATTATGTGGTATATTGTTATATGTTATGATTATGTGCTAATATGTTATGATGTTATGTGATATGTGATAGAAGGGGTAGGATAGACCCAGTACCGGTCGATAGGGCCAAAGGGGTATGCCATCACCCAGATAAGTTAGGCAATATATGACTTGTATGTTTATGCGATAGGATGCTATGTGGTAGAGTAGGGGATGAAATAGTCCCCAATACCAGTCGAAAGGACCGAAGGGGTAGGCCAACACCCTGAGATGCTAGGCAAGCTTACCGGTCGACATGATCGAAGGGGAATGCTAGCACCCTGATATGCTAGGCAACGTACCTGTTGATAGGACCGATGGGGACGCCAACACCCTGATATGCTAGGCAAGGTATCGGTCGACAGGACCGAAGGGCTAGTTAGTACCCAGTTATGTTATGCATTATGTGTTTATATAGTATGTGGTATGATGGGGGAACTCACTGAGCTTAGTGCTTATGGTTTTCAGTTTTGGTTTCAGGTACTTCGTTTTCAAAGGAAAGTAGTTGGCGATCACTGCCCATCACACTATGTTTTCCGCACATGAGATGTTTAGGATTACACTATGATATTGTATTATGATAACATGTTTTGATTATTGACATTTTGGTTTTGACATGAGATATTATTATGAATGTTTTTATACTGTTGGTTTTATAATAACTTAATTAAAAACAAAATTTTTGGTCTTATGTTTTGGGATGTTACAAGTTGGTATTAGAGTCTTGGTTTTAGGGATTCGAGCACACTCTCGGGTGTGTCTGGACTCAAACTAAGGACTCGGTATGAAAATTTTCAAAAAAAAAATCATTTTATAGAAAGAATTTGAAAAGAGAAAAGAATTTTGAAAATGACAAGGTGTGTGATGCATGCAATCAGCCGAGCTCAAGTAAGTTTTCCCCAAGATACCCATACATGTTATGTTATGATATGATATGACGATGGGAACTGCATGCTAGATTAGGGCTAGGGATCTAGGAAGGATGCCTTATATGCCTACTATGTGTGTACGAGAACTACATGCTAGATTAGGGATAAGGATCTAGGATGATGCCTTATATGCCTGATGTATGTGCTTGTTGAGCTACATGATAGTATTCATCAGTCAGTGATAGGATAGCCTACTTAGGTTATGCCTGATTGTATGAGCCTTAGAATCTCATGCCAATATATATTCCTAATAAGATGATAGAATGAATGATTAGAATATCTTGGTTAGATTTTCCATTGTCTGAATGTTGCTTGCTTTGTGCTTTGTGGGACTCTTAGTAATGTGAGCTAACTATTAAGTGAATATGCTAAGTCACATGTGGCATAGGCTGGATAATCTCAGAGTGATAGATTTGGCCCTAGTGCGCAGCTCTCGTTTGAGTCTAACGTTCTAGGGATGAGTCTTTTACTCGAAAGATTATCTGATCTCTGTAGCATGTGGCTATATTCATAAGGTAGCTAGTTAACATTACTGGGAATCTTTCAACAATTAGGGACTAGGTGGGTTCAGGAACCTAGGAAAACCTAGGATACACTTCAGTGGATTGGAGGTGAGGTTTAGTGAGACTTGGGTGAATCAATTTGAGAGGGTGACTTGGAGGATTCGGGATGATTCTTGAGGGAATTATGGATAAGTGTGGAAGGTAGTATTAGGCTCATACTACTGAAAGCACAGGATCCATACTCGAATTTGGGAGAGTCTTGGAATGTCTAGGGAGCCTGTGGGATACGGATTCTTGGGTACATTCAGATCTCTGGAATGTCAATTCATTATGGTGTAGAGTAATCCAGAATGGGATTCAGATTCTAGTTTCGACTCAGGAGCAGGGCTTGGACCAGTCGATGCGTGATTGCAGAAGTTCATCTCATCGAAGATTACTCGCGATGTTTTGGGAATAGATCTCGATGGTATTTCGTTCAGCCAAGGAAAGGAAGTGGGGAGCTCTTGGTAGTCGTCTCGGGGCCTTTAAGGGCCAGATTTTTCGCAAGGCAGTTAGGGGCTCAACTGAAGCCCAATGCCTATGGATCATCAGAATCCTTTAGGAAGGAGGATCCTATTATTAGTTCCTGTCATCGGGATTGGAGAGAGTTTTTTTACCATGTTCTCAGGATGGTCTAAGTATCTATGGAAAAGGTGATCAGGATTCCTTTAGATGTTGCGACTATGTCATCTTCTATTGCTACTAGGTGGATGTCGTGAACTAGTATCACTTTGGAATTGTGAATGAGTTTGGACAAGTCAGATCTTGGGTCGGTTCTCTGATATTGTCTGGGTTATCAAGGATTGTTATATGTCATTTTTAATGCTGAAAGGTCCTTTGATGAACCTACATACGGACATATCTTGCAGAGTTGGTTCCGTGTGTACCGTTACTATTCCAGATCTTTGTTGGGATCAGTTCAGAAGTATTATTTGGAAGATCCTTTGGTCAGGAATTAGGGGGATAGTTCTCCAGTGAAGTTAGAGTTCAATGGTTCTACCATTTGTTTGGGTATGCTCGATAGTTGTCTATGGAAGAACCTTGGAGATCAAGGCAATGTTGCTGCTAGGACAAGACAGGTAGCATGAAGATGGTAGTGTCAGTTGTGGGTGTTAGATGCATAAGTGGTTGGTCATTGGATGTTCAAGAGAGTTATATTTTTGCATGGGCTGTGTTCGGTTAGAATTCAGTGGTGATGTGGGATTGGGAGTGGAAACGAGGATTCGTCAGCCAGAGTGAAGATTAAGGCCTCTAGTTGTCAGCATGGAGGTGGATTGGGGTGTCAGATTCGACCAAATTTCAAGAGAACTCTTCAAGATTTCAAAGGATGGGCGATTTTAGGGTTTAATTGTTAAGTGATCACTAGCATTGGTAAGCACATGTTGTTATCAGTGGATTATTAGAAGGCAAGAAGGATTGGGAATCCCTCAACTCTCACGTGATGTGAATTCTTAGTCGAATCTAATTGGTGGAGAATTGATCAAGTATTTAAGAGCATAAATAAGTTTGAAACTAGGATGAGTTTCGCATCCCAGTCAGGGAGGAAGGTGATCGAGTGGCCATCTTGATTGAGGATTGGGTGAGTTGGGAGTTCAGAAAACATTCCCATAGTTGGTTCATGCCTTTCTTTGGCCTCGGATAACAGGTTTAGGGAACCAGGTTAGAGGTCCAATTAGAATTCAAGTTCAGTTGAGTGTTAGGTCGAGTGCATGTTTGACCCAGTATGAACAGTGTTGTAAGAGTATGGGGGTAGCCGTAGCATTCACTAACAGTCAGATAGTATAGAAATTGTTGTAAGACTACGGGGTATCCGTAGCATTCACTAACAGTCAGATAGTATGGGAAGTGTCGTAAGACTACGGGGGTAGATATAGCTTTCACAACAGTCAGTTAGCATGGAAAGTCTTGTAAGTCTGCGGGGGTAGCCGTAGCATTGATGAGGTTGGCAGATAATGATAGAGTGTTGTAAGTCTACGGGTGTAGCCGTAGCGTTCACGAGGTTGGTAGGTAGCATGAGTGTGTTGTTAGGACACAGAAGGAATAGGTGTACCCACCAACTCGGGTGTCGCAGTAAGGGTGTGGAAAATCCACAGATTGATTTATGGATTACGAAATTAACCAATTGAGTTCGATCTGGTTAAGCTAGCGATACGACCGTTGGAATGCCACTGTGGATATGAGATCAAAGAAGCAACGGACTACTTAAGGTCGTTCGTGATATAAAGCTACCATTGGTCAGGTAGCAATCACTTTTAGCCTCGGATTAGGTAACGTCAGGACTCAATGTATGGACCCGATCGGTTGGATAGGGAGGTTGTTAGAGCCATAGTGGTAAGATAACGAATGTTAATTATTGACCGGAGAGAATTTCGTTCGAAGGTGGTGTGGGAGCCTTTATAGCTCAGCGACCAGGTTGGAATGTGACATCCCCAAAATCACGGCCAGAAAAGACCGATTTTGTTTATGCTTTATGAAAATCAGAGTACTTCATTTTATAAAAAGATTGCGGAATTTGTTCCCAGAAAAAAAAACACGATAAATACGTTATTAAAACATTTTCGAAGAAACGTATTTTTATTCATCTTAAAACGTTTGGGATGTCATCGTTAATACCGAAACATAAGCATAAACAGAACTTACAATTATTTACACTAGTGATCTACATCTCTTTAAATCTCTCAGTGTAATGTCACTTCATTTCGTCACCTGTGATATACATAAACTGAGTGGGTCAGGTTGGGAAACCTGGTGAGTACATAGGGTTTTCAACCCACAATAATATAATTATTATGTTTAATCAAACAATCAACCCAATTACCCATCCCCATTATCTTCTTTACTCTTTAAGGATTTAACCTAAGAGTCATCTATCCTTCATTCGTTTATTCCGAAGTCCCTTACTTCCAGGGTTCTAGGACTGGCACTAAATCCATAGCTGCCGATATTCGTTCGTAAAGCACTAATTCCATAGCTGCTATATCTTACTCATCGGGTACTAAATTCATAGCTACCCGTGCTCAACAAGTACTAAGTCCATAGCTACCAATTCCTACAGGTACTAAATTCATAGCTACCGGTGTCTAACTAATAGGTACTAAGTCCATAGCTACCAATTCCCAACAGGTACTAAATCCATAGCTACCAACGTCTAACAGGTACTAAGTCCATAGCTACCGGTGTTTGTCCCATAGGCACTAAGTCTATAGCTACCAATGTATACTCACATCATCTTCTATCTCTCATCATTCATCTACCCATCATCATACCCAACATATTTGTATATATAAAATACGGATACAGTTTAAATCCTTTAAAACATGTATAAAACGTTCATCCAGCATAGACAACAAGTATTCAAATAATATGCACACATAGCACGTAGTTTATATAAAATACTTCATATCTATGTGTAAGATGAAAGGGACTATGCACTTACAACACGTAAATTATATAATAAATACTTCATATCTATGTGTAAGATGAAAGGGAACATGCACTCACTTGATAGGTGGTGATCAACACTCGGACAGCGCTTCGATACTCTCAAAACAACCTTCCTTCGATAAAACCTAGTATCAACACCACTAGGGTTTAGTCTACCGATATCCGCGACGAATTAATAGTCTGACTATTATTATTATTATATAAGCGTTAAATAACACTCAATATAACTCATAATAATAGCCCAAATACTCATTATAAGTTCCTAATAATGTTACTATATTAAAACATAAGCTATACTAAAGATAGCGTAGGCATAGCTCACTTACAGCGGGTTTTCTCGAAAACCGGGCTTCGCTGGAGCAGCGTTTCCGAGCCGAAAGACCCTTTTCTCGGAGCCTTCGGGCGCTCCAGGGCTTCCGCCTCGTGCTAGGGAGTTACCCTAGGCTTTAGGGGGTTAGGGAGGCTTAGAGAGAGAGTTTAGAGAGAGAAAGAGAAGTTGGAAGGTGTGAGAATGAATGGAACCCGGCACCTCTATTTATAGGGGTGCTGACTGGTCTACTTGCCGAGTAGGGGGGACCTACTCGTCGAGTTGGTCCATGTGGTGGCCTTCTGGTGGTGCCACGTGTCCAATTCCGGTGGTGCCACGTCACCCCTATCGCGTATCAGCCTTCAAACTTAGAAAAATCATAACTTTCGCATACGAGCTCCGTTTTTGATGTTCTTTATATCCACGAGTAGGTAAGATCAAGATCTACAACTTTCGTTTAGACTCCGTCTGCTAATTCTCGACCGATCTCAAATTTAACAATAGGAGGCGTTTAGACTGTTAAATGACCGCGAAGAATTCATAATTCCTTCATACGGACTCCGTTTTCATCTGTATTTTTACTGTTGAGTTCCTATTAATGAGACCTTCAACTCTCATTTAGGTCACGTAAGCCAAAAACCGCTCGAACTAAAATTCGAGTTTCGGGCCGTGCACTGCTAAGCCAAATCTTAGAAAAATCATAACTTCTTCATACGAAGTCAGATTTGGGCGTTCTTTTTATCGATGTTCTTAGTTTAACATATTCTACGACATTTGTTTAGATTGCTAAGGCTAAAAAGTCTTCTATCGTAAATTCACTATTTACGTCTCCCGGTGCAGTGCCGGTTTTGCCGTAAAACTTCGGCGGGCCATAACTTCTTCGTTATAACTCGGATTTCGGCGTTCTTTATATGTACGGAAACCTTGTGACATATTCCACAACTTGTTTAAGATTATTTATTCTAAATAATCTTTTGTCGAAAAGTCGTTTTCGACCCCTATTGCCTCTAATTTGACTAGCCCGGATCTGCGGGCGTTACAATTATCTCCCACTTAGGATGATTACGTCCCGGAATCATCAATGAAACAGGGTTCACATGATGAATCCATTTGTTATCTATTCATCCTAAGTCATAACTTCGATGTTTCTTCGAACGTGTATCTAACTCTTAGACTCCTTGACTACAGGTGGTGCTCGATCTTGGATACGCTCTCTATCTCACGTTAGACTCCAAATTTTGACCTTCAAGTCACAATCTCGATCCTCACTGGATACGAACTTAAGATAAGTTCTTTTATTAATACAATGGACCGATGTGTCATATTCTAATGACCTCTCATCGTATGTTGCAATGCTCAGACTTAGGTCTCTTAGAGTCAAATTCCAGAACAGTCTATACCTTCATTCATGTTCTAGTCACATCTAAAAAGGTAGCATCTGTAGCAACCATATTCTTTTAACAACGAGCGCGATACTTCTATTGATCGCTTTGATTTCAATCGTTTGGTTTAAGTCGGACGCTACATCAAACTTGGTTCTCTGAACCGTGTAACATACTCATCGTAGTCGGACTCAATTCGATATGACCACTAGGGTCGGAATATCAACAATCATCTTAGTCATTACCGAAACAATGGTAACAACACACTTGAATAAATCGAAATCAATTACTAGTTTCTTGGTAACCTTGTGACTTTCCCTGATCCAAGCGTGAGTCATATGCTTCCGGTAGTATATGCATCTACTACCTTTCACACCTACTCATACTCGTCCCAAGTATTGTCTCGCAGTTTTCCCAAGTTATTATCACAAAAAAGAAAATTAACACATAAAAATGTGTCCAAACAATCACAAAATTTTCCCTAGACTCTACTAGGACTTCTTCTATGCGTATCTTCAATCATCAATTTTGCTTCAGCTCGGTGGAAATACCATACGATGGGTTATGTTCATGAATTACGCCAATCATTCCATCATCCTGCCAATCGAAGGTGTACTTCGGACATACTGTACTCCTCTAAACGTACAACATGACATATTCTAAAGGCAAGATACCACTCTTATGATATATTCTGATAGGTGTCATTCACTATCGTAAGTCTTTTCATTTCCTCCACTTACTCAATTCTCTATGAGTCCTTATCATGACATTCTATTTTCCAAAGCAAGCGTTTGGTGTATCGAGACGAGAGTATAGATAGAGGAAGAATTAGATGCGTATTCCTCCTTATTACTCCAAAAAGTTACATGCCAGTTCTAATATCGTAATTAAACGTTTAGAAACCTGAGCACATAAAATTTCCAGATCCGGTCGGCAACAGACCATAGATCCGATCATATAATACGTATCATAAATCATTTAGCACATAAAAGCATGTTAGGAATTTTCCCTAAATAAGCTAGTGCTTGTGTCTATTCAGGTGTATTACCTAAATTTTATTAAACACACTCCTCACAATCATTGCTTAGCATTCTAAGTTGAAGTCTAGAAATAAATCCATATTCCTAGTTCGCTTAAACTAATGCTCTGATACCAACTGTGACATCCCCAAAATCACGGCCAGAAAAGACCGATTTTGTTTATGCTTTATGAAAATCAGAGTACTTCATTTTATAAAAAGATTGCGGAATTTGTTCCCAGAAAAAAAAAACACGATAAATACGTTATTAAAACATTTTCGAAGAAACGTATTTTTATTCATCTTAAAACGTTTGGGATGTCATCGTTAATACCGAAACATAAGCATAAACAGAACTTACAATTATTTACACTAGTGATCTACATCTCTTTAAATCTCTCAGTGTAATGTCACTTCATTTCGTCACCTGTGATATACATAAACTGAGTGGGTCAGGTTGGGAAACCTGGTGAGTACATAGGGTTTTCAACCCACAATAATATAATTATTATGTTTAATCAAACAATCAACCCAATTACCCATCCCCATTATCTTCTTTACTCTTTAAGGATTTAACCTAAGAGTCATCTATCCTTCATTCGTTTATTCCGAAGTCCCTTACTTCCAGGGTTCTAGGACTGGCACTAAATCCATAGCTGCCGATATTTGTTCGTAAAGCACTAATTCCATAGCTGCTATATCTTACTCATCGGGTACTAAATTCATAGCTACCCGTGCTCAACAGGTACTAAGTCCATAGCTACCAATTCCAACAGGTACTAAATCCATAGCTACCGGTGTCTAACTAATAGGTACTAAGTCCATAGCTACCAATTCCCAACAGGTACTAAATCCATAGCTACCAACGTCTAACAGGTACTAAGTCCATAGCTACCGGTGTTTGTCCCATAGGCACTAAGTCTATAGCTGCCAATGTATACTCACGTCATCTTCTATCTCTCATCATTCATCTACCCATCATCATACCCAACATATTTGTATATATAAAATACGTATACAGTTTAAATCCTTTAAAACATGTATAAAACGTTCATCCAGCATAGACAACAAGTATTCAGATAATATGCACACATAGCACGTAGTTTATATAAAATACTTCATATCTATGTGTAAGATGAAAGGGAATATGCACTCACAACACGTAAATTATATAATAAATACTTCATATCTATGTGTAAGATGAAAGGGACCATGCAATCACTTGATATGTGGTGACTCAACACTCGGACAGCGCTTCGATACTCTCAAAACAACCTTCCTTCGATAAAACCTAGTATCAACACCACTAGGGTTTAGTCTACCGATATCCGCGACGAATTAATAGTCTGACTATTATTATTATTATATAAGCATTAAATAACACTCAATATAACTCATAATAATAGCCCAAATACTCATTATAAGTTCCTAATAATGTTACTATATTAAAACATAAGCTATACTAAAGATAGCGTAGGCATAGCTCACTTACAGCGGGTTTTCTCGAAAATCGGGCTTCGCTAGAGCAGCATTTCCGAGCCGAAAGACCCTTTTCTCGGAGCCGTCGGGCGCTCCGGGGTTTCCGCCTCGTGCTAGGGAGTTATCCTAGGCTTTAGGGGGTTAGGGAGGCTTAGAGAGAGAGTTTAGAGAGAGAAAGAGAAGTTGGAAGGTGTGAGAATGAATGGAACCCGGCACCTCTATTTATAGGGGTGCTGACTGGTCTACTCGCCGAGTAGGGGGGACCTACTCGCCGAGTTGGTCCATGTGGTGGCCTTCTGGTGGTGCCACGTGTCCAATTCCGGTGGTGCCACGTCACCCCCTATCGCGTATCAGCCTTCAAACTTAGAAAAATCATAACTTTCATATACGAGCTCCGTTTTCGACGTTCTTTATATCCACGCGTAGGTAAAATCAAGATCTACAACTTTCGTTTAGACTCCGTTGGCTAATTCTCGACCGATCTCAAATTTAACAGTAGGAGGCGTTTAGACTGTTAAATGACCGCGAAGAATTCATAATTCCTTCATACGGACTCCATTTTCGTCTGTCTTTTTACCGTTGAGTTCCTATTAATGAGACCTTCAACTCTCATTTAGGTCGCGTAAGCCAAAAACCGCTCGAACTAAAATTCGAGTTTCGGGCCGTGCACTGCTAAGCCGAATCTTAGAAAAATCATAACTTCTTCATACGAAGTCAGATTTGGGCGTTCTTTTTATCGATGTTCTTAGTTTAACATATTCTACGACTTTTGTTTAGATTGCTAAGGCTAAAAAGTCTTCTATCGTAAATTCACTATTTACGTCTCCCGGTGTCGTGCGGGTTTTGCCGTAAAACTTTAGCGGGCCATAACTTCTTCGTTATAACTCGGATTTCGGCATTCTTTATATGTACGGAAACCTTGTAACATATTCCACAACTTGTTTAAGATTATTTATTCTAAATAATCTTTTGTCGAAAAGTCATTTTCGACCCCTATTGCCTCTAATTTGACTAGCCCGGATCTGCGGGCGTTACATGGAACCCAGTATTTTGGATGGCTGACGAATGAATTGAGACCAGAAAGGTCTCAATAGATTTTGGAAAGCAAGCATGTAGCATCATATTGTTTCAAGCAGTTTCAGTGTTTGGGTAGTATTAGTATTTATGCTTTAGGTTGCAAGTACGGATGGAATAGCTAGTTGATTGGGAAATGACAAGTCACTCACAATGGGATTAGTTGAGCCTAGGCCAAGTATAAGTGATCTGCAAGAATAATTGGGTTTGTGATCCTGATTTATAGTGAGAACCTCGAGTTATCAAAAGTTGAGTAGTCAGTTGAGGGATAAGTGGACTGGGTTCAACGATGATGATTCGGTATGAGCGGTCTGGCAAGGAGTCAGACCACTTTGAGACTGTAGATTTTAGACAAAGTAGACTTGATTTTGTTGCAAGGAATTCGTTCATCTGCAGATTTTAGGGCCTTGAAAAGGTTTGCCACTGTTACCCTAGGAAGGCTAGGGTGTGCCCATGATTGTGGCCATGTTATTTGGGTGGTTGGGCGTGTAAGGAATGGTAAGGAATGATTTCGAGGACGAAATCTAATCTAAGTAGGGGAGAGTTGTAACACCTCATTTATTAAATAAATAAATTAATTAATAAATGTATAGTAGCCCTAAAATCAATAATTTTATAGCAAGGTGTTGGTTCACAATTTTAGAAGTCAGGGGTTAAAAGTGTAAGTTTTGGATTGGTTTCGTTAATAATTCTGATGGCAGGGACTACTGGGTAAATTATTGGGACTTAATTTAAAGAGATTTTAGAGGCTAAAGGGTTGATTGGTAAGATTTCGGACTTGATATGTATGGGTTTTTGGAAGGAGGGGTTTAAATGGTAAATTAAGGATTTAAAATTGAAAGAAATGATCATTAGCGGCTAAATGCGTCATTATGGGAAAAGACTTAGGGTTTGGGGTATATAACCCTCAACCCCCACCGGTAAACCCTAACCCTAACCAAACCATCTCCATCCGTCACCCTCCTTATACCCCCTTCATACCCGGCGTTGTCGCCACCATTCTCCATCCATTCCGATCAGCTAGTGGACACCACGTGAAGCTCTCATCCGCCACTCACTATTCCGTCGTTGAAGCACCATCGCCACAGTCGGGAACTATCAGTATAACATCATTGTCGTTGTTCCATTATCGGTGATAACGAAGGCCACCAGCGGGTGTCCTTCCCGCTGTCGCTACTGCTGTCATTCGTGGTTCTTCTCCGTTTGCAGCTAACAGAGTTCTACCACTGCCATCCGGGGCGGGGGGGGGGGGGGGGGGGCTGCTTCATCATTTTCTCTCTGATTTTCATGCGCCACTACAAGTTTGGTTGTGTTTGGATGTATTACTGGCGTGAAATCATGTGGGTTGAAGTGTTGTTGGGCAGAGGATCAAGAGGAAACATCACCACACAATGAGGTGGTGACTAACATTGCAACCGCCGCTGCTACTGCCGTTTTGTGCTGCTATCGCTACCGAATGCCACCAGGTGGGTTGTTGGGTTCATTTTGCAAACAGAAGACGCATGTGTGTGTGTATTACAGTGAAGTGGTGTTTGGGTGTTGTTTGGCCGGAATTCTCGAAGAACAGCCACCACCACCACCGTGACGTGGTGGCTGCCGCTATGCGCCACTACCGGCCACCACAAGCTGGTTGTGTGTGTATTTTATTTGGGTGTGTTATTTTTGGGTTAAAGCATTGTAAAATGTAATTAGAGATTAGAATAATGATACGAAACTCATAACCACCACTGTTAGATGGTGGTTGTCACCACTAGCCTCCGTATTGGGTGGCAGTGTGGTTGTTTGTGTTTGGGATGTTGGGACATTTTTTTGGACTAGAACCATAAGCACCACCTTGAGGCAGTGGCCGTTGCCGTGAGCCGCCATTAACCACCACTACCCGAGGTGGTAGTAGGTGGTGCCCAACTTAGGAAAAACCCAAATTGACCTAAAGAAACCCTAATTTCACTTGGGCTATGGTGATTAGGCTATTAATGGGCCATCCAAAATCAAGCATATGGACTAGAATAATTTAATGGGTTTTAGGGTAAGGCCCATGTAAGGGGTTTGGGCCTAATTTGGAAAACTAGGCCATAGATGGGCTATAATTAGGCCTTTATGATTATGAGATATTGGGCCATTAGAAATGCAAAATGTTTGGACTAGACTAAATGGTTGTGCCTTAGAATAAGACCATGTAAAGGTTTGGGCCCAATTTGGAAAGCCATATGTTAGGCTTTGACTCATAGTTGACTTTTGGGCCTTGGGCTTGAGTCAAGCGAAGTTAGGGGTAAAGTAGCTTTTTTTTTTGCAAACATGAACTTACAGATATAGATTGGAACCCAATTACTGATTGAATGATATTTTGATGATTGGTAGTTCGAGAACCTATCATCCAGCAGCTAGAGTTTTTTTTTCTACGGGACTTCATTAGTGCGAGGTGAGTTACCTTCCAATAGAAGTGGGTCGAAGGTACCAAGGCCGACCCACTAGTAAGAATTATAGTAGGGATAATTTTCTTTATGATAAGTATTTGGTATATTGTTATCTGTTATGATTATTTGCCAGTATGCTATGATGTTATGTGATATGTAATAGAAGGGGTAGGATGGACCCCAGTATCGGTTGATAGGGCTGAAGGGGTATGCCAACACCCAGATAAGTTAGGCAGTATATGACTTGTATGTTTATGCACTAGGATGCTATGTGGTAGAGTAGGGGTGAAATAGTCCCAAGTACCGGTTGAAAGGACCGAAGGAGTAGGCGAGTAGCCTGATATGCTAAGCAAGGTACCATTCGACAAGATCAAAGGGGAGGCTAGCACCCTGATATGCTAGGCAAGGTACCGGCCGATAGGACCCAAGGGGTAGTTAGTACCTAGTTATGTTATGCATTATGTATTTATATGGTATGTGGTATGATGTGGGAACTCACTAAGCTTCTTGCTTACAGTTTTCAGTTTGGTTTCAGGTACTTCGTTTTCAAAGGAAAGGAGTCGGCGATCGCAGCGCATCACACTATGTTTTCCGCACATGAGATCTTTGGGATTACACTCTCATATTGTTTTATGATAAGATGTTTTGATTATTGACATTTTGGTTTTGACATGAGATGTTATTATGAATGTTTTATATTGCTGGTTTTATAATAACTTAATTAAAAACAAAATTTTTGGTCTTAAATTTTGGGATGTTACATAACCACCCAACCTCGATCATAGCTTGTGTACGCCCAACGTACAAGCTAAGTACCCCCCACATACTCAGCTGAGTTGACCAAGTTGACTCATTGACCACCTTTGACCAGAGTTTTTACTACGTTTGACCTAGGGGTATTTTGGGTATTTTAAACTATTAATTGAGATTAGGTCCTTGGTTATGGTTAGGTGATCGTTGAGTTGATATTTCAGAGCAGAGATTTATTTAGCTTGCATTAAGACTGAAAGGTGAGTTTTCGTCACTATACTCGTGGCTTGAAGGCACCAATGTCGGACCACTAGATTATTTATCCGGGTTAGGATAGAATTATGCTAGTTTGTAGTTGTTTGGTAGATATGTATTATTATCTGTCTTTATTGGCTCTATTTTTATGTTTATCTGTATATGTTGACATATTGTGTTAGGTTGAAGTGATCCTGCTTTATGATGTAGGTCAAGACACATGGGGACAACCGACTAGGTTGTAGGCCCTGCGAGGCAGTTTAGTTAGGCTTGCAGCCCGTAGAATGGTCTAGATAGTATGTAGGCCCTATGAGGCGGTCCAGTCATATCGAAGGCTCGTAGAGCGATCTCGATAGGCTGTAGGCCCTACGAGGCAATCCATTCAGGGTGGCTGCTCATATTTGTATACTTGCTTGCAATGTGGTGTGCTAGTACCTTGGGGGAACTCACTAAGCTTTTTCATACAGTTTTTAGTTTATTATTTCACATACTTCTGAGGATCATGGGAAAGCAGATGCATGATCGTGCACATATTCCTGTTTTATGTCACCGTGCCTTTGGAAAACTCTGATTTGGAAATAATGCTTTTGAAACAATGACTATTTTTGTAAAGCATGTTGGTTATTGGTTGAATTTCAAAACTTTTAATTTCTCTAATTGTAAATTTCTTTGAAAATTTTGAACATTTTTTTTAATCGGACTACATAACAAGAAGTCGAATCACGAGGGACTGAAATGCTTAAGGGTGAGAGACAGATTATCTTTGAAAGGAGAGCATGGTCTAACGAATGAGGAGGTCTAAGTGTCCAACTAATAGGAAGTTTTGAAGGGCACACCATGCTTTTTGGTAAGTACAATGGGTGGCCTCTGGTTGTGCCACATCACTTGGGTGGTTGGGGCTAAGGGCTATCCAGTTGCCACATGGCCTCTTGGCAGCCTAGAGCTATCAGCTGCCAGGTAAATTCTCATTTTTTTCGAAAAGTCATAACTTTCTCATACGAGCTCCCTTTTCAATGTTCTTTCTATCCATGGTTTCGTACTTTCGTGTACTACGATTTTCATCAAGACTACTTTGGCTTAAGAGTGATTTATTTCTCTTTCATTTTATATTAACCTCATCTGATGATAACACGAAGGAAAATCAATCTTGGAAAAGCAAGATGCACTCTGAAGCTGGTCGAACAGATCATCAATTCTCAAGAGTGGATAACGGTTCTTCATCATTAACTTATTTAGCTCCCTATAGTCAATGCACATACGATGAGACCCGTCCTTCTTCTTTAAAAACAAGATCAGTGCTCCCTATGGTGAAAATCTCGGTCAAATTAATCCCTTATCTAACAACTCCTGTAGTTGTGTACACAACTCGGGCATTTGAGGATGAGCCAACTGATACGGTGCTTTGACTATTGAAGCCACACCTAAAACTAGATCAATCTTGAACTCGACTTGCCTCTCCGAAGGCACCCTGGATAAATATTCCAAAAACACATTTGGGTACTTTCGTACAATCGGCACATCACCCACGATCGCTATACCTTTATCCCAGGTATCCATTATATAGGAAACAAATCCAGAACAACCCTGCTGAATAAAGCGTCTGGCCCTGGCTACTGAACATAAAATCAGCCCCCACTAAGCTCCCTCTCCTTGAACCACTAACTCTCCTCCACTTGGGGCTCGAATCAAGACTAGCTGATGCTCACAATTGATCACCGCCCCATTGGGGCTCAACCAGTCCATACACACAATAACCTTGTTCTCATATAAAGGAATGGTAACCAAATCAATCGGATACTGCACGCTAAACATTTGAAGAATACAACTCCGATGAACCCTCGCTACCCGGACAGATCGATCATATTCACTCTCGACGTCTAAAGGATAATCCAGCTCCGTCGGAGCTCCAGTAAACCTCTTGCTAAGCGTAAGCAATACAAATGACTGGGTAGCCCCCGAATTAAATAAAACCAATGCAAAAATGTTGTTCACGAGGAATGATCCTAAAATAAAACACATAAATATAAGCAAGCAAATCAAAATAAATAAAGAGATAAGGAAGAGATACATACCCGTCACCACATCAGAAGCTACACGAGCCTCCTCGACCGTTAGCTGAAAAGCGTTGCTCCTCACCACAGGCGCATCCGCATTGCCCTGGGTGCTGACACCAGTCCTGCTATAGTCAAACTCAGATTATGGGCCTTCTTGTGGCCCCTTAGATTGCAATGAAAGCAAATCAGAGTAGATCCTGGGATGGTGGTGGTGCTAGCAGTACAATCCCTGCTAAAATAACCTGTCCGGCCACACTTCAAGCAGCCCAAACCACCCACCATGCATATTCCCTCGTGCGCATTGCAACACTTACCATAGCGGCCCCGACCATGCTGGCCTCTCGAACTCGAATCATGAATCTTGGGCCTCTTTCCTGATCCCCCCTGAAACCTGAGCCTAATCCGACTTCCTCCTCCTCTCCATCTTAATATCATTCTCTCTTTCTCACTATCATATCCTCCATTGTCCTGCAACTGGATCAGCTCACAAACTACTGAGTGTTACTCCTCTGCATCTCATTGTACCTCCGCTTCTTCACCTCCTCATCTGCCACATACTATAGAACTAAAAGTGGCATCTTACAAAACATAGCGGTGATCTTAGCCACCGTCTCTATAGTATGGCAGAGATCCTGAAACTCTTGCGTCAACTGTTGCACCTCAATCACTGGTGCAAACTCAGCCTTAAGCTAGTCACAAAGTCATCACATTTCATGGAATCAATCGCCTCGCCTCCCAAGCCATGGTTTACCTCCTCCATAAGCCCCAGGCTTAGTCTTTTAGAAGACAGGAAGCAAGTATGACCTTTGCCCCATCGAGACAACTACTGGTTCGAAAGGTGTTAGTGACATCCTCTAATTAATGCTTGCTCACAATCGGGTCCTTCTCCCCATGGTAATACGTAGCCCTACATGACCGAAACTCCTTGAAGGTTAGTGAATGCATCCCAATCAATGCTACCATCTCAAAACGAAAAGAGCCCAATGCTCCTTTAACACCTCCATGATACCCTCCTTGATCGTACCAAATATCACAAGAGTCTGGTCAAGTATGTTGTGGGTAATCTAAGACAAAATGAAATCCCGCATCTGATCAACTAACTACCCGACTCCAGAACCTGAGCCCGAGCCCTCACCAGCACCAGAACCACCAACCGATCCACCTCGAAGAGTCACCATACTTAAAATAGACCATATAAACCATCAGAATATGCATCAAAATATATATTGAGGATTCTCATACTCTACAAGCTTCCTCGTTTCATTGCAGCACTCCTTGACTCGAGTATAGATCGTCTGCTTCCAGTAGTTTGGTCCCATACTACCCTCCACATATATCCGTACTTTCCTCAAGGATTTCCTTGAATGCTCGAAGTCACTCCTTATCTCAACACCAATCCCAAAAAATAAGGCTCCCAACACTAAATCTATTCCTAGGTTTCCTAGGGCAACCACCATACCACTCCCCGCCATCAGTTTCATAAGGAATTCCTACCAACACCCTCTAACTAGCTAACGAATACAATTACACATCACGGACACCAGGTAATTCATCGAATGAAAGGTCTCACACTACTATGGTTAAGTTCAAGCAAGAGTTGCGCAATAGAATTAAAACCTAACCTTCTAAAATTATTTAGTTTACGCAATATGTAACTTAACATATTCGCTTACTAATTAGCTAATGTTAGTAAGAAATCCTAAAAAGCACAAAGAAAACAACATTCAAGTATCGGGTAATCAGAATCAAGCATAACCTAATCATGTCATCCTATCACTAACTGATCAGTAGTAGCATCAAATTCTACAAGCTCATACAATAGGAATACAAATTCATCTCTCATAGCATTCTATCATGCAAACACTGAGCAAATCCTTAGCCGTAACTAGCATGAGATTTACAGATTAATAAATCAAATCATATCATAAATCATGTATGGGTATTTTGGGAAAACTTACTTGAGCTCAGTCGATTGCATGCAGCACACCCTTTTCTTTTATTAGAAACTATTTTTTATAAAACATTTATTTTTTTGAAAATTTTTACCAAACCCTCAGTTTGAGTTTAGACATACCCGAGAGTACGTCTGAATCCCTCAAACGAAGGCTCTGATACCAACTTGTAACATCCCAAAACTAAGAATTTTTTTTTTTTTTGATTTTTAAATAACTAAAACAATTATCCAAAATAACATAATCAAACCATAGTAGAATGAAATGTGTCTAATACATCAAAAAACATCAGAGTAATCATAAAATGCGGAACGATGTAGTGTGTGCACTACAATCATCTCGTGCTCTTTCTTTTTTAACCAGAAGTACCTGAAACATAAACCGGAAACTACAAGCACAAAGCTTAGTAAGTTCCCTCGAATACCACAAACCATACATATCAACATATATTGGGCCCCCACTCGTCATCGGGCCCCGTCCGGCCTCGGGTCACGCCCGGCATCGAGCTCCGCTCGATATACAATCTGTCAGTCATCGGGCCCCGCCCGGTATGCATATAATATATATATATATATATATATATATATATATATATATAAACATATAATCAGACAACACATGCGATAATCACAAAGATAATAGCATACAAAGTAGTCTTTGGGCCCCGCCCGACATCGGTCCTTACCCGGTACACATACAAGAAAATGACACAAGCAAGAGTCACGTTAACATATAGCACCCTAACATATCAACCATGGGCCAGCATTGGTGCCTTTAACCCGCTAAAACACAGTGAGTGAACTCACCTCTAACTGCTGAATCACACAGATAAATCTCTATCTACTGGTTTGATAATTCCCCGTGCTATCATCATAAAACAATATCTAACTAATACTAGGTCTCGGCCCATAACCAATAATCCAAGAAACTTAGCCTAAGCCCAACGTAAAAGAGCATTTTACCCTTTTTACTATTTTGGCCCAAAGCCAAGGCCCAACTTATTGCCCAAAACGCCCAAATCCTAAATGATCACATAAAGCCCAAATATGGCCTAATCTTCTAAATTAGGCCCGAAGCCCATCTTGGCCTAAAAATCCAAAGGAAACCAAAGACCTAGCCAAAACCCCAAATAAAAATTCTAAACCCCCAACAAGGCCCAAATGAAGAAAACCCAACCTATGGCCCAGACCGAGAATGCAAGCCCAAAAAGGCAATTTACGGAGTACGCGAGGCATACTCAGACTCTATGCTTAGCGTACACCTTCAAGGGATACTATAACTAGCTAGGTACGCCCATCAAACTCCCCAACTTTCCATCCCACTCCACTAAGCACTTAATCCATTGAGACTTCAAGCCAAACTCTTAGATCTGATTCTATAATACCACTTATCACGTAAAGTTGACAACTTTACACACATGCATGGCTTAATGGGACTCAAGATCTCAAAAAGAGTTTAATAAAGGTCTTAACACATGTATGGGTCCATATGCTCCATAAAGTTGACATTTTTATGAACTTGGGGACTAAAATGAGCTAAGATCTAGCATGAATAGCCTCTGGAGTAGATCAAAAGGTGTCCTTTTATACAAAGGACTCAAAAGATGCACAAATGTTCCATGAACTATATCTAGCATAGAAGAGCACAAAGGTGTAATCTTTTACCTCAAAAAGCTTGCAAATGTGGAAGTGATCCTGGATCTACAAGCTCAATCAACTTCTCCAAGGGCTTCTCTTCTTCTTCTTCTTCTTCACATTAAGACACCAAAAATCTCTTTATCAAACTCTCAAACTCACTAACACACTTAGGGTTTCATTTTTGGGACAAGGAGAGGTGGATGCTAGCTAAACATGACAAAATGAGGTTATAATGAGGTTTAAATAGGGTGCAAACCCTATAAATTAGGATTTGTCTCAGACTCACGTACATTATGTACACTCTACGTATGCCCCGTGTACGTGGTTAAGTCCTGCGACCAGGTTATGGCTAGTATGCTAAGCGTACCTAATGAGTATGCCTCACGTACTAACCAAGGGACCAATATGAAAAAAATTTGCATTAGGGACTAAAAGTGAAATTTACCAAAACTTGAATGTTACATCATGGGTCTAGAGATAACATGCAACCTATTCATCATGTTTTTCAAGTCTCCAAATTGCTAGATAGATTTCATGATTTGCATGAATCGTACTAGGATATGGCCCAAAAAAATTTCAATCTCATGCAAACATCATCGAGTTATTAGGTGTCTTTCATGCATATCATCTCAAATGCACTTCTCTAGGTTTGTACTTTACCTTCTTGTACATTAGCATCCGGTACCGAATCGACTCCTATATGTGCATCATCTTAAGAGTTTCTCATGATTCTTTAATCATGTCCTTGGCTAAGATTAGAAGTATGAACTCCACAATCACTTAGTAAATGGCCACAAGAGCCATCCATTAATCTTTTTGTTCCTCAACTCGTGCATTTTGAACTACATCTCATTGTCCTAGTTCGTTCAAATTCAATCACCTTTTAATAACCTGCATAGACTTCATCATCATGAGCATCTGATTGTTCGATCTTCTTGTGAATTTCATGCGTTTTAAGCATCGTCATATCTATTGTTTTGTTCTTTGTGGTTCAACCATGTTGCTCTTTTTATAACACATAGAACCTAAAGATAATGTTTGAGATGCATTATTGTAACTTGTTTTTCATATTAATTTTCCTTCAAAGACAATTAGACTACTTTGTGATATATATAAATAAATCAAAGTACAAACAAAACAATAACACATGATCCATTCACATATATTCAATGCTTCTTACCTAAGTTCTTACATCATTAGGAGTCGTAATCCAAGGCCACTTGTCACATGACCAAGGATCAAGATATGTGGTGGGTTTTCCTATTATATATTCTACTTTAAAATTATATGGGCCAGTCAGTTAAAGCTAGATTCTTTTTAACAAATGGTAACACTTTTTAAGTAAAAAATGTAACATATCTCCAGATCATTTACTGTGATATAACATGGAAAGATGCTAGTCAGTTTCTGAGAGTTGAATGTGTGCCCTATTTATACAATATATTTCATATTTCAAATTGAGCTAGAACATAAAAACTATACTCTATACATATTTGATACCGCTGAATCAATAAGCATACTCTCCTACCAAATCAAAAAACTAGTTTGGTAAATTATTCATCATGTTATCAGAACGATTTAAATGCTGATAATACCATAGATCACAGACAGAACAAGATACAAAAATCGAATATATGGGATTGACCACATTCTTAGCTTAATTTCCTAATATCTTCAATTAGTCTTCTCATATTCTGGTGAGAAGATCCTCCCTCTTCTATTGCTATATGTGACAACTTACTGAGTTCTTTAGCCCTCTTTCTTCTCTCTTCTCCTTCTTTCCCTTCTTCCATCAGCATCTCTATAGCCTTCCTCAATTCCTCACTCTTTACTTGCACTCCAGACTTCTCTTCTTCACCCCAATGCACCACGTTTTGAGCACCAACACTAACTCCAATCCTCAACACTTGTACAACTAACTTCTCATTATAGAACTGCTCCTGAAACTGAGGCCATGTCACCATGGGAACACCAGCACACACACCTTCTAGAGTTGAATTCCACCCACAGTGAGTCAAGAACCCTCCTATGGCAGGGTGGGATAGGATCACCAGCTGTGGAGCCCACCCACGGATCAGTAGACCTCGATCTCTGGTTCTCTCTTCAAACCCCTCATCATCTATCCATTTTTCTATCTTTGGTGTCTTGGGGCCCGCCCGAACGACCCAAATAAACGGTCTGTTAGAAGATTCTAGAGCTAAAGCAAGCTCGACTAGCTGGTCAGGCTCCATACGACTAATACTTCCTAGACATGCATAGATCACCGAACCATTATCTTTAGAATCTAGCCAATTCAAGCATTCGGTTTCGTTAATGGAGGGCTTGTTACCTCTCAGGGCCTTCTCTGATACATCCTTATGGCATAGCGATAATGGACCTACACACCAAGCTTTATTTTCTTTGATTTTCTGATATTCATCAGCGTATCCTTGTTCCAACTCCTGAGCACTGTTTATAACTACTCCATATGCTTCGGACTCAGATACCCGAAGTTTTTCAACTAAATCTGCCACGTCTTTTGAGCCAGAGTTGAATATAAAAGATAGTTGGGATCTTTTTAGTTCAATTCGATCAGGCAAACCAGGTAAAACAAATGACTCTGACTCATCCACACTTTCATATACCTTGGTGAGGTACAAAACGTGGTTAATCATCTGTGTGAAGCAATTCATTCCATCGAATATAATCCTTGGAATCTGAAACTTTTTTGCTGTTTCAGCTGTCCATAGGAGAAACGAGCCGGATACTATGCAACTTGGCCTAGGATTCAGGTTTTCAATATATTGTTCGACTTCTTTTTGCAGCGAACTGTGGGCAAGGAAAAGTGTACGGGCCAAGTCACTAGGAACCTCATCCAAGCTTTCACAACCTTCTGGTAACCCAAACTCTGCAGTTGGAAGTGGGAATTCGAGATAACGGATGGGAAGACCTGATTGGATTGCTTGATCAAGGATTGACCCGAATCTAATGGAATTGACTGGGGTTGTGACTATGGTGACTCTAACACCATGTTGAGCTAGTAGCTTGGCCATGTCAATGGTGGGAATATAGTGGCCTGGTGACGTTATGGGTATAACAAGAAAGTGAAGTTGGGTGCCATGTGGTTCTTCTAAAGCCATTTTACAGTATGGCTTGTATGATAGAATCTGAAATCTAGGTTTGATAACGGAATTGTTTTTGCATTCTAAATGTAAGTTTCATCCTCTTTCCCCTCCCCCTTTCCAATATGATATTACGTGCCCTTTTATTTAGGGTACTCCTAAATACACGAATAAATTCGTGTATTGTATAAAATTCTGTGAAAAAACGTCATGTACGTCCAATCCATTTTAATTGTCAATTTTTCATTAAGACCCTAGAACTTAGAATAATAATATATATAGCCCCTTTAACTTTGAAATCTTGTCATCTTATTTTTATTTATAATAATAAATTTAAAACATGTAAACTTTAAAACATTATATATATATATATATATATATATATATATATATATATATATATATATATATATATATATATATATATATAAGATGAGTGTCGTTATTGAATTTCCGATTTGATTCCGACTGTCGTCAAATAACAAAATCATTAACACCGACCCAGGATAAAGATGGTTTTTTTGGGTCTTTGGCTAAAAGAGAACCATCTTGGTGAGGTGTAGTAATGTTATCTTAGAATTTATGGATAGAACCCCCTCATGGGGAATCCCTGGCATTGTGGACATATTTTATCCATTGATAAGTTTTAGAAAGATTCTTTTCATCTCTCGTTTAAAATCATACAAAAATTTAACATAATTGGTTTCGAATTACGGCCAAACCATGTGATTAAATGACTATCCGGTTAAATGGTCAACCGTTTGAATTATCAATTTATAATGGTTAATAATTAAATAATGAGTTATCAAAATCTTTTTTAGTAACTAATCCACTGGTTTAAATATAAAATATTTATTTATAGATATAAATTATAAAAAATATATATTAACTAAATAGTTTATTCAATTTTATCAGTTTATCCGAATAAGGTATCTTTATTTGGTTAATCAAACCGAATGAATCAAATATCCGAGTAACCCGAGCCAAATCAACCAACCATCATTTGGTTTGGTTCAGTTATTCGATTTAAGTTTTTTTTTATCATACCCTTATACTTTATAATCATGATACCAAAATTTTAAAATATCTTGTTATTTGTTTAATACAAAGAAAATGATTATTTTGTTAACGTCTATAGTATACATACTAATTCTTAGAGGTTATCATTTAAAAAAAAATTAAAAGTAACAACCATCATTAGTAATTAACATATACATCATGTGAAATTAAAAAAAAATATATATATGGAAAATGATAAAAAAAAATTAGGACTATACAAAAACATAATAAAATAAATTAAAAACCTAAACCAGTAACTTGATTATTATTTGAGTTTAATTTTATTAAAAAAAATTAAAAATTGTATTACGTTAATATCATAGAAGATTAGAAGTTATCTTTTTGACAAAACAATTTAATATATTAGTTTAAACCAATGGTTTTATCTAATTGTCCCTATTTATATACTTAATATATTAGTTTAATACATTAACTAATTTTAAAATATATCTATATAATAAAAAAATAAAGGTACGATTAAACTAAAATTATACATATAATAATAATAATAATAATAATAATAATAATAATAATAATAATAATAATAAATTCACATTTCAAAGTACTGTATTCATTTGAAAAAAATAAAGGTATAGAACCCTTAAACTACGTCGTTTTGCTAAGTTATAACTTTTTAATCTTGATTTAACTACGTCGTTTTGCAAAATATGGCAAATACTTTAGGTTATGTCATCGTCATAAAAAATTCTAAACGTAACTTTAATGTTGTATTTCAATGTGACCGTGGAGGTACATACAAAAGTACACAAATCTCCAAAAAAAAAAAACAGGGACAAAAAAAATTAATTGTCCATTTAGCCTACAGGGTAAATATTCGTCAGTAGATAATTCTTGGAAGATAAAAATGATATGTGAATTTCATAACCATGAGCCGTCATTATATTTAGAAGGTCATCCTTATCCACGACGACTAACTGAATATGAATGTCGAATAGTGGAAGATTTGTTGAAAAAAAATGTCAAACCAAAAGATATATTATCTGCACTAAAAAACCTAAATCCGAAAAATGTATCTACTCTCAAAACTATCTACAATGCAGACGAAAAACTTCGACGTAGGGAGAGAGAAGGTAAAACTCAAATGCAAGGTGTTATGGAATTTCTAGATCAAAATGGATATGTTTATTATAGTCGTGCAAATGTTTTGACAAATAAGTTAGAAGATTTATTCTTTGCTCATCCAAGATCATTAGAAATATGGCGTGCATTTCCACATGTCTTGTTAATGGATGCAACATATAAAACAAACAAGTACGGGATGCCTCTATTGGAGATTGTTGGTGTAACTCCAACAAATATGACATTTTCCATTGCATTTGTGTACATGCATGAAGAAAAACAATCCAACTATGTTTGGGCTTTAGACTGTCTAAAATCGGTAATGGAAGGATGTATGTTGCCGCGTGTTATTGTGACTGATAGAGAAATGGCTCTCATGAACGCATACACTATTATATTTCCAGATGCTAAAGGATTACTTTGCAGATGGCATATAAATAACAATATCATGAAGAAATGCAAATCATGTTGGGATGTTCTTTATACGTCATGGACGAGGTTGGTTAACTCTGAAACAAAGGAAGCATACAACAAGAATTTGGCACAAGTTGAAAAAACTACGAACAATTATCCAGGTATTTTTAAATATACACTATAATATGTTATAAATCATTACATCAACTGAAATTTTTTATGTATTTCAGATGCATTTTCTTATCTAAACAAAACATGGTTGACACCACACAAAGAAAAGTTTGTGTCTGCATGGACCAATAAGTTTCTTAACTTTGGCAATCACACAACTAATAGAGCTGAAAGTCAACATGCCAAGTTAAAAAGATATGTCGAAACATCAAGATCAGATATCGCCAAATCATTGAAGCGTATTGCTGATGTTGTTGAGTCACAATACACATGTATAAAAGCGAGTCTTGCGCATAACAAAATTTTCATTGTACATCGGTACTACGAAATACCACATCTAAAACCATTGTGTCGTTTCGTTTCAATTTATGCACTTGATATCATTTTCAAAGAATATGAGCGGTCCAAAGAATTTGGATTTGTTTATGAAAATTGTGGATGTCAAGTACGTAGAAGTTATGGGCTGCCATGTGCGCATGAACAAGCTATATTTGTTAAAAAAGGTCATTGTGTACCGCTTCATTCAGTAGATAAGTTTTGGAAGAAACTTGATTTATTAGAATGCAAATCGTTAGAAGATGATAAATTGGGTTGTGCAGTTGAGGTAAATATGTTTAATGCTCATTACGAAAAACAATCAAGACCTGTTAAGTTAAGTTTAGCAAGGAAGTTACTAAACTTAATCACGCCGTCAACAACTTCAGTTTCTGAACCTGCTACTCACAAAAATACTCGTGGGCGCCCCTCCTTAAAGAAGAAACTTTTCAAGAAAACCCATATCGATTTAAACCACGACCCACCAACTCAACATCCACCACCTCAAGATCAACCGACTCAAGCGCCACCAACTCAATATCCGTCTCGACGTAGCATTTCTACTTATACGCCTGATTATATGCGGTCTAATTTGTTTGATCTAAACCAGGAGCCGGATAGGCACAGTACGTACTCGTTCCGAGAACCTCCAATGTTCAACTCAACTTTTAATCAGGAACAATCGATGCATAGCTCGTACTTCAACCAAGAACAAGTAATGTATAATTCAGATCCACTTATGAATGAAATTCCGTATGAATTTCATCCATATGTCACAAACATACAAAACGTGAGGGGAGATGGAAATTGTGGATTTCGTGCAATAGCTGCGTGTCTCGGTTATAGTGAAGATAATTGGCGTCAAATCCGCTTAGATTTACAGAATGAGTTGTTAGCACACCCAGCTGAGTACGCACAGATTTTTGATTACGATTTAAACATCATACACCACTCATTGAATTTCAATGGATCATATTTCGCACCAACAGATCGTTGGTTGATTATGCCGGTCACTAGCTTTCTCATTGCTAACAAGTATAATGTAATAGTTATTTTTCTAAGCAAAGATAGTCCGTCAACATGTTTTCCACTATGGCTTGGTCCCCAAGACATCTCAACTCATAGAGTTGTTGTTATTGCTCTTGTTAGAGGTGATCATTATGTGAAGGTTGATTTACATGGAGGATATCCAATGCCTACTATTTTACCACTTTGGCGTCACAACAGATCATCACGGTCTGCTGGATGGGAAACTGTTTATGCTGCTCGCCTGAATTCCTACATTTCTCCATTTGCAACACACAATAATTGTAACAATTCTACAGTTATAATATCTGATAATTAGTAAAATCAAATTTATGTTTTGTTGTTTATAATTATTAAGATCTGTATAAATTAAAACAAAATTGTTATATATGTGCGATTATGATGTTTCTAATATATATATATATATATATATATATATATATATATATATATATATATATATATATAGAGAGAGAGAGAGAGAGAGAGAGAGAGAGATGTTCAAGACTAAAACCATTAAATAATAAAATAAATAAAAAATAAACATAAATTAGTAACTTTCATTAATTATTAAATGCCTTTAATTTCATTAATTATAAGGCTTAAGGAATATGTGGCTGTTATGTACCTAATATTAGGTATAGATCCATTAAAAACAATATAGTTTTAATAAAATACAATCAAATCTCTCTACTATCTTTCTTGTATTCATTTTCCATATAACTCTTACCTATCTATATATATATATATATATATATATATATATATATATATATATATATATATATATATATATATATATATATATATATATATATATATATATATAAAAGTTAAAGTTTCAAAAAGTATAAGGTATAATATGAAAATCAACTATAAATATAAGGGTATTTAATGAAAATTGTAAAGTAAACATTGATTTAGTTTAATATATTAAAAACTGTCAAAACTTGCGGTGATGATGTACGTCAATTCAATCAAAAATTCGTGCATTTGGAATTTATTTCGTGCGGTTAGAATTACCTTAGATTATTAGATTAGTCAGTACTGGTGATGCAAGCGTATACGTAAGCATGTCAACATCTTCTGGAAAAGACACGCAGATAACTACAACTTTGTTAGTGGCTACTGTCAAAAGCATTTTTCTTTTATCTCACATCAAGAATAGTGCTCGTGAAAGCTCTCACAGCCTCACAGGCAAGTTGTGAGTCAACTGGGAGGACTGAACTTAGATGCCGTGATAGGACTTTTGCAAAGATCATTTAATCGTATGGGGTATACACAGATATATCACAATCACATTAATTAATTCTCCCAAATCCTTCATTAAGATATATTAAAAATGCACTGTAATGAGGATTTTGAAGGCAGTGTAAAAGGGTAAAAATGAGGCCCTAAAATTTAAGATTAACCGCGGATAACAAGAGATTAGCTACCCATTAAAATTTTGAGCCCTTTCAAAACACAGCCTTGTGTGATAACACACCCGGCACCTCTTCAGGGTCGGACCTAGTTGTAACACTCAAAATCTGGTAATTTCTCTTTATACCCTTGAAATAATAAATAAAGCATAATGGTCCCTTAAGTACGTTCAGTGTATTTTATCAGGAGTACACTTAGTGTACCAAGCATGGATGAGCACGTATGTCACGCATACCAAAAGGTACACGGAGCGTACGTGACGAATATTCAAATCCTAATTTTCGGACTTAAGACCTATATAAACATCACTATCTCATTTGAGCTTCACCCTAACCAGCCTTATTCACCCTCAAACATCCCTAAAACCCTAGAATCATTAGGGTGTGTGTTCTTGAGCTTGTGAGTGCTTTAATACCATCTTCTTAGTGTGTTAGCTAAAAGGAAGAGGAGGAAGCAAGCTTGAACGAGGAAGGGCTTCTGGATCTTGCATTTAGAGCAACTTAGGAAAGCTTGAGGAGGTAAAAAGCTCTCTCCTTGATCATCATTGTTATTTCTAGAGTTAGGGTTTTCTATATAGTCGCTTTTTGTGTTAATGGATCATCTCTTGGGAGTTTGAGCGACTCCAGAGCTTAGGAAGAGTAGATATGAAGTCCCTTGGTTCATTCATACCATAAAAATGTAGTCTTGATGAGTGTTTCTAGCTCATGCATGAGTTAAGACCCTTAGAAAGGTCTTAATAGGTTGTTGGGAGCTTATGGAGCATGCAAAGGCATAAATTAAGTTGTCAACTTTATGCCTTAGGGCACATCCTGCTTGTACGTCGCGCGTAGATTGGAGTACACAACGCGTACTGCTTGAAGGGGTAGTACGCTGAGAGTACTGGAGTGGTACCCAGGGCGTACACACTCCAGTTAGGCTTTGGGCCTAATATATGCCTAAAGGTTTGTGGGCCTTAATCAGATGTGGGTTTGGTCCCCTTTTGAGTTTTGGACTGATGTCATGTTTTGGGACCATAGTTGTGTTGGTTGGGCCTTATTAGGTCATGCGCCCCATTAGCTCTTTCATATTGGACCTTAGGCCCAATAGTGAAAAGGAAGACCCTTGGGATATTGTGGAAGGACTTGGTCTTAGGCGATTGAGTTCTACAATTAGATTGTGTTTAGTCCTAATTTAGGATTAATGATATTGTTGTTCAGCGCGGGCAGTTTCGGACTGTTAGATAAGCAGCTTTCGGGTTCAACAGACTAAGGTAAGTCTCCTCACCATACAAATGGGTCGAAGGCACCAAGGTCGGCCCATTATTTACTCTGTGATATACTAGTTGATTATGTGGTATGTGGTATGCTGGTTGTATTTGTGATACTTGCATGAAAGACCTCAGGGGTTCCCGAGGCACTTGGGTGTAAGACCTTGGAGGATTTCTATGGCATCCTCAGTAAAGACCTCAAGGGGTTCCGAAGGAACTTGGGTGTAAAACCTTGGAGGGTTTCATTGGAATCCTTATATGTTTATGTGGGCTAAGACCATGTAGGGATTCCTATGACACCCGGTGTAAGACCTTGGAGGGTTTCCTTGGCATCCATATATGTTATGTGGGCTAAGACCATGTGGGGGTTCCCATGGCACCTGATGTAAGACCTTGGAGGGTTTTGTTCATATCATTATATGTTTATATGTATTGCTTATGTGATTGTTATGCTTATGTGATTATATGGATTATGTAGGCTATGCTCTAGGGAACTAACTAAACATTAGCTTACAATTTGTTGGTTGTTTTAGGTACTTCAGGATCTAAGGGCAAGGGTCCAGCTTGATGGTGCAGCATGCCCTCTCTAGCGTTTTCGTCAGGGAAAATATGATATTACGAATAATTTGACTGATGTTGTGGATTTTCATGAAACAATTGTGTTTTGAATTTTAAACTTACTGGAAATGTTTTAGTTATTTAAAAATGAAAATAAAAATTATTGGAAAATCGGGTTGTTACACTAATTATAATTCTACAAGTATGAAATGTAACTGATATGTAATGACGTAAATTTTCAAACCAAATTGTTAAATTTAAGAAAACATTTATCATGGTAACAAAATCCCAAAATGTCACAATGTCAAATCATCAAATCTCATATCCAAAAACTATATATATATATATATATATATATATATATATATATATATATATATATATATATATATATATATATATATATAACTCCAGGATCCTCTAAATCATAACTCAAACATTGATGTGTGTGTACAATCATGTCGGCACCTTCCCGTGATCCTGATATGTACTTGAAACACATAACACATAACACGGTAAGCACGAAGCTTAGTGAGTTCCCAAAAATACCACATGCACAAATAATAAGCCACTTGAGGCTATAACTCGGCATGTACCCTCTATTCTCATGCGTCTCGGTGAGGACCCTCCGATCTTACGGCTCCATATAGATCCTCCGATCCTGTGTCTCAGTGGGACCCTCCGGTCCTATAGCTCGGGTGGACCATCTGGTCCTAACTTGGGTAGACCCTCCGGTCCTACTCAGTAACTCAAAATAATACACAATATAAATCACATAGAAATAGTACAAGATATCACGGTACTCAAATAACACAAAAGACACTCCGTTCACACACAACTCATATTACCACTCTAGGTACGTATAGTGAGAAGCCTCACCTCGTAAGCTAGCAAGTAAAATTCTCATACTCAGTGAAAGACCCCAACTTTCGTATTTTTGAAAGACCCAAACTTTCATATTTCACATTATCATTACTCCAAAACATGCTATTTGCATATTCATAAAAGCAATATTTTACCTTGATATGAAGGATTTACAAACTATTGGATACAAACCTTCTATTACAAAATGTTATATATTACATAACTACCAAGGATATTGTAATTTATACAAACATAAAAAGTAGTACAAAAGTACTATTACAAACTATTCTACATCTTTCAATAGTATGTAAACATACTAGTTATTTATCACCTGCAATTGTTAAACATTGATAGGGTAAGCGGTGACGCTTAGTGAGTTCAAAAATAGATACAATATAATGTTATGCCATATATATACTTCAATGTGGCAAAAGCAAAGAGGAACAACAAGAAGTATGTAAGATCATGTGACAAGCGTTCATATCAATCAAAGACATTATTCAAAGATATTCTTTTCAATTCTTGATATACATCAATAAAGCTTTGGCCCAATTGGTATAGAAGACATGCAATTTCTGATTAACATCTTGTTAGATTTCAGGCTTATACTCCTGTCTAACCATTTGCCAATGCCATAGAATAGAAGTCATTCTCTTACGAAGACATGCTCTACATGGCCAGAGGCTACGTACCAGTACCAATGTGAATCTAAGTCCTTTCACCGATCACATGGTCAAAGGTATTACAATTGCTATAAATATAGCGAATAACACGAGAAAATAACTTAGAATAATAACACTGAAAAGCACATAGCACATATAACACATAACATATAATTGTTCCTATATATTGAACTCACCTTAAGTTAACCGGGGGTTAAAATAGTAATTTGGACAGCACTTCAGCTTTAAATATGCCTTTCTATGTTGAAAACCGGGAGTTTATTTGAAAACCGGGCTCTGCGAAGGTAGGGCTTCAAAACCGAAAAGATAAAATTTTCGGGCTTCTCGGGGGTCTCGGGATGTGTTTCGGGTGCTAAAATTGGTACCGGGGCTTCGGGAAAAGTCGAAATAGTGAAAATATGGAAAAAGGGGTTAAAATTGTAAATTTTCAAATTCTAGCCGGGAGGGTTCGCATGTCTTATAGGGTGAGAGGCTCGGATCCGAGGGCTAAGAAGCGAGCACGTGGATGCTGGAGCGAAGGCCACGAAGAGAGATGAGGGGAGAAGCATGGCACCTGCGAGCTTCAGACCAATCAGGCGAGGCCACGTCTCGGTGACGCGGCTTAAGCGAAGCTCGGACGTCGCACCGGTTGCGAAGCGGGTAGGCGAGACGTGTCTCGCGTCGGACTGGCCACCTATGCGAGACGTGTCCCCTTCCGGCTGGACCTCGGCCTCGGTGAATCCTCTTGTGACACCTGCTGAGTTCGGATTCGGCCACATCTCCGGTGACGCTGCTGCTTCGTGCGAAGGTGACGTGGCTGGTACTGTTCATGCGAGTTTTTTCGGTTTTTGGGCCACGAACTTCTAAAATCCATAACTTTCGCATACGAGCTCCGTTTTTGACTTTCTTTATATGCACGTGTAGCTAAAATTACGCTCTACAACTTTTGTTTAGACTTTGTCAGCTAATTTTGACTTTAATTTTAATATTATTATTTTTAACAGACCGGGACAGGAAAATCCGTTAAAAATTCATAACTTCTTCATCCGACATCCGTTTTCGTCAGAATTTTTACCGTTGTACTACATATGACGAGACCTTTGATTCTCGTTTAGGATGTATCGGTAAAATATCGCTCGATCTAAAATTCGAGTCTTTAGTTGTATACTGCTAAGCTGAAACTTCGAAAAATCATAACTTCCTCATACGAAGTCAGATTTTGGCGTTCTTTTTATCGAATTTCTTGGTTTAACAAATACTACGACTTTCATTTAGATCACTAAGGCTAAAAAGTAGTTTATCAAAAACTCACTTTTTACGTCATTCGGCGTCGTGCCGGTTTTGTCGCGGATCTTCGGTTGGTCATAACTTCTTCATTATAACTCGGATTTTGACGAGGTTTTCGCCTACAATTTTCTAACGAGATTCTCTACAACATTAAATAATAAAATTTTACTTATTTAAAATTTCATATTTTCGCTAAATTTAACTATTTGACTTTTAGTTGGAATCTCATAAAACTTCCAATATTTTCTGAGTGATTCTAAACATAGTTTTACTTCATTTCTAGTAAAAACCATCTGTTAGAACTCAACACTCAATTTTACATAATATTTCAAAATTTTATTCATTACAAAACACGATTTTAAAACGTGTATGTTACAAATACCTCCTCCTTTTGAGGATTTCATCCCCGAAATTACATCGATTAAAATAAATGGGGATATTTTGCTTTTATCTCATTCTTATTCTCCCAAGTATAGTTTGGGCCACGATGGTGTTTCCATTTGACAAGCACCAATTCTACTTCTTTATTGCGTAGCTTAGTTGTTCTTTCATTCACGATTTCATCAGGCTCTTCTACATATCTTAACTTATTATCCAATTTCACTTCGGATAATGGAACTGTCTCATCGTAGATGCTCAAGCATTTGCGCAGATAACTTACATGAAACACATCATGAATACCTGCCAAATCTTCAGGAAATTCTAAGCGGTAAGCTTGCTTTCCAATTCTTTGGATGATTTTGAAAGGACCAACAAATCTAGGACTCAGCTTTCCTTTCTTCCCAAATCGCATAAGACCTTTCCATGGGGATACCTTCAGCATCACGAAATCACCCAGTTGAAATTCTATTGGTCGTCTTCTCTTTTCCGTATAGGACTTCTGTCGATCGTGGGCCGCTTTCATTCTTTCTCGTACGATTTGAATCTTGTCGGTAGTATCTTGAATCATTTCAGGACCTCCCAGGATCTTCTGTCCTACATCACGCCAACATAATGGCGTACGGAATTTGTGACCATATAATGCTTCATATGGTGGCATTTTGATTGAAGTGTGGTAACTATTATTATACGAAAATTTGACAAGCGGTAAGTATTTATCCCAGTTACCACCGAACTCCAAAACACATGCACGAAGCATATCTTCTACTATCTGGATTGTTCTCTCTGTCTGACCATCATTCTGAGGTTGATAAGCGGTACTGAGAGCAACTCGAGATCCTAATTCACGTTGCATACTCGCCTAAAAGTGAGAAGTGAAGCGAGTATCGCGATCGGAAATGATCTTAAGTGGCACACCATGTCTTGCAACAATTTCATCCAAGTATATCTGTGTGTATTTCTCCATTAGAGCCATTTCACGCATAGCGAGAAAATGTGCACTCTTAGTCAGACGGTCGACGATTACCCAAATGCTATCATTCTGTCTAGCAGTCTTTGGCAATTTGGTAATAAAATCCATGGACAGCTCTTCCCACTTCCATACAGGAACACTAAGGCTTTCTGGAGTTCCATAAGGCTTTTGGTGTTCTGTTTTGACTTGTAAGCATACTAAGCATTCCTGTACATATCTTCCAATGTCTCTCTTTAATCCAGGCCACCAATAATCAACTCTTACATCATAGTACATTTTACTTGTGCCAGGATGTATTGATAGCTTAGATTTATGAGCTTCATCTAAAATCTTCTATCTTAATCCACCAATATTTGGAATCCATAGCTGATTCTTAAATACTTTTAATCCTCGTGGATCATGAAGTAAAACATCAGCATAATGTAGCATTCCTTCCTTCTTTACATTTTCTGGCTTTAAGGCTTCAACTTGCCACTTCTCTAGTTCATCAAGAATGGTGAACTTCACCGTAGTGTGAGTAATAGTATAATACATACTATTACGATAAACTTTCCTGCTAAGTGCATCCGCAACCACATTAGCCTTTCCAGGATGGTACAGGATTACGATAAACTTTCCTGCTCCATGGCTCTTTGTTGTCTCATATTCAGAGTTTGCTAACTGAATATATACTTGAGACTCTTGTGGTCGGTAAATAATTGGCATTTCGTACCAAAAAGGTAATGTCTCCAAAGTTTTAGGGCAAATACTACTGCAGCGAGTTCAAGATCATGGGTGGGATAATTCTTTTCATAATCTTTCAGTTGTCTTGAGGCATAGGCTATTACTTTACCACGCTGCATCAACACACAACCGAGTCCCAATCTTGAAGCATCGCTATATACAGAGAAATCATCATAACCTTCTGGGAGTGATAAGATGGGAGCATGAGTTAAAAGATCTTTTAGAGTTGAGAAAGCTTTTTCTTGATCTTCACCCCATTCGAACTTCACTTCCTTCCGTGTAAGGCTTGTGAGGGGTACGACTATACGAGAAAAGTCTTTAATGAATCTCCGGTAATATCCCGCGAGACCTAAGAAACTACGAATTTAGGAAGCATTACGAGGCACTTCCCAATTTTGAATGGCTTCGATTTTGATGGGATCTACAGATACACCGTTATCGGAAATAATATGGCCGAGAAATTGAACTTGACGGAGCCAAAATTCACATTTCGAGAATTTAGCATAAAGTTTCTCCTTTCAAAGGAGTTCTAAGATTTCACGAATATGAATGGCATGATCGGCTTCAGATTTGGAATAGATTAGAATATCGTCGATGAATACGATGACAGACTTATCGAGCATTGGGCGGCACACTCGATTCATCATATCCATGAATACATCAGGAGCATTTGTCAAACCAAATGGCATGACAAGGAATTCGAAATGCCCATAACGAGTACGGAAAGCAGTCTTCGGTACATCTTGCTCTTGTACTTTCAACTGATGATAGCCAGATCTCAAATCAAATTGTGAGAAATAGCTAACACCCTGAAGTTGATCGAATAAATCATCGATGCGAGGTAGTGGGTACTTGTTCTTGATAGTCACCTTATTCAGCTCGCGATAATCAATGCACATTCGCATCGATCCGTCCTTCTTCTTGACAAACAATACTGGAGCACCCCAGGGAGAGGTACTCGGTCTAATAAAGCCTTTTTCAAGTAATTCTTGCAGTTGGATCATCATTTCTTTCATCTCGGCTGGTGCAAGACGATAAGGAGTCTTTGCGATCGGAGCAGCACCGGGCACAAGGTCAATTCAAAATTCTACTTGTCTGTCCGGAGGAAGTCCAAGCAGAGCATCGGGGAAAACATCGGGATATTCGTTAACAATGGGAATATCATTTACAGTTTTATTCTCCTTTCTTGAGATGTCAATTGTATAGGCCAGATAGATAGGACAACCTTTCGATATGAATTAACGAGCTTTGAGGAAAGAGATTATTTTTAAGATTCTTTGTTCACCATAGACATGAATAGGATCTTCCCCTTCAATAGGAATGCGTACCATCTTTTTGTAACACAAAAGTTCTGCATGGTTTTTTGATAACCAATCCATGCCGAGAATAATATCGAAATTGGGCAAGGAGATAGGGATTAGGTTAGAAAGAAAATTATAGCCTTCAATTTCTATGACACAATCCCTATAGATTTTATCAGCAAGTAATGATATACTTCTTGCAGTATCTACGTGAAATGGTTGCGCCAGTGCATAGCAAATAGTTTGAAAAGAATGCGCAAATTCATAAGATACGAAAGAATCTGAGGCACCAGAATCAAATAAGATGTGAGCAGGTCTAGAGTTGACAATAAATGTACCCGTCACGACATTTGGTTCCTCACGTGCTTCCTCTGCGGTAATATGGAATGCACGACCCTTAGCTTTTGGCACCTCCTCCTTTTTAGCTGGAGTATTCTTCGGTTGTTGGATAGGGACTTGACTTCTCGCTGGTTGTTGAACAGAAGCTTGACTTCCCGTCACTTGGCTGGTAAGAGTAGGGAAAAAACGCTTCTTGTGGCCTGTAATACCACATGCATAACAAGTCACATCCTTCCTTGGGCAAGCTAGCTTGATATGACCTATTTCTGCACACCCATAACAGACAATGGATTCCTTGTCTATTTTGCATTGACCCGGATGATTCTTTCCAAAAACGCAACATGATGGTGAGTGAATAGAAAAAGATTGTGACCTACCACGGCCACGAAAAGCACTCTGAGATTGTGCTTGCTTGCTAGGATCAGTTCGAATAGATTGAGCTGGTAGAATAGTGGAAGCAGGAGTAGTTCTTTCAATACGTGGATGCTTTGGAATAGTAAGAGTGGCACCACGTATTTCTAAGTCATGCTCACGCCTTCTAGCATACTCAACGGCTTTATCGAATGACAGAACATCCCGGTTGACAACGAAATCATGGATTTCATGTCTTAGTCCCTCCATGAATAACTGAATTTTCTCGTCTTCAGTTGAAATATACTTCGTAGCAAACCTTGCTCTTTGATTAAATTGAGTTTCATACTCATTCACAGTCATTCCTCCTTGTTTAAGCTCGAGGAATTCCTTCTCCAATCTTCTCTTCATATCTAGAGGACAATACTTTTCTAGCACACGAGTCTTGAACAATTCCCAGGATAAGTTCTCCTAGTCACATCCCTAAAGAGCTTCATATGTTGCTTCCCACCAGACTAAAGCTTCTCCAATGAGCATTGCAGAAGCATAAATAGCCTTATCTTTATCATCCACATGAGAAACACAAAATACTTTCTCGGTGTTCTAAATCCAAGTTAGAACAATTATAGGATTAAGGACACCAGAAAACTCTGTAGCACCACTACTCTTGAAATCTTTGAACGAGGGATGCTTCACCTTCCCGCTTGAAGATTCTCCAGTGACTTTCTCTTTTCCTTTATCATCATTCTTTTTGTGTTCTTCGAGAGTTTGTCGAATAACACCGGTAAGTTTACCTAAAATTCGCTCCTCACGAGGAGATACTGGAGTATTCACTTCCTCGGGTTGAGGATCTCCACCGACATCAGGGGTATGGCTACTTACTTGTTCAGCTATTGATCTGAAATACGGAGTAAGATAGTATTTTAGAATATTAGGGTTTACTATTACCTAATACTTTTACTTATGTATTTCCTATGGTTTGTATCCCTATACTTACAATGATTAAGTTCATATATTGAACTTCCTATAGTTTAAGTCTAAATACCAAACCGTGGAATTTAGTTCGCTTAAACTACTGCTCTGATACCATGGTTGAAAGACCCCAACTTTCGTATTTTTGAAAGACCCAAACTTTCATATTTCACATTATCATTACTCCAAAACATGCTATTTGCATATTCATAAAAGCAATATTTTACATTGATATAAAGGATTTACAAACTATTGGATACAAACCTTCTATTACAAAATGTTATATATATTACATAACTACCCAGGATATTGTAATTTATACAAACATAAAAAGTAGTACAAAAGTACTATTACAAACTATTCTACATCTTTCAATAGTATGTAAGCATACTAGTTATTTATCACCTGCAATTGTTAAACATTGATAGGGTAAGCGTTGACACTTAGTGAGTTCAAAAATAGATACAATATAATGTTATGCCATATATATACTTCAATGTGGCAAAAGCAAAGAGGAACAACAAGAAGTATGTGAGATCATGTGACAAGCGTTCGTATCAATCAAAGACATTATTCAAAGATATTCTTTTCAATTCTTGATATACATCAATAAAGCTTTGGCCCAATTGGCATAGAAGACATGCAATTTCTGATTAAAATCTTGTTAGATTTCAGGCTTATAGTCATGTCTAACCATTTGCCAATGCCATAGAATAGAAGTCATTCTCTTACGGAGACATGCTCTACATGGCTAGAGGCTACGTACCAGTACCAATGTGAATCTAAGTTCTTTCACTGATCACATGGTCAAAGGTATTACAATTGCTATAAACATAGCGAATAACACGAGAAAATAACTTAGAATAATAAGACTGAAAAGCACATAGCACATATAACACATAACATACAATTGTTCCTATATATTGAACTCACCTTAAGTTAACCGGGGGTTAAAATAGTAATTTGGATAGCACTTCGGCTTTAAATATGCCTTTCTATGTTGCAAATCGGGAGTTTGTTTGAAAACTAGGCTCTGCGAAGGTAGGGCTTCAAAACTGAAAATATAAAATTTTCGGGCTTCTCGGGGGTCTCGGGACGTGTTTCGGGTGCTAAAATTGATACCGGGGCTTCGGGAAAAGTCAAATCTGTGAAAATATGGAAAAACGGGTTAAAATTGTAAAATTTCAAATTCTAGCTGGGAGGGTTCGCATGTCCTCTATCTATAGGGTGAGAGGCTCGGATCCGAGGGCTAAGAACCGAGCACGTGGATGCTGGAGTGAAGGCCACGAAGCGAGAGGAGGGGAGAAGTGTGCACCTGCAAGCTTCGGACCAATCAGGCGAGGCCACGTCTCGGTGATGCGGCTTAAGCGAAGCTCGGACGTGGCACCGGGTGCGAAGCGGGTAGGCAAGACGTGTTTCGCGTTGGACTGGCCACCAATGCGAGACGTGTCCCCTTCCCGCTGGACCTCGGCCTCGGCGAATCCTCTTGTGACACCTGCTGAGTTCGGATTCGGCCATGTCTCCGGTGACGCTGCTGCTTCGTGCGAAGGTGACGTGGCCGGTACTGTTCATGTGAGTTTTCTCGGTTTTTGGGCCACGAACTTCTAAAACCCATAACTTTCGCATACGAGCTCCGTTTTTGACGTTCTTTATATGCACGCGTAGCTAAAATTACGCTCTACAACTTTCGTTTAGACTTCGTTGGATAATTTTGATCTTAATTTTAATATTATTATTTTTAACAGACCGGGACAGGAAAATCCGATAAAAATTCATAACTTCTTCATCCGACATCCGTTTTCATCAGACTTTTTACCATTGTACTACATATGACGAGACCTTCGATTCTCGTTTAGGATGTATCGGTAAAATATTGCACGATCTAAAATTCGAGTCTTTAGCTGTATACTGCTAAGCTGAAACTTCGAAAAATCATAACTTCCTCATACGAAGTCATATTTTGGCGTTCTTTTTATCGAATTTCTCGATTTAACGAATACTACGACTTTCATTTAGATCACTAAGGCTAAAAAGTAGTTTATCAAAAACTCACTTTTTTACGTCATTCGGCGTCGTGCCGGTTTTATCGCGGATCTTCGGTTGGTCATAACTTCTTCGTTATAACTCGGATTTTGATGAGGTTTTCGCCTACAATTTTCTAAGGAGATTCTCTACAAAATTAAATAATAAAATTTTACTTATTTAAAATTTCGTATTTTCTCTAAATTTCACTATTTGGCTTTTAGTTGAAATCTCATAAGACTTCAAGTATTTTCTGAGTGATTCTAAACATAGTTTTACTTCATTTCTAGTAAAAACCATCTGTTAGAACTCAACACTCAATTTTACATAATATTTCACAATTTTATTCATTACAAAACACGATTTTAAAACGTGTATGTTACACTCAGAAATCTCGATCCAGCCTCCGCTTAACACATTGGATAATTATCTCTAATTAATACTCTACTCATACTCAAATACACCAAAGGTTGTTCTCTCTTTCACTCTAACCCTAGGAATGGGTAAAAGACCATTTTACCCCTCCCTAGTCTCTATCACTCATTTTGACCAAACCCTAAAGTCAACAGAAATTAAACTCGAGTCAACAGTCCAGGTTGACCTAACTCGCCAAGTGCATTCATGCGACTCGTCGACTCCACTCATTTTTGAGCAGTCACGTGAAGGTCTAGCTCGTTGAGTTAACCCCTAACTCATCGAGCTATCTCATGGTCCAACTGATCGGGACAAACCCTAACCTCTCGTCGAGTCAGCTCATCAACTTCACGATTCCATTCAAACTTATTTCGTATTCAAATGATTTCAAGGTAGAAAACCCTCTCACACTCTAGATCTAAGCTCACAAAGCTTGTTTATCATGTAAAGCCACGAGCTTTATGTTCATGCATGGCACTTAGGGCTTGAAATGCCAAGAACATGCTTTATTAGGGGTTTCTCATTCAAGGATCTATTATGGCTGAAGAAAGTAGGGAGCTTTAGACTTTAGGGACCTCATAAGGTCCAGATCTGATGTCCAAATCTATATAGGTGCTCAATACCTTCAAAGTCCCAAAATAAGATAGAAAAGAAGCCCTAAAGTGTAATAACATGAGATTCACCCAAACTAATGAGAAAGGTGTGAAATTTATACCTTTTACAAAAGCTCCTCAATGATTAGCAACAGATCTATCAACCTCTTCTTGTTCCTTGCTTGAAATCCTCCTCTTCTCTTCCAAAAATGCACCAAAATTCTCAATATTAGCTGAACACTTTCTCTAAAGCTCAAGGGGTGATTAGGGTTTCTCTCAGTGAAGGTAAGCAGTTGGGGAGCCGCAAATGAGGCTATAAGTGTCCTTATATAAGCCCCAAACCCGAGGATTTAAGGTTTCATCTCACAGCGCCTACTCGGCGAGTTGACTCTCGGACTCGTCGAGTAGGTCATTAATCCCACGTGGCCGCACCCGACTCTACTCGACTAGTTGTAGCACCAACTCGTCGAGTTGCTCAATAATCCTCAAAAATAAATATGTAAATAATATACCTAGGAATCCGGATGTTACACGATAAAAGAGGGAGTCTTTATTGTATATCTTTTCAATCTTGTTGTTTGTTTTTTTACTAAAGTTTTATTGTTTTGTTGCACCCTTATAATAACTAATAATAAAAGGGTTGGTGATGTAAGCATTAGATAGTCTAGGGTTAAATATGATTACTTATGTAAGATATAAGGGCTAGTGTGTAATATCTCTATGTATAAATATAAGTTCGTTAGACAATGTTCTTTTTTGATCTACTTAATAAAATCTCGTATCCTTAAGTTATTCTCTTGGATATTTCTTTCTCATATATGATAATCGTTCATACTTATTCATCACTTGTAATTGTAATAATGTTTGGTGATTTTTAGTTAATTAAGACGGTATCAAAGAGGTACTAGATAAGGCTAGTAATTATCGACCCGACATGTAAATAAACGGGTTAGGCTTACCTTAAATAGGTTTGCATCATTTTCGAGTTCACCCACGTAACCTGTAAAATAAACAGGTCGTGTTCGAGTTGGTTGGCAAGCTTATGGGTTGATAGACACAGTGGATGAGTGCTTGAATATGTTAGAAGGAACTTCACATGAAAGTCTCCTAATGCTTCCCTTATAACGTTATTAAGATGTAAGAGACGACATACAAACATTTTTTATGTTGCACATATCAATCCATATATGGATTTCCTGAGATGCTAGCACATTTTGGAATTGGAGGAACTGTCCAACAACATTGTGAGGCCAGTATGATACTTGAAGCGATATTGTTGCAAGATTTATGGTTGGTGTCATTGGTTCCTGCTAACGTAGGTATTTTCCCATGAACATCACCTCACTAAACCACCAATATCAATACAATATACATGAGCTTGATATGTATAAACATACATAAAAGATTTGGCCTCCTAAAATAGAATACATAATAATAAATATATATACTAACACCCCCCCCCCCCCCCCCCCCCCGCAGTTGGAACGCCCGCCTAATCTCAAATGTTCAAACTGGACCGAATATCAAGAAACAACAGAGACGGAAGGCCCTTGGTGAAAATATCTGCATATTGAGAGGATGAGGGAACATGAAAAACCCGAATTTGACCCATAACAACTTTATCCCGAACAAAGTGTATGCGAATCTCAATATGCTAGGTTCTCTAATGTTGAACGAGATTGGAAGAGAGATGACATTGTCACAATAAACAATTGTGGCATGCATAGGAGACTGGTGGAGTTCGCGAAGAAGATTTCTAACCCAAAACGTTTCAACAACAACATTAGCAACCCCCCTATATTCAGCTTCAACACTGAATTGACCTCCCTCTCTAAACACCAACATACAATACCAATAACTCTACTTAGATCATTTCCCTATAGTACGCATATTATAATTTGTTTATACTTTTACTTCATAACCTTCTCGTATTATCATGTTATACACATAACTTCTCTTATATTATTATATAAGAGTTTTTTATTTATTTATTTATTTATTTATTTATTTATTTATTTATTTATTTGGAAACCAGAATTACCTGGAACTTATTATATAAGAGTTAAACCACACTTTTATAAATCTTTTTATACATATAATGTGGTGTGAATGATTCAAACATATTCTTGGGTTTACACATACACACCAACACACACACACATGTAAAGACACCAAACACATATACAACACGAAACAAACCTTATTCTCCGTTTTAAGGATTAACATCCAACCAAACTTATAACGCATGATATGGATTGTATTTTACCCATAAAATTTAGTTCAAAATCAGATTTCATGGACCAAAAACATTAAAAGGTTGAGTTATTCGACTCTAGGGATTTTAGGGAAAAACCGAGATGAAAGATATTGTTTTCTTGGTTCTAGACTTCTAACACAAGACCAAGTAAAACTGAGGGAGACAATAATGTTCCTAGCAACCTTAAACATGTCATAAAACATATCCAAGAGCTTCAAAGAAAAAATTGAACTAGTCTTTTACAAAATCCCGAAAATAGAGCGATTACGAAGATTTAAATGCTTTTGGAAGTGATTCTCTTGGTTTCAGCTGCATACGCTTGATCTTAAATGATAAGGGAACCAAAGTACATCTTTATAAGTGATTAACAACGCTTACAACTCGCTAAAACCAACAGCAAAAAGCTCAAAATAGAAAATCCCTCTATAACACGGTTTCTGGCAATCTAGAGACTATCGGAGGCAACTCCGGCCACCATGACATTGGAAAGTGGTTGGTAGGAACACTAGGGACTGAGTGAAGTAGAAAAATACCTTGGAGGTGGTTGGGTTTGAGCTGGAACGTCGTTTCTCCTCCCGAAACCCTAGACGACGACAAACTACACAACTTTCTTTCTATCGATTTAAGGAACGAAAAGGACATGAAGATTGCTTCTTATGGACAAGATTACATGTATAAAGGGAGGGGAATCAATTTTCTTTTAAGAGATCAAACTTTGACACCCTGCTCCTGAGTTGAAGCAAAGAAAAAAAGAGAAGAGAAAAGAAAGTAAGGAGAGAAAAAAAGATAAAAGAAAGGAAAACAAATTTGTCTTTTGTGCTCCCGAGTTGGAGAGAAATGGAAGGAAATTTAAACATTTTATTCTTTCCTTTTAAATCCTCCCAAATCGGAAGAAAAGTTAGGAGAGAAAGTTATTCGTTCATTTCCTTCCACTTCCTTGCTTTAATGAAAACAAACACCCCCGTGATGCGTTGTATACAAGAAAGAAGATGACACCATTTTCGGGACATGACAGTTTTGGTCCCTCGGTTTTGGCAAGCTGACTCAATACATCCTATGCGTAAATTGTTCTACAAAAATGATTTCTGGAAATTATCCCTTTTGGTCCCTGAACATATATATTCTATTAATTTCAATTAAATTGATTTATTATTATTATTATTATTATTATTATTATTATTATTATTAATTTAACTCCTTAACATCTATATCATATCTTTTAATTAATTAATTCACTTGTCAAATCTACAAAATTTAATGTTTGATTATTTAATTATGGGAAAATGACCTTTGAGGGTAATAAAGTGTTCTATAAGTACTCATTTGGTCCCTTATCTTTTTTTTTGTCTTTATTATACCACTGAACTTACTAATCCTGTTCACCAAAACCCTTGATACCGGTTGTTGTAGGTTACTAGTTATGTGGATATTACGTGGCATTATGTGCGATAAACTGGGCTTCTTAATTGCAAAGTTGCAGTATTGCATCGTTCTTGCCCTAGATCGACATGGATGCTTCTTCTTCTTCTTCTTCTTCTTCTATTTCTTCCAAACAAAATGCTGAATTTCAACCTGAAAATCCTTGTTACTGTGGGTTACCATCTCGTGTACGAACTTCACGAACTAAAGACAATCCAGGAAAAAAATTCAGATTGTGCCCTAACTCCATGGTAAAGCAAATGTTTTGTACTTTTCGTTTAATCTTCTTCACGAACCAAATGTTTTTTACTTTTTGTTTAATCATCTTTCTTTAACCAATTTGTTACTTTTTTCAAGAATGAAGGACCAAAATGCAAGTTCTGGGAATGGTTGGAGCCTAAAACCCCTGAAAATGAAGTCAATTCTAGGAAGGACAAAAAAGAACTGTGCAATTTAACCCTCAAAGTTTCTATATTGGAAAACGAGATCAACATTTGTAAGATGAAGATGGAACAAGAAAACTTGGTTGTTAGACAAGAGTTTGAAAAACTCAAATGGAAGTTATTTACTCATAAAGTTGTGATGGTTGTGTTGTTTCTGTTGTTTGTGTTTAAGAACTAATTAGTTTAGCTGTATTCAAAGACTAAATGTAATCCTTAATGTTGTAATTTGTTTGATGTATTAAGACTAAATCTTTTTGATTAATGATAGTTTGATGTTTTGAGTGCTTTCCAAGAAGTATTAATGTGTTTAACAGGTTAGTGAATTGGACATGACGCATGGGTAAAATGGTCCATATTAAAGTTGGCAGTAATTAATTGTTAATGTCTTGATGTGATCCAAGGGTAAAATGGTCTATATTAACCACATTGGATACATCAAACATTTCTTAATGTATTAAGACTAAATATTGGCATTAATTAATTGTTAATGTCTTGATGTGATCCAAGGGTAAAATGGTCCAGATTAAATTTGGCAGTAATCAATTGTTAATGTCTTGATGTGATCCAAGGGTAAAATGGTCTAGATTAAATTTGGAAGTAATCAATTGTTAATGTCTTGATGTGATCCAAGGGTAAAATGGTCCAGATTAAATTTGGCAGTAATCAATTGTTAATGTCTTGATGTGATCCAAGGGTAAAATAGTCCAGATTAACAGCAACAACAACATCAAACATTGCTTAATGTATTAATACTAAATCTACTTGATTTATGATAGATAATATAAGATTAAACAATCTATATGCAAATAACCGTACACCAAAGCATATAGATAAAAGACAAAGTTGTAATATTCCATCAGCATGTGCACTATTACAAAAGTTGTGCCCACAGTTGTCCTAATATGTCAAAAGATGTGCCATGTGCCATGATTCTTAAAGTTTTCCCAATTACATAATTACAAGACTAAAAGTTTTTCTTTCCAAAAAAAATAAAACATAAAATCATTCCAACACCATTGGGTTGTGTCCAGTGCTTCCTTCTTTCTTCAAAACCTTCCTCCTCAACCCTATCTTGGTAATTCTTTCTGAGTATTTTCGTATCCTCTTCCTAGTTGCACCTGGTTGAGCAGGGACATCAACATTTGGATGTGGATCATCTACTTGAACTGGTTCAACATGTGGAGCTGGATCATCAACTGGTTCAACATGTGGTACTTGAACTGGATCCATTGGATCTGCTTGAATTGGTTCAACATTTGGAGCTGGTACTTGAACTGGATCCACTGGATCTGCTTGAACTGGATCCACTTGAATTGGTTCCACTTTACCTGCTATACAAATATGTAGTTAATGAGTTGGATGTTCCATTTAAATTATATTGTTTTAATATCATACCTTTCTCTTTTTTACATTTTTTAGGTTTCTTGTTTTTTGGCCTTGAAGTGGATGCTACATCTGCTGGTCTAGTAGGACATGTTGATCTATTATGGCCCCTTTCTCTACAAATAGTGCATCTATTAACTGAACCTGCTTTTGAGATAGTATGCCTTCTTTTCCCCTTGCTTTCCATCTCAGATTGATCCTTTTTCCTTTTAAGGGTTGGCCTTCCTGGTAACCTTCTTTTTTGAGGAGGCAGTGGCTTCATGTAGGGAGCCTCAGGCCACATGGAACTACCATTAAGTGGGTTAATGGTATGGTTGTAACAAGTCAAGAACATGGTTGTATGGAACCATGGTGCAACATAATCCTCTGCATTCCTGTTGAGGTATGAAATGGCTGCCACTGCATGCACACATGGGATACCTGATACTTGCCAAGATCTACATCCACATGTGTTGTTGTTAAGTTCCACAACATATCCATCATTTCCAATCTTAACCTTATATTTTTGTACCCCAGAAGGTATAATTCCCCAAAATCTGTCCACAAAAATAACAAATTCTATTAATCTACTAGATGACATATTAATACATATAAAATACAAGTTATATCATACCTTTGCTGTTTCTTTAACTTTGATATCTTTAATCTTATAGATGGGCATATTTTTAAATTACCCCAACTTTGTCCCTCTAGCAGCATTCTATACATCCTCTCCATTGCATAAATCCGAATCTCTTCCAACATGGTGAGGAGTGGTCTCTTCCTAGCAAGATCAATAACAGAGTTGAAACTTTCTGATATGCCATTCTCATAAGCATCACAAGCCCTATCCACTTCAAAGAATGCCCTGCACCAACTTTTAGGGTCCCTTTCCATGAGGTGTTCATAAGCTAAAGGGTCAATTGTTTTTATGTAATTCATTTCTGCCTCAAATTTAGGTTGAGTAGTACTTGCAGCAGCTGCCCAAAACAACTTCCTATATTGTTCACCTTTGAATCTTTTCTTGAAGTTAGCATAGATGTGCCTAGCACATTGTCTATGCTCTGCTGCTGGAACTCTTTCTTTGACAGCCTCTACCAATCCCTAAAAGAAACAAGAAATGGATGACATAACAAAAAACATTGAACTCAAACAAAACATAAAAGAAAATATACCTTGTGTTGGTCTGATATGAGGGTCAATCCATGACCAATTCCCATTTCAGTATCATCTAGTAGGAGGTCAAGAAAGCACTTCCATGTTTCCTTATTTTCTACTGCCACCACAGCCCATGCAATAGGGAAGATGTGGTTGTTTGCATCCCTACCCATAGCTGCTAACAGTTGGCCTCTACATATACCCTTTAAAAAACAACTATCTACCCCTATTACCCTCCTACATGCTGCAATCCAACCATCCTTCACACCCTTAAAACAAACATACATTTTAGAAAAGTAAGTGGTGGAATTAGGCATGACATCCACATCTATCTTTACTGTTGAACCAGGATTTGTCCTCATTATTTCTTCACCATAACTCCATACTTTACCATAATGTTCTATCAAGCTACCCTCTATCTCATCCAAAGCATATCTCCTAGCATTTCTACACTGAGTCACACTAACAATCAAGTTAAACTTTGTACTCACTTTGGCTTTCATTTTCCTTATGCTCATTTTGGGGTTCTTCAAAAGTTGATTCTTAAAATGTTTTCCAATCCATTTATATGTTACAATGGAACCAAGTTTGAAGACTCTTGAACAATTATGGTCATCAACTAAGGACTTAATCTGGAAAGACCTTTCACTACTCATCCAGGAAGCCCACAGTCTAAAAGGACAAGAGGGGTTCTTGCTATCTTTACAACATCTCACTAATAACCTGTGACTATCATTTTTCTCATAATAAAGATTGTACCCATTCTTCACTGCATAGTTAGTCAAACAATTTTTCAATTCCATAGGGTTAGAGAATCTCATACCTAGAATTGGCACCATTTTGTCCCATTTCTGGTTCTCATTATGGACAGGGTACACTGGTTTGTCATCCCCATTGTTGGTTTCAACCTCATCAGTTTCAAGCTCATCATTTTTATCCTTAGAAATACCTGACACCCGGTGTAAGAATTCATCACCAACAGTTTTGTCAAGAGAAGGAATGTAACCATCTGCTTCATGCTCATATGGAATATCATTAGAAAGTTGTGACTCTTTATCATCATCCACGTCTGGCTCAGAATAATGCCCTTCATCATCTTCTACTACTTCCATATCAGCCCAATCAAGTACAAGTTCATTTTCGTGGTCTATATACACATTCATTGTTAGACCAACTTCATCACTATAACCCGTTTCAATAAACTCATAGTAGTCAGCATCATTCCCAATTCTCCTAATACCCTCTGCCAATGGTTCATTTTTAGTGCAATAATATACATTATCGCAACTGCCTTCAATCAACTTTTCAATGAACAACTTAAAATCTTTGAGATCCATTCCACCAAAATCAACATTAGCGATTGAAACAACAACAGAGTTCAAGTACACTAATGGTTTTGGTGCAAATAAACCATTATAATGTACATAAACTGTCAAATACTTACGGAGTTTGGAATCGGAGGCCATCTTCTTCACCGTAACACTCGCATTCACCACTTCTCTTCAATTTCGTAACTATATTCTTCGATTAAACCCTAACTGTAAGGAGAATTGGGGGTGAAAGAGTAATGCGTTTGCAACGTGGTCTAGGTCCACGTAATACGACATGCCATCTCTACTTAAATGAGATAACCGGCATAACAGGTGATAACCGGTATCGAGGGTTTTGGTGAGCAGGATTAGTAAGTTGAGTGGTATAATAAAGACAAAAAAAAGATAAGGGACCAAATGAGTACTTATAGAACACTTTATTACCCTCAAAGGTCATTTTCCCATTTAATTATTCGTTACTATGTATTAGCCCTATTTTAAAATAATTAAATGAAAACGGGACATTACATCTAAACAAGTATTAGCTTATCATAAAGTACACATATTCTATAAATTAATAGTCCATTCACAAACCACATGGACTAAAATTATAATCCACTCTATCTTATATACCAAATTTAATGCAAACTTTGTATAAAATAATTAAGTATCTTCTTAGTTTCTTACATTTGCATAGTGCAATATGTCTTGTATTAGTAGTCTCAAGTTCAAATCCGATGACCCTCCCTCCTTTATAGCATCATTCGCCATCTTTCCAATCTCTTTTGCTTTATTCCTTCTTTGAATCCCTTCAATTCCACATTCCATTACTTTCTCAATAGCCTTCTGAACACCCTCTCTCTTCACTTTCACCCCAAACCTCTCTTCTTCCCCAACATGAACAACAGAATCCACACCCACACTCACTCCAATCCCCAAAACCTGCACCACCAGTTTCTCATTGATAAATTGCTCTGCAAATTGAGGCCATGTGATCATCGGAATACCAGCACACACTGATTCCAGAGTTGAATTCCATCCACAATGAGTCAGGAATCCTCCAATTGAAGGGTGAGACAAAATTAGCACTTGTGGGGCCCAGCCTCTGATGATTAACCCTCGATCTTTAACCCTTTCTTCAAATCCACTTTCTGAAAACCATTCCTCGACTTCTTTCTCTCTAGTATCGGATCTAATCACCCAAATGAATGGGTGGTTTGATGCTTCTAGGGCTAACCCAAGCTCGATTAGTTGTGGGGTGTTAACACGAACAAGACTACCAAAACAAGAATAAACAACGGATTCGGGTTTTTTAGAATCTAACCATTTTAGACATTGGTCTTCGTTGATTGAGCTTAAGTTTCCTCTTTGAGATTTCTCAGAATCATTGTTAAGGGAGAGTGACAATGGCCCGATACACCAGACTTTACCTTTTCTTAATTTCTTGTACTCGTGAACGTATGCTTGTTCTAACTCTTCAAAACTATTGATTACGACTCCGTAAGCTTTCACCTCTGCATCTCTAGCACGTTGACGGAAGGCACTTGTGTCGATGGAGCTGGGATTGAACTCCGGTGGGAGTTGGTTTCTTGTAAGCTCGATCTTGTCAGGTAAACCAGGGACTACGAAGGGTTGTGAGTCAGGCAAATCGTCGAACACCTTCGATACATAGAGATTGTTGTAACAGAGTTCGTTAAAGCAACTCATTCCGTCAAACATGATTCGGGGAATTTGATGCTTATCAGCGAAATCACCTGTCCAAGACATGTACTTATCGGATATGATACAGTTTGGGCGAGGTTTTAGCATCCCGAAACGTTCTTCGAGCTTTTGATGAAGCATGTCAATGGCGGCTAAAAAGTTTGGGATTAAATCCACACTAGGGATCTTATCTGTCATTTCGCATCCTTCAGGTAGTCCAGCCTCAGCTGTCGGAAATGGGAGTTCAAGGAATCGGAAGGGGAGTTCGGCTTTGGTGACACCGTATCGGATGGCGTTGAGGGGTGTGGTAGCGATTGTCACCATTACGTTCGGTTGTTTTGCAAGGAGTTTGGCCATGTCGATCATGGGAATTGTATGGCCAGGACCTATGTGGGGAACCAAAAGAAAGTGGAGGGTTTCGGTAGCCATTGTTGGCGAATTTTGGAGAATCTTGAGGGTGATAAGTTCTTTTACGAGTTTAGTTTCTTGATAGATATAGGAAATGGTATATGGTTTGCGTATTTATAAATAGAAAGTGATCATTTTTTGTGTTGGACAGGATGATTAGCATATGAAATATGAATCTTCCGTGTGTTTTGAAAACTATGAATAGTGAATGAAGATCGTGAGGAGATTTGCTTCCTTGGTCTTTCATGGCGACTCCATGGCCATTTTTAGACTATTCTCAAACGTGACTATTCTCAACACACGTTGTCTCGTACTCTTAGGTTCACTTGAGAACAAATATGTTCTCATGTAATTGAAAAGGTAAAAAATTTATTTTTACATCAACCAAAACAATCATTGAATCATTTCAAAAGATAATCAGAGTGTCAGGGGTGGAACTTCAACGTTTGATTCGGAAGGTCGAAAATATAATATGTATAAAACTTGGTAAGCAGGGGGGCCACAACAAAAATTTTATATTTTTGAGGCCTAAAATGTATAAAATGAAACTATAAGGACTATTTATAAACAAAAAATCAAAGTAACTCATAAAATAGATAGTGCGGAAATCTTCAAGGATTGCAGTGCGATCTAATTGGATCCTTCTATTTGGAACCAGAAGTACCTAACTTCTGAAACATTTAAACTTAAAATCTTAAAAACAAAACTTAGAGAGTTCTCACAATACCACATAACCATCTGGGCCCCGCCCACAAACATAACAGGCCCTGCCTTACATGTATCACGGGCCCCGCCAAACATACATAACAAGCCCCACCTACAAACATAATGGGCCCTGTCCAACATATATAAAAGAGTCACAAAGACAGTCTAGCATTTTACATAATAGTTAGAAGACTCGCCACACTAACGTAGTCAAAAGCACCAATACTCTCATAATGGTAAGCTGGTGCTGCACAACACCTAATGAAACATTCAAGGTTAAACCTTAGACCACCATCTAAAACTACTCAGTTGACCAAAAGCCAACTAGGTAAAAAAGTCAACGGTCACAACGTTGTGGCTAACTCCTGGCCATGTTGTGGCTACTCTCCGAAAAAAAGTCACGACCAGCTCCGCCATCACGTTGTGGGCAGCAACACGACAAAATAATCGCAAAGACCCCCCAACCCCTCCCCATATCGTGGTTTCTGACTGAAGACAACCTAATTGATTAAGTTATTAATCTGTTAAACCTTTTGCTCAAACTTTCAAGATTGCTTCTTGGGACCCTAAAGGTTCATAAAAATCCAAACTTTATAGACAAGCATGATCCATACATGTCCTTTACTCAACCTAGGTAAAAAAAGGGAAGAAATGGAGTGCAACTCTATGCATGGCACTAAAGCTTCACAAGACTTCAAAACTGAAACATATAAGGCATTTGGGACTCCTAAGACCCATAAAGTTGAAAACTTTAAGGTAACCAATCATTCAACTTTACAAAAAGGACCATAAGTTCTTAAATCCTAAGTCTACAAGAAACCAACCATTAAGATATGAAAATTAAGACTTGTAAAAGTCTACAAGTTGCTCAAATGAAATCCCTAAGCTTGGCAAGAGGTTCCCTTCACCATAAGGTTCTTGTTCTCCCTTCTAAGATCACCAAGAACACCAAAATGAGATTAAATGAGGAATCTATGGGTTAGGGTTTGATTTATGTACTTGGAGGGTAATAGAGGATAAGGGTGGATGAAACCCTAGCCATCTCATCCTTTAAATCGTGTCCTAAACCTGAAAACTTAGGGTTTGTGTATGGGTCATCGCCACGCCATGGCCAATACATGACCACGTCGTAGCAACATAAAATGATCACGACCCAAAATTTTGTTGCCACGCCGTGGCCACCAAAATTCCTCAAGTTTTAAGCATCAAAACTCATACCTTAAAACCGGATGTCATAACTCTCCCCCATTTGAATCAAAGTCGTCCTTCAAATTCGTTGCTTCAAATAACTGAGGGTAGTGCTCTCTAATCTCCTCGTTGGGTTCCTGAGTCCATTCAAAACATTTTTGGTGCTGCTATTTCACTTTGACCAAACGCATCACCTTGTTGCACAATGTCTTCGTCTTTCTGTCAATAATAATTGGTCACTCTATATAATTCAGTATCTCATCAACTTGAATGTCATCCAAGGGTACCATTGCATAATCATAAGCTACATACTTCTGCAACTGGGAAACATGAAATGTGTTATGGATCTGACTAAGCTCCATAGGAAGATCCAATCGATAATCAACCTTGCCCACCCGGGAAATAACCCTATAGGGACTGATGTGTATGGGGCCGAACTTGCACCGATTCCGGAACCGGATGACATTTTTCCATGGTGACACCTTCAGAAGCATGAAATCATCATAACTCTTCGGTTTGGTCTATGTGGTCTGCAATCTATCACGCACTTGCTATATCAACTTCGTAGTCTTAAGCACTACCTCAATGTTCCCAATCACTCGTTGAGTAACATCACCCTAGCAAATTGGTGTCCTACACTTTCTCTTATAAAGCAACTCAAAGGGAGTCATACCAATGTTGGCGTGATAGCTTTTGTTGTAGGAGAACTCAGCTAACAGAAGGTAGGTATCCCAACTCCCATCAAAATCCAACATATATACACGAAGCATATCCTTAAGAGTCTGAATGGTCTGCTCACTCTGACTATCAGTTTATGGGTGGTAAGCAGTACTGAAAACCAATCAAGTACCCAAATCTTTGCGAAACTTCCTCTAGAACCTAGAAGTAAAACGGACATCATGGTCGGGAACAACAGAAACTGCAACTTCATGTTATGCAACCACCTCCTTAATGTAGATATCGACTAACTTCTTGATGGATGAACTCTCCTGAATCGGGATGATGTGGGCGCTCTTGGTCAACCTATCATAAATAACCCATATCGAATCAACCGCACGTGTCGTCCTTGGTAACTTCTGATGGGTTTTGTATACTACAACATCCTATGGTGCACATACAACCCTAAATACGTTGGATCTATGTTTTCACAAATTATACATGCAAATGGTTTCCAAGGCATTAAACCTATGACTAGCATGCATTTGACATAAACCATATAAGATACTAGTTCGGGTAACATACCTTTTATGTAGCTTGAAGGCTTGATGTGTTTGGCCTTAAGAGCTTAGCCCCAATAGTGTGGAAGCCTCAAATGAAGTCACAACACATCATGGACAAAGGATGAAACTTGAGAGAGAAATTCATACACACCAAAACCATCCATGTCCTCCAAGAATACATTAGTTATGTTTTTGGCTATGAAGTAACATATTTATATGTGGAATTCCAAAGGTCATGTATTAACCCAAACCCATGCCCATGGGTGTTATGATCCATGTTTCATATGGCCCAACTCTTTATGTATCCATACATAAACTTGGTCCAACATGGATGATAAGCCCAACACATATAAATATAACTAATTACCATAATTAGACCCCATAGATTTAATTAGTCTCTTTTGATCACTAAATTAATTCCAAATTAATTCTTGATCAATACTAATTAAAACATATGATTTCATATTAATATATTAGAACTTATAATATATTAATAAATCATATATAATATTTTCTCAAGAGTCTATCCTAACAAATTGTCCTGGTGATATGTAACCCAAATAGACCATGCTACTCTCGGGTCGAGTACATACTAATGATAGTTATGGACTTATACATCTAATCCAACATTCTCCCACTTAGATAAGTCTAAAACTATTATTGCAAGTATGACTCCAAAACCTGACTAACAATTGTAGCTCTTAAAAGTTGATATCGAAGTCTGACCTAGTCAATGACACATCCATTAGATAATGGATTACATATTCCTCCATTCTTGATATCATATGGACTGAGACATGGATTATAATCATTCTCTCTATCCATTTGTTGTTTCCCGATTTCCGATTTATGATGACTGACTAATTGAACAAATCAGATTAGTCTAGGCCCAACCGAGCACTTACATTTGTCTTCACTAAATCATCGAGGGGCCCACAGATATCGCTTTTATCCCTACAAGGGTAAAAGGAATGGATAAACTTCGACCCATATGCTTGTACTAACTACTTGTTAAATCATGCACAAAGGCCCATTTTATAACATCAAGTTACTGATGCATTTTCGTACAATCAATGTATAACCAACTTATAGTCAACAAATCATGTCTCTAGGTTTGACGAATATAAGATATTATCGTCTCATGATCACTCGTGATAAAATCCATGAAATTCAAATGAGCGCGAGTTTAATCTAATGCTCGAATTTATTCCAGGAGCACTCATGAATGTTGCAGCAACTTTTGCTATGTCTAAACACTTTAGACATCTACAAGCCCAATTCACGACATTCTTGTATCACACCTACTTCCAAAGTATGATTGACTGTGGAGAGTTTGAATAACATAGTTATTCAGGAAGTCAAACATGCAAAGTGAAACACAAGAATAATACTAATCCTATATGGCTACAAACACCTTTGAGAGTAAATAAAACACCTTTTATTTAATCACCATATTGATTACTCATTATTCACTGTATAATGTTTCGAATAATCAACTTTATACTTGAATCAAACCATGCTCCAAGCATGCATACAATGTTTGTCCAAACAATAGTTATGTCATACTCCAAGTATGCACACTATGTTTGTCTATGATCCTTACTTTGTGGAATAGATCAATTGAACATAATTCCAATGATTCTCATTTCACAATTCCAAATCCTTACCACAAATTTAAGAATACAAGATTCTTTTCCATTTACTGAAATCTTTTAGATTCTAAACTTATATGCATTGATCCTCTTGTAATGACTATGCACAAAAGTCACAAAGACTTGGCAATAGACATTTACAAAGTATTCCAATGGAGAGCAATTCCATGGAAATGAAGTCTCAAATTCAAAGTACATTCCTTTGAACATCCTTCTCGCATTAAGTTTTCTAATCTTAAACAGATTTAATGAATAACTTCCACCTATGAAACATTTCCATATTTCCATTCTGACTATCACTTCTGAATAAGAGTTACCTATTTTCAGAATATTTCAATATGGTCATTTCCAAAAATTTACACCATACTCCCAACTGTCCATAAACAACCAATCTTTAGTAAACCTTAAATTGTACTCAACAATTGCTTAATCATTTTAGCTATATCCAAATCTAGACCTTTTCCCCTATTAATGCCCTAGGCATCTGGAACATTTAGAAAGGATAAATATTATAGCACATGTAATCGATCATATATCCGAATCATATGGGACATGATTCATGATGTCTCACATAAAGACATGATCCTAAACCAGTCTTTTGCTACAATAATTTTTTATTTGCCATGTTTTCATAATTCGACTATGCAGAGGGATGTCGTAATCATCATCGAATTTTGAGAACGCAATATATATATATATATATATATATATATATATATATATATATATATATGCTTGACTAAAGATGATTAAAATCTCAATCTAAACTTTTAGAATTGAAATGAAGTATAATTTACTCTCCCTTAATTATAGCAAAAAAACTTTTCCTAATTTAAACTTTTGTTTTCTATAATTAACATTGCTAACTTGTAAAACTTATCATAATTGATTATGCTCCCACTAGCATAATAATTACTAGCATCACAATTATGCTCCTACTAGTTTTGACACGTACTCAGAAATCAGCTGGACTTCTAGAAATTAATACTTTATTAACTTTCTTACCAAAGTTTAGATTTCTGACACAAGATGCTTTGATAAGACTTTATCAAAATCATACACCTTTCCTTAGATAGCTCACATGTGTGTCTAAACAATTTTTTTTTGAACTATGAAAAGGGATGACATAATCATAGCCTCAATTGTTTAAACCTTTGCAATTTCTCACAAGTCCATGTTAGTGTGTCAGTTAACCACACACGCTCCACTAACGACTTTGAGAATGCAAATATCACAATTGATATCTACTTAAAATCTACTTAGTGAAAGCGTTTCCTCACCATCATTTTCATGAATCGTAGAGAAACCTTATGACACTTCGATTTTATGGTGTATGTGTTCCTATCCATGTGAATTTGTCAATACCATGATCACATGAGGAGGTTATTGACAAATCCAAACTCATATGGACTGAACTTTTTTTCAATCTTAACTTCTTGCCACCTGGAAGCACAAGGGCCTACCATTTCTTCCAAGTAGTTATGCAAATAACTGAGAACTCATAAACCTCACATGCATAGTCAACTTTAACTGGAATGGGCACAGAAACAGAATATGTCAACATGATAAGTAACAAACCTCAATCGTGTGACGGTGATAAACAATAGGTTTTATTCTTGATTAGTTCTTGAAAATTTTCAAGATCTTTAAGACTCCCACTGACCTCTTGACATATACGATTCTATTTTCAAGGACCATTCCTTGACAAAGCAAATATTCAAGAGTTAGTGTGGGTTCTTATCAAGATAAACACTTCACACAATTGGTCTTAGTTGGTCTTTGTTTTATCCAAAACATCACAACTTACCAATTTCAAATGTACAAGAGTAAGAAAACATTTTACTCTACATTTGACAAGTGTTATAAACCTTCTTAAGATCACTCAAGTTACAATCTTAGAGTAATACTCTAAGACTCAATTTTGAAACGAAGTATGATTCATCTTTTTGATTTAACCATTTCAACAATTCACGATATACGAATGCACTAAGATGTCTTAGAGGACCAATTGTGATATGGCTTCATAATCACTAAGATAATCAGAAAAACACGATACTAAAGTACTCTCCCATCTTTTTAGATTGGAGAAACTTTTATCTTTCTGCCTAATTTGATTCTTCTCATTCGTCCTGCCATACGTTGAAACTTTTCCAATGTTTCAGAATTATACTTAAACTTGTAAGTATAACCATATTTACTAAACTTTAGTAAATCATGATTTTCCAACGTTCTTTGTGGTGGACATGATCAACGCAAAACCAAGTGTACCCGATCCCTTAGTCCTTCACTTGACTCACAAATACATGTGAACAAGGAGTTAGTCTAAATTTCCCAAAGATGAAAATTCTCATTCATCCTATAATACAAGTTGCATGATTCCAAGTTTTTATTCAACTGAAACTTGGGTGATGAGAATCTTTCCTTATTTGGTAAATTATGACACCACCACAAGCGAAAAAATTAAATCCATTTTCCAATGTTGCTATTAATGGAATCATATAAACAATAATTTTTCACAAATGCCATTGTAAGGAAATTTAAAATAAATAAAATCAAAACTTTTGTTTTATTTAAAACTTGTGGAAAAACATATCCTTACAATGCAAATGCATATGAAAAACATGTTGTTATCTATTCCTAAGCAATATATCATAACTCTTAAGTAGCAACTTAAAATTCTGATCTTCAGATCATGCGATTAGAATCCGTCTCTTCACAATCAGAATTAGCTCGTGAATATTATTACATATTACTCTTCCTTTAAGAACTATCTAGTTTGAGTAATATGTAATAGTATTCACGAGCTAGTTAGGGGAAGGGAGCAGGGACTTCTTATGCAGTTGATAGTGGAGAGTGAGTTGGTGATTACCATAGGGAGATCCTAGGATGAGAGTAGCGGAGAGAAATAGTAGTAGAAGGGACTTGGTGGAGTCAAGGCAGTTCTTGAGGAAAGTACGGATTGATGTGGAAGGTAGTATGGGCATATACTACTGAAAGCAGAGGATCCGTACTTGAATTAAGGAAGGCCGAGATAAGACCAAGGAACTTGTAGTGTATGTGATCCCTTGAGTTATGTTAGTATTTTGACGTTTGTATAATGTGTTCTTTTCATAATGGTGGTGTTACATCCTAGACCAGCAGACATCAGTTCAGCTGCCGGGCAGGGATCGGGCTTAGGCTCTAGAGTAGGGAAGTTAGACGAGAAGACTAGGGAGTTTATTTCCTTGGAGATTATGCACATCATACTTGAGTAGACTCATGTGATCATCGGTACAGTCAAGGAGGGTAGTTTGTAGTTGTTGGAGGAGAGGTTTAGTGCTTTCTGTATTGAGATAACAACCATGATGGGTTCGCGCACACTCACTCTCAGGGAGTTCAAAGCATGTGGGGCTCATGACTATCATGGGGCTCAGGACCCCATTGCTAGCACTAGGTGGTCGGCGGATGTCGCCAATGCTTTCCGCACCAGCAGATGTCCCGAGGGGGATAAGGTCAGATTGGCGTCTTGTCTTTTGAAGGACATGGCACGAGATTGGCAGGAGGAAGTGTAGGACCCTAATCTGCTAGGACGGGGTCGGTCAGAGGGTCATAAGGAGTACGGAGGTAGTACTCAAGACCAAAGAGCGGATCTAGTAGGTCTGAAGCAGGCTCCAAACTGCTCGGAGCTGACAGAAGAGCTACACCGACAAGCGGCGTTCGGATTTGGAGTTTCAGGTGGGTGACATGGTCCTCCTGAAAGTGTCACCCTGGAAGGGTGTTATCAGGTTTCAGAAGTAGGAAAAGATGGGCCCCAGGTACATGGGTCCATTTAGGGTTTTGGCCAGGGTGGGTCGGGTTGCTTACCGGTTAGACCTTCCAACCGAGCTCAGCCAGATTCATAGCACGTTCCACATTTATCAGCTGCAGAAGTGCTTGGTGGATGATTCGACAGTAGTACCCATAGAGGATATTCAGGTTGATGACAACCTGAATTATATAGAGAGACCAGTGGTGATGTTAGATCTCAAGACAAAGGAACTGAGGAACAAGCGGGTGGAGATAGTGAAGGTGCAGTGGCAGCACCGCAAGGGTTTGGAGCGGACATGGGAGCCCGAGGAGGAAGCGAGGGAGCACTACCCAGAGTTGTTTTCAGACGCAACAGACTTCGATAACGAAATCTAAAACAAGTGGAGAAGAATTTGTAACGCCCAATACCAGGTACGTAATTCCTTATTTATTCAAGTATTTATTTTGAGCTACTTGAAGAGTTAGTAACCCTAACTCGTCGAGTAGATGCCTTAAAGGACACAGAATTTAAAGAGTCTACTCGGTGAGTCCAAGCATGGACTCGACAAGTAGGTTTGCCAGAGGGAAACCCTATTTTAGGGTTTTGCACCATATTTAAACATATTAAACCCCCTTTAGGCCTCCCTTATCAGTCTCCCTGTCCTCCAGAAACCCTAGTTCGTTTGAGAGCCTTCGCCTTGTGTTTTTTAGTGTGTTTTGTGCCATTGAAGGTAGTTGCAAGAGCTTGGAACTAACAAGCTTGGGGAAAGAGAACAAGATTTAGGAACACATTCATGTTTGGCAGGTTTCTAAGGTAAACAACTCTTAGCTTGATGAACTATAGCTTAGATCTCCTTGTATGTCGATAGTTGGGTCTTTTTGACCCCTTTGATGAGGAGAAGTTGTTCTCTTGGGTTGTTTGCAAAACAATCCCCCTTTTCTATAGTTTAAAGCCTCTGGAGCCATAAAATGGTCTTGAACCCATTTTCATCCAATTCATGACCATGTTCATGAAAGTAGATTGCTATAAATTGAGTTTGGGTTCATTTGAGGTGTGCAAAGCCATCAAGTCTCCAACTTTATAGAATTGGACCTTGGAAACAACCTAGATCTGTAATTTGGAGTTGTAGAAGTATGAAACCAGTTAACTAGGTTAGATCTGCAAGGGACTCAACGAGTTCATAGGGTAACTCGACGAGGCCAATGAAGAAACCCTGATGATGTTCATAGGACTCAGCGAGTCGATTAAGGAACTTGGCAAGTAGAAGGATTTTTGTCCCTCATCTGATTATGCCAAGACTCGGTGAGTCTGAAGAAGACTCGACGAGTCAGTTCGACAAACCGCGATGGCAAGTAGCTTAGGAACTCGTCAAGTCAAGAGATGACTTGGTGAGTTGAGTCTCGATTTCCAAGGTTCTGAGTTCTAGGACTCAGCGAGTCACAAGGCTGACTCGAGGAGTTTGGTCAACCTGGAAGGTTGACTTTGACCAGGATGTTGACTTTGACCAAGGGTAAAATGGTCATTTTACCCTAAGAGTAGTTATCACTTTTTGACTAAGTGTCCTTATGAAATTTATAGCCGGAGAGTCGCCGGAGCAGCAGACAAAGATTCCTCACCTAGAGTTTCAGCAGTCAGTCATACGAGGTGAGTTTTCCTCCAGTAGGAACGGGTCTAAGGCACCAATGTCATCTCGTTCATATAGTTACAATATGTCGGGGTAATCCCGATGTCAAGGTTAGCCCGATGTAGTTTATATGTTTCGGATGTCGGTCCATGGATGGGTGACCCCTGGGAGGTTTTCACGTCGGGAGCCCAAAGCGGACAATACTGTGATACGTGCCAGAGGGGGATGTTACAAATGGTATCAGAACTGGGGAATGAGTCGATGTGTTCGACGGGGATTTCAAACCCTATAATAGGGGGGGGGGGTGAAGGTGGGTTACACCTGATCCCACGTCAATTTGGAAGGAGAACGAAGCATTTCCTTATAGAGGTGTGGATACCTTCCTTAACAAAACGTGTTTTAAACCCGTGAGGGAAATAGATCCCATAAGAACTCTGCGGTTAAGCATGCGTGAGTGAGAGCAATCCAGGGATGGGTGACCCCCTGGGAAGTTTTCGCACTGGGAGCCTAAAGCGGACAATATTGTGATACGTGCCAGAGGGGGATGTTACATTTTTTTGGGTTGTGAGACATATCCGGTGGCATATACTGTAGATCTAGACTAGGTGACAACATGTAACATCTCGATATCATGTATTTTTATTATTTCTTATATCTTTGTCAAAGTTCCACAATTGGTCCCTTGAAGAAAAAGGCATGCATTGTGGTTGTATGTTGGGCATACTTAAGACTACATGGTGCGTACTCATGCAGCCTAGGATCGTGGATGATCAGCTAGTACATTGGGCGTACGTGTGGTACGTCGGGTGTACTAGCCCAGACTTCAAACCCTAATTTTTAAGGGTTGCACAATATTTAAAGAACATAATGTCCCCATTTTATCATCTTTATCAGCCATCATACCATCCATAAACCCTAATTCCGAGTTTGAGTTGCTTGTGTGAGTTTTACAAGCGTTTTGAGTGTTCTTGGTGCTTTTTGTTGAAGAAGTAGAGTAGAGAATAAGGAGTTTTATGCATCATTTTAAGGTATAAAGTCTATACCTTGATATGCTTCTAGATCTATAAACCTTTCCTCTCTATGCATCATTTTCAGGTATAAAGTCTATACCTTGATAAGCTTTCCACTAGATCTTCATGGTTAAAGTTTTTTGAAATTTTTCCCCAAAATTGGATCTTTATGAATTTGGAGCAGTCCACGGAATTGTAGCTATCCTTTCATGCATTTTAGGACCTATAGATTCATAAAATTGGTTGCTTGATCATTCTCTTTGGCTCATGCATGAGTAAAGTAGCTTAGAGTGTGTTAGAAATTAAAGATTTTTGCATTGGGTCCTTCCTAACCATGAAAAGGCTTAAAGCCAATGACTTTATGGGTTAAGATATCTTAGAATAGTCAGATCTGAGGTTAGGTTACTTGTCTTAAGGGATTAAGACACAAAGTTGGTGAAGTAGAAGCAGAAGGAGTACACCGGGTGTACTCTTGGGCGTAGTCGGTTCCACACCCAATAGGTTCTGATTGCGTTGTACGCCATGCATAAAGAAGTGTACACCTAACATATGCGTTGGGTAGTTGACTTCGTTGACTTTTGACCTTTGGTCAAGATTTAGGGTTTTAGACCATAAGAAGGGGAAAATAGTATTTTTGCCCATAGAGGATTTAGTCGTGGGAATTGAAGTCGTGAGTTGTGTTTTGGACCTTAATTATTTTGTTGATTAGGTGGAGTCTAGTTCCGACAGTTCGTGTGTGAGATTTACTTGTCGTCAGTATTAGATGAGTCTCCTCACATATTCTTACTTGTGTGGTAGAATAGTTGTATTGGTGATGACCAACAAGGTCTAGCTATTATTACTTTATTATGTTGATATTGAGACTGCTGATAGTCTCCAAGGTTGTTGATAACCTGCAGGGCGTGCTATTAGCCCCTGAGACTGCTGATAGTCTCTAGGGTTGCTGATAACCCACGTGGCTTGCTGTTAGCCCCTGAGACTGTTGAGAGTCTCCAGGGTTGCTGATAGCACATAATTGTTTATTTATGTTGTGTTGTATGTGGTATTTTGGGGAACTCACTAAGCTTCGGTCTTATAGTTATTGATTTATATATGGCAGGTACTTCTGATGACCGCGGGAAGGTGAAAGTCTGATTGTACACACTCATTGGGAGATTTACTACTGTGACAGTTTATGAACTCTGATATTTGTGATATTGGTTGTTTTGGATAATTATGTATTTGATAACTTTGCTTGTGAAACCTTAATTTTGGTAAATTAAAAATGATAAATTTTGGGCTAAAATTTAAGGTGTTACACACCATATCTCGTTGCCGGTGAAAGCGAGATTGAAGATGATACAAGGAGGTGCTTCTGGAAAGGTGGTTTCCTATGAGATGCTTGTCCGACTGATTCGAAGGAGGTTATTCAGGGAGATAGTTCAAGAAGAGGAGGGGCGGGGGGGAGCTGGTGGATGGTAAAAGCGAGATCGATTGATACAGTAGTCGATCGAGACATAAAACCCTCGTAAGATCGATTGAACGGTCGGACACTTGTTTTTCATCTCCGAAAATAGAAATGAGGTGGTCAAATTTCCCCAATCTTACCTCCGGGGCGACAGAAATCTCGTGGAGATATCTTCGGATTTGTAATCTGTTTTTTTAGATCGAGAACAAAATCTAGTGAAACTAGATACAGTAGGCAGTTTGGAATAGAAGAGGATGTGAATCAGATTCGTAGAAAGTAGAGAAGCAACATTCCTACGGTGGCCCAACGGTGGTACGGCGGCTGACAGTTGTCGGTGGTCCGATAGCCTTGGTGGAGCTATGTCAAGTGGTGTTTGATAAATTAATTAAGTGGGTGGGTGGGTTGGACTGGTTGGGTTTTTTTTTCTAAATAATAATATAATAGAAGTAAATTATCAAATTAATAAAGAATAATTGCTTTTTAAAACAAGTGGTTGAGAACTGTTGTTAATTTTTTTCGAGATAAGAAATGTGTTCATTTAATTTGAACATGCTTTTATACACAGGTGAATCCAAAATTTTAGAATCCAAAATTTTAAAATGTAGGAGGCACTCTGTGTAAAAATAATAATTTTAGTTGGGAAAAATGTATATTTGTATCTAATCTTTACTATCTTATAAAAGAAATCTCACTATTTCTAAAAATAGATTGAATATAATAATATTTTTTTTTTTAAGACGTTCAAATCATTAAGCTAATAGTACAAGTAGTCATCAATAAAATAATATTAAATTTTAACATGTGTTTTGAATCATTATATTTCTCAACAAATTCTATCTTCTTCCCTGAATTTCGGATAATTCAAAGTTTGAAACCATCAGAAAATACATGTTGATTCAAATATCCCTAATGCAGATGGATCTTTCTTAACATGTTTTTATTTTAATCATTACTTGTAATTGATTTCATCATTTTTTAACTTTTTGTATTTTTATCTTATAAATATATTAGGTGAAGGTTTTATTATATCAGGTTTGTTCCTAAAAAGGTTTTTACTATATTTCTTTAATGTGTTGGCTTTGCAGGTTCAAAGAACTCAACCAAGAGGGTCAGTTAGAATATTGTATTATCATTAGTTTGTATATTTTGACATCTTATTTTTGCAATAAAGAACGGTTAAACACAAGATTTGACATGATTAAGGTAGTTTGTATATTTTTCATCTTGTTTAGCCTAAAAATGAAACATTTTTCATCATTGGTCCTTATAATATCAAGTTTCATCACGTGGACTTCCTGATTACAGTGATTATTGTCCTTATTATAAGGTTCTATATAGATTTTGTTCAATATTTTAAGGTTTCGAGAACCTAAATCAATATGAATCCTTGAATTACATAACATCGTTGAAAATGTTTTAATTTGTAACCGAACTTGGTTTAAAATCATAATGAACAAGTTGACACCTGAGTATTTTTACCTTCTCAAAGGCCTATTTTTGAATCACAACACATGATATTCTAAAGGTTTATTTTACAAACTATTATTTATATATTTTAGCATTTTACTTAGTAGGACATTAAATTAATAAACGAATTAAGGAAAACGAGAAAAAAAAAAGAGGACGATAAACAGTACAAATAGTTTAGGTATGTATAAATGGAAATAATAACCATTTAGGGGGTGTCTGACAAAAAAACTTATTGCTTATTAGTTTAGTAGCTTATAAGTTAATAAGTAATTGTAGGGTAACTTATAAAAAAATGACGTATTAGAGGTTCCCCACCGGAATAATTTATTTTAATCCAAATACTTTTTTAACTTATAATGATGTGGAACTTAATAAGTTGTTTTAAAAAAGCTTAGCCAAACACCCCCTTAATATGATATGGTAATGTTCTTGAAAAATAGATGTCATTTAATGTTCATTTCTCGAAGTGAATGCAAAATGATTTTAACTCTAAAGAGATCAAATTATTCGCCGCCCACCGCTTTGCACGGGTAGACGGCTAGTTTTTTTTAAACCATAGGGGGCGTGTGACATTCTTAAATCCGCCACTACTTATGTATATAAATTTGTCTCGGTTTCACGTATTGTCGGACTTTAAAAAATTAAATTGTTATAAAATATGTTTTTTCTTTAATATATTGTCATCAAGCGTTTTTTTTATATTAATTTTTATAGACAATCAAATCCATAATAATTTAATAAACTATATTTGATAGAACGTAATAATTTAATAAACTACTAGTATATGTTATTTTCGTTTAGTTAGATATCATAAATATTATTTGTTATGATCCTTATTTTAAGGTTTCCACTTTTCCAGCTTCCACTACATCGCACCTTAAAAAAACTAATTATCAACAAAATTCTTTGTCTATTAACCTGTCATTGCAGCACATGCAAATACAAAGCTGAGTTGAACATTTGCAAGAGACTTGACATTCTTTTGAAAAAAGTCGAGTGTGATGATCTTAGACAAAAGAACGACTGACCAGTTTTATCGAGTTTAGTCAATGTCAATATTATCATGGCGGCCGTCATAAACTTAAAATCGAATGTCAAATAATCAGCTGTCATGAAATCATATAGTACTCCTACTTGTTAAGGTTCTTGTTCTGACTGGACCATTTTCTTCACCTATAAAAAATGTTCCAGTATCATCCCTGATGATAGGATGAGTTGCAGGAAACTTAAATTTTATGTTTTAATGGCCATTTGCAGGTTATTTCCAGTTCTGATATTGATGTTACTTGAATTTCATAGCCTTTCAACTGCACATGAAGACCCATCTTATATACAGGTGGGAGTGATTCTTGACATGCAATCATCGGTAGGGAAGGTCGTCCATCGTTGTATTATCATGGCTATTTCTGACTTTTACGCAGCCAATCCTCACTACAGAACAAGGATCGTTTTCAAGACAAGGGATACCAAAGGAGAACCACTTCGTGCCTTGTCTTCTGGTGCTTTTGTCTTCTTACTATTTTTTATTCTGTAATCGTAAAGCTTAATCTATTTTTAAATACTAATGTATTGCTTATGGACATTCAGCTCTAGATCTTTTGGAAGACACTGAATTGCAAGCGATAATTGGTCCAGAATCAATCGAAGCAAGATTCTTGGAGGTTTTGGAACACAAGGCTAATATTCCGGTTCTTTCATTTTCAACGAGTCCTTTTTCAAATCAGAGCCCTTATCTTCTTCAAATCGCACAAGATGAAACTACTCAGTTCAACGGCATTGCTTCCATGTTGGAATCTTTTAAAACCACGAATGTGATCTTGATAGTTGTAGACACTGGAAATGGGAGAGAAATGGCTACATATATTGTAAGTGCGTTTCAAAAGAAAAACATATACGTTACTTATACTTTCCTAATGTCAACCTCTGCCAACAATGAACAAGTCAGGGAAGAGCTTCGTAAGCTTCAAACTATGCAAGCCATGGTGTTTATCGTGCATTTGCCACCTTCTCTAGCGGCTGATCTCTTCTACAGGGCAAAAGAGCTGGGCATGATGAGTGATGGATACATGTGGATCCTAACAAGTAAGACTACAAACTTGTTGGATTCCATGGATTCTGAAGCAATCAAATCAATGCAAGGAGTTGTAGGTTTCAAATCGTATTTTCCAGCATCAACGGAGCTTCACAACTTAGTTTCGAAATTGAGAAAGGAACATTATACTTTGAACCCTTATATAGAGTTCAAAGAGCTTGATTATAATGGTATATGGGCATATGATGCAGTTTATGCACTAGCCATGGCTGTTGAGAGCGAACAAACTTCAGAATTAGCTTCAAAAGACAACTCGAGTGCTACTAATGGCGTATCACTTCTAAATCACATGTTAAGCATTAATTTCCATGGGTTAGGTGGTGAGTTCAAGCTTGTGAATGGGAGAAGCATCTCCAAAGCCATGGAAGTTGTAAATGTTATCGGTAAAGGTGATAGGAGACTCGGGTTCTTGATGACTACTGGTGAGTTTCTTAAAGAAATAGAAAAACCAAATTCCTATTCAAATCATGGCATGGAAAGTATCATGTGGCCAGGAGGAACTACAATCTTACCAAAGCGTAGGTCGCTACAAACTAATGGCAAGAAGCTGAGAATTATGTTTCCAAGTTCCAGTAGATTTCCGAATTTAGCAAAACTGAATGTTGATCCAAGAACAAATCTATCGTCTGTCAGCGGCTTCTCTGGGGATGTTTTCATTGCAGCTTTTAACGCCTTAGGCTATGGAGTAGAGGTTGATGTTACTCCATTCAATCATAGGGATATAACTTACAGTGCTGTAATTGACAAAATCGCGAGTAAGGTATGTGCGTTTTCATGCAAAACTGTGGGATTTTTTGTACGACGACATGAATTTAGCCATAGAAGTTATGTAATTTGATGTCGGATTGCATCAGGAATATGATGCTGCGGTTGGGGATTTCACGATCACATCAAATAGATCAATCTATGTCGACTTCACATTGCCCTTCTCTGATCTGGGAACAGCCACAGTAGCCCGAAATGCTAAGAAGAGCATGTGGATCTTCTTAGATCCTTTTAGTAATGGTCTTTGGATCACAAGTGCTTGTTTCTTTCTCTTTTTGGGGTTTGTCATTTGGTTTATCGAACATCCTACAAATGAAGAATTTCAAGGTTCACGAAGACAGCAACTAGGAACAACCCTTTGGTTTGCTTTTTCCACGCTTGTTTATGCTCATAGTAAGCTCTCTAATCTCGGTTTGAAGATTTTGTGAATTGTTTCGACCTTTATCTTTTTGAAATACACACAAAAATACATTAGAGTGTTTGAAATATGACTTGGTAATTGGAAACTGCAGGGGAGAAGCTGCAAAATAATCTATCAAGATTCGTGTTTATTGTTTGGGTTCTCGTAGTGCTTGTGCTCACGTCAAGTTACACTGCAACGTTGAGTTCAGTTTTAACGTTACAACAAATTGGAATGAAGGATATCTCTACCGGACTCGAAGGTCTTTCTCCCCTAGGGGGAGTTGCCTTTGACAAACTGAAAGTTTTCAATGCCAATTTGGCGAAAATATATACAGCCAAGGATTATGCTAGAGTGTTAACAAGTGGAGGTGTAGATGTAGTCGTCGCTGAGATCCCCTATATCAAATCAAACCTTGCATTGTATTCGGCTGCTGATTTCTCCTTGATCAAAACAGCATCAACCACTAATGGTTTCGGCTTTGTGAGTGTTCTTTATTATAGTATAACTCTATATGTATATATAGGGTTGGTTCAATATAGAACCAATTAAAAACTATAGAACCATGTGGAAATGACAAATGTTCACAAATGTTAACATATGTATGTTCAGTTATGAAGATTCCTAATGTTCAGGAAAGAACATACTTATTTTCATGTGGTTCTATTGTTCTATTAACTTTAATATTTGGTTCTATGTTGAACCGGACAATGTGTATATATGTCATGCTTGCAACATTATTCCTGAGCACTTTCTTATAGGCTGTAACAACATGTATATAGTTCGTTTCTCTTGGGGTCTTCTATAACTCCATATCAATCCCATTCCATGTCTCATTTAGCTACATTTATAGGCGTTCCAAAAAGGCTCTACCTTGGCAAGAGAGATGTCGACACAAATAGCTAGGATGCGTGAAGATGGGACATTGAAAGCATTCGAAGATAAATGGTTAAAGCGTCAATCTGCAGTGATGTCAACGGATTTTTCTTCCCCTTCACCAAAAATATTGGATGTTTATGGGCTTAGAGGTCTCTTTCTCATCAGTGGTGTGTCGATGGTATTGGCCCTTTTGTTGTCGATGATTCATCTTGTTCGTGAAAAAATTACGATGAAGAAATGGAGGTGCATTTTATGAAGATCTGCTAACATTCAAGTACATGATCTAAGTGATGAGGAATCTACTATCTGATTTTCTTTATATGAGTGAACACAAAACATTATATGTAACCTCTTGTTTCAACTATATAAAAAACTGGGGAAATGACACAAATGCTCTGCCAACTTTCTACGGTTGAAAGGATCCAAGTGATGCCTATGAATATAAAAAATCACACGATAGTAAACATTAAAATCATGATTTAATCAGGTTTAAATGGAGAATTGCTTTACATTACCTGGGAATTAGGGAGCAAAACTGGACAATTGAGCAATGAAGTGGGACTAATACCACAAGGTACTGTAAGAATCGGAGGCCAGTAACACAGTAACACGTAAGGAAGAAACCGAAACTCTGATACTCGAAGCATTGGTATCAGAATTACCACGCATTGCAGCCTTTCGTTCTGCAATACTAACTTTTCTACTCCAAACTCTATCTCTATCCTCGGGACTACTTCCATCGTTACCTTTTCTGATATCTTCCTCGCGATCATCTAACTTTTCAGACTTCAAAACAAAAAAGTCATCGGAAATTAAACGATTAGGAGTCGCGGTCAGATCTCTCCACTCATCGCCATCTTCACCTCAATCACCTCCGTTCTCTTCCTTCTCCAACATTTTCCCTTGAAACTAAAAAACCATAATCGAAATAACAGAGCATTATTTCATTTGATTATACATAATTGACTGCAACTGTGTTGCAAAATCTATACACAGTGTCAATAAAAACTTGTGATTTTTGCTAAAATTTAAGGTCGACGAGCTTGGATTAAAACTGATCGTCTAATCGATAAGATCTTAATAAGCATCAGAGAGAGAGAGAGAGAGAGAGAGAGAGAGAGAGAGAGAGAGAGAGAGAGAGAGAGAGAGAGAGAGAGAGAGAGAGAGAGAGAGAGATAGAGAGAGAGAGAGAAAGAGAGAGAGAATTGAGTGTTAGTTAGGGCTTGTTTGATATCTTACTGATTGGGTCCAGGTCAACACTTTTAGCTGACTCGGTCCAATTAGCATGTTTGATACTTTATAATTTCGTCTGACCCGTTCAGAAACTACTTACCCACCTCGTGACTCGGTCCTATACACAAAAGAAGCTGACTCGGTCATTTTGATTTATTCCTCTCATTTTCCCTTGTCCCAAACCTACACTCATCACATCCTTCTTCTTCTTCGCCAAATTGATGAACAAAACAAGGTTGAAGCTCCACTGCTTCTTCCTCAAACGCCGGCCACCCCTTCTTATACTCCAAAAACGACTTTTTTGGCCTACCCATCGAGTGTCGCAACGGAAGAACAGAAGATTGATGTGTAAATGTTCCTCCATCTCCACAATGCCTCCTTCCTATGTCGTCTTTTCTTCCTCCTTTCTCAGGTGCGATAAATCAAAAGTCATCTTCTTCCTATGGATGTAGTAATTCAAACCAGTATTGTAGACAAGCATGCAAAAAACTGGAAATTTGGAGCTTGCAGCTCGAGTTTTCAAATCAATCTACTACAAGACTATAGTTTTCAAATACAAGAACTGGAAATTTGGAGCTTGCAGCTAGTAACACATTTGATTTATTAGTATAGATGCAAAATGTTGAATTCAAACTAGATACGACTTCCATTGTTGGTATATTTTTAGCTTCTTCTTGAATTAGATATCTGAAACTTTCTAAATCACTACATGGATATGTGATAAAAATGCTAGCTTTAAATCAGTTTTTAGGCACAACTTTGATCAATACCTACTCAAAATGTGGGTCCTTTTGTTACACACTCAACGTGTTCGATCAAATTTCTCTTTAGGATACAGTAATGTGGAACACAATGATTGCTAGCTACGGGACTCAAGGGTATAGGAATGAAGCTTATAATCTAATTGGTTCAATGAAAAATTGAACCAAGACTCCCTTTTTGGGTTTCCCTTTTGTCAAGATGTCATGACCATGTGAAACATCCCAAAAAATATAGTCCAAAAAATTCGTTTTTAAATCATTAATTAAAACCATAAATCATCCATCATCATAATGAAAATCAGGAACCATGTATCTCAAAACATCATGTCAAATATTGTATCAAAATCAAAATCAGAAAATATCAGAGTCTAAAATAATCCCAGGCTGAAACTGTGGTATGTGTCATGCGATCATCCCGAGCCCTTCCCCTTACTAGTGACAGTACCTGAAACCAAAATTGAAATCTGTAAGCACGAAGCTTAGTGAGCTCCCCCAAACTACCACATACCATACAATAACACATAATAACACATAATGGGCCTTGCCCACTGCATCGGGCCCTGCTAGGCATCAGACTAATCTGGCAGCGGGCCCCACCCAGCATCGGACTGAAGTCCGGCATCGGGCCCCGCTCAGCATCAGATCGAAGTCCGGAATACATATCATAGCAACAAGAACATAACACATAAGCATATAACATATAAACATAATAAACTTCATCAGGATTACCCCGACATCGGACCGAAGTCTGGTACACATAACATATAAGCTAATTCTGCATCGAGCTTACCCCAGTGTAACGCCCTAAATCAGGCACGACTTGAAACCCTCGAAGAACTTCTATTAGTGAGCTCCCCCAAACTACCACATACCATACAATAACACATAATGGGCCTTACCCACTGCATCGGGCCCTGCCAGGCATCAAACTAATCTGGCAGCGGGCCCCGCCCAGCATCGGACCGAAGTCCGGCATCGGGCCCCGCTCAGCATCAGATCGAAGTCCGGAATACATATCATAGCAACAAGAACATAACACATAAGCATATAACATATAAACATAATAAACTTCATCAGGATTACCCTGACATTCGACCGAAGTCTGGTACACATAACATATAAGCTAATTCTGCATCGAGCCTACCCCGGTGTAACGCCCTAAATCAGGCACGACTTGAAACCCTCGAAGAACTTCTATTTTTGCATAAGTAGTCCCTTGATTACGTTAGGCATACTTATGATGTCACACCCCAAAACCGAGAACGACGGAATACGTTCTGGGGTGGAGGACGTTATGTACAGTATCATAACAATGCATAATAGTAAAAACAGGCAACAACATCCATTTCATTAATATAGTAAATGTAATACAAGCGTGTTCTGTACAGTTTGTTAGACACCAAAAAGTATAATAAAAATAAAAGAGGAGTCTTGTATGTGCCCCGTCTTCTCAAAAGTTGCATCTGTACCTGTCTACTGATGACCTGAGAATAAAAGTTATTTTGAAAACGAGTATCAGCATAAAGCTGGTGAGTTCATAAGTATTTAGTGTCTTTTCTTGTATAAAATGTTTACAATCATGTAATATAAAAGTTGTTATCAAAATTTGAAAATAGCGTGAAACCCTAGAAAATCCTATATTTTCCAGTAAAAGTAGTCTTCTACCAAGACTTGGTTATTTGTAAGTTTGATCATTTAAGTGTGTAAAAGTTTTCCCAATGAGACTATCGGTTATAAAAATATAGTTTTAGATTTCATTCATGTAAAGTAAATGGGTAAATAATGTTTTATCCCAGCAGTTTTACTGCCGGCTGAATGAAATAGAAATGCAGACTCCAAATAGTAATAAGTGTACAATACACCTCGAGGAGTCTGTTTTACCTTTAATTCTATATTTATTAATTAAAGGTCCGAATGTGAACTCATATGTAACCATGCTGATAGACGATCGAGTGGTTGATGACCCTCCAGGCCATACATAGTGGGGTGACATTTTGTCATCCCTGGGCCTAGTCAGCTCGGACTGTAGCTAGCAGTCGGGATGTGGGAGTGTCTTTCCCGTATAGATCTATACACATAATGCCCACTCTCCTTCCAGGAGACTCTGGTTACACGGTAAAGGTACAGTAGAGTGCCGTATAGAGGAATAGTGTGTCACATTCTATTTTAGTGCATTCTCTTGTATTATAGTATAATGTACTTTTTAGTATAGTGTATTGAGTGTTCTCTTGTATAGTATATAGTATTCTCCTTATATAGTATTTAACATGTAGAGACTTATAATAGTACTAGCTATAGTAAGTGTCATAGTAATAGTAGAAATGAGCGGTAGACCTTAACTATACCTATTATAGTTAAATAGAATGTTGGTTGCATGCCTTTGATACACAAAGGTATTGAACTGAGTGAAGATTTTTGATATCTAACAAAAATATATACAATATATAACTAAGAATTCAATGACAGTCGGACAGATAACAATATACCCTAAGTCGACAATCAAACAAGAACAGGAAGTAAGGTGAGCTATCAGTCCTAAGTCCATCAAGTCTTACATATATAAATATATTGGTTTAGATATAGTCTGGGAACAAAAGAAGTTTACAAATAGTTTTTATACCAATTTAACATGAAAAATGAGTTTGATAAACATTTAAAGCAGTTTTGATGGCAAAGTGGTTAAAAGTATAGAAATCCTTTTTGATTGCAAGTTACAAATCATGTGTGATTGATACTATAATTTGTTGGATTCAACTTGTATTCCCCCCATAAAATCACTTAAAAACATTTAAAAGGTTAATTAAGGGGTATGAACTCACCTGCAGTGAGTGGAGTGGATGGGATTGTCGGGTAGGATGCTAGGTGTCAAACGAGGACTTGAACACACACGCGGATCCTATGTAACATGTAGTGATACATAATTGTATCTAATTAGACATTTAATCACTAATTAAGTAATTAAAGACCCTCTAATGCCTGAAAACACCTTGTTTCAAGTGCTAGGAGTGTTAAGGGTTGCATTTAAGTAGAGTATAGTCTCACTTTGGAGTTTATTCCACAAATGGTAGTACGTAGGGGTGTTTACAGTTTTTGTACCATATCCCTCATGAGTTTACAACTATAAACTCATGGGAGTGGTGTATTTGTGTGCTTCATGATTCACACAGAAAGGTTCTAGGGTTGATTCAAGGGCTTAGGAAGTGTTTAGGGATTGAATTGCCCACTTTTTGGAGTTTACGGTCCTTGGACCATTTTTGGGGAGTTTACTATCGTAAACCCATGAGTGTACGACAGTAAACTCATGGTTACTCCATCCACTTTAAGTTTTAGGGTTCATAGATCATTCAATCAAGTTCCTAGTCCATAAGTCATGCTAGAGAGGCAGTTAGGGCATCAAAACCCCTCTTTGGGGTGTTTACGGTTTTTGGGAGATCCCTAAACCCTAAACACATGTTCTTGGGGGGTTTTTGAGTGTTTAATCCATGGTACTAAGCTAATAACTAGTTAGGAGAAGTATACTTACTTATAGGAAGCTTGGAAGAGTGATTAGAGCCCCAAAAACACAAGTGTGTTCTTGGTGTTCTTGAAGATTTGAAGATCACTTGAAGATCTATGTAAAAATCGGAATTTCATGGATGAGAAGATGTAGAAACACTAGATTACGTTTTTTGGGTAAGAATCTAGGAAGAAAAACTTCGATTTTTGGCGGATTTGGAAGAAGTGTGTGATGATACTTGAGAGAAAATCTTGTGTTCTTGAGGTGGGGAATGTAAGAATGAGGGCCAAAGGAGTAAACTCATGTTATATGCATGAGTCTTGAGGGAGATGGTGTTTACGGTAAATTCTAAGCCAATCATGATTAGGTTCTATATAACTCTAGCATATACACTTAGAAATTATAGCTTAAAAAGTAACAATGCTATGTTGAATGTAGTCTTAAAACCAAAAACCGAAACCAAACCCTAGTGTAGTGTACGAAATAGTAATAGTGGTTGTGAACATAAACTATACATATCATAGTTTATCAGAGAGTGATAGTGACTAGTGAACATGAACTATGCATATTATAGTTTACCAAAGGTGGTGGTGATGGTGAGTATAAACTATACATATCATAGTTCATCAAATAGCACTAGTGGTAGTGGACATGAACTATGCATATTATAGCTTATCAAAAGTGGTGGTGATGGTGAGTATAAACTATACATATCATAGTTCATCAAATAGCGATAGTGGTAGTAAACATGAACTATGCATATTATAGCTTATCAAAAGTGGTGGTGATGGTGAATATAAACTATACATATCATAATTCATCAAATAGCGATAGTAGTAGTGAACATGAACTATGCATATTATAGCTTATCAAAAGTGGTGGTAAATCCCTTCTTGTAATTAAGTTCGTAGTGTATATGAAACATAAACTATACCTATTATAGTTTATCACTTTGTTTGTAATGTATATACGCCATAACTATACCGATTATAACTAGCATATTCGTTTGTGGGGGTATAATGGACTTACTATACTTATTATACTTTATCATAATTATTCATAGTGGTAGTAACCCTTTTGTATGTGTAATACCTTTAGTAATCTGTTTTTTATGTAAATGAATCCTATACTACACCTATTATAGTTTATTAAATATTTGTTGGGGTAGTGAGCATAAACTATACTTGTCATAGTTTACCAACGTTTGTATTTCAATGGATATAGCCTTGTAATGCCATTTATATATTTACCATACTTATGAAGGTAAGAATCCATTTGTTTTCTGATGTATGTTTATATAACAAGACAAAATGACATATATGGTAATAACATATCATCACATGAAGGTACACACCTTGCTCAATAAGTTACAAGGTGTAAATGAAATTGAAAACATTTTTCTAGTATTACCATTTCTATTCTGCTTTTATAAAATTCATAGGAAAATAATTAAAGGTGAAAATCAGAATCCGTAAATTCGTAGAGTTTGGAAAGTGAGTATAGTTTGTTCATAATTTTTATTATGAATTTTAATGACCTCCAACTTGTGTGAAAAAGTCCATTATCACAAACTGGTCCAGATTGATGTTTGAAATGATAGGAAGTTTTGTAAAAATCACCGTAATTTGTAGAAAAATTTTATGGAGATGTGCAAGTAGTCATTTTAAAGCTAAGAGCTGGAACTATTTGCACCTAAAACAGTTTTGAAAACTAAAATGTTTAAGTTGCCCAAAACAGTCTGTGAATGGAGTCCAACTTTTCTGATGAAAATTGTTAGAAAAGTTTAGATATGTTCTTGGTGTTTTAACTTGTATTCCCCCCCCCCCCCCCCTAAAACTTAAGAAAACAAGAAAATATAGGGGTATGAACTCACCTTGAGTGATTTCAGTAGATGATTGTTGAAGAAAGGAAGTGTTTAACTCAAGAACACTTGAAGATGCCTTGAAGATTTTCGAGAAGCTAACATTAAAGTGATGGAGTTTGTGTAAGTAATCGATGATTGGAGTAGAATGAAGGGTAATAATATAATGGAGGATGTTAATAATTACCAGAGGTAGAAGAAAAGCTTTGAGAATGGCCTTGAATCTCGAATTTTAAAGAGAGAAAATGAAGTTTGATCTTGATGGAAGAATGAGAGAAAATGAGAGAAGTTCGGAGAGAGAATAGATGTTCCAGCCTTATGGACGTGGGGAGTGCTGGTAAATAAGTGGAAACGACATTGATGTGACTAGGGATGGTGGGGAGGAGTGTGGGTTAGTCATGGAGTGGGTATGGTGGTTGCTTGTGATAAGTTAAAGGAAAGTCAACACTCCACCTCAATTATTCACCCACTAGATTTTATTCCATTAATAAAGATTTTCATAAAAATAAGTTTAAATTATGATTATTTATAGTATTATATGTTAAAATATGATTTTTGGAGAAAATCCCGCGTTGAAATCACGAAAAACGGGCTCAAAACAATAAAAATATTGAAAACCGGGCAAAAACTGCCAAAATTCGAAGTTTGGGGCCGGAGGTTCGGTCCTAGTCCTTAGAACCGAAAGTGGGAGAAGAAAACAAGAGGGGGTTCGGTCTTGGAAGAGTAACTGAGAGGAGGGGAAGGGAAGAGGCGAGGCTCGGTCTCGGTTCTGGCTGGGAAGCGAGGCTGGGTCTCGGTTGGGGCAACGAGGCTCGGTCTCGGCTGTCAACTGGGGTCTCGGCTGCTTAGGGTTTCGGTTCCTCCTAGTCTCGGTTCCAATAGAGTGGCTCGGCTCCTAAGAGGTTTCGGCCTCTAAGAGGAGTTTTGGCTCCTTAAGGCTGATTTTCGCGCTTTGACCCCGTTTCAAGCCGTTTTTGACCCGGTTAAGGGTCGGGATGGCCTGAATGACTATAAAAAGTTACGAGAACTTTTGAGAGAGATTTGGGAGAGATTTGACATTCTTGGAGAGATTTGGGAGAGATTTGACATTCTTGGAGAGATTTCACATACGGAGAGAGATTTGGGAGCGATTTCACATACTTGGAGAGATTTCTCATACAAAGAGAGATTTGGAAGAGATTTCACATTCTTAGGGAGATTTATCATACAAAGAGAGATTTGGGAGAGATTTCACATTCTTGGAGAGATTTCTCATACAAAGAGAGATTTGGGAGAGATTCTCGATAAAGAGAGATAGAGTGAAAACGATTGAGAGAAGTTTTGTGTGTGACATTTGTGAGTGTCCGGCTTCACAACGCACGGTCCGTAAGCCCCATTAAGCCATGTTTAAGGATCTTACACACTCCCAATGAGTATGCAACATTGTTTTATTGGTTTGGTTCGTTACTTACCACAATTTTTGGTTAAGGAAATCTAGATGTACAAACTTTTCAATTTATGATCTCTCCTTCGAATAGCGAGTTGTTTAGTACTTACATAATGTAAACCCTAGTATACAAGGGTTAAATGAGGTGACCGGTCTGATTTGTTGACTTTATTTGACTTTGACTTGACCAGAATTTGACGGTTGTCACATCGGAATACTCCTACAACAACAATTACCATTCAAGCATTAATATGGCACCTTATTATGCATTGTACGGACAAAAGTGGCGTATGCCATCTTGTTGGCTTGAAGCTGGAGAAAAGCAGTTTATGGGTCCTGATATTATCCATCAAACTGCTGAGAAATTAAACGTTATAAGAGACCGAATGTTAGGAGCTCAGGATCATCAAAAGAGCTATGCAGATAAGAAACAACGACCAATAACTTTCGAAGTTGGAGATTTGGTATTGCTCAAAGTCTCACCGTGGAAGGGACTTATAAGATTTGGAAAGAGAGGAAAGTTGAGTCCAAAGTTTATTGGATCATTCAAGGTTCTTTAGAGGGTTAGGAACCAAGCTTACAAGTTGTAATTACCAGAAGAACTAGATGGTATTCATAACACTTTCGATGTGTGTTATTTAAGGAAGTTCACGGGAGAAGCTCTCGATATAATTTCACTTTTAGAGTTAAGGATCGATGAAAACAAGAGGCTGATTGAGGAGCCTGAAGCAATTGTTGACCGTAAGACAAAAAAGTTGCAACGTAAGATGGTCGACTTAGTGCTTGTGCGATGGAAACATACGAATGGGTTGAACATCACCTAGGAAATAGAGAGTGACATGATGAGTCGCCATCCACATCTATTTGTTGATGCATGATTCCGTGACAGAATCATCCTAAGGGTGAGATAATTGTAACACCTGTATTTCTCGCTTAATATAATTATAAAATATGTATTTATGTCGGTCAACGATTGTAACATTTTTTATGAATAACTGAAAGATAATTATTCAAGTATATATGTTTATATCTATTATGTGCCTAAATTAGACAAATATTATGTTTATATAATTAAATATGGTTAAAATAATGTTAAAAATAAAAGATTATCTCGGGTAAATAATATAAATGAAAGTCGTAGTAATTTTAAACATGAGTCCATTGATATAAAGTACGCCTAAATCTGAATTCGAACGATAAAGTTATGAAACAGAGATTAGTGACTTGTTAGCCAAAACAATATAAACGAGAGTTGAAGTTCTAGTAAATCCGAACCCAACGATTATAAATTTGGATATGTTGCAAAATAACATTAATTATATATTTGGTAATATGCTAAATTCGTACATTGTACTCTATTGGCATATATCTTGTAAGCTATAAATTTCATTATTTCGATTGAATTCTTTAAGTTATACTTTGGCCACTAAATATATACTAGATATAATATTTAAGTTAGTAATTATATGATTGAATTAAAAGGAAAAATAAATATATACTAGATATAATATTTAAGTTAGTAATTATATGATTGAATTAAAAGGAAAAATAAAATGTGATTATAAATAATATACTAGATATAATATTTAAGTTAGTAATCATATGATTGAATTAAAAGGAAAAATAAAATGTGATTATAAATAATGTATATTTTATTAAGTAAATTAAGTAAACAAACTAAACTGAAAGATAAGTTATCAATTTGTTATTAATTTGGGAAAGAAAAGGTCACGTGTAGATCAAACAAATACACCACTCAAATTTTAATTAAATAAGTATGTGTTTTAAAAGATGTATATGGCACGTAATTATGTGGATAAATATTAAAGTTATAAAACATTTAAGTTGTGGCTCATCCAAAATAAACATATGTAATTCATCCGTGTCAATTTGAATGATACACGTCGATCAATAGAGATATTTGCATATTTTTTTAGTGTCATGTCAATTTGAGGGAAACTGTGTATAAATTATGGAGTGACTAAGCATCTTCACAGTTTGAGTATAAATAGAAACGTCCGTAATACTTTTGTTCTGTGACAACTGAATCAACAAAATACGAAGGTTTTGGGAAATATAAATTTTAGAAAGAAAAAAAAATAGAAAATATTTTGGAAGGGAGAAATTTTAGATAATAAGAGATCAAGGAGTTATTGTTAGAACAAATTACGATCTGAGATATACACTCTGAGATATACACTCGTTGTATCAGATGGGTACATAGTTACTTTCATCTTATACATGGATATGAAGTATTTAATATTAATTACGTATTATGTGTGCATATTATTTGTATTCTTAATATTTATGTTGAATGAACAAAAGATACATGCTTTATTTGATTTAAACTGTATATCTATTTTATACCTATAATTATGATGGGTAAAGATGAGTAGATAATTTAGATGATGAAATAAATGATGAGCGATGAATTAAAATGATGAGAGGCCTCGATGTTTAAGCTGACTTAGTCATCTAGTGGAGTATAGAGACGACCACAAACTATTCTAGACAATCTAGTGGAATGTTGGCAAGCTCGCAACTTATAGGTGTTTGTGAACAATATGTTCATCAGTGTACTTCATCCCCCTCATGGTTGCCTTTCTTACATATATTGCTGAGGAATCCCCTAAGCAGTATTGTCATCCCGATGATGATCCTTATGTTAGGTCCCTTAAATTAGATGTTTTAGGGACAGAAAATGAGGATAATGGAAACGAGTAATCGAGTTGATTGATGTGATAAAATTAATAAATTTAATTATTGTGGGTTGAAAACCATATGTGCTCACTAGGATTTCCTAAGTCTGACCCACTCAGTTTCTTTGTATCACAAGTAGCGGCACAAGAGCACAAATGTAATGAGTTTAAATTTGGAGAGCGATTTAAAGGAGAATAGACCATTATAATAACAATTTATTGCTAGGATTGTAATATTACGTTCATGCTTATGTTGTTGTATTGATCATGGCATCCCAAATTTTTTAAATATAAATGAACATATTTCCTCGGAAATGCTTTGAAAATGACATTGTCATATTTTTGGAACAAATTTCACATTATTACTCATTTGAGAAGAATACTCTTATTTAAATAAACATAAACAAATCGGTTTTTTTCATGAAATTATGGATGTCACACCTCATCCCAACCCTTTTATTAAAATTTATTTCTTTCAAAAACATTTTACAAAATTTTTTGGATCCTAGCTTGAGACCGGATTTACACGAGTGTTCCTCCAATTCACTCAAATCAAGGCTCTGATACCAACTCGTAACGTCCTATTTTCATAACCAAACTTTTTTTTTTTTCAAAAATTCTTAAGGTAAAACTTCCCAATTTATTAATCCATTATTTAAGAAATATAGTTTATTCCAAATTACATTTATTAAGAACCAGAGTATCGTACAAAACGCAAAATCTTCAATGTTGCTGATGAGTGTGTACAATCATGTCTTCGTCTTCCTACAAAAAAAAAAGTAAATTACTGAAATGGTCCCTATGGTTTGGTCAAAATTACATGTTTGATCTCTAACTTTTTTTTTGCACTCGGATTGTCACTGTGGTTTGATTTTGTTGTGTTTTTCGTCCCTTACATACATAAAGTTAGAGACCAAACATGCAATTTTGACCAAACCATAGGGGCGAAAAATGCAACAAAATCAAACCATATTTACTATCCGAGTGCAAAAATAAAACTTACGGACCAAACGTGCAATTTTTACCAAACCATAGGGACGAAATTCAATAATTTACTCAAAAAAAAAAAAAAAAAAAAAAAAAAAGCTGATAGTACCTAAAACCATAAAAAACTGAAAGCTTAAATCTTAGTAAGTTTTCCCAAGAATACCGCATACAATAAACATACAAGCATGCAAAGTTGCCGCTCTTAGGCCTTCTATCTAACCAGACTGGAATACCAGGGTTTTATTGGCCTATCACTCCTCCCGAGCCTACCAGGGTTTTTTGGCCCACTGCATCAACCCAACCGTTTGTGACAACCCAAATTTTTTTTGCTTTAAAAGCTTAGTCAGTCACCTCAACTGAGTGTCAGACTCCTTACTAATGAGTTATATCCTTGCTAAGGGTCATTCTAAGGAGTTTTAGCCTAGTACACTTAAGGAATAAGTGTTGGGAATTATCTGCTAAAGCCACAGTACAAGATACAAACACTAAACTCCATCATATGGAGTTTACAGCCGTAAACTCAACCTTGGCCGAAAACTGCCCTATACGACTCATTCTCTTCAACTTTTCTTCATTATTTCAATTCCACCTCAAGAACACTTTCATTATCTCTCAAGTACATCGACTTTTCATCCTAGATTCATAAAAAACGTAAGTGTTCTTCATTTGATTTAACGATAAATCTCATAATCTAGTATCATCTTATGATCTCATCCATGGAAATCATCCATTTTGTCTAGATCTTCAAATCTACAAGTTTCACCTAGAACACCAAGAGCACACACTAGTGTTCTTGGCCAAAATCAACCATTTCAAGCCTTTATATTGTAAGTACTCTACCCTTAACTTATTATCTCGTTACAACATCTTATTAGAGACTTGAAATCATCAAGAATACAAGAACAAAATGAGTTTACGGCCAAGCCATCTCCCATGGCCGTAAACCCCTATAAGGGTGCTATTTTGGCCCTAAACCCCTACTAGATTCAAAGCTTGTGACCTACAACCATTCATTGATGAGTATAGGACCTTAAAACACACTTATTTCATAATGTCCATGATTTTACGTCCGTAAGCTCCTTGCTTGATTGTAAACTCATCAAAAGCCTTCCTTATGATGGTCTTTATCATCCTTGTGTAGAGAAATGGTCCCTCAAGTTTACCTAGCCTTAAAACACCCTCTTATGCATGTTTGACCATGATTTTACTACTCTAAACTCCCTTGGCCGTAAACCCATGGCTGTAAACTCATGTTAGTGTCATTCCACCTTCCTTTGATCAATCACATGTGATTTCAACATTAGTCTAAGTCCCGTGAGGTGTTTCCTTGCCTTAGATTGCTTCCAAACACTATATTTATGTTAGTATATGCCATTATATATCATTTAGGACTTGTTCAGTCTCGAGACTTCATTCCTAGAGCTTCTCATCCTTACACGCATATTTTCTTGAATCACCCACATGAAGTGAGTTCATACCCCATAATGAATCTTTTAACTGTTTTAAATGTTTTAAAGGGGGAATACAAGTTGAAAACAATTGATAATTGTGTAAATGTTTGTTAAACAACTTTCAAAAATATTGCTTATGTCTTTAATAAGTGATCAAAACATTTCAAAAACTCTTTTAAAGTTATGTTACTTTTTAGTTTAACCAAAACTCCATTTTTAAAGTACGAGCATAACTTAGTAGTAAAATGAGTCTTTTCAATAATAGTTCAAGTAAAATATTAGTAGACTATAAGGGGCATAGTTTAGAGGTTCATCTCATACTAGATACAATACACAATAACATAAGAGAACACACAACAAAGAAATAAGGAGGAAGATACAATACACTATAACATAAGAGAACACACAATAAAGAGAAACAGGGAGGAAGATACAACACACAATAACAGAAAGAACATAGTAAGATACTATAACAGAAAAAACATAATAAGGTGCTATATCATGGGACAACTACAGGATCCAATTATACCAATGAATCACTAACGCATTGTTCTAACTAAAAGGTGATGGTTATATTGGGTATACATGATTACATAACCTTAGTGTGAAGTTACACGACCTAGCAACTCGTTTGCTGAAGTCGCGTTTGGTTCCCATAATCTTTTGACGGGGAGAGTGTATAGTATGGGATCTAGCCTTCATATTATGACCTTAATAAAACAAATATGTTTTAAGGTAATTAGTACGTTCAGTGTGTCAATTTATAAGACAACTGAGTACTTATATTTTCCCAGTACTTTCACAAAGTGACGGTTCCACTTGAAAGTTATGCAAACTATTTTCGAGTCAAAATAGTTATAAATTAGGGAAAAACTTACATCTTTTCAAAACAACAAACAGATTAGTCAGGTCTAGTACATTTAGTAGAAAGGGACCATATTGCTAACCTTATGATTCCTTATTGTATACATCAAAGGATATATATATATATATATATATATATATATATATATATATATATATATATATATATATATGGATCTGACAGGTACTAGGATATGTACTCTCCGCTTCACTTCATGTTCCTTGTTTGGTTGTGGGCTTGGAATGGATTCAACCAGTCTATTATCTATTCGATTCTATATATATATATATATATATATATATATATATATATATATATATATATATATATATATATATATATATATATATATATATATATGTGTGTGTGTGTTTAGTATTTATTAAGTCATCATAAGGGTACCAGGTATGGGTCAGGTCATAGGACACAAAGTCAATGTAGAGTTTTCTTGTGAAAGATATACTTTTCCAAACAAAACTTTTGGTATACAAAACTAGAAACTTACTAGTAAAGGGTTTAACCTATTTTATTAAACTCGTATAAACTAAAATGGCCTTAGGTGATTAGCTTTATAATACCTTAGTTTATACATTACGGTTATATATCATTAATACCCAATAAGTAGTTGGATGTGTGTTTTCTGCCTTACTTCTTGTTCCTTGTTTGGTTGTGGGCTTAGGGCAGATTCACCCAATTAACTCTCTATTTGATATTAGCTCATATATAGCCAGTATAAACTAAGTAATTATAGAAGTAATCACTGTGGTCACTATTTTATTATAAGAAATAAGGGTTTTCTTAAGGAATCTTTTCATTAAATATAACGGAACCGTTACAATTAACTCCATGAGCAACAAGTGAATACATCAGGGTTATATACCATGATGATCAAACAAACAATGGGACGTGTGTTATCCGCTTTATGGTAGATACGCATAATCGATTGTTTGTTTACTCTGAGTCTTATATAACTTGTACGCATTTAGTACTCATTGAAAGGATTGTAGACTCATTTTTACTTACCTTTTATTAAATTAGGAAATATAGGATTTTCTGAAGGAACAGGCGAACGTTTCTAAACATAACCTACAACTTACTATATTTTTCAACTACATTTTACGACACCTTTGTACAACTTACGTACATCACTAAAATCTTATGAACTCACCAGCTAAATTGCTGATAAATTCTTTCAAATAACTTGTATTCTCAGGAAACTAGTAGATAGGTACTCACACTGGGAATTCAAAAGATGGAGCTTAGTAGCTTCAAGTCTTGTTTTGTTATTTGCTTATGTATTCTATGTTTTGTGAACACACACATTGTAAACACTTTCTTTCTAATGAAATGGCTGTTCATTACTTTGCTTACTATGATACATGTCTTGTGATACTAAACATGACGTCCTCCTCCCCCGAACGTTTCCGCCATTCCGGTTTTGGGGTGTGGCAGAGTGGTATCATAGCATTGTTTATAGTGAACTAAGTATATCAACCGATGAAAGATATAAAACTATAAATACAATGTGGCTTAAGTGCTCTGGATAACGATATATTTTAAGATTATAACGATAAGTTATAAAAATATACCTACTTGCTTATACATGTAGACCAAGTATCACAAGAAGAACATAACTAATGTATTCAAAGGTTGAACACTATCTTCAAACCTGAAAAGTTATGTAATCATATCTAGGATCAATATAGCTTGATCAACTATATTCATTCGAGATTTGACCGACATGTGTTTGGGAGCGATGTGGTGTTGTAACAGTCTTAAAACTTACCTAAACACTAGTCAAGAGAATTCTAGATCAAGTACATAAAGTTAATGTACTATAGGAGTATTTAGGAACTATATAAACAACTTACATGATAACATAAAAGACCCTTACGAATAAGTCTATAATCTTACAATATATACTCCTAAGGTTTTATATAATTTAGATCTTATAGACTTGGAGTTTGTGAGTTATCTACTCTTCACTACCCATTTCGTATTTGGTTGTGGTTTTGGAGTAGGATCATTTATTCGTCTATTTAAATCTTAAATTATATACAACTTGTATACATTGTACAATTATAGCATGACTCTGTAAGGATCACCCCATAAGGTTACCTTTAATCTCATAGATTCTTTAGACACTTCCATTCTCGCACGACAAACCCAAATAGATGTAACCACTTCCTCATAGTAGTCAGAAAAAGAGTCAAGGAGGAACAAGTGTAAGTTCAAAAGAAGTTCTCAAGGAAGGAACAACCGCAGTAACCAGAACATCATATGTGTCACACTAATAACTAGTAATCTTGGTTAACTTAATGAGTTAGTGGAAACACTGTTCACCCTATGTGTTAGGATTATTTGCTTTACATGCAACTGGTAACAGTTATTCAGGTAACATATATTCATTCGAGGATAGCCTTTCTCGTTCATAAAGTTTATACGGTATAAAATCTTTTATGAATCGTTTCCAGAACCCTATGGAAGTCAGGACCCGATACATTCAGAACTAGGATAACCTTGTCTTTCAGCTTTCGGCTTATCTCCACTACTATAGACTTATATCATCTCATCTTTGTATTCTTAGCAAAAGATGCCTCACGGTAAACCAGTAAAATGCGTAGTCAACAACATGACAGAGAATCTGCCACCACAATTTGACCTAGCTGCTTTCCAGGCAGCGGTAACAGCGGCAACGGTAGTTGTCCTCACCCAAATTTGCGCAAGTGGTTTTGGTGGATCTGGTAGCGGTGCTTACCTACCCAACCACGAAAATACCCATGAACACCCAAGGGGATGTTCGTATAAAGACTTCATGAATTGCAAATCCATCTCCTTTAAATGGAAATTGTGGAGTCATCGCACCGATGCGATAGTTTGAGAAAACCGATTCGGTCTTCGCAATCTCTTCGTGCCCGGAAGGGAGCAAAGTAAAGTTTGTTGCTTGCACTTTCTCCGATCGAGCTCTAACATGGTGGAATAGCCATGTTAAATCACTAACCCTATCAGTGGCTAACTCAATGGGTTGGGAAAACCTAAAAGAGTTGATGCTGGAAGAATACTGCCGAGGTGCGAAGTTCAAAAGCTGTAACAAGAACCATGGGAGCATACCATGATTGGCTCAGACATAGTAACCTACACTAACAGGTTTTGCGACCTGGCAGCACTATTCCATGAGATGGTTACTCCAGAGAGTAAGAAGATAGAAAGATACATCTGCAGTCTAACTGCCCCGACCTAAGGAGATGTCTTGTCTTCTAACCCAACCACATTTGATAGTGCTAAACACCTGGCACAATGACTCGTCGACCATGGAGTTCGTCATGGTGTAGAAGTCCTCGTTCCCAAGCCATCAAAGGGAAAGGACTATAATCAGAAGACGGGGAACAAGAGGAAGAAGAAGCGAACAACACAGGAACCCCACAAGAGCAACAAACAAGTACTATGTACGCCACTACAACACCTGCTGCTCCAGCACCTGCCAGCCGATATGCTGGAACCCTTCCGAAGTGTGGAAAGTGCAACTACCACCACACCAGAGTATGCTGGGAAATGTAGTGTCTGAACTGCCACATAAAGGGATACATAGTCCGTTACTGCAGGGCACCGGCTCAATCAATCTCACAAGTCCCCGTTGATGAAGAAAACCAAGCCTACTATGGTTGTGGCGAGACTGGACACTACCAGAGGGACTACCCGATAGTGAAGAACTCAGGCGCAGATGGATGCATTTTGATGATCACCGCAGGAGAGTCAACCTCGGAGTCTCTTTCGAGCAGCGATACGTTTTCGACTTAGTAATTACTTTAAAAGAAAATTAATTTATATTTATATATAAGATTAAAACTTGGGGAAAACACTTAAAAGTAATTATAATAACTCACATACTGAAATAGATCACGATATTCAGGAGAACTAAAAGATCTGTTTAGAGAAGCTATGATGGCTTAGCATATACATCAGAGTTGTGCGTGACTAAGATGTCGCGGACTTAGAGTGAGTGATTCTGCCTTAATTCCTGTTCCTAATTTGGTTGTGAATTTGAGGCAGAGTTACTCAGTCGACTATCTTATTCATATTAATTATTCATCACTTGTATATGACAGGCGATCGTAGTGGTACCGAGGAGGATCATGATATAAATTATCATCACCGGTTATAAAAGCACTTTCATTGTATGTACTCGCACATAGAAGTACGATACGTAGAAGTGTTAACATCAAGGGGAAAACAGAAAGCACTAGAACATTTACAAAGAGTATATTTCGAACACACTAGGGATACATCATCGTATAATAGTCATTCTTTCAAATCGGCCAAAACTTTGTTCAGTAAAGAGTCCGTTACTATCATTTGGCACGGTCCTCGCCATACTAAGTTCATATGCTTCTATCGCCTCGACCTTCAAGTTCTCAAAACCTTCGTCATTCGTATCGATAGTCTGACCTAAACCTCAGTTTTATCTTTCGTATTCTAAACCCCAAAGTACTCGTGCGAAGGGTACTGTGTCCTCCGAAGCCTTATCGCAAGATGTCCGCAGATCATCACGACATACCACTCGTCCAGTAGACCAAGTTCGAGCATAGAGGCTAGGGACGAATACATCCCACCTATCACTATTCAGTGTATACACAAGGGTGGTATAAGATTATGATTATGCAGATCTAGTATGTGTGTTTCCGCCCTATCTCCTGTTCCTTGCTTGGTTGTGGACCTGGGGTAGAGTCACACATCCGACCGTCTTACTAATCCTAATTATATACGACTTGTATACACGAGGTAATGATAGATGGACCAAGTACGAATCCCATCATGAATACTAGGGCAAATTTTCCAGGTCAATGAGTGGGTATTCTGCAAATCATAGAAGCGCAACCCCAGTAGTACTGTAAGAAAGCTAATTTCAGGACAAAATTCCATCTAACGGGGGGATGATGTGACAACCCGAAATTTTTTTGCTTTAAAAGCTCAGTCAGTAAACTCAACTGAGTGTCAGACTCCTTACTAATGAGTTACAACCTTGTTAAAGATCATTATAAGGAGTTTTAGCCTAGTACACTTAAGGAATAAGTGTTGGGAATTATCTACTAAAGCCACAATACAAGATACAAACCCTAAACTCCATCATATAGAGTTTGCGGCTGTAAATATGGAGTTTACAGACGTAAACTCAATCATAGCCAAAAACTCTCCTATAACACTCATTCGATTCAACTTTTCTTCATTATTTCACTTCCACCTCAAGAACACTTCCATTCTCTCTCAAGTATCATCGATTTTTCATCCTAGATTCATCAAAAACGTAAGTGTTCTTCCTTTGATTTAATGATACATCTCTTAATCTAGTATCATCTTACGATTTCATCCATGGAAATCATCCATTTTATCTAGATATTCAAATCTTCAAGTTTCACCAAGAAAACCAAGAACACATACTAGTGTTCTTGGCCAAAACCAACCATTTCAAGCCTCTATATCGTAAGTACTCTACCCTTAACTTATTATCTCGTTACGACATCAGATTGAAGCCTTGAAATCATCAAGAATACAAGAGCAAAAGGATTTTATGGCCAAGCCATCTCCTATGGCCATAAACCCCTATAAGGGTGCCATTTTGGCCCTAAACCCCTACTAGATGCAAAGCTTGTGACCTAGAACCATTCATTGATGAGTATAGGACCTTAAACCACACGTATTTCATAATTTCCATGAGTTTACGACCGTAAGCTCCTTGCTTGACCGTAAACTCATCAAAAGCCTTCCTTATGATGGTCTTTATCATCCTTGTGTAGAGCAAAGGTCCCTCAAGTATCCTTAGCCTTCAAACACCCTCTTATGCATGTTTGCCCATTAGTTTACGGCTCTAAACTCCCTTGGCCATAAACCCATGGCCGTAAACTCATGTTAGTGACATTCCACCTTCCTTTGATCAATCACATGTGATTTCAACACTTAGTCCATGTCCCGTAAGGTGTTTCCTCGCATTAGGCTGCTTCCAAACACTATATTTATGTCAGTATATGACATTATATGTCATTTAGGACTTGTAATGTCTCGAGACTTCATTCTTGGAGCTTTTCATCCTTACACGCATATTCGCTTGAATCACCAACATCAGGTGAGTTCATACCCCGTAATGATTCTTTTAACTGTTTTAATGTTTCAAAGGGGGGAATACAAGTTGAACACAATTGATAATTGTGCAAATGTTTGTTAAACAACTTTCAAAAAGATTGCTTATGTCTTTAATAAGTGATCAAAACATTTCAAAAACTCTTTTAAAGTTATGTTACTTTTTAGTTTAACGAAAACTCCATTTTTAAAGTACGAGCATAACTTAGTAGTAAACTGAATCTTTTCAATAATAGTTCAGGTAAAACATTAGTAGAATATAAGGGGAATAGTTTAGAGGTTCAGTTCATACTAGATACAATACACGATAACATATGAGAACACACAATAAAGAGAAATGGGGAGGAAGATACAATACATGATAACATAAAAGAACACAGACTAAAGAGAAACAGGGAGGAAGATACAATACACGATAACAGAAAGAACATACTAAGATACTATAACAGAACAAACATAATAAGGTGCTATAGCATGGGATACATGATATAATTATACCAATGAATCACTAACACATTATTCTAAGTAAAAGGTGATAGTTATATTGGTAATACATGATCACATAACCTTAGTGTGAAGTTACACGACCTAGCAACTCGTTTGATGAAGTTGCGATTGGTTCAGAATCTTTTGATAAGGAGAGCGTATAGTATGGGGTCTAGTCTTCAAATTATGACCTTAATAAAACAAATATGTTTTAAGGTAATTAGTACGTTCAGTATGTCAATTTATAAGACAAGTGAGTACTTCTATTTTCCCAGTACTTTCATAAAGTGACAGTTCCACTTGAAAGTTAATGCAAACTATTTTCGAGTCAAGATAGTCATAAATTAGGGAAAAACCTACATCTTTTCAAAATGACAAATAGAACAGTCAGGTCTAGTACATTTAGTAGAACGGGACCATATTGCTAACCTTATGATTCCTTATTGTATACATCAAAGGATATATATATATATATATATATATATATATATATATATATATATATATATATATATATATATATCAATAGGATCTGACAGGTACTAGGATGTGTGCTCTCCGCTTCACTCCCTGTTCTTTGTTTGGTTGTGGGGTTGGAATGGATTCACACAGTCTATTATCTATTCGATTATATATATATATATATATATATATATATATATATATATATATATATATGTGTGTGTGTGTGTGTGTGTGTGTGTGTGTGTTCAATATACATTAAGTCATCACAAGAGTACCAGGAATGGGTCAGGTCATAGAAAACAAAGTCAATGCATAGTTTTTAGTACAAAACATACTTTTCCAAACAGAACTTTTGGTATACAAAACTAGAAACTTACCAGTAAATGGTTTAACCTATTTTATTAAATCCGTACAAACTAAAAGGGCCTTATGTGATTAAGTCTATAATACCTTAGTTTATACATCACGGTTATATATCATTAATACCCAATAAGTAGTTGGATGTGTGTTTTCCGCCTTACTTCCTGTTCCTTGTTTGGTTTTGGGTTTAGGGCAGATTCACCCAATTAACTATCTATTTGATATTAGCTCGTATATAGCCAATATAAACTAAATAATTATGGAAGTAATCACTGTGGTCACTATTTTATTATAAGAAATAAGGGTTTTCTTAAGGAATCTGTTGATTGAATATAACAGAACCGTTACAATTAACTCCATGAGCAACAAGTGAATACACCAGGGTTATATACCACGATGATCAAACAAACAATGGGATGTGTGTTATCCTCTTTAGGGTAGATACGCATAATCGATTGTTTGTTTACTCTGATTCTTATATAACTTGTACCCATTTAGTACTCATAGCAAGGATTGTAGAGTCATTTTTACTTACCTTTTATTAAAGTAGGAAATATAGGATTTTCTGGAGGAACAAACAAACTTTTCTAAACATAACTTACAACTTACATAACTTACAACTTACTACATTTTACAACAACTTTCTACAACTTAATTACATCACTAAAATCTTATGAACTCACCAACTTAATTGCTGATAAACTCTTTCAAATAACTTGTATTCTCAGGTAACTAGTAGGCAGGTACTCGCGCTGGGAATTCATTAGATTGAGCTTAGTAGCTTCAAGTCTTGTTTTGTTATTTGCTTATGTACTCTATGTATTGTGAACACACACATTGTAAACACTTTCTTTCTAATGAAATGGTTGTTCATTACTTTGCTTACTATGATACATGTCTTGTGATACTAAACATGACGTCCTCCGCCCCCGAACGTTTCTGCCATTCCGATTTTGGGGTGTAACACCGTTCCTCTTGAGCCTCTGTGCCTGCGGCTTACAGCTGGCCCGCATATGGTACATTGTCCTACAACACAAAGCGCGACAACCTCAACCTACCACCACCACCACATGTCAACATGTAAACAAACAAGGATCAAGAAGGCACATAAAACATGTAAACAACAATCATACAGCTCACTCCTGCCTACTAATCCTCTCACAACATAGAGTCCCATTACCAACTAACCTCAATGAAATACGTAACCATAAGTAGCCAAAGGTGAGATAGCCACCCGAACAGATGATTCTACTCTAGAGCCACAACCAAACAAGGAACATGCAAGAGAGCTTAGACTAAGAGTTCTTAGGCTATCCTACGTAACCACAGATAGTTCTAGGGCACTCCACCAGATGATAACCAGTAAGTACAAATAACATACAGATCCAACGGTGCACTATAGCATAGCAACATCCTATATATCAGGATACCAATCTAACAGCTCACTACAAATTAACAATATACTCGACATTAGTAATATAGATCTTACAGATCACTACAACATACAACATACTCAACACCAGAATACCGTTCTAACAGATCACTACAACGTAACATCATACTCGAGACTAGAATACCGATCTAACTGATCACTACATCATAACAACATACTCAACAACGGAATACTGATATAACATATCACTACAGCATGACAACATACTAAGTAGCCACAACCTAAGAAATGCCTTACCGTATATAACCAGATGTGAGATAGCCACCCGGAGATATAACCCTACACTAGAACCATAACCAAACAAGGAACAAGTAAAAGAGCCTAGATCAAGAGTCCTCAGTCTATCCTATATGAACATATACAGTCCCTAAGGCATCCCTCTACTAACAAATAACTGAAAACTAGTGGGTTGATTTTGGTGCCTTCGACCCATGGTACAATGAGGCGAAACCCACCTGAAATAAAGAAACCCGAGAATACCAATATCCGATCCCTGCTACATTGCTCGCTCCTGTAGATCCACTTTAAAAGGTTGCAAATAAGGTATAGATCCCAGATTCAATGTTCTTCACTCCTCTAAGATGAGCTCTACTTCCTTTATTCTTCTTCAAGACACAAACCACACACTTTCTTAAGCTTGGAATGGCCTCATAGGCTGAAATAGGGTTGCAAAACGTTCTAAGAGGATGGGGGTTGATGAAGTGAGGGGAAAGGAGGCTATAATGGGGTTTAAATATGAGCTACACCCCAAAATATTAGGGTTTCCCATCTCTAGCAAGTATGCCCCACATACGAGATGTACACCAATGTACTAAGGAAGTACACTCAGCATACACACGTACGTATGGCGTACTCACCCAAGGCTAAATTTATGAAAATGCCACTGGTGTTGTTTTTGCATTCTTTCTTAAACTTAGGGACCAAATGCAACATAATTAAATTATAGGGTTAAAATTAGAATTATCTCATCATCAAGATGTTACAATATTTAATGACATACACTATGTGAACCATATATGCTTATATATGTATTAAGGTGTATATATGATAGTATTACATGATAATCTTAATAGAAGTGTTATTAATAAAAATATTAATGTATATTAAATACCTAATACTTTGTGTTAAATATATAAACTAAGTTAGGATGGTGTTGTCTAAACAGATTTGGTAGTGGGTGTATGTTACATGGATTGTAGTCTAGTCTAGTTTCTAAACTGAGACGTATAAAGGATACTTAGATCCAATTAAGTTGGATAATAGTGTAGTTGTATATTGTATTGCAATAGTATGGTATAAATAGGAAAACAGTTTTGGATGTTGATTACAAACGCTATAGTCTTGCCTAGTTATGGAATAATACTTATAAAGGATGCTTAGTTCAAGTTAAGTTGAAATAATGTTAGCTCGACCATGTATTGTAAAGATATTACAGGTGGTGTAATATTGTTTAGTTATACCCTAAGGCCTAACGGGGATGTTTAGTTCAATTAAGTTTAGACGTTGGGTAACATTATATTAAGGGTGTGTGTAAGGTTGGAACGAAGAGTAGAACTCTGTTCGATGACACTGCTGTGTGGTGGGTACATGTGCATACTAGAGTACTATGTTAGTATCCCCTCATTTTAGACAACCGGATAAGGTAAGTATGTATGAGTCATTTACTGGAGTCGGATGATGACTACTGACTAAATTTAATCTTATGGAATACGCTAGCAGAATTATAGTATATAAGTGTTAATGAATTATACTAATACAATGCACTAGATTATATGCTCATTCATTGCACTTTATCCCCCCATGGTTGCCTATATTGACTATTGCATTTTGCCAAGGACTCCCTGAAATAGTATAGTGAACTCATTGCTTACAATAATCCATCAGAATATAGATCTTATAAGATCACTGTTATAGGATCAATATGTGATGATCGAAAGGACGGGTAACTAAGGGTAAACATGTATTATAGATATTTATGATGCGTTGTTGGATAACAATTGGTTTTGTAGGTTTATTGATTATGGATTATTATCTTAATAACATTGTGGGATTGAAAACCCTATGTATCTTACCAGGTTTCCCAACCTGGCCCACTCAATTTACATGAATCATAGGTAGCAGTGTTAAGACTATTGGAGACTTAAATAGATGTTAAGTGATGAAAAAGAAGACATAAAATAGTATTCAGGACTGTTAGGTCATTACGTTGTAACTATGTTGTTTATTGATTACGATATCATTAGAGTTTTATTATTTTGAAACAACATTAGTACTCAACTTTTTTTTTTAATATACTAGGATTTTCTACAAACAAAGATCTTAGATTTTTAAAGTGTAATTTTTTTGTTCTGGGAAATAAAGGATGTCACAATGTGTATCACCAAACATTTCAATGTAACCCATTCGTATTAAATGCTTCCAACACTGGGACACGTTGACATGACACACCTATTAGAAATACATGTTGCGTTCTTGTATATTTCGTATAACTTTCCATGTATCACATATCTGATACACATATCACATGTCATATACACATCTATGTGACATGTTTATCAAACATACACATCGAGTTCTCTCGTTGACTTATGATGACCTTTGCTTTAACCAAAGTGAGTCATGCTCTTCTTACGAATGTGTCGTGTTCCTCAATTACTCAAAAGGTAACGAACTTTGGAGCACATCCCGTGCATTCCTTCTACATGTTGTGTGCAACTAAAGTAAGATGTATTTCTTAAAATAGCAACTTACCTTAAAGTCTACACCAAGATTGGCTCTTTACATCATCTATAACATACTACATATCTCGTAGCATATGTTGATAAGTTTCTCATCTGTCTCATCCATTCCTATTTTCAAGTCTATCATACCAGCACCTATATTGGTCATTTCCTTTTTACTTCTTATTCTTACACAAAATAAGTAACAAATTATTGGGTCGTTATAGTTCTCTTCCCCTTAAGAAGATTTTCGTCCTTGGAATCTCTTTGTAACTTCAGTAATCATATCACAAGCCCATTATCTTCTCCATAGCTAATTTTAACATATCTTTTTTCATGGTATAGCAAACTACTTTGTCATTTCCTATGCAAAACATTCCTTATCAATTTACTGTTAATGGGTATTATAGCATATCTCCCATCCTATTATAACCTATCTGACATGCGTATAGTACTGATCACATTTTGTGTTGCTTTAAAGCAACTATCAATACATGCTCGTTCTTTCTTTCACCATTCTTTCCACAATATTGGTTATCAATATTCACTATTCATACTAGAAAAGAACTAACGAAGTTAGCCAGACCAACCATTAAAAGTTTTGAAATCACAGGGGGCATTTTTGATTACCTAAAAAGTTAAAGGACTAACTCAATGTTTTAAAAAACCATTTTCGACCAATTATGATGTTTTTCGAGTTTTATCCTTTACAACTTAACAAAATAAAAACCAAAACAAAATATAGGGCTCCGAATCTGTTAAATCCAAGGGTTTTAGGTCTTTGAGAACAAATTGATGGCTCGATATTTATCAAGCACTTTCTTTTTTACAAATCTGATTGATGATTCTATCATTGTTATAGTCAATCATAAAGAGCTCGCTCGATCGGAATGTTAACAGTTTGGGTTCATGCGATGCTAAAAAAAGAAAAGAGAAAGATCTACCATATGTTCTGGTATGGAGAACACCGTAGATGGTGTTCATTTCTTTCGGCATGGTGGCTTAACAATAGAATTCCAAATGTTGATTTTGTTAAAGTTGACAGATCCAAGGAGGAAGAAGAATCCTTGTGTTAAAAGTGAAAAATATAAGTAAAAAAGGCGATTCAAACAAGATTTTGGATCTAAAAATCTGAAAATTTCGATGAAGAATGACTTGAAAAATCTCCAACTAACATCAGTGAACTCCTTAGAGTGGTTTTCTTGAGGGGTTCATGTTTTCTACAATTTTGGTAACAAGGTAGACTGCTTCCTCATAATCATTACTTGCCTCTCATGATTTTTATAGTTACCAAAACAAGAAGTTGTGTTTCTGTAAAGTAGGTTTTTAGAGAGTAATCTTTCAATAAGATTACATGTCAATTGTCATTCCAGAAGTAAATGGTTTCATGGATTTGATTTCATTAGAGTTCAGTAGGTGTTATCACTTGAAGATAAAGAAAGAGTTCTAGGGACCTATTAATCATTGTATACATCTTAACCACTTAGGAAAACTCAAACTATGCAAAATTTATAGTGTATGTACTATGTAGGACAAATATTTTGGTGTTATTATGGAAACTAGTTCCCGAAAATACTACGTTATGCTCTTCAATGTAACAGACTAATAGCTAATGGACAAGTTAAGTGTGTGTTAGTTGAAAGGTATTTATGAACTTCAGTCTTGTCAATTTTCTAATGTGAGCACTTTTGAGGTTAATGAACTAAATGCCTATATCTTAAATCCAAATATAGAATGGTATATGTGGAATTAAGGGACATATGTTTATAATAAAGTGTAGCTATAGAAGATCGGTTTCTATGTTAGAATCCTTGGAGAAAATTTTGTCCATAAATGAACTTTTGTTGTCATTTATGCGATTTTATATGTTCTTTGCTAATGAACACTTTATCATGTAAAATTTTGGCCTTAAGTATGAAGTATATTTTCTATATGGAGACCGAATGTGTTGGATTAGTCTTTGATATTTGATCTTTCAATTCTTAAATAAACCATATAACTTGTAAATACTAATGTAATCATGTTCACTTGATCATTGTAGTAAATTTTGTAGTTTGTTTGTTGGTTGAGGGTATTATGAATACAATAAAAGTGAGGACCATCTGAATGCAAAGTGAGAAAGGACTGATGCCCTTGCACTTGTGTCAATGAGGTACTATTTCTCATGTCTTTTAGTATTATTTGGGTTCTTTGAGAAAAGTCAGAATGATTATTAGTAATGTGTGAAACACACACACACACACACACACTATCTCTCTCTCTCTCTCTCTCACACACACACACAAACATGACTAGTTGTTAAAATTAAGGTATTAATTTAACATTTTCTATATCTTTACTTTTTTTTCTGTCTTTCATCATAATGGAAATTAGAAGGGCTAATTTCCAAAGATTCCTTCCATTAGTTTTAAGATGCTACCACTTAAGATTGCTCATCATGAATGCTTGATGAATAATCTTTATTATTAAGTTTTTAATGTTAATTGTAATAGCTATGAGGATGAACATTGAGCTATACTTGTGGTTGATGTAATTATGGAAGCAAACCTTAATGACTTGAATCAATTGCCTAAAAGAGATTATAAGTGTAAAATCATTTTTGACATATGTACGCATTACTATAATCGTGTAGAAGTTTAATAAAAGAACATATACAACCAATCTTTTTTGTATCTTCTCTTTTCACTTGTGTAGTGGATATCTGCAGGGCTTTTTGGGGAATTCAGATCTTTGGAATCTGCAAGGCTAAATGGACGATTTTGAACTTTAAACTTTGTAGGGAACTTTGGAGAAATTGGAACTTTGAACTCAAAAAGGCGTTTTGGAAATTTGGAACTTTGAAACTTATAGGGCTTTCGGGGGGATTTGAAACTTTGAACTCTATAGGGTGTTTTGGGGAATTAGGTGATAAAGAAATTTAAAATCTATATAGGGCTTATTGAGGAATTCAGGTTTAACATTTGGCCATGAATATTATCTATCTCAAGTGTTTATGATAGAGTGTAGTAATATGGGACCACTTTCCATGTTAAAAGCCTTAAAGAAAGTTTTGTACATTCTTGAACTTTGGGTGTCATTTATGCCACTTTATATGAACACTTCATTAAACAAAAGTTTAGCCCTAAATATGAAGTATACTTCAATATAGAGACCCAAGGTGCTAGGTTAATCTCTGATATTTGATCTTTCTCTTCATAAATAAATCATATAACTTGTAAATACTAATGTAATCCACTTGACTTGATCATTGCTGTAAATTTTGCAGTTTGTTCTGTTGGTTGAGGGTATTATGGTACAATGCAATGAGGACCTTGTAAATGCAAAGTGAAAGGACTATTGGCCTTGCAATTGTGTCAATGAGGTTATATTTCTCATGACTTTTAGTCTCATTTGGGTGCCTTCATATTATATTTTAGTGCATACTTTTATGTGTTTGAATATAAAGTTTGGAGATTTATGTTGTGTATGGTAACATATTGTATAATATGTGCTATGTATGTTTCTATAAGCTCTAAATATAGTCTTACCACCTCTTTGTTTTAGTTATAACGAAAACTTGAAGCTAGGTCCTTGATAAAGGTAAAGAATTTGATGAATGCATGCTAGGTCCCGGATAAAGGTACAAAATATGATGAATGCATGATAAGTTCCTTAGTATTAATTTACAAGAACAAATAATGCATTACAAGTTTTATAAATGTATGAGACATAGAATGAAATTATGGTAGTGAGTTATTTAGAGTAGTAAGTGTTGGATCTAGGGGAGTAAAAATCAATTTAGTGTTATGTTAGGCACATTAAAGTTAAATTATTAAAGAATATAATGAATAAATGATGAGTACCTTGGTGTCAACCTACATGAACAAGCCATACATTACCCCTTTTGTCTAATGGGAAATTTGGAAAATGCAAAGACTACAACCTAAGAAGGCAAAGTCCCATGTATCAAAATCCATTACTAGACTACAACATTTTTATCCATTGTGGTTCTTTGAAAAAAGTCATAATGTTAACTAGTCATGTATGTGGCGCACACACACACTCACACTCTCATACACACATGACTAGTTACTATGCTTAGGGTATTACTATTAATTGAACATTTTCTATATCTTCATTTTTGTCAATCTTCATCATAATGAAACTTGGAAGGTCTAATTTCCGAATATTCATTCCATTTTTTTCTACTTTCTAGATCTTACCACTTAAGATTGCTCATCATGACTTGCTCAAATGAGTTATAAATGTGGGATGTTGGTTGGCATTTTTGCTAAACATATTTACTTATTTTTTTCATAAGTTTTGTGCATTAAATGTAAAGAGATTGAGCAATTACTTGTTTTGCAACATTGTTATTGCTAAAATTTGTACATCTAGAATAAAAATACATTTGTTTTCTTTTCATTTTGTATTTTAAATATTGATATTTAGAATTGAAATTTTACTAATTAGTTGCATTTTGTTAATAATCTGCAAAATATTCAAAACTCAAAGCTTGATTTAGTGATCTTCTTTTTAAATCATGCCTATTGAAAACTTGGGTATCAACTGGGGTAGGGACATTGTGATATACCTCCTCCATGTGGGACCCGTTCATCGGGACGTGGACGGGTGTCGTCTACCCTTTAAACAAGTTTTCATTTCAAATTTCAACAATATATTTTTATCTAAAATGTGGTTGGGTTTTCAAATCCTTTTATAGACAAAACTTCATTATATATATCGAGGCATTAATAGCCATTTTCACAAATTTGACTTTGAGTCTACCTCTCTTTCTAGGGTTTCTTTGTGTATTTAATCCACCCCCTTTTCATCTCCTCTAGCCGCTTCTCACTTCTTTTGATCATCTTTCCTCCTGCTCCATCATCTGCATCCGAGGTCTGTCTGTCGATCCCTTGTAGTCTCAATTCCAATTTTGTATCAATCAATTGTTGGGAGTGTGTGTGTATGTTACATTTTTAGATTTTCTAGGATTTTTTTTATTCTAGATAAACCAATAGTTTTGAATTTAGTTATTTTACTTGAGAATTTTGCATCAATGTGGCTCGATCTAATGATTGTAGCTTTATCCACCATGCTTCGGTGTATCTTTTAAAATTTTCTACTGAAAGTAAATCGATGGATTTTGTTGCTAATTTAGTACAAGCATTTGTCAATGTATATTATTTTCTGTAAAGATCTAATGTAACTGTGGGTTTTTAATGAAAACGGTCTAGAATCGATCCGATTTTCATACCAAGTTTAGTGTTAATATTTATAAACAATTGAGGTCATTTTTTTTAGAATTGGGGTATTGTTTTTCTTATGGATCTTTCATCTTTGGTAAATCTCTCTCGATCTAGTTGATGGATTTTGTTGCAAGTATTTTTCATTGGGAAAAGAGTCGTGAAAAGACAAAGAAAAAAATGTATTTATTTTAGCCAACTAGTTCTTTGTTCCATTATTTATTTATACAATAGATTATCAAGTTTATAACTTTTTTGACACCTCTTTTTATGTGATTACACAGTTCAATAGCACTAAAATTTCCTGAAGCAATATGGAAAAGGATTTATCTCAAGAGCAGAACCAAAGGGAGGTTGTGACAAAGTGAGTTATTATTTAAATAAAAAAACATTGAGGTAGATAATATTCATCTTTATTAATGACAATTTAATGGCATGAATGTTTAGGTTACCAAAGTCATTTTCGAAAAGCCCTGAAGATATCGACTTGTCACTACACAAACTACAAGGGAAGATACAGAAAAGGTTGGTGATATATGTTCTTTTATTGAACTTCTTTTATACAGAAAGGGTACATATGTCAAAAATGCTCTTAAACTTATAATCTCTTTTGGGAAATTGATTCAGGTTATTAAGGTCTTCTTCTGGAATTCCATTTGCCACAAGTGCAGCTCAGTGTTCATCTTCATCCTCACAGATAAAGAGAAACACAAAGCTAACATCCAAGTTATTATTTAATTCTCTAATCGTTTACCTCTTAAATCATACCAAAAACATATATAAAAATTAACTTTTTTTTTTAAATTTTTTGGTCTTTGTTTGTTTCTCAAGGGATCAACAAATGAACCGATTGGTATTTCAAGAAGGCGGATTACCTGATAGAACTGAACTAGTTTACAAGTCTCATGGAAGGGTATTAAAATTTTTATAACAAATAACAAATAATGAAAATCTTAAATCACTTTATTATATTCTAATCATCTAACATCTTCTTATTTTTACACTTATTTACAGGAACTTTTAAAAGGTTACAAGTGGGCCCGTGGAATATTCTGTTTTTGCTGCAATACTGTGGTACTACTTTCTTCTTGACCCCTTCAACATATAACATATTTAATAAAATAACATTTTCCTTCTAACCCTTTAAATTTATGGTTATCAGGTTAGCCCCTCACAGTTTGAAGCTCATGCTGGCCAGGCCTCTCGTAAAAAACCGTGAGTTTTTTTATTTTTATTTTTATTTTTAATTTTGTATAATTTATTTATATTGATTTTCTTTTTTTAATTATATCCAGATATGGAAACATCTTTCTTTCAAATGATGTGTCACTCCATGATTATGCATCTTCTTTAAAGCTAACTATTGGACACCTGTCAAAGAAGAATGATGAACTTTGTGGAGTTTGTAAGAGAGATGGAGACTTAGTGCTCTGTGATGGATGCCCTAGATCATTCCATAAAGGTAAAAAGATCAATACTTTTGTTTATTATAAAATTTATAGTTATAACGAATCTGATTTTATTCTTTTTGATGACACAGAATGTGTATCTGACACAAGTGCCCCTCAAGAAAAATGGTTCTGCAAATATTGTAGAAACTCTATGAAATTGCAACATTCAGAATTTGATCAAATTGAAAAAATTGCAAAACGTTGCATTCAGATTGATAAATGTGATCTTGTTGCATGTTGTATTTGCAGGTAACCCTAATTTTATAAAATTTGTAACAATTTTTTTATGCACTACAAAACTTTGCTACATCTATTATATCATTTTCAAGTCATGTAATCATGTTTGAATAACTTTGGTGTACACAGAGGATATGATTTCACCACTGAAGGCTTCGACGATCGGACTGTTATTGTTTGTGATCAGGTAAATTATAATTGTAGTAAATTACATTTTTGGTCCCTGAGTTTATCTGGTTGTTTCAGTTTTGGTTATTAGATTTATCCAATAATCCATTTTCTATTCCTTGTAGTGTGAAAGAGAATATCACGTAGAGTGTTTGAGGGAATACAAGAAGATGTATATGAATGTGTGTGAATTTGAATTTGAATTTATTTAATTACTTAAATCTCCTATTTTTTCACTCAATTTAATATGATGTGTTACAGGAGTTGCCATCTGGCAATTGGTTCTGCAGTGTAGACTGTGGAATACTTAATTTTATTCTTGAGAGATTGGTGGAATGTGGGCCCGTGAAGGTCCCTCATTCTCTTACGGGTTTAATCAAGTCAACGGTCGGTGACGCAAATGGAATCGGAATCACCAATTCCGACATGAAATGGATTGTTTTGCGTGGGAAAGGAGTTTCTGATGAGAACAGAGTTTTGATTTCACAAGCTGTTGATATTTTCCATGTGAGTATAATCTATAAATTATAAACTGCTACATAACACAAATTAATTAATTAATAACAATGTATTTTTCTTCTATCCTATTGTTGTAACAGAACTGCTTCAATCCTATTGTTGATTCAATTACTGGAAGTGATTTTATTCCATCCATGGCATATGGGTAAGTAAATATAAAAAAAATTAGTTAAACTTTCATTTTTATTTTTAGCATCTAACTTTTTTTCTTTTTCTCCAACCAATAGGGAAACAATGGGGGATTCCGACTTCACAGGAGTTCATTGTGCAATGCTAATAATAGAGTAAGCTCACACTTGTCATTTTCTATTTATTTTTATATGCTATACAAAGTTAAAATTATTATTATAATTGTTCAGGTCAAAGGTTATTACAGCTGGAATGTTTCGTGTATTTGGGGCAGATGTTGTAGAGCTTCCAATAGTTGCTACTAGCGAAACCAACCAAGGAAAGGTAAACATGCTTTTTTACACATTTTCAACATCAATTGTATGTTTTAATTTATTTATATGTAAAAAAACTTATGAATAAATTGATTGAATTCAGGGGTACTTTCAACTTTTCTTCAACTGCTTTGAGAAGCTACTTGCATATCTCAAGGTTAAGAAGATGGTTGTTCCAGCTGCTGAGGATGTTGAGTCCATGTGGATTCAAAAATTTGGTTTTCAAAAAGTAACCCCAACTCAGGTATTATTTTTATGATTAACTGGTTTCTTAATTATTATGATTATCATGTTACAGATGACTTATATTATGTCATATTATATATGTGTACAGCTGAGGGAATACAGACAAACAATGACATCAATGGTCGCATTTCAAGGAACATGTTTGTTGGAAAAGGAGGTGGTGGGGCCTCATGGTGGAGCGACTTTTCAAAATGGTTTTTGTTTCCGTCTTTCTTCTGTGTAGAAGTAAATTAAGTAATGAATGAATGGATGAATACCCTTATAGTGGATTTGTGTTTTGTAAATGGTTAAAACTACAAACATCCATCTTGGGTAAGATGGATTTTTTACTCGTTATGTTGTATGTTGTAAATGCTTTGTGGTATGTTAGAAATTTGAAACTAGTTTGGGTTTGTTATGACTTTTGACTTATGAATGTGTGTTGATATTTAGGCTCGTGCTTTGTTTCTTATGTCTTGATTGAATGAAATATGTTTTCGTAAAAAAATCCTTTATTTCGGTTTAAGGAAAAAAGAGAGTATGTTACTTTAAGAAATAGATCTTGATACAAGAGATCTTTCGCGATCATTCTCCTTGCCTCTCATCCTTTGATAATCATAAAGATCGTTTTTAAGTTTGAATTTGTTCATTTTGAATCTATTATCTTATACTTCAGTTTTATTTACTTGCTTTAGTGGGTGTTTGGGAGTGCTTCTTAAATTAAATTATTAGCTTATTGCAAGAAGCCAATAAGTTAAAAAAATGTTTGGGTTGTTCAAAAGGCTTTTTCAAATGACTTTTTGGCTAAGAAAAAAACAGAGTTTTAAAAAGTAATAAAATATTAGAATTATTGGTGTTTTGGTGGTTTTTGGTCATTTTACCCCTAAAAAGCTAAGTTAAACATTGTTTAAAACCAATTTATTGACTTTTTAGTTTTTCTCACCACAAAAAATAATCTAAACACCTTTTAAAAACTCATTTTCCAAAAAACTATAAGGCAATAAGGACTTTTCCCAAAAGCAAATTTGAGATTAAAAATACTCCAAAACACTGGTTAAATACCAATACTTTAATCTCTATTTTTGTTAATGTTATTCCTTAAGTCTCATTGAGTTATATTCCTCAACCAAGTGGAGTGGAGCATGTATTAGAGGTTTAAAAATGGTCATGGTAAAAAGTTAGTGCATAGATTTGAGTGTCTAATGCATGCATCACATTAAAGTTTAACAACTTTATTAACCTAACCTTAGGATTCTGTCTATCTCTAGTTATATTTGTTAATAATTGTTAACACCTATGATTCAAGTCAATAAAGTTATATGCAAAAAAAATTATATCAGTAATAACACATATTGATCTTTAACCAAACAATCATAATAAATTAAATAAATCTAATAATCCTATTAAAAGAGATCTATAACACCCATTGTAAGGTATTTTCTTTTCCAGTCCCTTGTGTTTGTAAGAGTTTGCAAAAGTGGTCCTTATGTTGGGCGTATAAAGTCGTATGTTGGGAGTAACTCAACATTTGAGTACGTTGGGCATACATGTGTGTATGTCGGGCGTACTCGTGCTTTCCCAAAACCCTAATCTTTGGGTTGTGACCCCTATTTAAGCATCACAATCCCTCCTAGACCTTCTTATGACCGACCTCCATATCCTCCAAACCTTAAAATCAACCCTTAGCTTTTGTGAGTGAAATTTGAAGTTTGAAAGTGATTCTTGAGTGTTCATAATAGTGATTAAGATCATTCAAGAGGTGGAGATGCATCCTAGCTTCTAGATTTATAATCTTCATCTCATTGTCTACCTTTTGAGGTATAAAGTTCAAACCTTGGAACTTATTTTGATAGATATTGTTTAGTCTTGGACTTGAGTTCATTTTGTCCCAAAGCATTAATCTTTGTGAGTATGAAATACTCCATAGCTTATAATATGTCCTTTCAGATGTTTTAAGATGTTTAGAGTCATAAAAATGTTAGTTTGGCCCTTTCCCTTCTCCCATGCAAGAGTTATGGAGTCTTTAGTGAAGTGAAATGCTATGGTTTTGGGTTTTAGTTCTTTGTAGACATGCAAAGGCTTAAAGTCAGATACTTTATGGTTTAAGATGTCTCTTTATGGTTAGATATGAAGTTTGAATACGTGTCTTAGTGATTAAGACCTTAAATAGTTTAATGTTGGAATATACCGCGTACGTCGAGCATACTTCTGCCCAACGCTCTACGCCCAGTGTAGAGAAGTTTATGTCGTGGATATAGCCTCCGTTAACTTTCTTTGACTTTTCACCAAATATGTTTTTTGGAAAGTTGTGAGGATTTTGGATATTAGGAGGGGCAAAATGGTCTTTTGCCCAAATTTTGGAATATACTTGGCTTGGGATTGGTGTAATTATTGGGCAGAGTCTAGTTTTGATAGTTTGGGTGAGAGTTCTTCCAGTCATTTGTGCAAGTTGAGTCTCCTTACTTATTGTTACCTATGTGGTAGTATAAATTTATACATATATGATGACCAGTTGGGTCTATGTACTATTACTGTGATATATGTTATCTTATGTGTGTCGAGACTTTGGGTAGTCTCTAGGGTTGCTGATAACCCACAGTGTAACGCCCGTAGATCCAGGCAAGTCAATTTAGAGGCAATATGGGTCGAAAACGACTTTTCGGCAAAAGATTATTTAGAATAAATAATTTTAAAAAAGTTATAGTATATGTCACAAGGTTTCCGTACATATAAAGAACGCCGAAATCTGAGTTATAACGAAGAAGTTATGGCCCGTCGAAGTTTTACAGCAAAACCGGCACGACACCGGGAAGCGTAAAAATTGAATTTATGATAGAAGACTTTTTAGCCTTAGTTATCTAAACCAAAGTCGTAGAGTATGTTAAAATGAGAAAATCCGTAAAAAGAACGCCCAAATCTGACTTCGTATGAGGAAGTTATGATTTTTCAAAGTTTCAACTTAGTAGTGTACAGCCCGAAACTCGAATTTTAGTTTGAGCGGTTTTTGGCTTGCGCGACCTAAATGAGAGTTAAAGATCTCAATAATAGGAACTCAACAGTAAAAAGATGGATGAAAACGGAGTTCGTATGAAAGAGTTACGAATTCTTCGCGGTCATTTAACAGTCTAAACGCCTCCTACTGTTAAATTTATGATCAGTCGAGAATTAGCCGACGGAGCCAAAATGAAAGTTGTAGATATTATTTTTACCTACGCATGGATATAAAGAACGTCGAAAACAGAGATAGTATGAGATAGATATAGATGAAGCTTAGTCGCTACTTTTCGAGCGCGACGAATTCGATACAGTTTTGTAAATCCGAAATAGAATGAGAATTAGCCAACGAGGTCTAAATGAGAGTTGAAGATCTCATTAATAGGAACTCAATGGTAAAAAGATAGAAAAAAATGGAGCTCGTATGCGAAAGTTATGGACGAAGCTTAGTCCCTACTTTTCGAGCGCAGCGAATTCGATACAGTTTTGTAAATCCGAGATAGAATGAGAATTAGCTAACGAGGTCTAAACGAAAGTTGAAGATCTCATTAATAGGATCTCAACGGTAAAAAGAAAGACAAAAACGGAGCTCGTATGCAAAAGTTACGGATGAAGCTTAGAGGCTACTTTACTATAAAACTCCTATAAATACAAGGGTGAACTCCTCATATTTTCTTCACACCATAAGCCTCTCTTTCTCTCTCTAACTTCTCTCTAGCCTCCCTAAACCCCTCCCAAGTCTACAGAACCTCCCTATCACGAGAAGAAAGCCCCGGAGCGCCCGACGGCTCCGAGAAGAAAAGCTTTCGGCTCGGAAACGCTGCTCCAACGAAGCCCGGTTTTTAATAAAAACCCATTGTAAGTGAGTTATGCCTATACTATATTTAATATAGCTTTTATTTAATTATAGTAACATTATTAGGACCTTAAAATAATTATTTGGGCTATTATTATGAGTTATATTGAGTGTTATTTAACGCTTATATAATAGTAATAATAGCTAGACTATTAATTAGTCGTGGTTAACGTTAAAAACTAAACCCTAGTGGTATTGATACTAGGTTTTGTCGAGGAAAATTGTTTTGAGATAACGAAGTGCTGTCTGAGTTCGGAATCACAACCTAATCAGGTGAGTGCATAGTCCCTTTCATCTTACACATAGATATGAAGTATTTAATATAAACTACGTGCTATGTGTGCATATTATCTGAATACTTGCTGTCTATGTTGGATGAACGTTTTGTACATGTTTTAAAGGATTTAAACTGTATACGTATTTTATATATACGAATATGTGGGGTATGATGATGGGTAGATAGATGATGAGAGATAGAAGATGATGTGAGTATACATTGGCAGCTATAGACTTAGTGCCTATGGGACAAACACCGGTAGCTATGGACTTAGTACATGTCAGACACTGGTAGCTATGGATTTAGTACCTGTAGGAATTAGTAGCTATGGACTTAGTACCTGTTGAACGCTGGTAGCTATGGATTTAGTACCCGATGAGTAGGATATAGAAGCTATGGAATTAGTGCTTTACGAACTAACATCGGTAGCTATGGATTTAGTGCCAGTCCTATAACCCTGGAAGTAAGGGACTTCGGAATAAACAAATGCAGGATAGACGAATCTTAGGTTAAATCCTTAAGAGTAAAGAAGATAACGGGGATGGGTAATGGGGTTAATTGTTTGATGATTAAACATAACAATTATATTATTGTGGGTTGAAAACTCTATGTACTCACCAGGTTTCCCAACCTGACCCACTCAGTTTATGTATATCACAGGTGTTGATATGAAGTCACTTTACACTGAGAGATTTAAAGAGATGTAGATCACTAGTGTAAATAAATGTAAGTTCTGTTTATGCTTATGTTTCTGTATTAACGATGACATCCCAAACGTTTTAAGATGAATAAAAATACGTTTCTTCGAAAATGTTTTAATAACGTATTTATCGTGTTTTTCTGGGAACAAATTCCACAACCTTTTTATAAAATGAAGTACTCTGATTTTTATAAAGCATAAACAAAATCGGTCTTTTCTGGCCGTGATTTTGGGGATGTCACACACAGGGCATGTTGTTTGCCCACTGAGACTTTAAGTAGTCTCCAGGGTTGCTGATAACCTATAGTTGTTATATGTTTTGTGTTATATGTGATATTTCGGGGAACTCACCAAGCTTCGTGCTTACAGTTGTTGATTAAATGTGTTTTAGGTACTTCTGAGGATCGTGGGAAAGTGAAAGCTTGATTGTACACATTTGCCTGTAGTATATGATGCCGAATATTTTTGGGACACTCTAATATTTTGATGATGATTGTAATTGACATTGTGCTTTTCTTGGATGATTTCTATGAACAATGTTTTTATTTGAATTTAAAAATGAAAATTTTGGTTTGAAAATTTAGATGTTACAAGTTAGTACCAGAGCCCTGGTTTGAGGGATTTAGATGAACACTCATGGGATTCCAAACTCAAACTAAGGATTTGAGCATTTTCATAAGAACTTTTCTAAAAGAAACAAATAATTTCAAAGGAGAAAACAGGATGAAGCAGTGTGTACAATCACCTAAAGCTCGAGCAGGAGTTTCTCAAAATATCACTATTTATTTTATGTGTAATGTTGAGCTACTATCTAATGAACTGATAGAACTACATGTTGAGTGATGGGCTAAGGATCTTTCGGGAAGAGTGTTTTAGGTTTGTCTGATCTGAGATGCCTTTAGCCTAGGAGATTGCTTATAAACGATTGAACCTATCCTTGCAATTTGATTAGTGTATGCTGCATAATTGTACATAGTTAGGATTTTATAGCCTTAGAATGACTAAATTAGCCTTTCTTCCTATTTCTTTTTTGGTTGTGGACTTGAGGTAGAATCATTTATTCGACTGTTTATTGAGTCCTATATTGTGTATGATTGGCATACGCGAAGAAAAAAGCGAGGATATCGAAGATCTTTGCGAGGCAAAGTGGTGTTCGGAGAATAGTATAGAATGAGTTACTAGATGATTAGTAATGGTTATGAAAAGGGAGTATGGGGATACCCTTGAGGACTAAAGTTCTTGTGAATTAGGGTCTTAAGAGGACGACTTGAGGCAAATATAGATTGGTATGGAAGGTAGTATTGGGCCCGTGCTACTGAAAGCACTGGATCCGTATGCGACTCGAGAAGGAATCTTAGGGTGCTAAGGAACTTGTAGGAGTGTGTAAGTGTTTATGTATGCACTTTAGCCTATTTCTGATGGTTTTCTTGTGTATTTCAGTATGGTGGTTACCCGAGGTTCACGCTCCAGTGACCTCGAGAGGCAGAGTGCCAGTGATGATGAGATTTGTAGGATCATTGTCTCTATGGTGGCCGCGGAGATCAGAGAGGCCATATTAGAGATGTTTGGGTCTATTCAGACCATGCTGATCAAGACTTTCGAAGATCGCTATGCTGTCGTCACTAAGGTTGCTGCTGCGAGACCACATGGGGGTGATTCGTTGTGGTACCAAGAGTTCAACAAAATGTAGCCACCAGATTTTGATGGCACCCATGACCCAATTGCTGCCATGATATGGATTTCTAAAGTTGAGGGTTGTTTCTACACTTGATCCTGTCCGGAGAATTTGAGGGTTCATTTTGCGCTGAACCTACTTCGCTTGGGAACGAAGGATTGGTGGAAGTTTGTGACGACTAACTATTCTCTAGCGGAGCATTCTACGGTGACTTGGGAGAGATTTACTGAGATGTTCAGAGATGAGTTTGTATCGGTGCTTGAGAGAGAGGTTGGCCCATGAGTTCCTGTCTCTCAAGCAGCAGATAGAGACTTTAACTGAGATCACTTGGATGTCCCATGATACGGCCCTATTTTTCTCTAAGCACGTGCCTTCGGAGCATTCACGTGTGAGTCGGTATCTGAGTATCATGAGGAGAGATATTTGTGAGTTGTGGCGAACACTTTGTATCAGACATTGGCTGAGCTACAAACCAATGCTAGGAGGAGAGAGATTGAGCTGGAGACTCAAGTGTGAGAGGAGAGGGAGGCTCGGGGGAGAGATAGGAGGCTATTGTAATCACAGACGGCGACTAAGCAACTCAAAATCGTTGACTCGATAGCTGGAGGCCAGAAGGGCTGTACTTACAATAAGTACAATAAGAGGCATGGAGGACAGTGTCAGTTAGGTCTATCTGCTACATGTGTGGTAAGGAGGGGCACATGGAAAATTATGAATAATCTTAACATGTTTAATCCATGAATAATCTTATTATTCTAAAAGTTCATGGTCGGTTATAATTATGGGAGAAATTATAAAGTAAGATTAATATGAATTGGATTAGTTGACTCTCACCGGATGAAAGTAGGCAAGTGGTTGTAACCAAGTTTATTAGGTACTTTTCATAGAGCTAGTATTGAACGGACCCACATCAAGATCAACTCATAGATCACAATTATGAGTGATATTTGATTAAAGGTAATATCTTCGTATCCTTAACACTTGACATACATAATGAGACTTAAGTGTATGGAGTTTAATGCTTTGATATTGTCAAATGTTGATCTGTAAACGGGAGTTATTAAATCCATTTTTAGGTATGGTGTGAACTATGCAAGAGGCTTATGTAGTCAAGATGGGATTTATTCCTCTTGTGTGTTCAGAGTTAGACATCTAACGTATGTTACCCAAAGTCGAACTACAAATGAGATTGATTGCTATCCAAGGCTCATGTTCAACAGGGTGTCTGTGACAAAGGGATAACTGATAAACTTACTTTATACATCAACTGAGTATTTGAGTTTTTTGGAATTGGACGTTGATAGAATTGCACTAAGTCATATATTACTAGGGTAGTGAAATGTTGCAAGATGTTCCCCACTTTCTATATAAATCTATGATGAGCTGTGTAAAAGTGGGACATTCAAAGATCTATATGCCCAAGAGTCATTATAGAATGATATTGCTAGATAATATATGATCCTAAATATCACACTAACAACAACTTGGTGCATATATATATATATATATATATATATATATATATATATATATATATATATATATCTTGTAATTAATTATACATTATATGTTTCATGGAAATAATAATTTTCAATGTTAAGTATCAAAATATATCATAAGATATGATTTATTATGTCATGTACATCTTTTTGGATGAAAAGGTTTTTTTGTTTTATATGGATTTATTTGTTTTATAAGTTATAAAAATTAGAAGAGTTTTTATATAAAACCAGCTTCTTCTTTTTATAAAATATTCAAGGAGGCTATAAAGAAGAAAAAAGACTTGATTTTGATTAATTTATTCAACACACCATGCTCTTAGAAAGCATGACTAGTTGATTTAAAGTGTAAAGACCCATGAAATAAAGGCTTAATGTTAGGACTTAAAGGAACTAGTTTTATCCCTTCTTTGAAAAGCTAAAAACCATGAAATTTGTGGCTTCCCATCTTTATATTCTCTTTAGTTTTTGTCTCTTAAAGTGTTAAGAACATACAGATGAAGATGATACTTGAATACTCTCTTTTATGGCAAACTAGTTTCTTTGTCTTAAGAGCTCAAGAGATTCTTTTATTACAAGAAGAAGACTAACATCTTATCAAGTTGATTTACTGTTGGTGGATATTTCTAGAGAACTTCTATCTTGAAGTTTCATGTTATACTTCATCAACATCCAATATCCCATGAGAATCAAAGTCTTCAAAGGTTGCAAAATGGTATTTTGTTCAAATCTAAAGTCTTCAAATGCTATGTTTATGTTTTTTAATAAAACCTAGTGTATCTTTTTTGAAAATTCTGGCAAATATGTCTAGCACACTGCATGTGCTCTACAAATGCCACTAACTCCTTAACAGCCTCAATTAAACCTAATAATAATAATAAGGTTTAGTACCAACTTCATACTATAAATGAGAATGTATTACTACATAATAAACTCACCTTATGTTGATATGACATTAAACTGTATCCATTTCCTAAATTTAAATTGAGATCATCAATTAGAAGATCCACAAAACACTTCTAATTTTGTTTGTTCTCCATACAAACCACTGCCCAATCAATAGGATATATCTGGTCATTTACATCCCTCCTAACTACACAAAGCAATTCCCACTTACAAATCTCTTTCAAAAAACAACCATCAATTCCTATTATCCTTCTACATCCTTCAATCCAACCTTGTTTCACTCCTTGAAAATACACATAGAACTTGCTAAAATACTTCTTCCCATCTAGATCATTCTCCATCTCTAGTTTCACAGTTGACCCTGGATTTGTCATCAATATCTCATGGCCAAATAACCGTAGTTTTGCATAGTGCTCTACAAGAGTACCTTCAATAAGCTTTAGTGTATATTTCTTTGCTCTCCTGCGTTGGCCCATGCTAACATGGATACCAAACTTGGTCATTACTTGTAGCCTAAGTTTCTTTGCACTCAATTTCTTCCTCTGTACAATTTCTTTGGTGTAGTGACTCCAAATCCATTCATATGTCACCAGTGATCCTAACTTTAATTTCCTAGCACAATTATGATAAGCTTTTAAGGATTTGATATGGAAACTCTCTTCATCACTCATCCAAGAAGCCTACAGTTTAAATGTACAAGCACCCTTACTAAACCTCACTAGAAGTCTTTTTCTATCATATTTTTTCAAAAATAATTGATATCCATTAGCCACAACATAGTTTCACAACATTGATTTTAGTCTCCCTAGGTCCTTCAATCTCATTCCAAGAATGGGTTTTTGTTTTTTCTAGTGTACTAACTCATTAAAAATGGAATAAACGTACATGATAGGCTTATTTGTCTCCCATCATCATCATCATCATCTATAATGTTGTTCTCCTCCTCCTCCGTATCAACACACAATTTACTCAAGAAATGATCATTAAATGTCCTATTCATACTCACTACATCCTCATTGAATTCCACATCCACATTCCTAAGATCATCTATGTTACCTTCATTTTCACCATCAATACAATACTTGTGTTCATCATCTTCATTATCTCCATCATCAAACCATCCATCTACACCAACCCTAATATGATCCACATACACATAAATTTTACCATATGTTCCAAAAGTATAAAAATAACAATATCATATTCCACATCATATGAAATTGGATTAAGCCCACTCACCAGGGAAATGTCTGGTTCACAGTAGTAAAGCCTTTTATATTCTTCATGCATGAAGCGTTCGAAGAAGATCAAACACTTAGAACATGTCATAGCAAAAAAAAATCAACATCATTAAACATGGTTTTCACACCACCAATATAAGAGAAAGGATTATGAGTAAATAACCTTTGATAGTTGAGTTCCACCATCATAAACAGTCCATTAGGGTCCGACTGTGTCATTGCAGATTCTTCAGCTTAATCACAAAAATGGTTCAAAAACCCTAGCTCATGACCGTTTTCTACTCACAAATGAGGAATGAAGCTCAACAGATGAAGAGGGTTGGTTTAAGTATCATATATCATTTAATGATGTGGAATATCAACGTGTCACCAGATTCTACCCGAAACAAAATGTTAATCGGCACGTAAGCAAAACAACTGGAAAACCTTTTGAAATTAGGAAACATGGCTTACTTGATAGGTCAAATATGAGTTTAGTATTCCATTGCGCAAAAAAATAATTTTAGTGACCAAATTTGACAAATGATGAAACTTTAACAATATATCTATCTATAGTTTAACACAATAATTTTATTTGCAGGAATTCGCCTAATGTCTCTCTCTCTCTCTCTCTCTCTCTCTATATATATATATATATATATATATATATATATATATATATATATATATATATATTATGCATTTTTAAGATTTTTAGGGTTTTTTTTTAGGGTTTTTTGTTTTCCATAGAACCTAAACATATATATATATATATATATATATATATATATATATATATATATATATATATATATATATATATATATATATATATATATATACACACACAAAACTAAATTATCCAAGTGGATAATTTGAATTGGACTATATAGTTAGGATATTTTGATATTTGGATTGGATTTGACCAAAACCGAAATATCATTTTGGATTATAGATTGGTTTTGGTTACTAAAAAATGAATGAAATAGTCCACGCAGACCAATTATATATATATATATATATATATATATATATATATATATATATATATATATATATATATATATATATATATATATATATATATATATATATATTCCTTTGATATATCTGTAGTTGTAGTTGCTGGTGAATATACTAGCATTTATTTTAAAACTAAAATAGAAGTCACATCTTAAATAAAAAGCCTTCATTAATATACATATTAATCTACAAGTTATCGGTTTTTTTATACATGAATCCATAACAATGAGATCGTATGAATATGTTTTTAATTTAAACTTTGACAAATTTAGTTTATTAATCTTTTAGTTATAAGTATTTTTAGAACTTTTTGAGTATAGAAACCAAATAGTGAAAACCGATCCAACCGAATTATTAATTGGTTTGTTTGGATCAGATTTAAATGTAAATCCTGACTATTCATATTTGTGTTTTGAAAATTGGAATCACTTTGAATTTACTTGTCTGGATCCAATTGATCAATTCAAACAAACACCCTTATTATAATAATAATCTACTGATAAAAAATAATTATAATATTAAAAAGACACCAAATAAAGTATTTATATTTTAAATTGATTTTTTTTACTATTTTTACCATGGCTTACCATTGTTTCTCCCTTATTTTAGGTTTTTTATCGATTTTTTACTTAGTTTGACAAGCCCAAATTTTGGCCGATTTTAATAAATCCTAGTATGCTATTGTGTGCCCCTAGGCCAATTTTTACAATACCAGCCTGAATACATACCTCAGATTTTACAATGCTCTTATATTGAAGTATGATATTTTTGCATTAAATTATATTTCTGAGCCCGTATTATAAAGGAAATTAAGAGTCTCACAATTAGGAGTTTTTAATGGACTTTAGTTCCATGAACATAAAAGACTTGCGAACTAAGTCCCTAGGCAAATCCTTTGTCAATTGGTCTCACAATATTATTTAGTCAAAAAATATTCCACCAAAATCACATTGTTCATGATTAATGATAAAATTATGAACACCCATAAATAAGAAGAAGACATTTTTATTAAAAGATCTTTAGATACTTTTACACAAGAAATCCTCACTCTAATCATATACAAATCAAACTAGCCTAACAAAGAACACTCATATGTTTCTGTGTTTATATTAAGAAAAATGACACAAATACCCTACGAACTTTCTAGGATTTACCCGTTGAGTCTCTAAAGTTTTTTCTAGACTTTATGGGTCCCTAAATTAGGATATGACCTGCTCTTTTAATCCTTGTCAACATGTAATAGCAGGTTCAGTGGCTTTTTAGACAAAAAAAAACTCACATTTTACCCCTATAAAGCCAAAAAAATAAGTCCGGGGATCAATTCGTACAAAAAAAAACTCTCATTTTCTTCTAAATCCGATTCACACTAAATTCGTACCCTCTTAAGAAATCGATCGTTGCTCTTCTTTCCGTCTTCACCCTCGATCATCACACACACTCACTAAAGATCACAATCCTCTTCCCCTTCTAATCGATTATCGATCACAACCCCCTTCCACAATTTTCTTTGATTCAGTTTCAGCTCTTCAAGGAGTTGAACCCTTCCTTCCTTCTTCTCTGTTCAAAATCGCTCAAGCTACCTCTATTTCTCCCTCTAAGTTGCAGGTTTGATGGATGCGATGTTGAGAAGGATGCGTGGGTTTGATGAGGTTCACAGAGAAAACGAGAGTTTATCTCTTTTTTTCTTCGATTTGTAGGTGATTGGTTATGGTGGCTGACCGGTGATTTTTGTAGGTTATGGGTGCTCCAATGGTGGCGTGTTTCACGAGACAGAGGGGAGGAATAAGGGTGTTTCGATTGGGCTGTTGCGATATTTGATTCGATGGTGATTAAGGTGGGTTATAGTGGCTATAATGGCTGAATAAAATGTTAATGAGCATTTGGTTCAGGAGGGTACAAGTTGAGTGTGAATCGTCTTAAGAAGAAAATGAGAGTATTTTTGGTACGTATTGATCCCCGAACTTATTTTTTTGGTTTTATAGGAGCACAATGTGAGTTTTATTTTTTTAAAAGGTCACTGAACCGGCTATTACAGGTTGACAGGGACTAAAAGAGCATGTCATATCTTAGTTTAGGGACCCATAAAATCTGATAAAACTTTAGGGACTCAACAGGTAAATCCTAGAAAGTTCGTAGGACATTTGTATCATTTTCCCTTTATACATACCTCTCAATATTACACAAACAGCCTATGAATATTCAAAGGAAAATAATCAAAGACACAAGTTTGAAGTTGACGATAATTACTTTGTAGGATTTTCATATGTGATATGATAAGGTTCTAAATAATGGTGGGTGTAACTTGGCGGCAATGTCAAACATCAAGCTTTTACGAGTCATGGTAAGTCGTATCGTTTGTAAGGCGTGACTTAAGGTAGCAATTTTGTATATAATTAATAAGTTTGTATATATTTTCTACTATAATTCATTTTTACATACATATATCACTTAAGGTGGCATTTTGTTAAAGCGTGATAGCAAATACAAGCCTTGGATCCATGATGAGCTTTTTAGAACCTTGGATATGATAAATAATGTATAGGATGCTTATTATCTCAATGTAATAAGCTCTAAATATATAGTAGGCAACGGAGTAGAGAAATTGCATTTGTACTCGACGTGGGACAACTACAACTATAGATAGTTTGTGGAGCTTCATATCCTTTAATGTATCCACACATTGCTTAATTGTATTTTCAATATATCCTGCTCAACTATATATCATCTTCAAGACAGCCCATGAACCTCTACCTTATTCCACTTTGTCCCTCAAAAAATCTACATGAACCAAAATAATTTAGTACCATTCATGAGTTTCAGTAATTAGGATTGTAGGAAATCTGCAACCTTTAACATAACACATTTTTAACAAATTTTTGCAAGGTAATCATACCGAGTTAAATATAAGCTTCAATAAATAATTCATTGTTCCCATTGAATAATGAGTGAATCATGTTGTTTGTAGATGCCCTGATGTCTAGGTGTTCCATTATAAACTTGGTTATATTTCTTAGTCAAAGTTGTTCCATTATCACAACGAATAGAAATTTATAATATTGGTTGCAATCACAACGAAAGCTATATTCTTTATCCATTTTGTCTCTTTACTACAACTACTAATGTTAAAAATTTGGATGCGATTGTTGAATTTGTAATGCATGTTTTTTTTGGAGGCCTACAAAATGGCATTTCCCTCGATATATAATTTCCAACCACTTGTAGAACATCATCTTTTACATTGGTTATCCAACATTCATCAAACTATCATGTCTAACTTACGGATATCCAAAAATACGACAAATCATAATCTCTGGCTTCTTTTAAAGATTTGAATACCATTTGATTGCTTTCCAATGGAGTGCTAGGATTCTATCATACCTACTCAACATAAGCAATATATGGACTAGTATTTGTCATGATACACATCAAGCAACGTATAACCATGTGGTTATTCAAATGTAAAATCGATTTGCCCATATTGGGCATTATCTTCACAATCATATCCATGAGTGCTAATCGGAAAGCAATCTCTATAATTATATTTATTGAAAATTTTCTCAATGTAATGTAATCGGGATGTCATAATCAATTTCTTCTCACGTCTAATCCTTATATCAAGGATGACATTATCCTCCCCCATGTTTTTGTTGGAAAAACTTGATAACAAGAAAAATGTTAGGTCAGTGCTTAAAAACTCATTGGGTGAATTCCGACTATCTAAAATACTTGATAACACTAAACTTACCAACTTATGAGATTATCATACCCATGAAAGACCATGGTTCATACATGGTGTTGAAATTACACAAAATATTTTTCCCAACATCTTCATTTCTTATATCAATTTAGGACAAAGAAACAGAAGGTTTTCACGTACTTACAACTGAAACCTCACTACAAAACCCTAATCTACTCTCATTCAACTACACTCAATCCTAATCTAAAACAGATTATACGAATAGAAACATCTGATTGTTAATCTATCATCATAACAACACAAAATCAGAGAGATGTAGAAAACACGAAGAGAAAACCCTAGATCTAGACAAAATTGCAAAAATGGTCCTTATGGTTGTCAAAATTATGCAGTTTTGGTCCAAAAAAGTTTGGTGGTGCACCAGTGGTCCAATTTTGAATCTTTTTAGTGATTTTGGTCCCTATACACTTGAAATTACTTTTATACCCTTATAATTTATTTTTTCTATTTTTTGTAATACTTTAATTAGTTTAATTTATATATTTTTTTTTCATCTTAAAACAAAATAAATAAATAAATAAATATATAACCCACTACTCTTCCATCTTTATCATAAAACCCATTCATCACCAACTCCACCTCCATAACCGGTGCAACCCTCTTTTGTCCAGAACCACCATCGGTGGCTGGCGTTTCGCCTGAAGCCACCTCCGACGCCCACCATTTTTGCCGAAAACGTAGGAGACTTCTTTACGGGGGAATGTTATTTTTTCACCGGAAATCATAACATGAAGTGTGAGTTTCATCCAAAACCAAGACATCCGACGAACACCAAAACTCCGGTGAGCACCTGAACTCCAACACAACCCCTATAATCGTCCTCTTCCTTTTCTTCTTCTTCTTCTTCTTCTTTCTGTTCCCCTTTTCCATTTTCTGAAGACGAACACCAAACTCCTTCGTCATTGTCAACTACCAGCATCTTCGTCACTTCTCCTTCCTCCATTGTTCTCCTCTGGTTCTCATTCTCCTATATCTTATGACCACTCATCGAAACATGGCTTCTAATGGACGAAAATGGTGGAGTTTCTCTAAAATCACGCTCTTTAAAGCCACCATCAACATCATCCTCCATTGGAGCTTCTTCCAAGTCCTCCTGAACTAGTTTTTGAAAATTAGGGCTTGTGTATGACCGTTCTTCTCTTCTTCTATAGGGGATCCGTCTCGTTCACCTTCTTAAGTTAATTTCTGGTGCTCTACTATGTTTGATTGAACTTCTGCACAATGGATCTGACCACCACCATTGTTGTCGCATACCATCACCATTTGTCACCACAAGGAAACCATAGCCCTAAAAAATATAGATCGGGACCACCGATGAATGAAGAAGGTTTCCGTTGGTGGTGTTTTCTGGAGATGAAGAAAGAAGGATGGTCCCGGTTGTGGTGTTTTCTGGTTACCGTGATGAGAATAGTGGTGTTCAAGGAGGAAATCAGGTGGTCCATCGGTGGTTCTTTGTTAAATTTTTGGAAGCAATCTTCAAAATCCCTAAATCAAAACTGAGTGGTGGTGTTTGGAGAATGGCTACCGAGAGAGAGAGAGAGAGAGAGAGAGAGAGAGAGAGAGAGAGAGAGAGAGAGAGAGAGGGTAGGGTTATTTTATTTTAATTTTTTAATTAAAATAGTAATAAAATATTAAAAATAAATAAAAAAGAATTATCAAAGGGCATATTCATCATTTCATGTTGGGTCTGGACCAAAAACACATAACAATTCCAACTATAGGGACCAAAACCGCATAAGGTATTCGAAATTGGACCACTGATGCACCGGCAAACTTTTTTGGACCAAAACTGCAGAATTTTGACAACCACAAGGACCATTTTTGCAATTTTGTCCTAGATCTATCTCTCAAGCTGAAGACTCTCATCTGCCACATATCTTCTCTCTCTCTTCTTTTATATCTCTGTGTCAAGTATATGGATCAACCCGACTATAACAAAAGATCCGCGTATCCTTCCCTGCATTTACATTCTAAACCCTGCTACAAATACTTTTAACATAATAACCCCTTTAAGAAAAAACAAATAAATATAAGATTGAAATATTCTTCCACTATTTTCAACATTTCCCCTCAATCGAATTATTTATTTGTTTTCCTTAAAAATATCAATGAGACCCATTTTTTTAGATAAAAAATCATGTTGTTCGATATTCAAAGATTTTGTAAGTATATCTGCATTCTGTTCAGAAGAAATAATTTTAACAAGTTTTATAACTCCATTTGAAATTTTTTCTCTTACAAAATGCAAGTCAATCTCAAAATGTTTAGTTCTTTCATGAAACAATGGATTAAGAGCTAACTTAATTGTTGAATCATTATCACAAAATACAGAAACTGGAATAAAATTCTTAACTCCTAATTCAAAAAAGATTTTCAAAACCCAAATTATTTCACATGTAACAGACCCAAGAGCTCTATATTCAGCTTCAGTGGAAGATCTAGAAACAGTAGACTGTTTCTTACTTTTCCATGAAATCAAACAATTATTAAAATATACTAAGTAACCTGTTACAGATTTCCTTGTAGTTAGACATTTTGCCCAATCTGCATCAACAAATCCACTCAACATAAAGTTATCAGATTTAGTTATTGCAACTCCTTTTCCAGGACATCCTTTTAAATATCTTAACAACCTTAAAGCAATTTTTAAATGAGACTTCCTAGGTTTGTGCATAAATTGACTTAGCACTTGAACTCCATAAGCAATATCTGGCCTAGTAATAGTAAGATATATAAGTTTTCCAATCAGCTTTTGAAATTCAGTTTTATTATCTAATAACCCATTGTGTTTATCATCATTTCCTGTATTTATCATAAAGTTTGTCTCTAATGGAGTGCTAACCGGTTTACAACCAAGCAATCCATACTCATGCAAAAGCTCTAAACAATACTTTCTTTGATTTAAACACAAACCATTATCAATATTTACTAATTCAATACCTAGAAAATACTTAAGAACTCCAAGATCTTTAATCAAAAATTGAGTTTTCATAAATTCTTTAACCTTTTTTAATTCAGTTTCACAATTACCAGTTAATATAATATCATCAACATATACAAGTAACACAGTTATTGAACTATCAAACCTTCTAATAAACAGTGAATAATCACTTATGCTTTGTTGAAAACCAAACATAAACAAAGAAGCACACAATTTTTCATTCCATTTTCTAGGAGCTTGCTTTAAACCATATAACGATTTTGTAAGCTTGCAAACCCTAGAATCATTTTCAGAATAATATCCAGGAGGAAGAGACATATACACATCCTCAGATAGATCACCATAAAGGAAAGCATTATTTATATCTAACTGATATAAAGGCCAAGAATTATGCACAGATAAGGAAATAACAATTCGAATAGTCACGATTTTTGCAACAGGAGAAAAGGTTTCTTCAAAATCAATCCCTTCTCTTTGATTATACCCCTTAGCCACTAACCGGGCTTTATATCTTTCAACTTCACCATTTGACTTATATTTAATTTTAAAAACCCACTTGCAACCAATTGGTTTCCTGTTTTTAGGTAAATTTGTTATTTCCCAAGTATGATTACGATGAAGAGCTTCCATTTCTTCATTCATGGCCTTTACCCAATTAGGATTAGATAAAGCCTCATAGTAATTTTTAGGCTCTACAGTCTTATTCAGATTCGAAACAAAACATTTAGCATCAGTATTAAGCAAAGAATAATTAACAGATCTTTCTATGCCATATTTATATTTTCCTTCTATAACATAATCAGCAAATTTAATTGGCATATGTGATTCACGTCTAGACCTAGATGCACCTATAGACAGTTCTACTAAAGGGGTTGAAGAAATATGACTATTTTCCTCAGACATATCAGAAGATAAAGGAATAGAACCAACAGAATGAGGCATATTTACCTCGCCACTACGGTTGACTGACTCAATTAAGTCACTGTCATCCAAGTCAGTAGCTGCATTAATACCATCCTCCTGTGACTCCACTCTCAGTTCATCTAAATTTATAGAATCATTTAAGTATTCATTTTTATCAAAGTCATCATAGGAAAAAGGATCAACAGGGCCAAAAGTATTAAAAGTTTTATCACCAACAGTTGACCTCAATTTATAAGGAAACACTGACTCATAAAACTTCACATCCCTGGATACAAAAGAACAATTAGTATCCAAACTAAGAAGTTTATAAGCTTTCTTATCAGATGAATATCCTAACAAAACACATTTTTCTGCACGCTCAGAAAATTTATCAGATACATTTTGTCTAGCAACAAAACAAAGACAACCAAAAACTCTTAAATGATCAAAATTAGGAGTCTTTTTAAAAACAAGTTCATAAGGAGATAAACCATTCAAAACAGAAGTAGGCATTCTATTTATCAAAAAAACCGAAGTTAAAACTGCATCTCCCCAATACTTAACAGGAACTCCTGACTGAAACATAAGAGATCGTGCCACATTAAGAATATGTCTATGCTTTCTTTCCACAACTCCATTCTGTTGTGGAGTGTAAGCACAAGAGGTCTGATGAATGACTCCATGTTCAATACAATAAAACTTCATTTGATTATTTACAAACTCTGTTCCATTATTAGACCTTATAGTCTTAATGTTAACACCAAACTGATTTAATAGAATATTTACAAAAACTTTAAAACAATCAAAAACTTCACTTTTAGATTTTAAAAGAAAAGCCCAAGTTGCCCTAGAAAAATCATCCACAATAGTCAAAAAATACTTATAACCCTCAACAGAAGCCAATCTATAGGGACCCCAAACATCTAGATGAATCAATTCACCTAATTGAGATGAATGATGCTGACTATGAGAAAAGGATTCTCTAGTCTGTTTTGCTTTATGACAAGTATCACAAGGAGGTAAGGATTCATTTCCAAAATTCAGTTTATCTTTTAGAGCACTTAAAGCCTGGTCAGCAGGATGACCAAGTCTACTGTGCCAGGTAAATTTTGAAACAAAACACTTAGGAATAGTTAAACTAGCAAAATTACCTAAGGGAACATGATCAAGGTAATAAAGACCCCCTGATTCCCTACCATTCTCCACCATCTCCTTTGATAGTGAATCCTGAATTTTACAATTATGTTCAGAAAATACAACTTCACAACCACTATCCTTACAAAGCTTGTGTACAGACAAAAGATTAACATTAAAGTCTGGAACAGCAAACACATCAAATAAAGTAAGATGAGAAGATAATTGAATGTTCCCTATTTTGTTAATAGGAGCAGAAGACCCATTAGGATGTTTAACAAGAAGATTGAGCTTAGACACATCCACTGTGTCTCGAAGTTGTGACTCAGAGGCTATCATATGTTGATTTGCCCCTGAGTCAACAATCCAACTCTGAGAGTTATTTTCACTGACAACAGAATTACTACAAGTAAACGAACATGTACCTGCCATATTAGCAGCAGCAGATACATCCTCATTGATAGAATTGTCACTAATAAGACGAAGAAATTTGGAGTATTGTTCACTTGTAAGATAGTGAGCATCACTCTTGTTAACAGGATCAGAAGAACCTACAATATTGTTATTTGAACTGACAGAAGATGAATTTACAGAAAAAGATTTACTTTGATTATTACTTTCATTTTTCTGTTTAAAATCCTTTGGAAAACCAATCAGTTTATAGCACCTATCTATTGTATGGCCTTTAAGATTACAATGTTTACATTGCAATCCTTGATTTCTGATCCTGTTTAGACCTTGTCCCTTCTTAAAATCATTGACTTTACTGTTAAACACAGACACCTGAGACTTCGAAGGAACAATAGAATTTAAAGACCCATTCCTTTGAAGAGATTCTTCTCTAGAAAGAATGGAAAAAGCAGATTTAACATTTGGTAAAGGATCCATCAAAAGAATATGACTTTTTACTTGATTATATGACTCATCAAGACCACTCAGAAACTGCATTAGTTTCATCAATTTAGAATGATCATTAAGCTTAGTAGCAGCCTCACATACACATTCAGTTAAGCTAGTCAAACCATCAAATTCCTTCCATAAAGAATCAAGTTTATTATAATAATCAGAAAGAGACGAACCATTCTGTTTTAAAGTATTAATTTGTTGATGGATATTGAAAACTACAGATCCATCAGCCTTATTATAAGTTTCAAACAATTCATCCCAAATATCCTTAGCTTTATCAGAGTAAACATGACTAGCATAAATGGATTCAGAAATAGACCCTAAAATCCAATTGCATACAACAGCATTAACACGTTCCCATTTAGAGGTTTTAGAGACATCAGTGTTTTCAAGAGTTAAAGTTCCATCCACAAAACCCAACTTATTCCTAGCCTTCAGACCTCTAGACATGGCACTACGCCATAACCGATAATTTTCATTTCCAGTCAGTTTAATGGTTATGATTGAGGCTACAGCATAATCAGAAGGATGAACATATAAAGGATCATCAAAATCGGCAGTAGTACCATCTTTAGGAGTACCACTGCCTTCAGGAGTATCTCCTGCCATTCTAAATCACAAGGAACACACAGAAAAGATAGAGAATACACAACACACAGAACAGGTAATAAACCCTGTGTTGACTTAAGTCCAGATGGTCACCACAGTATGTCGGGGCCCAAGACAGTCAACCACAGAGTCAAAGAAACAGCCAAGAAACAAACACAGTATACGCGAAAACAAAGAAGAAAATAAAAGAACAAGAACACCCTCACAGTGCTATAGAAGGCGATGTTGTTTTTTTTTGTTTTTTCTTCTCAAATCGACTCCCTAAATCCGTTCCCTACAAGGGTTTATCGGTGATGAAATCCGACCCCAAGAGGATTACTTCAGATAAGGGATTAATCGATAGCTTTCAGAGCGTATTTCTTTTTGTTCAAACTTGTAGTCACAACGACAAGAAGAAGAGAGGAAGCACCAATCTGCAAGACAAATCCAAAAAATCTCGCAGTACCAGGATCCAAAAAGCAAACTAAGGTAAATAGAGAAAGAACCCTAGATCTAACAGATTTAACAGAAAACAAAACCAAAAAATAAAGGAATCGGTATACCTTTTTTTTAAATCGTTGAGAACGAAGATCACCAAACGACGATTAGCCAACCAAGCCGTCTGGATCAAAGAACATGAGCCTTAGAGCTCTGATACCATGTTGAAATTACACAAAATATTTTTCCCAACATCTTCATTTCTTATATCAATTTAGGACAAAGAAACAAAAGGTTTTCATGTACTTACAACTGAAACCTCACTACAAAACCCTAATCTACTCTCATTCAACTACACTCAATCCTAATCTAAAACAGATTATACGAATAGAAACATCTGATTGTTAATCTATCATCATAACAACACAAAATCAGAGAGAAGTAGAAAACACGAAGAGAAAACCCTAGATCTATCTCTCAAGCTGAAGACTCTCATCTGCCACATATCTTCTCTCTCTCTTCTTTTATATCTCTGTGTCAAGTATATGGATCAACCCGACTATAACAAAAGATCCGCGTATCCTTCCCTGCATTTACATTCTAAACCCTGCTACAAATACTTTTAACATAATAACCCCTTTAAGAAAAAACAAATAAATATAAGATTGAAATATTCTTCCACTATTTTCAACACATGGAACTTGAAGAAATTGAACATAATCTTATAATTTCCTACTAGTGGCTTGTTGCATGATATCTTCGATTAATCGTGTTATATTCTGGTGAGAAGATCCTCCCTCTTCTATTGCTTTATATGCCATCTCACTTAGTTCTTTAGCTCTCTTTCTTCTCTCTTCTCCTTCTTTCCCTTCTTCCATCACCATCTCTATAGCCTTCCTCAGCTCCTCCCTCTTTACTCCCACTCCCGACTTCTCTTCATCACCCAAATGGACAACATCTCGAGCACCAACACTAACTCCAATCCTTAACACTTGTACAACCAACTTCTCATTCAAGAATTGCTCTTGAAACTGAGGCCATGTCACCATGGGAACACCAGCACACACTCCTTCTAGAGTCGAATTCCACCCACAGTGTGTCAAAAACCCTCCAACCGCAGAGTGGGACAAAACCAACACTTGTGGAGCCCACCCACGGATCAATAAACCTCTCTCTTTTGTTCTCTCTTCAAACCCCTCTTCATCTATCCATTCTTCAATCTTTTGCGTCTTATGACCTGCGCGAACTACCCAAATAAATGGCCTTCTAGTTGCTTCTAGAGCTAAAGCAAGCTCAATTAGTTGTGTAGGTTCAACACGACTAACACTTCCTAAACATGCATAGATCACCGAACCATTTTCTTGAGAATCTAGCCACTCGAGGCATTCGTTTTTGTTAATCGACGACTTGTTACCTCTTTGGGCTTTCTCTGATACATCTTTGTAACATAACGATAATGGCCCTATGCACCAAACTTTACCTCCTTTGAGTTTCTGATATTCATCCGCGTATCCTTGTTCTAACTCCTGAAAACTGTTTATGATTACTCCATATGCTTCGGATTCAGATATCCGAAGCTTTTCATGAAAACTATCTAAATTTTTTGAGCCTGAATTGAATACGATAGGCAGTTGGGATCTTGTTAGTTCAATACGATCAGGCAAACCAGGTAAAACAAATGATTCCAACTCACCCACAGTTTCATATACCTTAGTGAGGTACAAAACATGGTTACACATCTGTGTGAAGCAATTCATTCCATCGAATATAATCCTTGGAATCTGAAACCTTTTTGCTGTTTCAGCTGGCCATAGGAGAAACGAGTCGGATACTATGCAACTCGGTTTAGGATTCAGGTTTTCTATATATTGTTCGACTCTTTCTTGTAGTGTATTAAATGCTTGCATAAGTGATCCGATCAAGTTGAAACTAGGGAGAGTATCTAAGCTCTCACAACCTTCTGGTAATCCAAATTCCATAGATGGAAATGGGAATTCAAGAAAATTAATGGGGAGACCTGATTTGATTGATTGATCAAGAATGGATCCGAATCTTAGGGCGTTTACAGGGGTGGTGATGAAGGTGACTTGGACACCATGTTGAGATAGTAACTTGGCTATGTCAATGGTGGGAATATAATGGCCTGGGGATGCCATGGGTATAACAAGAAAGTGAAGCTGGTTATGTTCTTGTGATTCTTCTAAAGCCATTTTTGAGGGATTGAATCTATGTGCGATAATGTAATTGCATTTGCATTCTAAATAAAGGGTTTCATTCTCTTCTCCTTCCCCTTCCCCTCTTTAATTTATTAGATAAATCCGTGATGATGTAAGCATATACATAAGCGATTATTTGCTTACACAATAAAAAATAAAAAACATAACTTTGTAGAGGAAGGTGGAGGTTGCTACAAGTTTTGTCTAATCGGGATAAATCCAAAGGCGGATGATTAAATTAAAGAATATAATATATTTATCAGAAAGACAAAAGCCGGCTATGATGTTAAATAAAAAAAATATTTTTATATAACTCGTGTTTTGATAAGTTTGTTGGACTATAGTCTTTGTTTACGAGTTCGTGTTTTATTCTGTTTGTGTTTTGCTTTTGTCAAATACTATGTTAAGCCTGTTGTACTCCAACTGTATGCTTGTTGTGCGTCTAGACTTTCGCATCCATCTGGTAATCCGACCTCCATGGCTGGAAACGGAAGTTGAAGGAAAGCCACCGGGATTGTTGAGGATGGGACTGTATCGAACGGCGTTGAGGGGTGTGGTGACGACTGTGACAGTAATGTTTGGTTGCTGTGCGAGTAATTTGGCCATGTCAATCATGGGGATGGTGTGGCCAGGGGCTAGGAATGGAATAAAGAGGAAGTGAAGTTCAGAGGTGGGTTCGGAAGCCATGGCCAAGTTTTGGAGATTGAGGGTTTGATAATTGGTGATTTGGAATTCGTATTTTAGAAATTTTGTTTCAGTTTTTTCATGTTCACGTAGAATGATCAGTCTTGAATCTTCTATCTAAATGGACAGGTATTAAAAAGTCGTTGCCGTAAGAAACATGGAATTCATGGCAACAAAACATGAAAATAATATATTTATTTAATTATATATTGACTTTTTTAATAAAGATAATTAGATTTTTTTTGTCTTTTTTTTTTTATAAAATATGAGTTTAACTTTATGTGATCGTAAAACTTGATGAATTTTAATTTCATTTTTAAGAAGTCGTGAGTTTTAAAAACTAGATAATAAACGTAAAACTAATACAAAAGATAAGTTTCGTAATAACATAGCTTAGAACTTCCATGGTAGGTTTTTTATATATTATTATTATTTGGTTAAGTGGTTTAAATAATAAAATATCATTGGAGGGCATATTGACCACTTAGTGGTCAATATAGTTTAATGATTGGAACAATTATCTTTTTCTTTTTAATAATATTTCATTTTATCCATTTGATTATTTTATTTACTTATTATATATCTAAAATTTATAGATAAACAAATATATAATATATAAATATAAATTATAGTAATATGTAAATTGTTTGTGTGAATCAATGTTTATATTCAAATATGATGTGTTTAAAAAACGATTAGTTAAATGAAAAGGTTTTATATAACAATTTAGATAGATAAGGATAAATAGTTAAATTAAAAAAAAAATCATTAAAAAGTTTAACCATCTAAACAACAATTTAATTAGAGGTTAATAAAAATAAAATAGTAAGGTGACAATATTTTTAACATATGATATATGTTTACCATTATAGATGCTCTTACTATATGTATGTTATAAGAAAGTATTATATTAATTTTATTTATAAAAACTCTTTTATTATTGAAACAAGTTGATTACATTGATAAAAGTTTTTCGGTTAATATGTTTATAGTAACTTAATATATTAGTAATAAAGAAAGATTTTGAATAGTTATAAATTTTGTGGATAACTAAACAAACTATTATGAACAATGTTTTTAGAAAAATTATCAAGTTTTTGTGTTTGAAAAAAATGACTAGTTTGACCTAAATTAGTTAAATTGATCATTCCAAACTTGAATGTATATGATATATCATAGAACTCATGAACACATATTAGGTCATACTGAAACTCAAGTCAATCTCTTCCAAGACCTAGTTGATTCAACAAATAATATGAATTTGGGACTCACAAATTTGCGGAAAAATTCAACTTTCATTAAACTTATCAATAACCATCCATATTACCACATCATTACTTAAATATGTAGCAAAACTTTAAACGAGTTTGAAAAAAGTTATCGGCCGAACACAAGCCCAAAAACAAAACCCAATTCTGCTTTCTAGGTAGATAGTGTGACATTAGTGTTCCTAGATTTTCTATGTTGGAAGAAGTGATGCAATGGATTGACTCAATTCTAGTTTCTTTAATGAAATGTATGGATTTAGAAGCTATAATAACAACGATGTGGTGGATCATTTGAAACTTTCAGAATGATATATTTCTTATTGATCATACAGTTACTCGGAATTTATTAATCGATAGGTTGATTGATTATTCCTATAATTGGTTTATGTTTCGTAATGGGAAGATAAATGTTAGCCGGACTTTGTGATTGCAAAACCCTATTTTAGCTTCAATCATTATGTATTGAACAGAAGTAAAAGCATCAGTAATGGTCGGACGATAGTAAAAGGTCATAGCAAATCCTGTAGCGCGCCACTTGGACTAAAAAACAAGTAAGTGTAATTCCCCCTGGACAATTAAATATGTTTACATGAGGAAGAACATATTTACTAGTTATATCATCTGCAATCACCTGAATCTCAAGACGTTCTTCAAACCAATCATAGACTTTATTGAGATAGGCCTGATCCCCCCCCCCCCCCCCCCCCCCCTCCGAGAACTGTATATAAGACTTTCATCTCGTACAGCTCAAGCAAAAACACCCAAATATTGGTTCGAACGGATATGTAATAGAAAGTTTGAAACTTATTACTTTCCGATTCCATCTGTTCTGAAGATACGTATTATCCGTTTGCCTTCAATCGATATGTATTGAACTGTTTTAGTTGAATTCATGAATTAGAATATAAAACAAAAAAATTCTAACATTAATTTTTTCTTTTTTTAGCAATTCATTTGTAATTATCATTAAATCATGTGTGGGGTGTTCCGAAAAATATTCATTTATATGTTTTTTCATGTGTGTCCATAAGATATGTGTGTATATTAGAGAGATGATAACAATTACGGAAAATTACATTAATAGTCCTTGTAATATAAGAAAATATTTATAAAAACAAAAAAATGAAAAAAAAAATTGGTAAAATAATAATTATAGAAACACTTAATGTCTCTATAGTAAGATTTAACGGCAGAGGGATGAGTGTTATAATTAACAGATAACATAGGGACAGATGGTATAACAAAGTAAAAAGTTGTATCCAAGATGCATATTATTCCAAATCAGAGGGAGCATTCATGTATTAAATTTTGTTTTTGTTTTTATCAAATATTCGAAAATCCTTTTTTTTTTTTTTTTTTCTAGCGAGGGACTACCACGTCGTCTTTCGTCAGGCTCACTTGAGAAGGGGTTAGGGTTTATGCGAGCTGCAAAATGGAGACGATAAAGAAAGGGTTTAAGATTTCAAAATTAATTTCTTTCAGCATCTCGGATTATTCTCATCATCACCGATCTCATTTTCGAACTCGTCGTCGTGTTGATTCGCCATTGTTAACTAGAATTTTCTCCTCGTCGTCATACAATAACAGGTCTAACGATGGTTACAGTGGTGGTCGATCACCACCACCAAGACGACGCTCCGGCGATGGATTCAGCACATCAGATCGAACTCCTTCGTCACGGCTTTCTGGATTCAACCACGGTAACGATGACCGCGACGCCGGCGATAATAGGGATCGAAGACACGCAGGAGGAAGAAGGGATTTCGACAGCAATAGAAGACCTAAGTACGATGATGATGATAGTAGGTATAGACCGAGTAACAGAGCATCATCCGAAGTAAACAGAACCGATAGTCGGAAATCTGAAACAAACAGCTCTTATGTCCCATTTGATGATGATGACGAACAGAAGCCCCAATTTTCTCCTAGCCCACGAGTTAAGGATACTAAGATTCAGGACGTTGATGGATTCCTCGATAGATTCAAGCTTGGATTCGATGAAGAAAAAGGTAGTCCCATTTCTGACAAATCAGATACCAGCAATAGTGCCGGAGAGGGAGAAGTAGTGGCCGAGGAGCCTCAACCACCGCCACCACCACCACCAGAAGACGCTGATGAGCTATTTAGGAAAATGAAAGAAACGGGGCTGATCCCAAATGCAGTAGCGATGCTCCATGGTTTGTGTAGCGATGGATTGGTTCAAGAAGCAATGAAGCTGTTTGGTGTAATGCGTGAAAGAGGATCCATCCCTGAGGTGGTGATATACACAGCAGTAGTTGAAGGGTTTTGCAAATCTCAGAAGCCAGATGAAGCTATCAGGATCTTCAGGAAAATGCAGAACAATGGTATTGTACCCAATGCATTTAGTTATGGTGTTCTTGTTCAGGGTTTGGTTAAAGGGAATAGGTTAGATGAAGCTCTTGAATATTGTTTGGAGATGGTGGAAGCTGATCATTCACCAAATCTGGCTACTTTCACAGGTTTGGTGAATGGGTTTTGTAGGGAAAGAGGTTTGGAAGCTGCTGAAATGATGATCAAGAGTTTGAAAGAGAAAGGATTTGGATTTGATGAGAAAGGTGTTACAGATTTCATGGAGAAAAAAGGTCCATTTTCGCCTTTGGTTTGGGAGGCAATCTTTGGGAAGAAACGTTCACAAATGTTTTGATCATTTTCTATGTTTGAAAACTTCAGTTTTTCTAGAAATAGGTTGGTGGTTTCTTGTTATTTATGGTGGATAAATAGTCGAAATTGAAACTGAACTTTGATTACAATACATGATGTTAGCCTGAGATCTGGTGTTTTTCTGGAAGTTGTTTTGTATGAACTTGTATTATGCAGTTAGTCAATGCATAAATTATAAACTCAAGATTTAAACTTGCACTTTAAATGAGTTTTTAAGTTTTGTAAGTATACTTATATTCCAAGTATTCCAACATTTCATATTGAATTTATTTTGTTGATATGATTTATCAAGTATTCCAACAGAATATGAAGATGCCTTTGTGGGAAGGTTTTGTGGTTGATAGTTGTTGATTAAGCATTGATTTGAGTGAGGCAGCATGGGTTATGTTTAGGACCGAACCAAAAGCTTCTAATTATGGTATCAAATGGTTTGAATCTGATTTTTTTTTTTTAATTATGGTATCAAATGGTTTGAATCTGATTTTTTTTTTCTAATTATGGTATCAAATAGTTTGAATTCTAGTTATGGTATCAAATGGTTTGAATTTGACTATTTTCTAAAATTGGTATCAAATAGTTTGAATCTAAGAGTGACCAAATCAAGGAAGAGGCATACCAAACAACCTTATGTAAATAAAAGTATGTTAGCACACAAATAGAAACATTGCTTTACTATTGAAGGAGACATTTGTCTTGTTTGACTAAAACTTAATGTTTTGGTTTTTATGTTCTACTATTTCTAAAAATATGAAATCTTAATACAAAGTAACTTGTAGGCAAACGTGTTACTTCATCTGTCCTAAAAATTATTGTCTACACTTTACACACAAAAACACACAAATAGATTAATAAAATATTAATTACTATTAACTTTATTAAATGAAATGATAGTTTTACCTTTTTGTTGCATTTAATTTCATGGTAGGTTAATTAATAATAAAGTGTAGTTTAGTAAAATGATATTTACTTTTAGAAGTAGGTTATTACTTTGGGACAAACCAAAAATGAAACATGGACTATTAATATGGGGCAGAAGGAGTATTTGATTTAATAAAAACAAATGTCAATTAACATTTTTTTTCTTTTAAATCATTTACAAATTATTTTTGGTATTCTAGGCCAGAGTCGGACATAGCAAGTGTCCCGAGGTAGCACGTGCAATCCTTCGATTTCATCCTAGTAAATGTTTCACAAATCTCTTCTATTTCTTCTTATCAGGATTATTTTACAAATACATGTTATAATAAGTTAAGAAAGGGAGACAAACACAAAAACCTAAGGGGCGGAGGTGTCCATAGCAGGTGTCTCAAAGTTGCATGTGCAACCCTTCGATTTTGTCTTAATAGTGTAAAATTCTATAAATCTTTCACAAATGTATTGGAAATCCATCAAAAAATCTGATAAACATAAATTTGTCGGTAAAAACCTTTTAGTGACAAAAACTACCTTAGGGAATGAGGGTTTTTTTTTTTTTTTTTTTTTTTTTTTTGTTTTTTGTTTTTTTTTAATAATTCTAGTAGTGTAACTCCTAAAAAGTTTGTGTAACCCTTGATTTTTCTTTTTGTGTCTTCCACCAGGTGTTGTAATGGGTATTATGTGGTGTTGTAATGGGTATTATGTTCTTTACTTCTTTTCTATATAGCGAAAATTAGAGCAGGTTTTAAAAAGGATCTAAGAATGTCTAGGGTTATGCCAAGTGAGTTTCTTAATGCCTTTTTCTTCTTCTTATGAGAAATATTTCACAAATATTTTTCTTCGTCACGCCTTTTAAAAAGGATCTTAGAATGTCTAGGGTTATGCTAAGAGGGTTTCTTAATGCCTTTTTTTTTTCTTCTTATCAGAATTATTTCACAAATGTCTGCCATAGTAAGTTAAAAAAGGGAGACAAACACACTTGGAGAGGGCATTACAATAAAGAGTTGTATGTTGCGTACGGGAAGACAAACACACTCGGTACTCGGACAACGCTTCGTTTACTTTAAAATAATTTCATTCGATGAAACCTAGTATTATTACCACTAGATTTTAGTCTAGTATTTACCGTGACTAATTATTAGTCTTATTATTATTATTATATAAGCGTTTAAACAATACTTTCGACCACTATGTACAGACAGGGGCCAGATATAAAACATTGGAGGGCAGAACCATTTTGGCGTATAGCACTTCTGAAATCCAACAACCTTATGCGGCTCTTTATGCATTCTTTTTATGGACGCTTTTGGTTTAAAGTATTCTACGACTTTCATTTAGATTGTTAAGGCTAAATCTCGCTCTATCGTAAATTCACTATTTACATTTCCCGGTATCGTGCCGGTTCCGTCGCGAAACTTCGACGGGTCATAACTTCTTCGTTATAACTCGGATTTCAGCGGTCTTTATATGTACGGAAACCTTGTAACATATACTACAACTTGGTTAATATTATTTATTCTAAATAATATTTTGCCAAAAAGTCATTTTCGACACTTATTGCCTCTAAATTGACTAGCCCGGATCTACAGGCGTTACAATTATCTCCCCCTTAGGATGAATACGTCCCGGAATCATCAATGAAACAGGGCTCGTATAATGACTCCATACATCATCTCTTCATCCTTGGTAATAATTATAACTTATATATTCCTTCAAGTATATCTCTTAGACTTATTGACTGTAAGCAGTACTCGATCGTGCATTTGCTTTCTATCTCAGGTTAGACTCCAAATTATGACCTTCCATCATGTGATGCACGTTTAGACTCAGGTCTCTTATAGTTATATTCCAAAACAGATTATACTTTCCTTCATGTTCTAATGTGATATAATCACATTTTAAAAGGTAACATTTCTAGCTACAAGCAACTTTTCGTGATACCTCTACTGATCTCTTTTTATTCCAATCTTCTGTCTTAAGTCAGATGCTACATCGAACTTGATTTTCTAAACCACATAGCATACTCAGCATAGTTGGACTCAATTCTATATGACCACTAGGGTCGGAATATTAATAATCTTTTTAGTCATTACCGAAACGATGGTTACGACATACTTGAATAAAACGGTATTAATTACTAACTTCTTGGTAACCTTGTGACTTTACATAATCCAAGCGTGAGTCATGTGCTTCTGGTAGTATATGCATCTACTACCTTTCACACCTACTCATACTCGTCCCAAGTATTGTCTCACAGTTTTCCAAGTCACCATACAAGAAAATCACATAACAGTTTAACACATCATATAGCAAAACGAAGGCTTCATTATTTCTTGAAACTATTACATAAGTGTTCAAGTTCACCCTAGACTATACCTCTAATAGGCTACATCATATTGTTCTATCTCTTAGGCTACCTCATAACTCGGTCTTCGGGTATGGATTCCTCATCCTTGGTTCCTTGCATGGTTTTCTGCCTCGTCAAGGATCATGTGGAATGCCCTTGGCCTTGGTGGTGTGTTTGGCTTTGCTGCTTCGTTTTTCTTTGGGCAATTTCTTGATAGGTGCCCCTTGCCTCCACATCCGTAGCATACCTTATCATTATGTGTGCAGTCCTTGGAATAGTGACCAGTCCTTCCACACTTGTAACAAGTTACTTCTTCGTTGCACTTCCCACAATGCTTCTTTTTACATTTATCACACCATCTTGCTTCACCTCTTTCTCCTCCTCCAAGCTTTAAGAATTTGCTCTCCTTGTTGGACCTTGAAGATCCTTCAAACTTCCGCTTCTCTCCTACCTTATCTTTTTCTAGACCCTTTTCTCTTATCTAGGTCTCTACGTTCTTAGCTACCCGAACAACTGTTTTCAAGGTAGTTGCCATTTTGACCATTAGGCCAAAGTCAGTGGGCAATCCGTTAGCAAATCTATCAATCTTGGAGAGTTCAGTAGGAACCAAGTAGGGAAATAGCTTCATCCTCTCGGTGAATGCGGTGGCATACTCATCAACACTCATCTTCCCTTTCTTCAGGTTTTGAAACTCATTGTTCAGGTCTATCAGATCTATCTCTGAGCAATACTGCATTTTCAACTGTTCCAAAAACTCTTCTGATGACATCCTTAGGGCTTCTCCTCGTGGCATCGTATCTGCCAGTAGCTTCCACTAGCTCAAGACTCCTGTTTTCAGTTGTCTTACTGCGAAGACAGTCTTCTGTTTCTCGCTACAGCTGCAGCTCTCAAACACCATCTCCATCTCGGAGATCCAATCCATAATCTCAACGGGCTTTGGGCTTCCTGAGAGACTTGGTGGTTTCGCACCCAAGAAATTCTTGTACATTCGTCCATCCTTGTTGTTTCTCCTTTCCGGGCCATCCCTTCGTTCACCTTGAGTCTCCACTTGACTCACTTGGCAGCTGTAGTTCCATTCCTCCGATTGCTCGGGAATCAATTCGGGTTGCTCAATGGGCATAGTAGGTTCGTCCCTATTCAACATCTGCCTCATTTCTTCCCTTTGTTCAGCTAGCATAGCCCGAACCATGGCTTGTACTCCAACCATGGTGATTGGCTCCGGTACATCTTCTACTACTGTAGGTATTTGCTGAATCACCGGGGGTTGATTCATATTCCCATTTGTATTCCCAGCCCCACTGCGGGTTCTTGCCATTATCTGTACACCGAATAAGGAGAATCTAGATCTTAATTTAGGATTGACGTTTAAATCATCCTTATCACTCCGAAACGTTTATATGCTAGTTCTAATATCGTATTCGTACGTTTAGAATCCTAAACACATAAGGTTTCCAGATCCGGTCGGCAACAGACCATAGATCCGATCAAACTATAGCATAAATCATAACAAATCATTTAGCACGTAAAAGCAATTTAGGCATCATTCCTAAAATAAGCTAGTGCTTGTGTCTATTCAGGTGTATTACCTAAATCTATTAGACACACTCCTCACAATCATCACTTAGCATTCTAAGTTTAAGTCTAGAACTTTCCTACAAATTCCTAGTTCGCTTAAACTAATGCTCTGATACCAACTGTGACACCCCCATATTCACGGCTAGAAAAGACCGATTTTGTTTATGCTTTATAATTATCAGAGTACCTCTTTTAATAAAAATGTTGCGGAATTTGTTCCCAGTAAAACATGATAAATACGTTATCAAAGCATTTCCGAAGAAAAGTATTTTTAATTCGTTTTAAAACATTTGGGTTGTCATCGTCAATACAGAAACATAAGCATAAACATAACTTACATTTATTTACACTAGTGATTTACATCTCTTTAATCTTTCAGTGTAATGTGACTTCATCTCAACAGCTGTAATATAAATAAACTGAGTGGGTCAGGTTGGGAAACCTGGTGAGTACATAGGGTTTTCAACCCACAATAATATAATTATTATGTTTAAACAATCAAACAATCGACCCAATTACCCATCACCATTATCTTCTTTACTCTTAAGGATCTATCTTAAGAGTCATCTATCTCGCATTCGTTCATTCTGAAGTCCTTTGCTTCCAGAGTTATAGGACTGGCACTAAATCCATAGCTGCCAATGCTCGTTCGTAAAGAACTAATTCCATAGTTGTTGGGTACTAAATCCATAGCTACCAATGTTTATCTAATAGGTACCAAGTCCATAGCTACCAATTCCTAATAGGTACTAAGTCCATAGCTACCAGTGTTTGTCCAGTAGGTACTAAGTCCATAGTTGCCGATGTTATTTGTTAGGCACTAAGTCTATAGCTGCCAATGTTTACTCACATCATCTTTTATCTCTCATCATTCATCTACCCATCTCATACCCAACATACTTATATATTTAAAATACGTATACAGTTCAAATCATTTAAAACATGGATAAAAAAACGTTCATCCAGCATAGACAGCAAGTATTCAGATAATATGCACACATAGCACGTAGTTTATATAAAATACTTCATATCTATGTGTAAGATGAAAGTAACTATGCACTCACTTGAGAAGGTGGTGACTCGATACTCGGACAACGCTTCGTTTACTTTAAAATAATTTCCTTCGACGAAACCTAGTATTATTACCACTAGATTTTAGTCTAATATTTACCGTGACTAATTATTAGTCTTATTATTATTATTTTATAAACGTTTAAACAATACTTTCCAACCACTATGTACAGACAAGGGCCAGACATAAAACATCGGAAGGAGGACCATTTTGGCGTATAGCACTTCTGAAATCCAACAACCCTATGCGGCCCTTTAAACGAGATTTCCCCGTACCGCGAGTAGTTAAAAAGATATTATAACGACACTTATATAAGTCATAATAATAGCTCAAATATTTATTATAAATTTATAATAACAATACTAATTTTAAATATAAACTATATTTAAAATAGGGTATGCATAACTTACTTACAAGGAGACTTTAGCTAGGAGTCGGGCTCTGCAGGGGTAGAACTTCGTCGCTGAATCTTTCTAAGAAATATTTGTGCAGCGCTTCAGCGCTCACCTTACTATACTAAAACTACAGACAGAGAAGTCGGATCACGAGGGACCGAAATGCTCAGGGGATAAGGAGAGAAAGACTTTTGAATCAAGAGAACAGTGTAAGAAATATGAGAGCCCAAGGCTCTTATTTATACTAACTAAATTTTCAAAAACTACCCTTCGTAATTACTTAATGACCTTTTAGTTATATAAACAACTAAACACCCCTTTATAATACTATTTTAAATAGATTTAACGGTATTTGTACTACACTATTATCGAAAGAATTCAACATGACCACATCGTCGATACCTTTCAAATGATATATACATATGTATATATATGTGTACGTATATATGATTTATACTTAATTTTAATACGTAAATATGGTATTATAATTTGTAACTCGTTCATATGAACTCTGTGTTTGACATTATTTATATCCCCGTGTAGGTGGAGACGTACTTTACAACTTTCGTTTAGACTCCATCAGCTAATTTTGAATTTATTTTTAAAGTTATATTTTTAATAGGTAGGGACAGAATTAATCCGTTAAATCTCATAACTTCTTCATCTGATGTCCATTTTCGTCTGTCTTTTTATCGTTACACTACTAATAACGAGATCTTCGATTCTCGTTTAGGTTGTTTCGGCTAAAAACTGCTCGATCTAATATTCGAATTTCAGGTTGTACATTGCTAATTCGAAACTTCGAAAAATCATAACTTCCTCATACGAAGTCAGATTTGGGCATTCTTTTTATGGACGCTTTTTGTTTAACGTATTGTACGACTTTCATTTAGATTGTTAAGGCTAAATCTCGATCTATCGTAAATTCACTATTTACATTTCCCGGTATCGTGCCGATTCCGTCGCGAAACTTCGACGGGTCATAACTTCTTCGTTATAACTCGGATTTCGGCGGTCTTTATATGTACGAAAACCTTGTAACATATACTACAACTTGGTTAAGATTATTTATTCTAAATAATATTTTGCCGAAAAGTCATTTTCGACACGTATTGCCTCTAAATTGACTAGCCCGGATCTACGGGCGTTACATATATATAAATATAAATATATATATATATATATATATATATATATATATATATATATATATATATATATACACACACACACACACACAAATACACACATCTACCTTGGTCTTCCTTGGTTCATTTCAGGAAGTTCAGTTGTATGAGTTGCTATGAATGACACTTATATGAGTTGCTCTATCATGTCCTTTTGAATTAAAGGCTACAAATTGTAAGAATCTATTAGGGTTTATGATGGAGATCTGGATACCAACTTAGATCGTGAGAGCACTTTTCGAACTAATATTTCGACCCTATGCCTATGTTGCAAAACATTCAGCCTAGGATAATCCAAGTGGACACTTACGATTCTAGGCACAAAAATCGTAAGCCAATTTTCTAGAGATATTATGTGAGAGTTTGATGAAAATGAGAGCTAAAATTCGTAACCATCTTCTGAGACTGAAGAGTTGTTTATATATTAAACAAGATTAGGGTTTTATTAGGGTTAGGTCGTCATTAGTTGCATTGGAAGAAAATTAGGATAATCCGAATTTAATGAGGATTTAGGGTTACCAAAACTAATGAGTTTCATTAGTTTTACCATAATCACCCTCAAGAAATTGAATTTTCCACTATGTTTCCATATGTAAAATTCGGTGAGGTTTGGGGTGCTGCCCCTCGACCCCACCCGCTGACTTGGAGCTAGGGGCTCTGCCCCTTGGACCCCGCTAGGGGCGCTGCCCCTAGACCCGGCCAAAGGGGTGCTACCCCTTTGGAAACCCCGGACCTAAGGGCGCTGCCCCTGGACTCCCGACTACTCGTCGAACCGACTTCTAATTCGATCTTATACATGTGTGTACTCCGCACCATCCCGTACATATATTAGAGTACAAATTAAGAAGCCCCTTAACTCATATGTTAGTTCCAGTTACATAAAATGGTATGGTGACACTAAAATCACCAACACAAATTGACCGATCGAGCAACCAACAATGTTCCAACAACTTATTAAAAGGAGGTAATCATTTTGGGTCTTGAAAAATGCTTTCATATTGGTCTGGTAGATGTTTGATGTCTTGATGAGTATAGATGTTTGATGGCTTTATGAAATCGGAAAATGCATCAACACAACTATGAATGGGTTTAAATTAATCAGTAGCATCATTGGGATCATTTTGGAGAAGTTTTTTGGTTTAACATTGTTTGGAGGGTTAAAAAACTGTTAAAGTGGAATTGTCTTTTTGAGACAATGTACAAAGTTTGATGCTATTGTTTGCTTATATATAGAGTTGATATTCAGAAGATAGTTTTGACTAGTACACATGCTCATTTTATGTATTTTTATTTGCTTGCTCCATGTGAGCCCTTTAATATATAGAATCTTTGGATGTTTTCTAAATTTTGTGTGTGACAACCCAAGTTGCCCCGTTACATTTCTCCGTTACCGTTAATGGAATAATTCCACTGTTCAAAAGTTCCGTTAATGAGAAGTTGTCAAAGTTAATAAATATTTCAATTGTTTATGTTATATTCCGTTAAGTCGTGATAAAATGGAAATAAAAACACATGACACTCATTTCCATTAAATTGGAAAATGTCAAGTTTTATAGTTACGACCACTAAATCGGGTGCGACCAAAAGCCCCGTTTAATAGCAATATCGGGTAGAATTCCACCGAGCCCCGACTCAAAACCCTATATAAGGGTGAGTGGAGTCTGTTGGAGACTTTTTACACTCTCTCTCTATACCTTCTCTCTAGACCCGTTTTCGCCCCGAAACCGCAACCAAACGCTTCCAAATTGTAAGTACGCTTACCCTAGCTTATTCTAAACATAGTGATTTATGTTTATAGCCCAAAAATCATCCAAGAAGGCATGGAATAAGGAGTTTACGGCCCAGGAACATTTTAGGGCCGTAAACCCCTAAAATGGTGCCAATCATGCCTTTAAACTTGACCACAAGCTTAGAAACTATTAGGGGATATAGCTTAGGGGTGTTTAAACACTAAAATGCATGGATTTAGGACTCAAAGAAGAGTTTACGGCCCAAGCACATGCTTAGGCCGTAAACTCCCCAAGTCATGGTCCCAAATGCACTCCAAACTCATCCTAGGGCTTCATACATAATTTAGGAACTTATCCTCTTGAGTTTAGACCCTTGAAACACTCCAAAATGAATTATTAAAAGGAGTTTACGGCCAGGTCTATACCAAGGCCGTAAACACCCCTAAATGTGCCCAAAAGTGTGGTTTTTACCCCCCAAATGGCCTTAGACATTTACCATAAAATACTAGGAAGGATTTAAGGACTTAAACACATGTAATGGTGGGGTAAAAAGGAGTTTACGGCCCAAGCAAGTGTCTAGGCCATAAACTCCCCAAAACACACTCAAATGGTAGTTTTAATCCCCCAAAATGGCATCACACTTCATTATAAATTGCTAGGAAGGAATTTAGGGCTTAAGACTTCGCAAAATACAAGGTATGAGAGTTTACGGCTGTAAACTCCCTTAGGAGTGGTCCCTTGGCCGTAAACTCCAATATAATGCCCTTAGAAGCCTCCAATCCACTCATGCCTTTTATGAAAAGTACTTAGAAAAATCCCATGAACAAGCTAGAAGCCTTAAAACACCCTAGAACCCATCACCATGAGTTTACGGCCGTAAACTCATGGTGAGTAGTCCCTGGGCCGTAAACTATGTATTAAGGGGGTATTCTTGGATAGCAAACTCCATTCGTTAGCCATTCACACCCTTAAACATTACCCGGGACACCCAAACACTTAGCCAAAGTGTTTTCCGCTCCTGTGAGCGCGTATATTTGTTTAATTTGTATTAAATGTGCTAATCACATGTAAACATATGTTATCATATGTTAAATAGGTCATTGTGTGTGTTCGAGTCCTTACATGGCACCGAACACCCAAACAACACTCTCGTCGGACCTACTTACACCAGGTGAGTTCATACCCATGAATGAACCTTTTTAAAGGCTTTTAAATGTTTTATAGGGGGAATACAAGTTAAACATGCCAGTTATCAGGTCAATTACATGTGATTGATAACCCGCATGCACAAGATTTTACCACTTTACACTGTTTTACCGAGTGGGACACTATAATGACTTTTACTTATTTCATAACTTTTACTTATACTGGTTTATCCAAATTCATTTTAAATTGGTTTATGAAAGATCCTCTAAGGTTTTTAAACATATGTTACAAAAGAATACAATTTGTGAATTTCTTTGTACATAAAGGCGTTTCATTAAAGATTTCCCTTTTTGATGTATACTTTTACTTGTTAAATACTGCTGCTTCGCTTATACTTATTTTATACTCTGACTCGGTAACACTTTCACTTATACCTATAGTCGCTTATACTTGATGACGCTTATACTTATTCACGCTCTTACTTAGTAATATCGACTCTACACCACTTATACTTGATATCGACTCTACTTCACTTATACTGGATATCTACTCTACTTCGCTTATACTTGATACGCTCTCGCTTCACTTATTGTCGCCTCTACTTCGTGATACGCTTATACTTGTTCGACACTTATACTTCAATTGCGACCGCTCCTACTTCACTCGTTAGACACTCCTTCTTCACAAGAATCACTTATCTTGATACACTTACGCTTTACGATTCTGTTATTCCACACTGTATGAATTCACACCACGATGATATGTCTTCAATTATTACACACTCAGCCATAGTTAGATGTACGTCCGTGCTTATATAGATACATATAAGTAACGATTGAAAGACTTAGGAAGGCTCATCCGCCCTATTTCCTTTTCTTCGTTGAGATGTGGTTTGGTGGGATCGGGTGGCCATCCGAAAGTCGTTTGGTTCATTAGTTATATACTATGTATATGAGTATGGACATACAATAAATTCTCTAGTCAAGTCAGTTGAGAGTCTCTACCTCTATTCTACACTTACTTTAGAAACACACTACCTACTGTTTGGAAGTCTCTATCTCTAATACGTCACTTGCATCAGAAATCCACTCACTTCTAGAAACACACTATCCTCTATTTGGGATGCATTTTCGGGACGCGGCCTTCTCAGTCGTCTAGTTAGTAACCAGAGTCTCCTGTAGGGAGAGCGGACATTGTGTGTATAGGCCTATACGGGATTGACAACCCCGCACCCTGACTGCTAGCTACAGTCCACGGCCTACCAAGCCAAGGGGTGACAAATGTCACATTATATAGATGCTTGTAGAGCGTCTAGAACTCTAGTCAGTTTGGTTACGAGTATCCTGGGTTGCCTTATAATTCATGGCTTTAAGGTAACGGTATTTCGTCAGTGATTTACACTGTATGCTGATGTCACCTTTTTAAGAGTCACACTGTTTTGACCTTGCTAGATGTATCTTTCAGTTGATACCGTCTGGGGTCTGTTATCTCTGTTTGACCTTACAAGATGTACCTTTCATTTGGTATCGTCTGCGGTCTGTCTTCATTGTTATGACCTTGCAAGATGTACCTTTCATTTGGTATCGTCTTCGGTCTGCGTTCACTGTTTTAGACCTTACCAGTTGTACCTTTCACTTGGTACCTTCTGGGGTCTGTTTCTCCATTTGTTAGACTGAACCAGGCGTGTCGTTAGTTCGATACTTTCCTGGAGTCTATGACTCTTTTGCCTTAGTCAGCAGTCCTCACTGCTGAGGCATATGTTATTCCCTGATGCCTCTGCTTTCTTTTATAATCAAATTCAGTATTTTGATACTAATAGCAATTAAGGGAAACTTCTTCTTACCACATTACACTGACCAGTCTTGGTAGAAGGCTGCTTTTATTAAAGAAAATATAGGATTTTCTGGAAAGAACACTAATACACTGAAATCACTTAAACTACTGCTTTATAAAGTTATTTGACTAAATGACACTAAATACTTATGAACTCACCAACATTGTAAAAATGCTGATACTCGCTTTTCAAATAACTTGTATTCTCAGGTTAGCATTAGACAGGTACATCCCCGGAGCTGATGATGAAGATAGCTTAGTACCACGCTGTATTTATACTATTACTTGTATTATTTTAAAGTGTTGTAATGTAACCATGTAAAACTATTACTATTAATGCAATGTTTTGTTGTACTTTGATTTCTATAATGCATGTGTTGTGATACTTGACATGACGTCATCCACCCCAGAACGTTTCCGTCGTTCCGGTTTTGGGGTGTGACATTATGGGTCCTCATTTTTGCTTGGACAGGCCCTGGTCATAACAAATCCAAACATGTTTCAAAATTATACATACCATAAACCATTTATAATCATATAACATTAAACGTAAAAACATCTATCTTACCCTAGATGGATGTTTGTAGTTTTAACCATAAATAAAACACAAATCCACCAAAAGGGTATTATTCATTCATTGCTTAATTTGCTTCTGCTTAGAAAGACTGAAACAAAAACCATCTTGAAAAGTAACTCCACCATAAGGCCCCACCACTTCCTTTTCTAACAAACATGTTCCTTGAAATGCTACGATTGATGTCAATGTTTGTCTATATTCCCTCCGTTGTACACATATATAATATATAATATAAGTTATCTGTAACATTATAATAATAATTAAGAAACTACTTAATAATAAAAATAATACCTGAGTTAGGGTTACTTTTTCAAAACCAAATTTCTGAATCCACATGGACTCAACTTCCTCAACAGCTGGAATCACCATCTTCTTAACCTTGAGATATGCAAGTAGCTTCTCAAAGCAGTTGAATAAAAGGTGGAAGTAGCCGTGAGTTCAATCAATGTATTCATACAATTTTTTTTATATATAAATAAATAAAATAGACATATGATGTTGAAAATGTGTAAAAAAGCATGTTTACCTTTCTTTGGTTGGTTTCACTAGTAGCAATTGTAACACATCAACAATCGATCATATTAGATTGAGTGAAAAAAATAGGAAGTTTTAATAAATAACTATTCAAATTTACACACCTTCAAATCAATCTTCTTATCTTCCCTCAAACAACCAATTTGATATTTCCTCTCACGCTGCAAGGTATGGGGGATAAATCTAACAATCAGAAATGAAAACATCATAACTTATTTTTTTTAAATGGACAAAACCTAAAACAAACCATATATCACACTACCACAAGGACCAAATTTGTGATTTTCTCTTCGTTCTTAGTTAAGCTTTATAACATTTTATATCATACACATGCTCTTTTAATTTTATATCATACACATGCAAGGTATGGGGAATTATTTCACAAATGTCTTTAAATATGTTTAGTAAAACTGCCGAATAACACTTCAAATTTATAACTTATTTGATTCAAAATAGGATAGAAGCGATGAGACATATTCTATTACAATTAACATTAAAAAATTTATAATAAAGATTATTTGTAAGAGTGTAATACACATGTAATCTAGAGGAAGTCATGATGAGCAATCTTAAGTGGTAGCATCTTGAAACTAATGTAAAGAATCTTTGGAAATTAGGCCTTCCAATTTCCATTATGATGAAAAGCAACAATGAAGATATAGAAAATAAGAAAATGTCCAATTAATACCCTAAGTGTAGCAACTAGTCATGTGCATATGAGTGGGAGAAAATGAGAGAGAGTGTCACACATGACTTAAAATTATTATGACTTTTCTCAAAGAACCATAATGGAGAAAAACATTGTAGTCTAGTAATGGATTTTGGTACAAAAGGCTTTGCCTTTTTAGGGTTGTATTGTAGTATTTGCATTTGCCAAATTTTTCCACTGGGTAAAAGGTGTAATGTATATCTTGTTCATGTAGGTTGATACCAATGTACTCAACATTTATTTCAATAAATGGCTTATTTTTTTATTTTAGGTTAATACTAAGAAACTTATCATGAATTTTATAATTTATATTCTTTACCTTTATCTCTTTATCAAGGACCTAGCTTTAAATTTTTATTCTAACTAAAACAAAGAGGTGGTAAGACTAACACTCGGAGCATATAAAAACACATAACATAAATTACCAAAATATAATATCAAGATACTTAAATGTTGAGAAATATAACCTCATTGACACAAATGCAAGACCAGCAGTCCTCTCACTTTGCATTGAAAAGTTTCTCACTTGCATTGTATCATAATACCCTAGACCAACAAAACAAACTACAAAATTTACAGCAACAATCAAGCCAGGATGATTACATTAGTATTTAAAGGTTATATAATTTATTTATGAAGTGAAACATAAAATATCAGAGACTAACCTAGAACCTTGGGTCTCCATATTGAAATATACTTCATATTCAAGTCCAAAGTTTTGCATAATGAAGTGGTCATTAGCAAAAAAAACATATAAAGTGGCCTAAATGAGAAAAAAAGTTCACTAATGAACAAAACTTTCTTTAAGGCTTTTAACATTGAAATCGGTCCTATATTGCTACACTTTTTTATAAACACTTGACTTGAGATAGATAATATTCGTCCTTACTATGACAACTTTATGGCATGAATAAGTAGGACACCAAATTTGGTTCCAAATTCCTCAAAAAACCATAAAGATTTCAAAGTTCTTTATCCCCTAATATTCCCTACAGACTTGAATGTTTCAAATCTCTCAAAACACCCTGCAGAGTTCAAAGTTCCAAACCCCCCAAAAGCCTAAAAGTTTAAAAGTTCCAAATTACCCAAAACACCTTGCTGAATTCAAATTCACATATCCCCCAAAAGACCATGTAGATTTCAAAGTTCAAATTCCCCAAAACACCATGTAAAGTTTAAAGTTCCAAAATCCGCTAAATACTTGCATGTTTCAAACTTCCAAGTTCCCCAAAATCTCTTTGCTAAATTCAAAATTCAAAATTCCCCAAAATACCCTATAGAGTTTAAAGTTCTGAATCCTTTATTTAGCCTCATAGAGTCCAAATATCCAAACTCCCCAAAAGCCCTGCAGATATCAACTACAAAAGTTAAAATGGGAAGATATAGAAAGGTTGGTAGTATATATACTTTTATTAAACTACATGATTATAGTAAAAGCTACATATCTAAAAAATGCTCTTTAAAGTTATAATATCTTTTGGACAATCATCCAAGTAATGAAGCTCTACTTCTGGAATCACACCAACCACAAGTACAACTCAATGATCCTCACAGATCAAGAAAAACACAAAGCTAAAATTTAAGCTGGTCTTTAATTCTAGTTGCGTACCTCTTAAATCACACGATTAAAATTAAAGATCAACTTGAATTTTAGTTTTGGGTTTTTCTTGATCTGTAAGGATCATTGAGTTGCACTTGTGCTTGGTGTAATTCTAGAAGAAGACCTTGATAACCTGAATCGATTGCCTGAAAGAGCTTATCAGTTTAAGAGCATTTTTGACATATGTACCCTTTATTATAATCATGTAGTTTAATGAAAGAACATATACTACTAGCTTTTCTGTATCGTCCTTTTTAACTTGTGTAGTTGATGTCTGTATGGATTTGTGGAGAGTTTGGATCTTTGGAGTCTGCAAGACTAAATGGAGGATTCGGAACTTTCAACTTTATAGGGCATTTTAGGGAATTTGGAATTTTGAATTTTGCAAGACATTTTGGGGGACTTGAAAGTTTGAAGCATGTAGGTTTCAGGGGGATTTGGAACTTTAAACTTTGCATGTTGTTTTGGGGAATTTAAACTTTGAAATCTGCATGGAATTTTGGGGGATATGGGACTTTGATTTAGCAAAGTGTTTTGGGTAATTTGGAACTTTGAAACTTGCAAGGCTTTTGGGGGATTTGGAAATTTGAACTCTGCAGAGTGTTTTAGGAAATTTGAAACATTAAAGTCTGTAGGTATTATTACGGGATAAAGAACGTTGACATCTATAAGGTTTTTTTTGATGAATTAGGAATTGAATTTGGTGGCCTACTAATTCATGCAATAAAGTTGTCAGAATAAAGACGAATATTATCTATATCAAGTCAAGTGTTTGTGATAAACTGTAGCAATATAGGACTCGTTTCGATGTTAAAAGCCTTAAAAAAGTTGTCCATTAGTGACCTTTTGTTTTCATTTATGCCATTTTATATGTTTTTTGCTAATGAATACTTCATTATGCAAAACTTTGGCCTTTAATATTAAGTGTATTTCAATATGGAGACCGAAGGTTCTAGGTTAGTCTCAGATATTTTATCTTTCACTTCATAAATATATCATATAGCGTGTAAATATTAATGTAATCCTCTATATTTGATTGTTGTTGTAAATTTTGCAGTTTGTTCAGCTGGTCAAGGGTATTATGATATACAATGCACAATGCATGTGAGAAGCTCTTGAATGCAAAGAGAGAGGATTGTTAGTCTTGCAATTGTGTCAATCAAAGTTATATTTCTCATGCATTTTAGTATCATAATACCCTTGACTAAAAGAATAAACTGCAAAATTTACTACAACAATCAAAGTCAAGAGTATTACATTAATATTTAGAGGCTATATGATTTATTTATGAAGTGAAAGATAAAATATCAGAAACTAACCTATAACCTAACGTCTCCATATTGAAATATACTTCATATTTAATCCCATAGCTTTGCATAATTAAGTGTTTATTAGCAAAAAAAAAATATAAAGTGACCTAAATGAAAACAAAAGTTCACTAATGGATAAAATTTTCTTTACGTCATCTAACATAGAAACCGGTCCTATGTTGCTACACTTTATCATAAACATTTGACTCGAGATAGATAATATTCGTCTTTATTATGACAAATTTATGGCATGAATGAGTAGACACCAAATTCGCTTCCAAATTCCTCAAAAAACTTTATATATTTCAAAGTTCTTTATCCCCTAGTAATCTCTACAGACTTCAATGTTTCAAATTTCTCAAAATACCCTGTAGAGTTCAAAGTTCCAAATCCCTCCAAAAGCCCAGCAAGTTTCAAAGTTCCAAACTACCCAAAACACCTTGCTGAATTCAAAGTCTCATATCCTCCAAAACGCCATGCCGACTCGAAAGTTCCAAATTCCCCAAAGCACAATGTAGAGTTTAAAGTTCCAAATCCCCCTGAAAACCATGCATACTTCAAATTTCCAAGTTCCCCAAAATGTCTTTGCTAAATTCAAATTTCCAAATTCTGCAAAAAACCCTGCAGAGTTCAATGTTCCAAATCCTCCATTTAGCCTCGCAGATTCCAAAGATCCAAACTCTCCAAAAGCCACGCAGTTATCAACTACACAAGTTAAAAGGGAAGATACAGAAAGTTTGGTAGTAAATGTACTTTTATTAAACAACATGATTATAGTAAAAGATATGTATGTCAAAAATGCTCTTTAAAGTTATAATTTCTTTTGGACAATCGATCCATGTAATGACGGTTTACTTCTGGAATTCCACCAGCCACAAGTGTTACTCAATGATCCTCACAGATCAAGAGAAACACAAAACTAAAATTCAATTTGATCTTTAATTCTAATCATGTGATTTTAGAGGTACACGGTTATAATTAAAAATCAATTAAAATTTTAGTTTTGTGTTTTCTTGATCTGTGAGAATCGTTGAGTTGCACTTGTGCTTGGTGTAATTCCAAAAGTAGACCTTGATGACCTGAATCGATTGCCAAAAGAGATTATAAGCTTAAGAGCATTTTTGATATATGTACCCTTTTTTATAATCATGTAGTTTAATAAAAGAACATATACTACCAACATTTCTATATTTTCCTTTTTAACTTGTGTAGTTGTTGATGTCTGTATGGCTTTTTGAGGAGTTTAGATCTTTGGAATCTACGAGGCTAAATGGAGGATTCGGGACATTGAAATTTGTAAGTCATTATAGGAAATTTGGAATTTTGAATTTAGCAAGACATTTTGGGGAACTTGGAAGTTTGAAGCATGTAGGTTTTCAGAGAGATTTGAAACTTCAAACTTTGCATGGTGTTTTGGGGAATTTGAACTTTGAAATTTGCATGATGTTTTAGCGGATATGAGACTTTGAATTCTGCAAGGTGTTTTGGGTAATTTGGAACTTTGAAACTTGAAGTTCTTTTTGGGGGGATATAATGCAAGTGAGAAGTTTTTGAATGCAAAGTTAGAGGATTTTTGGTCTTGCAATTGTGTTAATGAGATTATACTTCTCATGTATTTTAGTATTATTTAAGTGTATTGATATTATATTTTAGTGATTTATGTTATGTGTTTTTATAAGCTCCAAATATTAGTCTTAGCACCTCTTTGTTTTAGTTAGAATGAAAATTTGAAGCTAAGTCCTTGATAAAGCCATAAAAGTATAGAATATAAATTATAAGGAAATTATGATAAGTTTCTTAGTATTAACCTAAAATAACAAATAAGCCATAGAATGAATACATGTTGAGTACATTGGTATCAACCTGCATGAACAGATATACATTACACCTTTTACCCAATAGAAAATTTTGGCAAATGCAAATACTACAATATAACCTAAAAAGGCAAAGCCCTATGTACTAAAATCCATTACTAGAATATAATGTTTTTCTCCATTATGGATCTTTGAGAAAAGTCATAATGATGACTAGTTATGTGTGGCATGATTACCTTTCTTTTTTTTTTTTTTTTTTTGTTTTTTAGTCTTTCGAGATGTTCATTTATTAATGGATCAGCAAATGAATCGGTTGGTATCTCAATAAGACGGGTGACCTAATGGAGCTAAAGTATTTTATATATTTCTTATGGAATGGTAGTAAACTTTTATAACAAATTCATTTTAGAAAAAAAAGTTACAAGTGAGACTGTGAAATATCTTGTTTTTGCTACAATACCGAGGTACTTTCTTCTTGAACCTTAACCCCTTATACTTTTAACATACATAATAAAAAAATAACCTTTCATTTTAATCTTTTATCAGGTTAGCCCCTCACATTTTGAAGCAGTTCATGTTGTCCAAACCTCCCGTAAAACACCAAAAAAAAATTGTTTTTTTTACCTTCAACTTTTTAATGTAGTTTATTGATTTTTAATTATATCCAATTATCCATGGGTTGTCTAACTTAACAACCTATCTTGTTAACTTATACAACTTAAGCATTTAATGCATAAAAAATGTTTTCTTGTTTTAGAAGGACAACTTTTAGAAATAAACAATGTTCCAAATTGAAACCGCTACTCTACATTTAATGCACAAAACTTCTACTAAAAATATATAGCAAAAATGCCAAACAACCACCCAAATTTATAATTTAATTTACTTCAAAAGAGGGTCCGACATATGAGACATCTCCCTATACTAATAAAAAAGTAGTTCTTTTACCAAGTATCACCATGTTAGGCATTGTAATTAATATCATGACACTTATCAATCTATTGATTCTCCATTTTAAATTTCAAATTTCAAAATTTAAATCTCATTTTAATTACATTAAATTAATAACATTATAATAAAAATAAAATAAAATTAATCAAATTATAAAAAATAAAATTTATACAAATTTTAAGATAATATATTTTACGTATTTATTTGAACCAACGATTATAATTTTATATATAATTAACATAATATCTCTTAATTAATAAGTTATTTAAAATTATTAATTAATAGTTTTAAGTTTTTTACTTAGAAAATTTAATTAATTTTCTAACCGTGATTTCCACGGGTTATAAACTAGTTCTATTATAATTAACATTAAAAACTTAATAATAAATATTATTAATGAGAGTGCATCTAAAAACTAATGGAAAGAACCTTTGGAAATTAGACCTTCCAATTTCCATTATGATCAAAAGCAACAAAAATAAAAATACAAAAAAGTTCAAATTAATACCCTAATCGTAGCTACTAGTCATGTTTGTCATGTTTGTGTATGTGTGAGTGTGTGTGTCACACATGACTAGTCATGATTATGACTTTTCTCAAAGAAGCCAAATAATACTAAAAGACATAAGAAATAAAATTGCAAAGCCAGCAATCCTTTCTCACTTTGCATTTACAAGGTCCTCACTTTCATTGTATCGTAAAACCCTCAACCAACAAAACAACCTGCAAAATTTACAGCAATGGTGAAGTCAAAAGGATTACATTAGTATTTACAGGTTATACGATTTATTTAAGAAGTGAAAAATCAAAAATCAAAAATAATGAAGGAGCTCATATTAGAAATTTGAAAAGATACGATAAGCATTTTTAGTTTTTACATTAGATTCATAAATACTAGAGTCTAGAGTGGGTGTCCATATAATAAGCAACAAGCATGTAAGTTATACAGTTCAACTCACATGCACCTAACTTATACATTAACTATTAGTTTGTTACATTAAAGAGCATAACAGAGTACTTTCGGGAACTATGTCATATATCAAGTTTTGCATAGTTTGAGTTTCCCTAAGTGGTTAAGATGTATTCATGCAAGACCTGAAACCATTTACTTGTGGGATAACAATTGACATGTAATCTCATTGAGAGATTATTCTTTTAAAGCCTACTTTACAAAAACATAACTTCTAGTTTTGGTTACTATAAAAATCATGAGGGAATTAATAATTACGAGGAACTGAGGAAACAATCTACCTTGTTCACTGATATTGGTTGAAGATTTTTCAACTCAATCTTCATCAAACTTTCAGATCCAAAAGCTTCCTTGTTTGAATCGCGTTTTTCACTTACACTTTCCACTTTTAACACAACAATTTTCTTATTCCTTGGATCTGTCGACATTTACGAAATCATCATTTCGACATCGATTGTTAAACGTCGTTTCCGGAAGAAATGAACACCATCTACGGTGTTCTCCATACCAGAACAGATTGTAGATCTTTCTTTCTTTTTCTATATTTAGTATCGGTGAACCAAAACTATTAACATTCGGATCTAGTGAGATCTTCATGATTGACTATAACGATGACTGAATCATCAATCAGATTCATAAAAAAGAAAGAGATTGATGAAGATTGAGCCATCGATCTGTCATAACAGGGATTGATTCATAAAAAACAAAGAGTTTGATGAAGATTGAGCATCAATCTATCAGAACAAGCATTGATTCATAAAAAAAAACAGCTTGACGAAGATTAAGCATCGATCTGTGAAAACAAGCGACTGATTCATAAGAAAAGTAGCAGCCTGATGAAGATTGAGTATCAATCTGTTAAAAACAGGTACTGATTAATAAAAAAGAGAGCTTGATGAAAATTGAGCCATCAATCTAGTACAAAAATTGATTCATAAAGAAAAGGTTAGAGCTTGATCAAGATTGAGCATTAATCTGTAAGAACAAGCACCGATTCATAAAAAAAATGAATAAATAAAAAGAGCTTGACGAAGATTGATCATCAATCTGTGAAAACTTGATTCATAAATAAAAAAAAAAAAAAAGGTAAGATAGAGCATCAATCTGTTAAAAACAAAATCAATCTAGAACAAAATTTGGTTCATAAAAAAGGTAAGAGCTTGATGAAAAAAAATGTAAGATTGAGCATCAATCTGTGAGAACAACAATTGATTCATAGAAAAAGGTAAGAGATTGCGCATCAATCTGTAAGAACAAGGAGTGTACTAAAAAACAATAATAAATAAATAAATAAATAAATTGCTTCGAGGAAGATTGAGCCGCGTCAATCTGTAAAGACAAGAAAGACCTAAAAACCTAGGATTTGCCGAATGTGGAGCCCTCTCCAACACTCCCAGCTTATAAAGACAAAAATTCCAAGATATTTTCCAACTATTTCCTTTTTTTTTTTTTTTTTTTTTTTTTTTTTTTTTTTTTTTCCTTTTTTAAGTCTTGAATGTTTTTTTAAAACGAAATGATGAATATATTTTGCTTTGGTTTTTATTTTGTTATAATTGAAGTTGTAAAGAAAAAACGATTAACTTGAGAGTAAAAATAAGATATATATATATATATATATATATATATATATATATATATATATATATATATATATATATATATATATATATATATATATATATATATATATATATTAGAGGGGCATAACGATAACGATAATGAAATGGTTTTGGATGTAGTCATGTATAGGATATATCTATTTACAAAAATAAACAAACAAAAAATATGTTGTTTGTTTTTTTATAATCAACCAAATCATACGTAATTAGACACGATATATCATCGACAAAAAAATAATGAAGTGAATAGGTTAAAGAATATTGTACACGACATCATATCGACAATATATATTAATATGATTAGATTAGAAGTGATAACATGCTCAACGTTCTTTCGGCATATCGCATATGTAAGTTTTTATTTTTACAACATTAATATGTTTATGATTATGCATCCATGACAATGATCTAAGTAGTAATAGTTTGACGAGTGATGTTCATATTAAGGAGGCCGGTAAATTTCTTATCAAAAATATAAAAATATCTAATAATAGATTCACATCGAAAAAAGTGTTATGTGATAAGGATCCAAGATGCCGAATAACTTGGTAAATCGGCTCATGTATATATTTCAACGGTCAAATGGGCAACATATATATATATATATATATATATATATATATATATATATATATATATATATATATATATATATATATATATATATATATATATATATATATATATATATATATATATATATATATATATTAATTGGTTTTCAAATAAAAAAAATATAATCCTACGAAGATCATGTCCACAATTTTAGCTATAGGTTTATGTGGTAAGTGTAACAAATGTTATACTCGAGCGTCGTATTAATGCATCGTTTAAATGAAGTATACATTTATTTGTTAAGAACTGTTTTTAGATGTGTAACACCATGATCCTAGTATTTCCCATTTATGCCCTTAATATGAAATATATTTGCAAAGTTGGTCTGTAATTGGCTCCTTAAGTGGAAATCGCGTGTGTTCCTAGCACACTTGGTGTACTCCAACTTACAACTGTTGTAAGTAGCTGAGGGTCAAACCCTACTTTTTAGGGTTTGAGCCCTATTTAAGCATCATTATTTTTCTAAGACCTCTTCCCTCATCAGCCTCCATCTCCCAAATCGTTCATTGCTAACCTTAACCCATTGTGTGAGCATTTTGAGCTTAAAAGTGTGTTTTTGGTCTCATAGTTGGAACCTCAAGGCATCTTGGATTCAGAAGTATCATGCCCTCAATCTTCATTGGGAGGTTTAAAGCTTGGATCTTGATGTGTCATTTTTCTTAGATCTTGTTAGTCTAGAAGCTATATGCATTTTGGTCTCATAGTTTAGTCTAATGGAATATGAGCTACTCCATGTCCTTGAAATGTAGTTTCCTATAGTTTTGAGCTTCTAGATTCATAAAAAGGAGAGCTTGGACACTTTCCTTAATCCATGCAAGAGTTTGGAAGTTTTGGATGACTTTTGGACCAAGGGTTTGAGTTTTTACCAACTTGAATACATGCAAATGGATAAATTCAAATACTTTATCCCTTAAGACGTCCCTTGATTTTGGATCTGAAGTTTGGTGCTTTGTCTTAACGAAATAAGAGCTTAATGGAAAAGTTTAGGTTCAACTCAGGTACGTTGAGCATACCTGGAGATACAAGGGTTCGACCATTGCGAAGGCACCCTCTACACTAGGTGTACAGGGGAGTACACAGCGCAGGGCCTATAGCCTATTCGGTCGTCCTCGGGTGTCTTGGCGTACAACACAAAGCAGGACCGCCTCAACCCAAACCAACATGTCAACATATGCAAGAAATAAACATGAACACAAAGCCTAAAAATACAAATAATCATACGAATCTAACGAATCACAACAACATAACAACATATAGTAACCAAGATAGCAATTCAATGGGCAGGCCTTGATACCTTCGACCTTTAAGTACAGTGATGAAACCTCACCTCACAATCTGACGAATAGCTGATCAATACTTTGCTCCCAAATACCGGCTCAACCCAAATCCTAAATGTCAAAACATTTTCATTCTAAATTAATAACATTTCCCTAAGATCACATTTTTATGACTCAAGACCCCTCATAAGGCCTGAAAGGACAACTTATTTAGTCAAGAGCATTCCATAAATTCTCCAAATTTATGACTTTTCATGTCCACTAAGTGCTTAATACACAAAATCTCAACCACTTAGTGCTTGAAGAACTTTTATAGCATGTATGAAGCAAAACTAACCATCAAGACCACATTTTTATGACTCAAGACCCCTCATAAGGCCTGAAAGGACAACTTATTTGGTCAAGAGCATTCCATGGTCAAGAATCAACATATTTAGGACCAAAAGTGACCTAAAGGAAGAAATAGCTAGATCTACAAGATGGAGTGATCAAGTTATGAACTTATTACCTTCTAGAGGTAGCTAACAAGGTGATAATATCATATCCAAGTTGCTTCCAAACTTCAAGGTACTTACACCAACTTCTCCTTCTTCAAGAACACCAAAAAGGCACACAAATAAGCTCAAAACACTCTTCTCACATACGGTTTGCTAGAGGGTCAAATTCTCATATGGGGCTGGTGAGGGAATGATAAATAAGGCTATAATGATGCTTATATATGGACCAAACCCTAAAATTTAGGGTTTAAACTTTCTCCACGTACGCCCTGCGTATGTAGTGCACGTCCAACGTACTAGGGTCCGCCCTAGTACGCTCAACATACACAATGTACGCCCAATGTACTTCCATTAGCCCAAAATCCCCAAAATATCACAATGGGCCATTTTGCACTCTTTCTTGCACTCAAGGGATAAATTTCCATATTTATTCAAACATAGGGTTACAGTTGAAAATACCTCGAAGTCGTGATGTTACAGTTGTCGAATTTGAACTTTGACAATGTTGACCTAAAAGTGGTTTGAATATTTTAGGCCTTGGGATTATTATCTAAGCTTAAGTCCTTGTTCCATTTAGTTGATCGGTAGTGATGACTTTCAGAGCTGCATTCTGTTCAGATTTTGTTTCGAATTGAGACATGAGTTTTCCTCACTATACTTGTGGGTTGAAGTCACCAAGGCTGGACCAATGGATTGATATCCTGTTAGATTCTGAGTTATAATTGATGGATTAAGTGTCTAAGCCCATAAATACAATTTTTATGTACTTGACCTGATAGTATCATGGTCCATTTAGGGTTGCCTTCACCAGAATAATTTAATAAGATAGATATTTGAGAAAGAGGTTATTTATACTATAATTATAATAAATTAATTGAGAAATCATATTTTTTAATTAGTATTGATCAAGACTTAATTTGGAATTAATTTAGTGATCAAAAGAGACCGATTAAATAAACAGGGACATATACATTGACAAATTTTTATGATGTTTCGAGTTACATGACTTATGTTTTTATGTGAAGTTTGATATTCATGGTTTTCGGTAATGATTTAAAATAAAATTTTTGGGTTGTTTCAAGTTGTTATCAGAGTGTAACATCCTGTTTTGGATCGCCCGTGATTAGGGTTCGTGGGCTGCAACCCGAGCATGAGGAAGTCGTGGGGTTGTGACAAGTTTCTAGAAGCATAGGCCAATCTCATCACCTTTCCATGGATATGAGGTTCAAGGAAAACAGAGTTATATCGAGGAAGCAATGGAAGTTTGAAGTTTTGGCAAGATTGATCCCTTATTTGAGAAAGGTGGCAGCTGAGTATGTTGGGCATACGTGTGTGTACGCTTAGCGTACTCATGTGCGTGATTTTTAAGCGGAGCCACCTAGTACGTTGGGCATACCAGAGGGTATGTTGGGTATACTAGGCACAAAATGAAAAACCCTAGTGAGGGGTGTCCCTATATAAAGAATGAGATGGCTTCATTCCTGCCCACCATCCTCAAATTGCAAACCCTCATAAACCCTAACCTTTGTTCATGGAGCTTATGAGTGCATTTGAGAGCCTTTGAGTGTTTTTGTGTGTTCTTGGAGTGAAGAAGAAGCTTTGGAGAAGAAGGAGTGAGAGTCCAGGCCCTTGGATCTAAGCATATCTATGTTAGGAGCTTCATATAGAGGTATAAAGCTTCAAACTTTCTCACTCTTTTGATTTGTGCATCTTAGTAGAACATTTTAGAGTTTTGTCCCAAAAGTTGGAGACTTTATGAGATATTGAACTCCAGAGACTTTGATCAACTCCTTTGAGTGTATTTAGTGGTGTACTATCATAAAAATAAATACTTGGATGTTGGAATCAAGCCATGCATGAAATATGAGCATTTTGTGATAGAAGAATGAGAGTTTTATGTGTTGGTGATCTTATCATCCATGCAAAGGCTTAAAGTCACTGACTTTATGGAGTAAGAGCCATTAGGGAGTCCAGATCTGGGATTTGAGTTAATCTCTTAATGGGTTAAGACCAAAGGAGTAGGAAAAACAATCTTGGTCGTACATTGAGCATAATTCTATGCCCCGCGTACTGACCAAGTGTCCCCGATGGCTAATCTGGATTCATGAGTACGCTGAGCGTACCAAGGGAGGTACGTCCTGCGTAACCTCACTGTGGACTTTGGGCTAAGTCTCATTTTAGGCCTTGATTGGGCCTGGAGTTTGGGCTTGTTGCACTAGAGTTTTGGACCACAGGAATATATATATATATATATATATATATATATATATATATATATGTGTGTGTGTGTGTGTGTGTGTGTGTGTGTATGTGTGCGCGCGCGCGCGCTCTGGGCCCTTGTGTTGGGCTTGCCATTTAGATTTGAGATTTGGGCCTTGGTGGGCCCAATGGGTTTTAGATATTGATGGGATGGTTAAAGGGTTATCTCTAGGCCTAATGCGTGAGAGTTTGGACTTAGTTCCTAATATGTTTACTTGTGGGTTTGGCTCAGAGATAGAGGCCGGTGCGCAACAACAACATTTTAGGGGTTGTTCATCATTCGAAGCGAGTCTTACCTAAAGTGGTAATTCTTGTGTGAACGGAGGGTCTTATGTGTTTCTATTGAGTATTCTGATATCCTGCATTATGTCTATGTGATTTATGATGCGTATTATTTTGTTCTTACTGAGTTAGGACCGGAGGGTCCACCTGAGTTGTACGACCGGAGGGTCCTACTGAGACACATTGACGAGAGAGTCTTATTGTGTTATATCCTCAAGTGGCTAATGAGATGTGTGTGGTATTTTGGGGAACTCACTAAGCTTCGTGCTTACCGTGGTATGTGTTATGTGTTTCAGGTTTTTCTCAGGATCGCGGGAAAGCACCGGCTTGATTGTACACACCAATGAAAGAGTTATATTTTGAGGATCCTGGATTTTAATCAAACAATTATGGAGTTGTGGTTTGTAAATTAAATAAATGAGATTTTTGTGAAATGTGTTATGAGAATTATGTGATTTGAAATGAAAATTTTGGTTGGAAATTTACGCTGTTACAAGTTGATATTAGAGCCTTGGTTCACCTTCGGGTATATCTAGACTCAAACTGAGGATTTGAGAAAAAAAATTCAAAAGAAATGATTTTTCTAAAATGAATAAGAGTTTCTAAGAGAAAAACACGAATGACTAGTGTGTACAATTAGCCAGATCCTGAACGGAGATTTCTCAAAGTACCCTTACTTATTTGTGTTATGAGTTATTATTGAGATATTAGTGATGCATGCTAGAGGATAGGCTAGTTGTTTCATATTTTAGGGCTAGAGTTGCCTGATTTGTGATGCCTTAGCCTAGGAATTTTTGCTATCTGGGATGTGCCTTGGCTGTGCGGAGTAAGAGTATCCAGTAGGGATCTTTTAGAGAGAGCTTTGAATAGAGGAGTAATCTAGGAGAGATACCTAAATGAGCATTTGAGGATCCTCCTGAGAGAGTAGTTAGATACCCACGAGGGGTAGGGTTGATTGAGTTAGGTGATACCCTTTTAGTGTGAGTAGAGAAAGTGGAGTTGTAACCTAGATTGGTTTTACGTGTTGGTGGAGATTATTCGATGTTCAAATGTTGCTTGCTTCGTGCTTTGTGGAACTCTTGATGATTGGAGTCAGCTACTAAGTGAATATGACAATATTCAGGAGGTTAATGGTTGGCATCATAAGGAGTTCTTCAGTAGCTGATGGTAGAGAAGTGTGAGAACCTAGGAAGAGCCTAGGGAGTGACCTTAGTCAGATGAGTATGTTGATAGAGGAGAGTATTCGCTGGGGAGCGACCAGGTTTAACGGTATTAGTGATCGAGAAGGTTGAGCAGCTACTTAGGAAATCTGGGACGATCCGTGTGGAAAGTATGGGTAGATGTGGTAGGTAGTATGGGCTCGTACTACTGAAATCAGAGGACCCGTACTTGAAACAGGGAGAATTCCAGAGGTTCAAAGTAGCTGATTGAGAGGAGATAACAAGGTTCAGGTACCATGGTTCATAACAGATTGAGAGGAGATAACATGGTTCGGGTACCATGATTCATAGCAGATCGAGAGGTTATCACATGGTTCGAGTACCATGATTTGTGTCAGTGAGCGCTTCTGGTTTTACCAGTTATCCCGTTGTGATTTATTAGATTAAGATCAGATGTGATTGAGTATGGGGCTAGAGGGCCATGTTGAACGAGTTTTAATGGATCATACCTTGAGAAGGAAATCGAGTTAGTTTCTGAGAGATTTTTGGTGAGATGCCAGTTGGAGTCGCAAGACTCAGGGACGAGTAGAGATGATACTTATTGGATCATGGTCTGAATTGAGCAGTCGACTGATAGATGAGGCGTCACCTTCTGTGGAAAGAGTTGCACTGTCCTCGTTTCCTGGGATAAGAAAAAGAGATGACAAGCTTCTGGTTTCAGAGTTTGGAGATAAACCCTATGGGGTAGCATAGGGTTGCAACCTTTTCACTAGAGTATTTTGGGCAGTATATTTGCTGCAAGGTATTTATTATACCATGAGAGAGTTTGTGGGTCTAAGATGGAAGAGAACAAGGAGGTGCCTTATTGAGGGGGGGGGGGGGTACTTTTAGCGACAGTTTTAGGTGGTTAAGAGGAGTATATCGAGGAGGTGGCCCTCGTTGTCTACGTTGTGTATCGACTGTGAGAGTGAGGTCTCTTGATTTTATGATGATTCCCCTGATGGTATGCTTGTTGAGGAGTCAGAGACGAAGTGCGCGATAGTGCATTATTTCCATACCGAGAGTCGAGACTAATTCGGAACAGTTGGGGTATCCGACGGTATATCAGTATGAGGCTTCAAGATGACTAGAGGTAGTCATGTTGGGAGGATTCTGATATTTTTGTCTGAGTTACGGGATATTTGGAGTTGCTTGGTTCCATCGGGAAGATCATTGAAGTGATTATGTGGTACGTTCCAAGAGTCAAGTGTGATATACCTGGTGAAACAGTCTATAGAGTAGATTGTTGGTATGTTAATTGGTGATGGTTCGAACCCTTAGTGGGGGAGAACTGAGTATTCTATTGAGACGATCAACGATCCGTTCAAGTTCGGTTAGAGAACTGGTTATGGAGATCTGTGGTGCGGACACATGAAACCTGGGTTATTGGTGGATGAGGCGAGGCACAAGGCGGGATGATGTATGAGTATGTGCTTAAGGAAAGATGAGTGAATCCACGACAGGTGGCTGTTGGTCAGAGAATTTATTACGGCTAGGGATTTTTCTAGTTTGAAAATGTTGTGTTCGAGGCGGTTGGGTCGCTGAGTTCAGGGTGCAATAGCAGAGATTTGTAGGTATTAGTATAGATTGTGATCTATACTCCAAGAGGGGCATCAATTGATTTTGTAAACCAGTTTCAAAGTTGGTATGAGTAGTTTGTATGCGCGGTGATCAATAGAGGGTGGAGCTTCGGATTTTCGTCAATGTGTTTTTAGTCGTTGTGGATTCCTCCGTGTTTCAATTTATGAGATGGGAATATTTCAAGGTTTCGAGTTGCGTAAGTGGGAGATCAGTGGTTGAGGCAAGACATCGTGAGATGTTGTGATGGTGTACTGAGGTACCCAAGTGATTTTATTCAAGTGGGAATCCATCAGTTAATTGTCGCTAGAGTGGGACTGTCTAAGGGTGTATATGTACTGAGACTAGTGCCTTACCTACGAGGACTTTCATCGAGAGTGGTGGTGCATAATTTGGGTGGGTGTAAGCACCTATCTATGTTGAGCTGCAGAGCATGAGTTGGTGAACCCAGTGTAGTGATGACTTGATGATGAGATTATGGGGGATAAGAGAGCAAGTGAATCCGAGTGGGGAGTAATCGCTTGCGATTATTAGGAAAAAGCATGGAGTGAGCCCATGGTGAGCTAGTGAACGAGAGAGTGTTGTAAGACTATGGGGAACCGTAGCATCCATAAGTTAGTAAGAGAGAGTGTCATGGTAATGCAGGGAGTCATAATATTCCTTATCAGCAAGAGAGTGTCGTGATATTGTGGGGGCCGTAGTATTCACTGGATAGCGGGAGAGTCATAAGTTTACGGGGAACCGTAACATACATGAATCATAGAGCGAGTCGTATGTTTACAGGGATCCGTAACATAAATGAGTCAGAGAGAGTATCATATGATTACGGGGAGCCGTAATGTACGTGAGTAAGAGAGAGGGAGTATCGTAAGATTGCAGGGATTCGTAGCCTTAATAGTCAGGGTGTGACACAAAGAGGCTTTTAGGCCTGGGTAGCCTTACCAGAGGAGTCTGGGAGGGCCTGGTGGACGAACCAAGAGCGAGACTAGGGTCTCGATAGTGGTCGGAACCTGTGGTGTTTTGAGTTAGAGAGGGGCTATCGTGAATCGTACGGATTGAGGTGTAATGCATGAGTAGAACCGTGGAGCATGGGTAATGAGTTGAGCGCTAGATTGGGACGAGTGGTTCCAATTTTGTGTCGGACTAGACTCTAATGGATGAGTTTGGCTCTATTTGTGTGGAGGACGAGCAGGTTGGGATTTCGGTTGGATCTCATTTCTGAGAGGGATGTATTTTCATCTAGTGTTTTAGACACGAGTCTAAAACTTACCAACCCTATATACCAAAAAGCATTAAGAACCAAACACCAAGTTTAAAATACTATAGGAGTATTTTATAATACTATAGAACAACAAACCTAGATTCTATATGTACCTCCATTCTTGCACAAACGACATAGCCAGATGTATCCACAAGGACCCCTATTACCCTACATCAATAGCCAATAGATGGATAGAGGAGAAGATAGTCGCCATAAAATGACAAATCCTTGCAACTGAACCTAGGGAAATCATAACAGAACAAGGAACGAAGGAAACCACTCACTAGATGTATGAGATGACAGGGCACCTTGTGTACCATTTTGGTAATTAATAGACTAGCATAACCTAGTGAGTAGTGACTATACTACTCACACTAGGAAGTTAAATTAATACATATTTCATCACAACTAGTAATAGTAAATCAAGCAAGATACGCCCTCCCAAAATCCATGAAACCTGAACCAACTAAAGGTTTTGACATCTATGTGCCATTTTGGTAACTTAACATTTGTACAATACCTGCTACTACTCGCTACCATAAATACATCATAAGGATGTTAGTCGAAATATTAGAATCATACAATAAAGCATGATATCTATATGTTTATATAAATATAGATGGAATAAAACTAGCAATGACCATAGTTACTTACGAACCCATTTCATACCATACAACAAGAATCATGTCATCATGCAGAAGTAACCAGCACATTGGCGTAACACCTGTTTTACAAATAGACCTCGCCACATTCCAAGCCACTATAACAGCCGCCGTGACAACCATCATGGCACAACTAAGCGCTAACAACACGAATGGAAACGAGAACAGTAACCACAATTCCAATCAAAGTAACAACCAAGGACACCAGCGTGTGTGTTACTGCAAGGGCACCCGAAATTTCAAACCTAAGAACTCCCACAACAATGGAGGAGTGCTACCTAAGAAACGAAAGTTCTGGAACCAGAAGAAGGGCCGTCAGACTCAAGGACCTACTAAAAGACAACAAATTGTGGCAGTCCATACCACCATATCCCTACTGCCTAGTACGGACAAGACCATATGTTGGGACTCTCCCAAAATGCAACAAGTGCAACTTCCATCACCATGTATTATGCCGAGAGGTGTATTGCAATAAATTCAACAAGAAGGGGCACACCACTCATTCCTGCAGAGTGCATACCACCTAGGCCATAAATGTTGGGATGAGTCAGACTTGCTACGGATGTGGAGAGGTGGGACATTCCATGAGGAGGTGCCCAAAGGCTAAAAACACAGATGGCAAAAGCGTTGGAAGGGTTGTAGCAACGGGGCGTGGTAAATCAATGAAGGACCCTGCTGGGATTACCGATATGTTTCTACCTACATAACTAAAATGCATGCATACTTTACGATAACAATGTGGAGAGCAGTTTTGTGAGCCATGAATTTGAACATTTTCTCAAACAAAAACCTAAAACACTTAATGACACAATTACCGTAGAGATGGCTAACGAGAAGACCAAAACCACACAAGACAAATACATGGGATACTCTCTAAACACTAAAACAATCAATTTTCTTCCAAATCAGCCTAATGTTGGTTAGAATAGGGAACTTTGACGTGATCACCTATATGTTTTGGTTAAGTCCTCACCATACCAAAATCTAGTGTTACAAAAAAGGTCGTTCAATTTAACTTACCTAATAACGAAAAGCCATGAAATCTATGACGACAAAACCAACACAAACCTTCGAATCACATCTCACTTTAAGGCTTACAAGTACCCATACGAGAGGCACTTTGACTTACTAGCCCATACTATGGAGGGTAAACAAGAAACGCAAGACATCAAGGATGTTCCAAAAGCCCGTACCCTTTCCAACGTGTTTTCCAGAAGACCTTCCGGGAATACCACCCGTACGATAAATAAAGATTAAATTTGACTTAAAGATAATAGCTAGGGAAAAAAGTGAGTGTAAATACTATCTCACCCAAATTAATCACCTCACTCACATAGAAACTAAGGATCCACACTAACAACCTACGATTACTAAGTGAATACGTTAGAGTTATATACATAGTTAAGATTCTACAAGCTTAGGAAATATGATTTCGCTTTAACTCTTGTTCCTTATTTGGTTGTGGGCTTAGAGAAGAATCACCTATTCGACCGTCCTTCATGCTTGATTTCATATGGATTTTATACACAAAACGATTATGGAAGGGCTAAGGTGGATGCACTACCACTTGAGAGATTGTAGACAAATATACCAAACCCACACACTTCCCACCAACCAAAGTCACAGAGAGAATAAAAAAGATGACAGGAACGTATCACAAAGAGATTGTAAGACTACACAATGTGCAACTATCTATCATCTTGGATAAGAGACAATCGAGTTGCCTCACACTTTTAATAGTTGTTACGGAAGTATCTAGAAACATAACTCGCCTAAGGGACAGCTTGCCATCCCTAATCAAACAGTCAGAAAGAGCGAAACATTCAAGCATTAGAAGGTATACTTAGTGCCTACATGATAAATTTTGGAAAAATATAGGATGTCCACCTACTACTAGCTGAGTCCCCTTATAATCATAACCACCCCATTGGCATCAAATTCACTTTGTTCGAAGCACTATACGGACGCCAGTATAGATCAACTCTATGTTGGGCTGAAGTGAGTGACACACAACTAGCATGGAAGCAAGTTCTTGATAACACTCTCACCGGCCCTGAGATCATAAGGGAGATAACAGAGAAAATAGTCCAAATTCGGGAACGACTAAAAGCGTCTAGGGACCGACAAAAGAGTTATGCAGACAAACGACAAAAGCCCTTGGAGTTATAGGTTGGTGACCGCCTCCTGTTAAAGGTATCACCTTGGAAAGGAATGATACGTTTTGGAAAACATGGAAAACTAAATCCAAGATATATCGAGCCATTCGAAATTCTTGCTAGAATTAGCCCAGTAGCTCACAAACTTCAACTACCGCAGGAACTCAATAACATACACCTCACCTTCCACGTGCCCAATCTAAAGAAGTGTCTATCCGATGAAACACTTGTAATCCCACTCAATAGAATCGAGATAAACGAGAGTCTACACTTCGAAGAGGAACCTGTGGAAATCATGGACAGGGAAATCAAGAGAACGAAACAAAGTCGTATACCAATAGTGAAGGTCCGCTGGAATGCCAATTGAGGACCTGAATTCACTTGGGAACGAGAAGATCAGATGAAACAATAATACCTGTATCTTTTCCCTAGTTCATGAATACCCTATTTAGAAATAATTTTGGGATGAAATCCCCTCTAACGGGGGGATAATGTAAAAACCGTTTATTTTGGGTCAATAAAAGTCAAAGAAAGTCAAATAAAAGTTAATTGTTCCACCAAAAATCAAATAGTTAAAATAAAATAATGAAATATATCCTACTTTAAGGGTTTCCAGTTTTTGGAATCAAAATTCAAAACCTCTCATGCCTTGACCGAGAACCCTCCTAGCTGAGAACACCACCTTTTGACCGAAATCCCTCCACCGAGAACCCTCTTGACCGAAGACACCCTGGACCGAAAACTCTTAGTTCTTAGTTGGAGCTTTAAGACCAAAATCAAGAGATTTCAATGGGGATAGGCTAAAAACCACCCATATTATCCAAAGGCACACTATTCAAGATGATAAATCATACATTTTAATGAAAACCATATCATCCTTACCCTCCCCTAAAACGACCCAAAAATACGACCCAAAAATTTCGTTTTTAATACCATCAAAACTATAATCAGAGTATCATATAAATAAACCATGCGTGATATGCCCCCAAAATATAATAAAGTACTGTGCGGAAACTGTAACATACTATATCCAAAAACAACAACTAAATCAAATCCAGACTAAAGCTGAAACGGTGGTGTGTGCGATGCCGTCACCCAGAGCTCTTCCCTTTGCTTGCGGAAGTACCTGAAACCAAAACTGAAACTGTAAGCACGAAGCTTAGTGAGCTCCCCCAACTTACCACATACCATACAACAACATATAAACACATATTGGGCCTTGCCCACTGCATCGGGCCGGGGCCCGGAAACTGCATCGGACCGAAGTCCGGAACTGACTGGGACCTTGTCCCCTGCATCGGACCAAAGTCCGGAACTAACTGCATCGGACCGGAGTCCGGAACTAACTGCATCGGACCGGAGTCCGGAACTGACTGCATCGGACCGAAGTCCAGAACTGACTGCATCGGACCGAAGTCCGGAACTGACTGGGACCGTGTCCCCTGCATCGGACCGGAGCCCGGAACTGACTGAGCATAGCATAGCATATCATAACAAACATACTGCATACTGCATCGGGCCGCAACCCGGAACATAAAACACATAACACATAGCACATGGATTATGTCTGAACCACGAAGGCATCAAACATACTAACTACTACATCGGACCGAAGTCCGGAAACTACTATTAACTGGACGGGCCGGCATTGTGGCCTTAGACCCGCCCCTACGGGAAGGAAACTCACCTCGTAAGCTAGCGGATGAGTGGGTGGCTCGGAAAGCTAACGGCTGCTGCTCCTGAATCTCCTCGGCTACAAATCCATAAACACACTCAATCAATCACTAGCACTACACTCAGGGTAAAATGACTCTTTTACCCTTGGTCAAAGTTGACTTACTCAGGGCTGACTCGCCGAGTCGGGATACCTGACTCGCCGAGTCCTAGACTCTCCGCTCAACTCTTACATGCTGTTACTCGTCGAGTGTGGCATCGACTCGACGAGTACCCTCTGGATCCAAGAACTCAGATGATCTTCATCCGACTCGCCGAGTCAGATGAACAGACTCGACGAGTTGTTCTTGATCCTCAAGAAGATTGCCTTGGACTCGCCGAGTTGTATGAACAAACTCGCCAAGTCCCTCCATCACTGAGTCTACTCTTAACTCGCTGAGTCCACTCCCTAACTCACCTCGTCCACTCGACACTGAAGAAACTGAAGAACTCGGGACTCGCGATCTGACTCGTCGAGTCGTTCTTCCGACTCGCCGAGTCGCCGCCATGCAACATATTTTTACTCGATTTCTCTTGAATCCAACACATGCAAATGATAGATCTAGGTCCATTAAGCTGTTTTACCACGTAAAGTTTCCAACTTTACGTGCACAACCACATGAATGAGGGAAATAAGACTAAAATATGCACAATAAGGGTAGATCCATGGCTAATAAGCAATGTAACTCCAAAAAGACAGTGGATCTGGACTCTACAACACCCCAACACTCAGATCCAAAGGTATTTCGGCTTAATAACACATTCAAGCAAGCATAAAGCTTGGAACAAGCATCAAATAGCCCTTAAAAGAGCTCTAATGGAAGTTTAAGCATGAAACCAGAAGAGAACTCCGAAAATACCTCAATAAGTTCACCCTTGATCTTGGATCTTGGCACTAGTACTCGTTTCCTTGCTTCCTTCTTCTTCTCCTTCTTCACCCCTTCACAAAATGGAACAAGATCACTTATAAGCTCACAAGAGGAAGGTTTAGGGTTTCTCACAGTGCTCTCAGGGGGAAAGTGACGAGATGGAGGCTATAATGGGGTTTAAATAGTGAGCAAACCCGGGGAGTTAGGGTTTCACCCAGACGGACGGACTCGCCGAGTCCAGGATTTGGACTCGCCGAGTCGCCGGCTCCCGCATGCACAAGATGCGCGACCCGACTCGGCGAGTCAGGCTAGAACTCGCCGAGTCCCTCTTGAAAACTTAGCCCAAATCAAATTAATTAACATACCGGAAACGGGTCGTTACACCCCCCCCCCCCCCCCCTTGATAAGCATTAGGACCGAAATCAAATCCTACTCTCACATTTACACTTCCAGATTTCCTTCACTTTTCTCTCAAAACTCATACTACATCTTCCAATCTTAAAACCACATTTATAAACACATTCAAATCTTCAAAATATTTACCCATATCATCATAAGAACAATTCCCAGGAAACATTCTTCAAAATAATTCTTAAGAATTATTGGTAAGTTCCTTAAATTATCTAGTGTTCTTATAACATGTTCTTGATAATTTAACTAATTTACGCTCAATATTATGTGTTAAATACTATTACGATTACGACCACTTTCAAGTATTCTAACTTGAAGATTATCACTTTCGCTTCCTTATCTAACCAAGAGCACACCTGAGGTGCGTTCGTACCCCTACAGTCTTCACAATTTTTATATGTTTTAGGGGGGGGGGGGGAATACAAGTAAAACACAAGGAAAATTGTGTTAATATACAAACCGTTACATTTACATTTTTACAAAATATAAAGATACATATGGGTATAAATTTGATACAATAAAACTTTATCCCTTTTGTAATATGTTGAGCAAAAATGGGTATAATTATATAAACATACATATATAATTATTTCATTTCACTTTATTATCAGGGTATATTGATAATAGCATATAAAGGATTCATTATGTCAACGAAACATTTTTATAAACTATAATAGGTATAGTTTATAGAACATTCACACCATTGTACCCTTTGGGGACAAAGAAATAAATGTTTTGAAAGTACAATTATTTTTATTACTATGTAAATACAATAAAAAGATGATACATACATAAGAAAAGGAGTTTTCATTATACTACACGTAAACAAACAATATGGCTTTGTGAGACATGTCTTCAAGTACTTACCTAAGTATCAACAGAAGTCCTGTATTATAACCAAAGTCTCTTGGAGGGAGAGCGTGACACTTGTGTATAAATCTATACGGGGATGAAAATCCCGCACCTAAACTGTTAGCTACAGTTGGACCGGCAGGTCTGGGGTGACAAATGTCATACCATTCCGACACCTGAAGAATGTCGCAGCATGCATATCATTCATTAGTATGGTTATAATAACTCACAATGGGTATTAACAATACGTTTGGTTTACGAATACATACACATCTTCATATGGTTTTATTTATTTAAAATTACATTACAATATTTTCCAGTACAATACAATTTACAATTACGGAAGCATGCATTCAAATAGTTTTATAAAGATATAAAGCTACACTATACTACTACAAAGTACAACAATACTTATATATTTTGGTCTTGGAACATTTAAGACTACATTACATTTAAAAGAAAATATTGGATTTTCTGAAAGGATATACTATCATTTTCAAGGAACAAAGACATACCTTTCTCATACAAAATGCTTATGAAATCACCAAGTTAAATGTAACACTTTTTCAAAACCACTTGTATTCTCAGGAAATTAGTAGATAGGTACCCCCTCAGGTTTTGTGAAGATGGATGTTAGTTACGTCTTATAATTTTTGTTGTATGCTTTTGGAGTCAAACAATGGTTCAAATACAATGTAAAAACTTAATAGTTATCAATATAATGTCTGCGATGCTTTGATCTCTATTATTCAATTGTTATAATACTCTACAATGACGTCATCTACCCCCGGACGTTTCCGTCGTTTCCTCGGTTTGGGGGTATGATAATTAAGACCATGTATTAAGCCCTTTTTGGTCGACCAGAGTCATAAATTTTGAGACTTTATGGTTCTAGAGAACGTTTGAGTAGTGGATCTGAAGTTTGGTCTTAAGTGCTTAAGCCATTAAGCACTTATCACGATTTTAGCCTCTACGAGGGTATGCCCGCATAATTTTTGTATGCCCCGATGGTGGTAAATGCAAGGTGAAGTACGCCCAACATATCTAAGGAGTACGCCCCACGTACGTCCTCTATTTGGATTTCGGACTTGGGCTTCGGGTATTGGGCCATCTTTTGGGCCTTGATGCTTGGGGCCCTAATGGACTAACTAGATAAGTGTGTTTTGGACTAAGTAGATGGTTACACCTTTGGATAAGGCCCAATAAGGAGTTAGGACCAATTTTGAAAATTAGGCCAAGTGTGAGCTTGAAGTAGTTTGGGCCTTTGAATCAAGATTTTGGTTTGGTTTGCATTGGTTTGTGACGGACCGTATGGGATTTCATGGTTTGGGCTTTTAGTTTGCTGGATCTTCTTGAGTGAAGACCATTAGGCCCAATTCGAAGAATTGGGCCATAATTGGACTTAAGGAGTTTATTTTGATATTGGGCCTTTTGTCATCTGGTTGGTCCTTGGTTGTGGGGAAAGTTTGAGGAAGGGTAAAAAGATCTTTTACCCTGTTTATTGGACTCATTATATGGTTCGGTGACTAGATGCTGATGACTGTCATTTTTGTATCCGCGAGCGGATCTGCAATCAGAGAGTACTAAGGGAATTAGCTTTGTTGGGGTGTAGTCTTGATGATAGTGGTTCGGGATCTGGCAGTCAGTGGTCAGGGAACATCTACGTGTTTAGCAATGCGATGTGAGTTTTCCTCAGTGTACTTACTGGTAGAAGGCACCAAGGTCGGCCTATGATGTTATATTGTTATAATCAGGTAGATTGGTATCTTGGTATATAGGATGTTTCTATGATGTTATGATCTATTAGATCAGTATCCTGGTAGATAGGATGTTGCTATGCTTAGTGATCTGTAGATCGGTTTGACTGTTTGTAGATTGTTATGTGATTATCTGGTATATATGCATATGTGTGATTGGTGGTTGAGGATTTACCGCTTTATGCATAAGCCAACAGAGCAGGGCATTCCAACTCGATGGTTGTGGGCCGAGAGTATTCCATCCCTGAGGATGATTGGACTCATAGTATGTAGGCATTCAACCCGATGGTTGTGGCCCGAGAGTATTCCATCCCGAGGATGATTGGATTCATAGTATGTGGGCATTCCAACCCGATGGTTGCGAGCCGAGAGTATTCCATCCCGAGGATGATTGGACTCATAGTATGTGGGCATTCTAACCCAATGGTTGTGGAATGGGGGGATTCCATCCCGATGGATGATTAGACCCATAGTATTTTAGCATTCCAAACCGATGGTTGAGAGTCTGGGGTATTCCAACCCAATGGTTGATTGGACCCATAGTATGTTGTTATTTTTATGTGGGCTACTATTTGTATGTTGGTACTTTGGGGGAACTCACTTATCTTTGTGCTTACGGTTTCAGTTTATTTTTTCAAGTGCTCCTGATGTTTTGTCAAGGCAAAGGCACGATTGTGCACATCCTCGCATTTTGAACTGATGGTTTCTGGGAAGCTCTGATATGAAACTATGTTGAAAATATTTTGTAATAACTAATGGCTTTTGATTGTTTGGAAAAGTTTTAAATTTTACTGAAATTTTATGGATGTTACATTGGAACTCCTACCTTCCTTTAGTCGAGTTCTCATACAACAACTACCCCTCCAGTATCGGTGCACCGCCTTTCGAGCTCCTTTATGGGGGGAAGTGTCGTACCCCAGTGTATTGGGGAGAGGTTGGTTATAGGTTCATGGGAAGGATTGAAGTAGTCTTTTAGATGATAGAGCTCATTCAGCAGACCAGACAGAGACTTCAAACAACTCAGAGTCAACAGAAGAGTTATGCCGACAAACAGCGATCCGAGTTGGAGTTCCAAGTTGGAGATATGGTTTTACTAAAGGTATCACCTTGGAAGGGTGTAATACGCTTTAGGAAGATGGGTAAGTTGGGGCCCTGATATATTGGGTCGTTTCGGGTGGTAGCCAAGGTTAGCAAGGTAGCATACATATTGGATTTGCCTGAGGAGCTCAACCAGATCCACAACACTTCATTATTTCGCAGCTTTAGAAGTGTGTGGCGGATGACTCGGTAGTTGTTCCTTTAAGAGATATTCAGGCTGATGATCACCTGAATTATATGGAGAGACCAGTAGCAATCCTAGACCGTAAGACAAAGACTTTGCACAACAAGGTTGTATCGTTAGTCAAACATCAGTGGCAACATCGGAAGGGTTCCAAATGCACTTGGGAACCTGAGTCTGAGATGTGTGAGCATTTTATGGAGTTATTCGTACCAACAGACTTTGACGATGAAGTTTAGTTCAAATGGGGGAGAATTGTAATATTCTGATGATGAAGTATTTTTCAATTTTAACCCTAAGTATGTAGGGTTATTGCTTTTAGCCCTTGTGCATGAGAAAGCTTGAAGAATGGACCATAGTGGCATTTTGTAATTATTAGAGTACACGGGGCATACATTTCTGAGCCACAAAACCTAATTTTTAGGTTTTGGGCCATATTTAACCAACTTTATGGCCTACAAACCTCATCTCTCATCGGTCTCCAACAGCTCCATACAATCTTAGCAAACCCTAGATACTTTTTGAGCATTCTTGACCCCTGTGTGTGTTTTTTGTGGTGTTGAAGAAGAAAGAAGGAAGTATAACCACCTTGGCAGCTTGAAGGAGCTTTGGATTTGCGATCTTTACCTCACTAGCAACCTACAACAGGTATAAAGCTTTAAACTTGCGTTGTAATTCCTTAGATATTGCTAAGTTCTTGACTCAACATTTTTGGTCCCAAGTCTTAACCTTTTTTAGTATGGCATGCTCCAGCCCATTTAAATTATCCTTTCATACGTTTTTAGAAGTTTAGAATAAAAATAGGGTCATGGATCTTAATTATTTCCCATGTATGTGCTTGGTGGTCTTAATGGGATAAAAGGTTGAGGTTTCTGGCATTTAGCACTTTTTGGCCATACAAGACCATAAAGTTGGAAACCTTATGGTCAAGAACGATATTTGGGACTTGGATCTGCAATTTGGACATAAAATATTAAGTATTAATCACTTATTGTGTTAATAAGAAGTTCTGTTGCGTATGTTGGGGTACCAATTAGTATGTTGCGCGTACATGGTCAAACCCCATTCCTGGTCAACTATCGAGTACGCCTCGCGTTCTGCTGAGTATGCCCAACATACTTGGTTGGGCTTACTCGACTGGGTTGACTCGGATGAGTTGTCGACTTTGACCTTTGACCAATGTTGACCAAAGAGTGGTTTGAATATTTTGGGCATTGAGATTTTTATCTAACCTTAAGTCCCATATCCGTTTAGGTGATCGGTAGTGCTAACTTTCACAGATGCGTTCTGTTCAATATTCACTTCTGACTGAGAGGTGAGTTTTCCTCATTGTACTTGTGGGTCGAAGGCACCAAGGCTGGCCTAATGTATTGATATCCTGTTAGATATTGAGCTATGATATGTCGAGTATGTGATAGAACTGTTTGATTATCAAATAGTTATTGATATGTGCTAGACTAGTAGATCTGTAGGACTACACGTGATTACTAACTGTATAATTATCTGTTTGCTGGATATGTATATTATCTATTCTTTGTCGACATGTTACGTTGGGGTTGAGACTACTACTTAGTGTTGTCAGTCAACAGAACGGGGAAATCCATCTGGGGGGTTGTGGGCCCGAGCATTCCAACCCGAAGGTTGTGGGCTAAGGGTAATCCAATCGAGAGGTTGTGGACCTAGTATGTGGTATGTAGGGCAATCCAACCGGGAGGTTGTGGGCTAGGGTAATCCAACCAGAAGGTTGTGGACCTAGCATGATAAATTATGTATTTTTATATGTGGTGTGATGGTACTTTGGGGGAACTTACTAAGCTTTGGCTTACTATTTCAGTTTATTGTTTTAGGTACTTCAGATGATCGCGGGAAAGCAAAGGCGTGATCGTGCACATCTTCCTGTTTTGTGTTATTGGGTCTTGGGAAAACTCTGATTTTGAATAATACTTTTGAAACAATGACTCTTTTTGTAAACAATGATGGTTAATGGTTGATTTTAAAAATTTTAAATTTCCATGATTTTTGGAGTGTTACATAATCTTATTATAACAATATATTATGAAATACAAACTAAACTATATCAAATACACAAACTAATATCCTATTTATAGATACATAAAATCATTTCGTTCATTAATACATTGATTACCCAAAAGGGTTTGTGGTCTAGCGGTATCATGAGTTGTTGGAGTGATGCCCTGAGCTAAAGTTTGAGGGTTCAACTCCCATTTGGGACAAAAGATGTAGATTTATAAATAAAGTATGAGATGTGTGAGTCAGTCATTCTAAAAGATTAGCACATAAACCAATCTTCCAGAAATAGGATTATGATGTCGTCTTGGGGTTTGCATGGCCCTTCTTTTCAATAAGTGTTGTATCGTAAGTATCGGTGTCTAAATTCGTATTAGCTTGAGGTTTTTGTCTATTTTTCTCCATTCCAACACTTGTAATCAACTTAAAAATCTATTACAACGTATTAGAAATATTGTTTAACTACCTTCATAGTCATGAAACAGCCTTGAATTCCCAAATCACCATTGAAATCTAGGTTTCTCTCATTTCTCGACTAACCATACAATTATGGAAGATAATAACACCTTGTGAGATCAATAAAGGATTTTAGCAATCCTTGGTGATGCAAAAATCTGAAAATGAAGGTCTACCTTTCTTGATTCTACCCTTTTTCTTGATTCTACCCAAAGCTCCATTATTCGATTTAGAGGAAACAACTTCCACCAACTTTAATTAATCATACTTAAATCACCCAAATAAATGACAATTCCACCACTTAACAAATTTCCAACTTATCATAATAATTAAGATTCAAGTACTAAAATAGTATTGTCCTTTAAATTCCAACATACTATGATTTTCGTCTTTGAAAATCTCCATTTGCATTTGGCATCTTCGCTTAATCACCTACACCCATATCATAAATTAGATAAGCATTTAAATAATAATGGTAAATTCATAATTAAGGTCAATACATCTAACCCTCATTTTCGGATGTTAAACTTTGACCAACTATATATTATCTTAAATATCTTAAACATTCAATAGATTCTGATTAAGGCACTATACTTTCAATCTCATCATAACACTATACCCTTTCACAATGTTTTTGCTCAATAATGACATTACAATCTTACAACTTACTCATAACATGAGAACAAACAAGATAATAGGTTCACAAGAATGTTGGTTTAGTTTTTGAAATTTGCATTGTAGTAACACTCCATAGTAAACTACTAATTGTCTTTAATATATTATGGGACTTTATCATGCTTATCAAGTTATTATGATTCCATATAGGTTAAAGAGAAAGGGTGGTCCATTAACCAAAATATATAATATGGATATCCGACTTCTCAACCCAATACAATCCACATTGCCCCCCAGTTAACATTTTTTTCGGTTCAATGGTTTTGTTTAAACCCTAGTATATTCAATAGATGAGATACCAATAGAATAAAAATACACACATCTATATAAGAACACGCATAAAGATATACATAGTAAAATTGGTATCTTAGAATGACACGGTGTGCATCACAATCTTTTAGTTCACATAAACAACCTCTCTTGAAGATGAACTATATTTATACATTCTATTCATCAAATAGTACCAAAAGAGAACAAAAACCAATTAATGTTTCTTAACATTAAACCTCTTATTTCATTATGTGGTAAAGTGTTCTCAATAGACATAGACTCACATTCATGTCATTATGTGCCTTAATGATTATTTAGCTTAACTATTAATCTTGATATAACGAATAGTTTGTATTTTTCATTGGCTTTCAAGGAATTGGAATCGTCTCCTTGTGCTATTGTTGGTTTTTAACTGCATTACAAGATCTTCTCTTTCGGCTTCAACTTCAGCATACTTGAGGCTCATCTCAAGGTAACGGTCACGAAGGTCTTTTAGCTCTGTCTCTAATGACGATTTTGTCCTTTCAAATCTTTCTTTTGTTACCAAGTCACCTTCAACCTTAGATTTTCCAGGATTTGATGAAAGACTATTACGCCCCTCGGACTTTAGCCTAGAAAAAGATGCAAACTTGTTAAAAGCTACAACCATGAAAACTACTTGTGCATATGCGTAATCCTTATAGTTTTCATCAATAAGTTGACCTTTGACTACTAAAAGTCAAAGGTTGACTAGTGTTTTCATCATACTCACCTCTTGAGTTGAGCTCTATACTTGTTATTTGCATCAAGAGCCTCATCAAGCTGTGCTTCAAGCATCTCTATTTTTTCTGCATTATCAATGTCTTCTTGAGAATGAGCCTCATGAACACCCTGATAAAAAAGATATAAAAGATCATAAGAATAAAGATTCATGGTAAAAACACAAGAACACTTAGTTGTTAAGTGAATCAAAATCAAAATTTTTTAATTATTTACCGATTTACTCCCTGATTTTGTTGACAAAAGTCTTAGATCTTCTTCTAAAGCATGAACTTTCTTCAAGCATTCATTCTTTTCTCCTTCAATTTGTTGAACTTTCAACTGATATTGCAAATTTGCACTCTTGATTCTACTAAGCTCGTTTTTCATCTCAGAATCTAAAGAACGTGATGCTCCTTTAGACATTAGATCTCCCTCGAGTTGCATTATCTTTTCTTCTAGAACATTCTTCTCAAGTTTACATTCCTCATATTCTTTTACAGATGCCTCTAAGGTAGATATCTTTTCAAGAAACGAAATCTTTTCTTCTTTAACCTCTTCAAAACTACTAGAAAGAGAACGAAAAGAAGCTTCTAGATTGTTCTTTTCATACTTTAGCTTATCAAGCTTTCGTTTATGATCCATTACTTCATTGTCAAGATTCGAGGTTTTCTGCAACTTATCTTTTAACTTTGAAGCTTCTTCAATGAGTTGTTGGCGTTCATATTCTGAAACTGTAAGCTTAAGTTCTAGATCATTTTCCATTGTCTTTCTTCTCTCTTCTCTTATTCTGTAACCAAACAACACCTTTGATTTCTTTTCATGATCTGTCATCAGTTTTTTATTGCTTTCTTTAATGGCAATGAGATCAGTTTCTAAGTCTTGAATCTTGGATTCAGATTCCTTATGAAGAGTTTGAAGTTGGTTTTCAATCGATTCATTTCTTGAATGGATTTCTTTCAAAGAAGATTCCAGCTTTGACTTTTCGGAAACTACCTTTGACTTTTGTTCATGAAGCTGTGAGATTTCATTTTGTAAATGTTGTACCTCTTTTTGGAAGTTTTCAATCTCCGAAGTCTTCTCTAAATACATTTGATTTAACAAACTTTCTTCCATTGTAACTTTCTCTTTTAACTTCCAATTTTCTTGATTAAGTTCATCCAAATGTGAAGAAAGACTCTTCTCTTTAAACATATACTCTTCCAACATAGAAGAATGTTTTTCTTCTAAACTAACCACCCTTTCGGAAGAAATTACCAAATTGCCCCTAGCTTCTATTAATTCAACCTCCAAACTAGAACATTTTTCACTCAACTCTCCCTTTTGCTTTCTCATCTCTTCATACAATGTCTCAAGATTACTACATTCCTCAATGAGACCCTCGGAAGATTCTAGAAGCTTCTTCTTTTCGGATTTCAAAATTCCACATTCTTCTTGAGCTTCCAATAGTGACTTTTCAATATCATATAGCTTTTCAACCTCATTTTGAAGATCAAATTTCACAGATTCAGATTCTTGTAACTCATCTTTCATACGTCTCAGTTGACTTTCCAGTGAAGTCAAACTTTCTGATAACCGGATATTCTCTTCTTCCACTTCAAACAACCGAAGCTCGGCTTCATGTTTGACTTTTTCCAAGTCAAACGCTTTCTTTTCAAGCAACTTATTAGCAGAAACTTGAGAATCAACACTACTACTAAGCACCATGAGATCATTTCTCAAATTATCCAAACATTTAGATGTTATATTGCTCTCTTCCAATGCATCTTCCATGTTTTCTTGTAACTCTTCTTTCTCCTTTTCAAGATCAGAAATTTGATCCTCTTGTTCTTCATTCAACCTCTCCAGTTCCCGGATTTTCAAATTGTAATCTTTTATCACCTTTTGATCTTCTTCAATAACCATATTTCTCTCTTGGATTTGTTTCTTCAATTCTTTAATCTCACAAAGAAGCTCCAAGTTTTCATTGGTCAACTCACTACATTCTTTTTCCACCTCACTAACTTTTTGTTGAAGCTCTTGGATTTCACGCATTTGTTGTGATTCAGATTGTGTTTTTTCAGATAGTTTTGACTCCAAGTTGTTGATTTCTTCTTCTTTGATGGATAAGTTAGTTTTGTAGTCTTTTTCAAGAAGTGATAAAGTGTGGCTATTTGAAATTCGTTCGTTTTCTAAATCACTGATTTTGTTCTCTAAAGCTTGTTCAAGAATCTGCATGTTTGCTTGTAATGTTTTCTCTGATTCCTCCATTTGTTGCAAGTCAAGTTGTAAGCTTCTGATTTCCACCAAATTGAAATTGAAAGACTTTTCTAAATCATTATACTTTGATTTGACTTCCAAAAGTTCTTCGATTTCTGCTCTTTGTGTTTCTGTAGTCTCCTCTAGTTCTTGAAGAATACACACAAGCTCAATATTTGATTCTTGATTTCTCTTAAGTTGTAGAGACAAATCTGTGTTTGATTCTTTATGAGCTTTTAGCTCAATTTCAAGTTCTTTTAGAAGTTGTGATCCACTTTCTGACTTATATGTTGACTCCACTTTGACCTTCTGTTTGACCTCCACCAATCTTTTAAGCTGGTCAACTTCTTTCTTCATGCCATCAAGTTCCATGCGAGCTGCTGAAAGCTCCATTTTAGAATCTGTAAGATTCTTGGATTGATCAGAGAATCTTTCTTTCAAGATCTCCAAATCAAGCATCAACTTCTGTGAATTCCTCTCCCACATTTTGGCTTCTTCACGAAGCTCTTCAATGGTGTCTTCAGCTGCTTCTAGAAGGTTCTTTGAAGAACCAGTGTTTGGCATTGATGATGTGGGAAGGACAGGTGGAGGGCTTTCTTCATACTCTTCTTCTTGATCATCATGAGTTATTCTTGATTTGAATGATGAGTTGTTTGATTTTGATATAGAAAGATCTTCTTCATTAGGGTAAGTGCTTCGAGGTGAACTGTTTCTTGAATTCCCATTAAACTTGTTCTTGATTCCATTTATATGATTGTTTTTATAGAATCTCTCTTTTTCTAAAGAATATTCAGCTGAATCATTGTTTTGATTCGATCCAGATGGTTGATAACTTGTTTCCTGCATCAAGGAGGAAACAAGAAAATGGAATCACATTACTCAAATTGATATGAATCAATTTGAAAATCAAGAACCAAAGGCGTTAAATTCCTATAATTTGTTTCAATTTATGTAACTATATAATGCTATCTTGATCAATTGAAGCAAGTATATCGATTTAGAAGTTGAAAATCAGTCAGTTCGACCAAGAAAGTCAAAGTTTTGGAGAAAATTATATCATTGTAAACATACCATGATTTTAATCTTTCCAAGAAGTGAAGTGGGATTCAATTCTTGACTTTGAGAGGATTTAGCACTCAAGTCAACTGAAGCAGCTGACCCATTTGATCTGCTTAATGCATCATCATAACTTTCATCCATGGCTTCTGCTTTTAGTCCTTCAACCCTTCAATATGTATTCACAACTTTCAACATCAAGTGAAACATGAAAATATCACAAAAAAAAAATAAAATATCATAAGCATTACCTGAGCTTTGTTCTTGGTGTTAGGCACTGAATTTTGACCTGAAAAATGAGAAAGTAAGTCGATAAGAAACATCAAACATAGCATTAAAGAACTCAACTTATAATACAAATTATTGTAATAATATTCACAATAATTTTACCTGTAAAACTGTGCCATGGTTGCATTTCTTTAAAGGTAGCGAAAGTGGGGCAGATGATCTTGAACTTGTGTAGTAGCGTGCAATATTTACAGTTGCCTCTCCAAGAATGCCAGATCTAGCAGAACCCTAGAACATAACCAAAAAAAGACAAGATTTTGTCAAGGTTAAATGATAAAATTTTTAAAGTTAGAGGATCAAGATCTTTCATACCATGGAAACAACGAATTTAAAGAGATGTTCTTCAAGCTCTTTTGAAGAATCATCATGTGAAATCCAGATAGATTCGGATAGAGTTTCTGTCCATTGACAGTTTCCATTTCTCACCAAAGCTTTGTTTGATCTTGCAACTGTTTTTCCTGTTTCTACAGAGATTATGGACACTAGAAGCTTGTCCCATACTTTTGGTACCTAAAAACAATAAAATCTTGTAATTAATCACCATGGATATGATATGAATCATCAATGCATTAGAAGATACAAGAAAGCATCAAAGATTCACCACTTAATCCTTCTTAGTAATTTTATCAAACACTTAAAGTGCATCACATGGTGCTTAACTCATACATGAAAAACTACACAGAAACAGCCAACTTTACCAAAAAGTATGCTATGGATCACAAAACAATGCAGAAAAGCAACAGATATCGCCACAAATTCATTAATCTTCCAAATAGAAAACAATTACGATAAAGGAAGTTCACAAAGATGATTGATGGGTTATCGTTGCTACCTGAAGAGCTTGAAAATTTGAAAACTTGAAATCAATCCTCTCCCCTGAGCTGGGCGACTTCCCGTTTCTTTGTGGTCTGTACATATTTATGTAGCGGTGAATGTGATCTCTACTAATTAATGGGTTCTACAAAATTGTGTAAGCTAAGACTTTCATCATGAACAAACCCATTCTCAGCTTTTGAGAAACATATTTGCAATGTATGAAATTTGGTTATTTTCTCCTTTCTTTTTTTGTCGTCGTCAATAAAATGATTGATCACAATGCAGTGATATTAACAATGCAAATCCAGAGAGATAGAGAGAGAAAGAGATGTTAGCTAGGTGGTCATTGTTTTCATGATTGTTAATATTCTTTCATCTACTTCTTGACTCCTTTTCTTTCCCATTGCATTCGTGTTAAATTTTGATTGTTTCAAGAAAGATCCGTAAAACGGCGCCAGTTCTCTAGCTTTATTATTATTATTACTATTATTTTTACATAAAAGAGTAATTTACAGTTTTGGTCCCCACAGTTAACAGGAATCTGCAGGTTTAGTCCTAGTTTTGGAAATTTGACACTATTAATCCTTTGGTTTTGATTTCCTATTTCAATTACCGTCAGCCCACCTTCGTTAATCTCCTGTGAAATAACCATTTTACTGTTGAACCAAATCAATAAAAAAACCTTTCAACCATAAGAACCTAATATATAAATAGACATCAAAACAAATAAAATCCCTAATTGAGATCAATTGACCCCCATATTATCCTCTTTCCTATACACGACTCCCTCATTTGGACATCCGGATGGGACCGAGATTAGTTTTTTAGAGTAGGTTCGATGCTAGGTTCTTTGAATCATGCAAAATCGGTTCGTGTACAAAACCGGGTAGGTCTGGTCAAAGTCCACATTTGGTCCAACGTGTATTCCTTCTAAAGTATTAGATAAACTAACTTTGGTAGGTTTCAATGAATTATACCATAAATACCTAAAGTTGTATCGGTCAAATGGGTAGAAGAACCAGAAAACCCAAACCTAGACCTAGATCCGGTAAGCTTGTCCAGGTCCACCAATTTTTGCCAAACCGGCCTGGTCCAAATGCTCACCCCAACTCCACAGTACATTTCAGACCAACGTTGCTGCCCTCCGGCTCATGTTCACCCTTTCTCAGTCTCCTCTCTACCACCGCCACTCTCATCTTCCACCAAATATCTATCCACTCTAAGTTGCTGCCGCTTCACCAATCCGAAGAACCAACGTTGCCATCTCCATCTTTGGCGCCACAACTACGTTGCCCACTTTCTTGCTTGCAACATTTCTTTTATGGTCGGTGTTCGATGATGCTCTCAACTCTATCTTCGGCCAAAACAACCACCACCCCTCTCCTCGTCCACCACTGATCTCTCTTTCCCCTCCCCCTCCTTTCTGTCACTCTCATCAACACAAAATTGCCATCGATCCCGTTTATGTTCGTTTTAGGTGGTTATATACAATTATGGTCCATTTCTGGTTGTGGTCCATTTCACACTCTAGTATACTCTAATTTTGAGTTGTAGGTGTTGTTAGTTGGGAAGAGTAATGGTGGTTATGGTGAAAAACGATGGTGTGGTGGTGAAAAATAATGGTGGTGATATTGACAGATGGTGTTGGCTTTATTGCTATACTCTAATAATGATTATAATAAACAAAAAAATTTAAAACCAAATAAAAGCAAAAACAATGGTATTTTAGTCATTTCATACACTTTTAATGGAAAGGCATTGATGGTAACGAGAATAGGTACAAAAGCCGATGGATTTGCCAACAATAAAGACCACTAGGTTAAAATTTAAAAACTAGGATTAAACTTGAAGATTCATGTCAACCACATGGACCAAAAGTGTAACTTACTCTATATGAAATTGTATTTTACCTTTTTAATTAGTTATATTTGTCAAAGAAATACTTAATTAATAAATCCAAAGCGAGGCATTGGAATGTTTGATGGATTTAATCCTTGTTGTTATCCTTGAACGACAAAATAGTTGAATAAAATATTCATTTCTTCATTCATGGGTTGTGCATGGACGGTATTAACTATAAAATTGATTTAAGAGATTTTTTTATGTCTTTTTGGTTTAAAACAAAGAAAAATCTTGACAAAAATGTTATTGTGTTGTCAAATTTTATATTTAGAAAGAATTTATATTTACATACAATCATACATGTATGTTAAATAACTATATGATTTGCATCATTTCTGATTTAGATTCTTGTTTAAGTATTTAACTTTTCTATTACTTATTAGTAACCTATATTACCGATCAAATGTATTATTAACTTGTTAATATTACCTATTATAATTTAAGTAATTCATTTATTTTATCGTTAAACAGGGTATGACACATAACTAAACTACTCAATTGCCAAAACATTTTATCTTCCAGAAAAAGGAAAAAAAAAATAAATCGGATCACTTTAGAGTGGTCTAGTGACACCTTGACCTTAGGTGGTTGATATCCACTACACCCAAAAGGTAAAAAGGAACATGATAGGAGAAGGCATTGCTTGGAAGGTATCTTTTGAAGGCTCAACAACCGCATTTTGCTTGTTTGAGTTGGCCATTCATACTATTATTTTCTAAAACCTAATATAACTTTTTGCCTAATACATAATTTTTTACCTTGTTTTTTTTATACAAAATAATTATTTGGTTATTCTTGTATTTACCTAAGGATCTGTCAATCGCAAAACTCAAATACGCTTTAAAATTCAAATACTTTTCCGGTTTTAGATTCTTATCTGTTGACCAGATTAGTTGTGGAACTCAATGAGCCTTTTTCTGAATTCTAACTTATAATTTTGTATCGACTTATTTTTAAGCAAAACCGAAACCCAATGTCTTATGAAACCATCAAATGTGTATGACCAACTTGTCATCTTCTTTCTTTAAGACTACAATTCTATCATTTTATTTATGAAACTTTAAAATGAAACTAATTTGTTCGCAACAATTTTTTGTTATACACAATAATTTTTGGTTTGAAGTGTTGTATGAGTTGTACAATCCTTTACAATATGATAAAAAAATGTTAGATAAAGATCACTTCTTTTTATTTATATAATGCACTACACCCCCTCTCCTTATCTCTCATTTCCAATTTTCATTTTTTCCCTCATGTCATGTAAATACATTTGTTAAAATTTTATATTCATATTTCCATTAATATAAAAACTAAGGTGTTGTTTGTTTTTTTGAAGTTAAAATGTCTGCAGTCTGCGGACCACATCTGCAAGCCTCTGCGGCAGAAGAGGTGGACCAAATGTCTGCAGTCTGCAATAAGAAGACTGATTGTTTTTAACGTCTACGGGCTGTTAAAATAAATTAAATTTTAAACTTAATTTCATGTCATAAGCATTAAAAATGCATTTTTAACAAAAAAAAAAAGAAAGAAAAAAAAAATTGCACCGTGGCCCATGTTTTTTTTTTTTTTAGGTTAAAATGAGGTTTGAAGACAGTGACCCATGTTTGCGCCAGGAAGACCTCGCACAGACGTTTTCTGATCTGCGCACTTCCAAAAAAACAAACTATCTGTGAGGGCATATGTCTGCGCGACGCAGACAAAAATGGTTACGCAGATCTTCACACAAAAAACAAACATCCCCTAAGCCAATATGATAATAAATAAGGAAAGCACTTCTTTAATGCTAAATCAAGTTCTTAAGTCATGTAAAAGTTTCATTGAAATTCATTGTTCATTTTCACTTTACAATTTCCATTGACATTCATTAGTGATTTTTAGTGTACTACAACCGATCTTTTAATGCAAATAAATAAATAAATAAATAAATATATCAACAAAATGTCTAATTTTAATCTTTTTTTTTTCTTGTAGCCAAAAACATAGTAATGTGAGAACTTTGAAATATTATATAGCCGAGTTTTGTATAGGGTCCAATGGTGACACCGGTACCATATGACATTTGATAGCAAAAAAAAACTTGGAATTTTCTTTGAAAAACTCATTCATAAAAAAATACCATTAAAATGCAATTACCGTTGTATCCCACAAGCCTCTAAAGACAAACAAAACATCACAAATTTACTTTAAACGATGTCTTTATGCATTTCTTGCGAAAACCCATATACAATTACCCTAAAAAACTCCAATACCATGAAAACACCCCAACAACTAACCAGTGGTTAACAATATTAACACAACTCACATTGTATTTTTATGTGTAAACTACACATTAACATCCTACCAAAAATCTCCACAATTACAACTTCCATCCTTAAAATGATGAAAACGAATCGTATCCCTAACCGTTATTTCTCTCTTCATTATCATACTCATATACTTCAAAGCCGTATGACAATCAACACACACCCGCAAATTCTTACTCACAAAAATACTTTTTCCTAACCTCAAACTAACATCACCAAAAGCAACTGCCAACTTCTCACTATGATACAAAAGAATATGCCCTTTTTCCTCTTCTTCAACATCTTGAAGGACAAAGCCATAATCTCCATCATACCCCAATTCCTTCATCCCCACTAGCAATTCATCTAACCTTCTTTTGATCAAAACCCACCATGGATGTGACTTATCTCCACCAACAAACATATGAACATTTCCATCTATTTCAATCCAACTACACCCCGGGATTTTCTTGAACCCTTTCTCTTTCTGTATGACACGTGTACGTGCTGCATCATCGAATCTTTTTGCTGTGCTATACATATTAGATAAAATCACAAAGTTTCCACTACTTTCATGTCCAAGAATCTTAATCTTTCTTGAAATTTCTTCGCCTAAATTGAAATCTTTATGAATTCTACAAGCACCAAGAAGTGCACTCCAGATACGAACATCGGGTGTTAATGGCATTTCAAGAATGAACTCATGAGCCTCACTTACAAGTCCTGCTCTCCCCAAAAGATCAACCATACATAAACAATGTTCGATTTTTGGTGATATTTGAAACTTTTCATTCATGGAATAATATAAATCTTTACCTTTTTCAACAAGTCTCGAATGACTACAAGCCGATAAAACACAAATAAAAGTCACCCCATCAGGATTAAAACCATCTTTTAACATATTTTCAAATAATGTAATTGCTTCAAACCCTAAACCATGTATACCATAACCAAAAATCATAGCATTCCATGAGATTACATCGCGTGTATTCATTCGATCAAAAACTAACCTTCCTAGATTTATTTTTCCACATTTTGAATACATATCGATAATAGCATTACAAACTTTAGTTGATTTTGTAAACCCTTGTGTTATTGCATATCCATGTCCACATGCTCCATGTTTTAAAGCTGCTAAATGAGAACATGTAGGAAAGAATCCAATCATGGTTTCCATATCAGGGTTGATTCTTAATTTCTTCATCTTTTCAAACATGTTAAACGCGATTCCAGCATCACCATTTTGGACACAACCAGAGATGATGGAATTGAAGGAAACCGTGTCTTTGAATTCCATTTCATAGAAGAATCTCATTGTGTCTTGTAAAATCCCACATTTTGAGTAGAGTGAAAGCAAGGTGTTACTGATTGTTAAATGAGAAATGAAACCTAATTTGATTGAATAACCATGTATACACCTTCCTGTTTTAATGTTACTAAGATTAGCACAAGCACGAAGAATGGTGGATAGTGTAACTGGAGATATGTTGCCATTGTTGTTTACTATTGCTTGGTTGAAAAGCTTCAATGCCTCCATGGATGAATCTTTTGCAACACATGCTGTTATCATAGCACTCCAAGTTACCTCATTTTTGACATTGATTGTGTCAAAAACTCTTCTTGTGTAATCAAGGTGTTCACATTTGGCATACATGTCTAGTAAACCAGTTCCAACAACTACATTGTTATTGAATCTATTCCTTATAGAAAACCCATGTATTGCTTTTCCTTGCATCAACTCACTAGCTTCCCCAATAGCTGGAAGAATGGCGACAATGGTGGATGAATTAGGTCTTAATCCCGCATCCTGCATTTCCTCAATCAATTTCATTGTTTTTTGGTACATTCCATGAAGAGAACTTCCTGCAATCATTGCATTCCACGCCACCACATCTCTGTTAGACATTTTATCAAACACCTGGCGTGCGTCTTCTAATAACCCGCATTTTGCGTAAAAATCTACCAACGCAGTGCAAACGTAAACATCGTCGTCAAGAAACTCACTTTTCACGCGATCATGTATCGTTTTACCGAGTTCTATATCCTGTATAGCGGAACATGCTTTCAAAGCAAATGGGTAAGTGTATTTATTGGGTGTGACCCCGGATTGTGTCATTTCAAGATACAGATTGATGGCATGGTCGAAGGGTCCTTCCCAAGCATACGCTCTGATCAATTGGTTCCATAACAAGACGTTGTTCTTTCTTTCTGGGTAAGGAATTTTATCGAACACTCTGTGAGCAAGATGAAGATGGTGAAACGAAATGTAGACGCGGGTGAGTTTGTCCAGAATAATGGAGCTGTAATTGAGATTTTGCTTGAGGAAATGCTGATGAATTGTCTTGGCATTCGCAAGTGACCTTGATTTAATTGAACTTTCTAAAATATGTAGGTAGAAGGTTGTGTTAGTTATGGAAGTTCTGCCTACAGCCGTTGCCATTGAATATAACTGGACCTGCAGTCAGTAGAGTTTTATTGCTTGTCCGAGACCATTTTTCTTAAAAATAAAATAAAATAAATAAATAAATAAACCAATTAGACGAACGGGGTGGACAACGCGTTAGCCACGTAAGATACGCCCTTAACGCCGCCATCACGGAGAACACCGTCCGAGGTGCGCATTAAGGCGCATTACGCCATTCGATGTTACCACGATAACAAGCCATAACGTGTAATTTTCGACTGTTTCAATTTCTTTCCCGTTGAAAAACGGTAACAATACCGTTGTATACGGTGGAATTGTAAAAAAAAAAAAAAAAATTTACGTCTTCAATTTACTTTATATATATATATATATATATATATATATATATATATATATATATATATATATATATATATATATATATATATATATATATATATATATCATTTTACCTCTTTATCTCTATATATCTATATCTATATCTATCTCTATTTCATTCAAAACAAAATTACCCTCTATGGATCAAAACCCGAATACCCCTCCTCCGAAGACAAACACATCCACTCCATTGGGTTTTGCGGGATACGAGAGATACATGAACCTTCTAAACTTTCAAAAACTCACCACAAATTCCATATTCCGATAATTTTTTCAATACCGTCTCACCCCAATACAATTCCCTACCTCACCATTTATGCAACAAAATGCAAACATACAACAAAACCTTTTTCACACATTCGGTTCCATCCGCCAAACAGTCACAAAACCCACACCCACGCAAGAACCCGTTGTCGAGACGCAAGTTGGCGGTAGTCAGAGAGCATCAGGAAAAAAAGGGAGACCAAAAAAGAAAGGGAAAGAGGTCGTTGTCGGGACGGATGAAACAGAAGCACCTCCAACATGGTGGACACCGGATGAAAAGCATGCGTTGGCGGTAGATTGGTGCGGTACTTCAAAACAACCAACCATGGTATGAAGAGAGTTCCTTTTTGGGACACCGTAATCGTCAAATTCCGCATGATTTTGAACAAAGGTGACACATATCGCAATAATGATATGCTTAGTGGAAAATGGACTCAAATTTAGCCGGAAGTGCACCAAATTCAATTCCATATACAACAAACTTTCTTCGCAACGTCAAAATGGTGTCAATGATTTCGATGTGTTTAGAGCCGCGAGGGAGGAATATCACTTGCAAATGGGGCACGTATTTGAGTATGAAAAAAGTACGGGAGATAGTGAGGAAAGATCCAAAATGGATGAAAATGCCAACATCATCGAAACAACAATCGAAGAGGTCTCGTGGTTCGGGTTCGGTTGACGTTTCCGACGGACACACGAACATCGACCTCAACGCGAACACCGATGAGATCCCGAACGAGTTCGACGACATCGAGGAAATCTCTCCGCCACGACGACCGGTGGGGCGCGACAAAGCGAAGCGAGCTCAATGACATGCGGAGGAGAATGAAAGTCGGCTTCGAGACAACGAGGACATGAAAAAAAATTCGACGCGCACACGAAAATCACAAATAAAAGATACGAATTGCAACGGGAGCATTTGGAATTCCTTCGTCACGAAGCCCAAGAAGATCGTATATCGAAGGATTTGGCAATTCTTATGATCGAATAATAGTATGTCGGTGTTTTTTTTTTTTTTAATTATTATGACTATCGTGTGTTTTTTTTTCAATGTTTTTTTTTTTAGTTTGTAATTTTGTTTTTTGTTAATTTATATGTTTTTTTATAAATATATGACATATATTAAAAAAATAAAACGAATTAGAATATATGAAGTAAATAAAAAAAATAAAACAAATTAGAATAATAGAAATTAAAAACATCCAAAAAAATAAAAAAAAGAAATATAAAACAATATGTGTTATCCGATGTTATTTGTGTTGCCCATTTCCACTTTTGGTTTATAACACCAAATTGTGACTAGGTTGATGAGGTGGACAATTTGGGTGTGATAACATGTTGTCCACACCTAGTAGTCTTAAAGAAGACTCAGTTGTTATGTTTTGATTTAGATAAAAATATAAAATCGGTTCATGTGATTTGTAAAAAATTTATATATAGCTATGTTTTGATTTAGATAAAAAAAATGTAAAATGGTTATGTGATTTGTAAAAAATTTATAGATACTTATGTTTTGATTTTGATAAAAAATGTAAAATGATTATTTGTAAAACTGTATATAACTATGTTCTGATTTAGATAAAAATATAAAATTGGTTGATGTGATTTGTAAAAATTTATAGAAATGATTTAAGAAACTTTCAATTTTAATAAATGTTCTAAATAACATAAAACATGCATTTTGCGACAATATCAAGTCTAAGTTTTTACGAGCTTTGATGAGTTAAGTCGTTTGTAAGACGTGACTTAAGACGATAATTTTGTATATAATTAATTTGTTTAAGACGGTATTTTGTTAAAACTTAACGACAAATACAAGCCTTGGAGCCACGATGAAACCATTGCGAGCTTTTTAGAATCTTGATAAAACGTCTAAAAAAATTGGTCATTACAATTATGAAATACCTATTTTAATTTTATTATTTCTTTTTCACATTTTTTTCATATATATATATATATATATATATATATATATATATATATATATATATATATATATATATATATATATATATATATATATATATATATATATATCTTATTAAAGAGACAAATCAAGTCAATATGTTTCAAAATAGACTTAATGGAATGATTAATTATAATAATTGTCGATGCAAGAACATCATCTTCCATGTTATGTTATTCACATTTCATTCTCTTTTATTTCCGATTTTCTTATATAGATTGTTCAAAAATAAAGAAGAAGGTTGTAGCCATTTGAGGTTTAAAAAAAGCTTTCAATGATGAAATATGGCGTGGAATCGAATATCATTGTAGTGTTCGATTAAATCGGATGAGCATATTATAGATGTTGAAAGTTGCAAAAAAGTGTTGCAATCTGGTTTATAAATGCTAGTAGAAGCTGATTGAAATGTTGTTACACTCAACAAAATTAAAATGACAAATGGGTTATGTTTTGTGCGTCACTTGCTTCTCTATAACCAAGATTCACTTTTACGTTTTTGTTTCCTTTAATTGTTCTATGCTTCAAAAGTGTTTTTTTTTTCTTCACAATTGGGTATTAAAATATTATTTTTCTATCTGCGGCATAAAAAAACACACATTAAAAAATGTTGTTAGATCATCTGTTATATTCACCACATACAATATACGTGGTGGGTGCCACATCAGTGCCACATTCTCCTACCACTAACATTAGATACCTACTACTAACACACTACTCCACCTCATTTTTTTATTTAAATTTAATTCAAAAACACATTAAAATCATTTTTTTAATACTAGTTTTTTCCATTAAATTAAAATACCAAATTACATTAAATAAAAACTACATTAATTGAAATAAAAAAAAAAATTACATTACTTAAAATAAAAAAACATTAAAAAAAACTAAAAATTCCAACCATAAATAAAATAAACTACCTTATACGCCTACGTCGGGCTCGAACCGACTCTTTCATCGCTTGGAAAAGTTCCAAATCTTCGCCCGTGAGGTCGACTGTTTTCATTTTCAAGATTTTCATATCGGTTTTTGTTTCGAGCGCCGCTTGTGCCTCTTGAAATGATGATTATGCTTCGATCATTTTTTGTTTCATCCAAGTCATCACCTCGGCCTTTGTTTCTTGAAGTAGCACATATCGATCAAATTTATCGCCAAACATATCCATAACACTAGAATTTGAAAATGTTGATGCCGCTTTTTTTGCTTTACGTCTTCCAACGGGCCGATGAAGAGGTTGGTCGTTTTCAAGATCTAGCGGATCGTCGTTGTTGTCGATGTGTGTTCGGCCGTTGGATTATTGAGAAGTTGCATTAGAGTTTCTCGAACGCTTTGAACCGGAAGATTGTGAAGTACCTTCCGTTTGCTCTTTCCATTTTGGGGCGTCTTTCAATTTTAACCACGGTTTCATATACGGAAAAACTTTGTGTGTTGGCGTTGTTTTCTCAAATTGGTCGATGGCTGCCTTGAAAACATCAAAATCGTTCGAGCCGCTTTTGCATATGTTTAGGAGATTGTTGTAGATTCCTCCAAACTCGGTGAATTTTAGTCGAATATCTCGTCATTTCGACGTAATTTGATCGGTGTTTCGACTTTCACTTTCCATTAACTCATAGAAAATGGCTCGAACTTTCTCCCATAAACTTATATAAGGCTGACTATCCCCTACAATTGGATCTTCGGAAGCCGCCAACCATGTATCTGTTAACTTTTCTTCTTCTTTTGTCCATGGAACCCTTTCTTGGACGGTAGTGGGTCGGGTTGGTTTTTTCCCTTTTTTTTCTTTTTTGGTTGAAGTGGTGGTGAAGGTTGCATTTCGCAACAAAATCCGGTGAAAGTGGTGGTTCTAAGCTTGGTGGTTATGAAATTGGAGGTTGTTGTTTTTGTGATGATTGTTGTTGGAGTTGTAGTTGTTGAAATTGTTGAAATTGCTAGTATTGTTGTGAAATTTGTTGTTGTTGGAAAGACGGACAAGATTGATATTGCTATTGGAAAAGTGGTGTTTGTTGAATAAGGAACCGGTTTGAAGTAGATTGAGAAAACCGCCTTGAGGTGACTTCATAGTCGGGAATTGACGAGGTGTTGTATCTAACGCAAAAAGCGTTATCGAGTTTGCGATTTATGTAATTTGGAGGCGTATTTTGCTTGGGATCCATGGTTTTTGGTTGTGAATATTTAGTATGTAGATTGTGTATAGAGATAGAGAAGAATGGTGTAAAAAATAAATAGTAAAAATGTTGTATTTATAGGTAAATAAATTGTTTAATTTGTTTTTAAGAAACTAGCCGTTCAACGGCTAATGTAACGTTCAAATCGTGAGCTGCAATTTGATTGGTCGTGCGAGTCCGTTGTCCCGAACATGAGTGACCACAAAAACGAGCCACCACGAAACAACGGGGTGGTGTGCACGCTCGTTGTTCGTGGCCAGCTCGACCACGAACCTCATCGTTATAGGTATATCATTTGAGCGTATATTGGTTCGTCTTTGTTATAGTGTTTGAGAAGTATTAGTTGTCGTAATTTTTATTGTCATAACTATGTTCATCACCTTATTCTCAATAACCAAGAAGACTCGATCGTCATCTATGATTGGGTGTTGCAATGTTGCTTAAGCCACCATAACCATTGGTTAAGTCAACATCTCTAAACTTCTATTTTTTTTGGAATCGACAGTATGAATTTTTGTTTATGTTAATTTTTAATCATTGTTATAAATGAAGAGAATAAAAAACGAATAAAAAATATATATAGTTAAATTATATATTTTACATTCCAATTCATTCGATGGACTTAAAACCAATGGGAAATCAACAAATTATTCCATTTCATTACATGTTAATCAAACATGTTAAATAATATTGTTCAAAATGATTTCAATTTTATATATTATTATTTCATAATTAATAATTAACGTTAATGATATACTTATTTCCAAAACATATATTTGTCAAAAGAATAATTTTATAGTACAATATTATTTTTGGATTTACAATTTTTTTAATTATGCTCAATTAATATAAAATTTTCAACTACTTCATATTTAATATGATTATTTACTATTAATTAATTAGTTGTTCAGTAGGTTTTAATTAACTTAAAACTTTAATGACTTTTCTATTTCTAACTAATACTATAAAAAATTAAATATCTTTTTAATTTTTCTTCCTATCTATCTCCCTACCATTTTAGATGATAACAAATATAATAAAAATTGTTAATATTATTAAAAAAAATTATATATCATCCTATATTTTATTCATACTTATCTTCGTACTCCTATAAAATAATGACATGTGTAATCCACAATTCTCTCTCTTAATATCATTTCTTAATTTTGACAGTTGCCTTAATCTAGCGAGTAGGAAGATTTGTATCAAGTAAGAAAAAGTAGGAGAACATTTGTAGTTGGTGGTTTGGATGTATTGGCTGCCGTAGGATGCTAAGTGCCAAGTGAAGACTTGTACACACTCAAGGATCCTAGTTAACATATAGTAGTACATATATGTATCCAATTAGTCTTTAAACAACTAATTAACAAAGTTAAGACATCCTAGGACATGATAAACACTTTATATAAGTGTTATAAGTGCTAAGGAGTGCATCTAAGTGTTGTAGAACAAGGCCCTTGGGTTTAGGGTTCAAAAGAACCCCTTTCATGAGTTTACTCTTTAATGACCATAACTCATTGAGTTTACGGTCGCAAACCCTTGAGTTTACGGCCGTAAGCTCATAATCCCTTGACCATTTGTTGATTTGAAGTCCTAGAAGTCATTTTGAAGCATCCTAACTCCAAGTCTAAGCCTTAGGAAGTGATTAGGGCAACAATTCACTCCTAAATGGAGTTTACGGCCCATGGACCATTTCTCCATGTGTTTGCTGCCGTAAACTCCTATGGACCATGGTATTTTGATGTTTTCAAGTCTTAAACACTTCAAGGTAAAAGTCTAGGCAAGTTTCTAGGCATAAGGAAGGAATATTGTGCATCATAACACACTTTGGGATGTTTACGGTTTTGGGAGATCCCCAAACCGTAAACACATATAAATGGGGTATTTTGGTGATTTTTATGTGCTAAACACATCAAGGGAAGGTTCCATACTCGTTTCTAAGCATAAGGAAAGAGTTAGGAGCACTTTGGCACCCAAATTAGGGTTTACGATCCAAGAAGATCTTGGGCCGTAAACTCCTTTTGCTTATGATTCTTGAGTGTTTTCAATGATATCTAAGCATGTAATACACTTTAATACACTTTAGGTTTGAAGTACTTACAATTTGGGATGAACGGTTGAAGATCCTTAGGAGAGAATTCGGGTTTTCTCTAGTTGAAATGAAAGAAATGAACTAAAAATGGCTAAGTGCCATATATATAGTACATGGAGTTTTGGTCCAAAAATATCATTTGAGCCGTAAACTCCAAACTCTTGGAGTTTTGAAACTTTTAAGATGCACAAAATACTCTAGGGCATACTCTCTCCTGATATCTCCTAAAGTGTTGATCTGACTTCTATTGAAGCGAAGGGTTGTACAGAATAGAAAATTTCGGGTTATCACACTATGAATCAATTTGTTGTATAACAAATTCAAGTGGAATTTCCCATTATTGAAATGTTAAAATTGAACATTTTAGGAGGTGTTCCAATGATTAAATATTTTAACACTAAGTCAATTTAGTTCCAAAATTTCCTAAACTTTGTATTTCAGTTTATTGAAGTCAAAGATGTTAAGATAATTTTTTTTGAATTTTTGATCTGTCTAACTATTTTTCACCATTTTAATTCCTTGAATAATCATAAAATCATGGAAAAATACTAAAGAATTAATAAAAATTACCAAACTTCCTATTATGGTTCTAACTGTATTAAAAGACTTCCAGATACTTTTTCATGGATTATAGACATGTATAACAATTTTTCTTATATTTAATTCTCTAAATAGATAAAAATTCATGAAAAATAACAACCAGTTAAGAAAATTCTGCAAACTTTGTACATCATGGATATGCAACATATATAATCTGGAAAAAAAATATAAAAATGTATTATCAAACAGTTTAACATGATTTTTTGGATTTTTGTGTATTTATTCCATCAAAATAGAGATAAATATAAAAAAGTTTCAAAAATTCCCCAAACTTTTTGTACTAGTGTTATTAGACATATAAAAGTTGAAAAAATATATAAAAGTTGGTTTCCAAACAATTTAAATATTTTTCTTTTTTTATTTACTGAAATAAACATTAATTTGGGAATAATTATTAAACAATTAATGAAAATTACCAAACTTTTAGTAAACTTCATATACAATGTATATAATTTGGGAAAAATACTGAAATTGGTTTTCAAATAGTGTAACCCGATTTTATGATTTCCGCTTGTTTAATTTAGTAAACATGAAGATAATTAGAAATCTGTATGTAACATTTCCCAAACTTGGTGTTCCATTTTTATTAAACATATATCATCTGGGAAAAATGACAAATGTGATTTTCATATATAAGAGTGATTTTCATAATTTATGTGTACTTAATAAATAAAATTTTGAATAAATAGTAAACATTTAGGATAATTCCTGGAAATTTGTTTAAAATTATTTGATGTTGTATATAATATGGGAAAATATCAAGAGTCATTTGTAAACAGTGGAGTCCGATTTTTGGATTTATAAGTGTTTAATCTTAGAAAAATAGAACAAAAATAGCATACAGAAGAGAATAATCATCCAACTTTTTATATGTCATCCTAATGTAATACAAGATCGTCCGGTAAAATTGAATGAACTTTGGATGAATAAAACTATTTTTCCCGATTTTAGTTCATTATATACTAAAAAATCGTGGAAAAATATAAATACATTATGAAAAATCCTCAAAATATTTTTCTGAGTATTAAACATTGCCTAGAAGAAGCAAAAATTATTAAACGCTCTTTTAATATCTCGAAACTTGGTTTTATGATTTATCTGATTTAATCATAAAAGAAATTAAAAATCATAGAAAACATTAACAAAAATTGATGAAACTTCATGAGAGATGTTTATTAACTTTAAGGGTTATCCCCCATGATGGTTGAAAGGAACTTTGTAGACATCATAAAAAATTTGACCGATAGAGATAAAGTTTCCTTTCAGACCTTCTATATAAATACATCCTTCAACTCAATCGTCATGCACTCAAAAGTTCCAACACACGTAACATCTCTTCTACTATTGTCATCAAAAGTCACCATTGGACCATCTTTCTCTGCAAATTTGTTAGGAAAGACTTGTAACCGGTTAAGTGTCTAGGACTTCCACTGTCTAAATACCAAGTTTGACCAAGATTTCTACTTATTCCTTTAACAGCGTGAGAACCATCAGCGTCACAAATTCCATTAGGGGAATCATTTACAAGAGCCAAGAGACCCTTAACGTTTAGTGCCTCATCTTCAGATGTCTCCTCTTCATCCATCCATTCTTCATGGTCCTCTTGTTTTGCAATGAAAGCTTTTGGAAGAGAGATGCTTTCTTTTTTCATATGAGCCACCAACTTCTTGTACAAAACTTCATAGTTCTCAAGACTCTAGGCTTCTTTCTTCTCCTTACAATCCCCAACAAAATGGTCAGGGATCCCACAATTAAAGCTATTACATGAGGTTTTCTTCTCTGAAGTGGATCTTTTCGCTGAGCTGCTTCCCTTGACTTGAGCTCTTCTAACTCTGTTTGCTCTACTTTCTTTATAAAGCTTGACGATAAGTGCAGTGTTGGCGACAAGCTTATCAGTGAGATCTTTATCACTTTGTTCATCTTGATCTGAATTGTATGATTCGTTGATGGTCTTACTTGTTTCCTTTCGAGACACCAGTGCAACAGACTTTTCCTTGTTTGAGTCATTCATGATTTCTTTACGAAGAGCTTTGGTCTCTTCATAATTTCACAAATTACCGAACAAAGAATTCATATCCATGGAATTGATCTTCTTACCGTTCTTAAGAACATCAACGTGATGTTCCCATTTCTTTAGAACCAAATGTGATGAGTGCTTCATGATTCCCAGCCTGAGCATATCAGTAACCAAACAGTTAAACCTATTGAAGGTTTGGGTAACAGACTCACCTTGTTGAGCAAAGAAATGCTCATATCTCCGATTAAGATTATTGATGGTTGTAGCCTGAACTTCCATGGTGCCTTCATAAACCACTGTCAGTGTATCCATCATCTCTTGGGCTGATTCACAATTCTATATGAGATGATACACGTGGTATGGAAGAGAATTTCTAATAGAGACCCTAGTTTTCACATCAAGACTAAGTAGTTTCTTGTCATCGTCATTATTTGCCATGGGTTGGTACATAGGAACATGGGGACCTTTTTCAACAATAATTTTCATCTCATACTTAATGGTTTCAAGAACCACCATGGCCTTGGTTTTTTGCATGGTGAAGTTGTGTTCATCGAAGAGAGGAATTTTGTTGAGACCAAAGGATTGGAATTGCTTGAAATCGACTTGATAACTTGAGTGTATCACAAACCTATTCTGATACCAATTGAAGGATTGTGATGATCGGATACACTTCAAGTATGAAAAAGATACGTAAAACCAATCTAAGCAAAATAATTAACAGAAAGTAAATAACATAGAATTTCTCCAAATTGTTCCTTTCACAAAGAAAAAAGGTTTTGTATACACAAAGAAGACGCTCACAAAGACGATTGACACAAAGTCATGTTACACAACATTATGGTTTGCCTTAATGTTGAATATATATAGTAAGTTGTACATGTGTATCCCATGATTGACGGGATCATATCTAATGTATACTAAGAACCGATCTTATCATAAAGATACTGGATTTGTGATCTATTCTAACTTATATATATATATATATATATATATATATATATATATATATATATATATATATATATATATATATATATATATATATATATATATATCAGTAAATAATATACAAAGATTACACATAATAACTATACTAAGTGCTGAGGCTGGTAAACTTTATACGCTGGTGCTGTCGATGTCCAGAAGTTGACGCTGATAGATTAGCGTGTCATGTGTTTGAGTCATCAGATCATACGATGTGACCTTACATGAGAAATAGGATGTTACAGGAACTCACTAAGTTTTATGTTTATAATTGATGATTTAATGTTTTTCAGGTTATTCGTTGGAAGGGCGTGACGGGACGGTGCACTCACATCGATGATATTTGGGTTCCTCTCTTTTGTAATTCAACTCTGTTTAATCTTGTGGTTTTCAAACATGTGGATGTTACCTTATGTTTTTGAGTAAATGATTTTTAAATTCTTCACCTATTTTAAATGAAAAAAATTGGTTGAAATATGGGTCGTTACATGTTATTTTAGCAACTAAGGCAAATGTCTCCTCATAATCCATGCCACACTGTCGCGAATATCCTTTTGCAACAAGTATGGCCTTATACAGTTCAACTGAACCATCAGAATTGGTTTTAATATTGTAGAACCAACAACAACCCATCATATGCTAGAGGAATAAGATCCCATGTATGAGTCTAATGAAGAATTGTAAGCCCTTCAGGCATAGCATTTTTCTAGACAAATTAAATAAATCTTGGGAATATAATTGTTGAATAAATTACCCATGTAGTAACTTTGCCTCGTAAACATTGAACTTCACGACTTGAAATACACTTCAGTCATCATACTTGTGATGTGATCGGAACAACCTTATTACAAATAGTTAAACATTATAAAGTTTCATTGTTCCAATACATATACACATTGGCATAAACGAAACATATATATATATATATATATATATATATATATATATATGAAGAAGAACAAAAATAAAACCTCTTTGGACTAAGGGTGGAATTCCTATTGTGAAGAAACATATTTTTAATACACAAAAACATACCTGAAAACGGGCATCTACAGAAGAAAACTCATAAATGCAACTCAGAATTAGATTTGCATCAAAAAATCACTAAAACCAAAACCATATTGCACCCTTGTTAATCTACAGAAATTTGAATATTTTGAGTTTTCAATTAAAATTGAAAGCCTGTAAAAGGATTAATATGTAGTTTCCAAAATAAAGAAGTAAAATCAAGGGAGATATGTGACCTGATTTAGATCAAGAGATATAATTTTAGGAGAAGGGCATAACAGGTGCTCTAGTTTGAAAATTTCGGGCTAAAAAGACGCCTTTTTTTTTTTTTTTTTTTTTTACGGACAGTATGCCTATATGGCACCCTTTACCGGCAGTGAATACCACCCCATCCTTTTGTTTTACCGGCCGTGGAAGTTCACCCGTGGTAAAAATCAAAATTGTGCGAGTTGTGTGTGGGTTTTGTATGCGGTAAAAAAAATTCCACACCCTAACCATTTTTAAAAGTTGCAAAATGGCAAAGGTTGTAGGTGTCCATCCGTGAAAACAATATGACATCGTTTAGCCTAATAAAAGAGTTTTTTTTTTTTTTTTTATATATATAATTAAAGTAGGGAAGGGATTACCATATTAACTTATTGATTTCATAAAGGCCACCATTTGTTGTTGGAGTTGCCTCAAAGGCTACCAATTATTCTTGTTTCAACACACCATAATTAATGATCACATGAAAAAAAAACTATAAATATATCAATGTCTTTCATTTATTTTTTATTAGAACATTTTATTTTTTGTTTTTTCAACACACCATAATCAATTATCACAGAAAAACTACAAAGATAGCAATCTACTTTCATTTTTTTATTATAGCATTTAATTTTCGATTTTTTACGATACCATTGTATTTTCACACTTTTTCTTCTTAACGAACTATACTATGAAAAATCTACCCAGTTATCGGAATGGAAACTGCTTTTGTATTTGAATGACATTGCATAATTAGGAACAATTTTTAAAGTACAATGTTATAAGTAAGATGAAATGAAATTAGGACATTATAATAAGCATGTATATAAATAATCTTGTTATTGTATCTTCCATTTAACCCAAAAAATATGTTGCCATCTAGTACTAAGTAGATGTTATAAGAAGCAAATATACAAAAGTATGATCTTATATCTTGCATTTAACTCAAAAAATAGACAACCATTTTGTAACAAGTTGAATAACTACATGATAACCAAGACATCTAGTGGGTCACTATCTTCACAAATAGCACCAAGATGAAGCCATAACCGTGAGACAACCGATGAGTATATGATGCGATCCACCTGATAAATCACGTATTAGAAAATTAGCTAAAAAATAAATATAAGTTAGACTTCTCAAGGTACTTAATAAGAAAAACCCAAAATTACATTTTTGTAGTAGAAACTAGAATGAAATGAGAGTAAGATGCTATAATAAACTAGTGAACGGAAGTATGTTGCTATTTCTTGATGCTAGCCGTATGAAAAAAAATTAAAAGTACATTGTTATAACAACTAGATGTACCATGCTATAAAATATAACTAAATAAATTAGCTTGCTATTTCTTTCATTTAGCCTTAGTTTTGACATCCAATTCCACTGTTAAGGGAGTGATCCATCTTTAGGTTGGAGATGTAACATGCTACTAGTTGAAGCTTCTCATAAACTATATTTCAAAAGAGTCTTCGAACATTTTTTTCGGGTCTTACATGAAAAATCCTTTGTCTTATAAAAAATATGTTGATCTATATTGATTCAATAGCCTTAACCCACTAAATGTTGTTGGAACACCTGTACCTACAAAATACATGTAGTTCCACATGAAACATGTTCAGATAATTGTTAAAAGTAATCTATTAAACCCTAATGCATTTCGCAACTTACAAGTCACTAAAATATGAGAAATTCTAATCTCAAACCATATAAACACAAATATTAACTACCTTAATTTGAAAATTATAACATAAGTTAGGGATTTCACTGTCATTAAGGTCATAAGATTGGATTTGAATGCATACCTGTAATTTCAAACTTTCTCAATGGTTCTAACTAATTGAACTTATTATTTTCTTCCTCTAAAAAATCACAATGATATAAACTACAACTAATTATTATACATATTAATTTGGGTACTGTCTTATGAACATTGTCTGATATCAAGCTGACTCCAATACCACCATGTAACAAGTCGAAGTTGCATAGAATGCACCACCGACATCCTCTAATTAGATGTCTCCTCTACTCTACTTCTCATGTAGCCAGATTTCTTTTGCTCATTCAGTCCATAAATTTTCGTAGGATTTCAATCTTAATGTCGTTAATTTAGGTTCTGGTTGTGTTTTGGAATTTAGTAATAATGTTGATAGTAATGAAATGGGTGTTGACGTATTTGATTTTATAATTTCCGGTAAAGAATTCGATGAAGATGAAGATTGTGTAATATTTCTTTAGTATGCATAAAAGAGATATATGAGAGGATGGGGTTGGATCATGTAACCATAACTAATAAGAAAATGCAAAAGAAATGTAAAAAAGAAAGTAAAATGTCAAACTAATCCTTTCAACTTTTTCATGACCAAATCAATGGAAAATTCTTGATTTTGGACTTTCCGTACAAATTAGAAACTTTTTGGACCTTATCCATAGTTTTTGCGAAATCACAATGATCAATTTTATTTATTGATATTAATCAACTCTTACTTACAGTACAAGAATAGAGAGTATTAGCGGCGACATACGTCCCTGCTAAAACTCTGACATGTCGCCGCAAACGCTTTTAGTAGCAACACGTCGCCGCTAATGCCTCGTCCGTAATAGAGTCTCCGGCTCGCCACTAATACTTGTCGTGTCATAGTTAATGCATGTATGTACGTGTCATTTTTGAATTTTACATTTTTTATGAATTTATCTTGTTATATATCGGAACAAAAAATTTCAATTTACAAATTGGCACTAAAAGTAGTTTTTTTTAACAAAATTTTCTGAACCTTTTTAAAGTTTATTTTTTTAATTTACAAATTTTTTCTTGACCAACAAACCTACTTGTTAAACAAAGTTTTTAATTATATTTAGTTCATATCGGAGTTAAATACCAATTCATTATGAATCGATATGCAATAGTATATTTTTTAAAAAAAAATAGTAAGTTATATTTTTTATTGTACTATTTATCTTTGTACAATGTAGGATAGAATACGACCTAAACTATGAACCAAAATTCTTTTATTGTAAGAAGGTGAGAAATGTTCTTTTTAGGTGCAAGCCCATGTATGTAAGAAAATGAAGTTGAATAAAACTTCATAATTTCAATATGAAAATGAATGCTAGTCTGATTCACACTCGTCTAATTGTGTTCTAATTGCAATATATTTTCATTTCATGAAAACCAATATTGGGATCACAATAATACTCGTTATTACATCAATCACTAAATAAATCATGAATCAAAAGTCAAAACCAAAATTGAACCAACTAAGTGGAAACACAAACCATATCATGGGAAACAGGCTCAAACACAAAATGTTGAGGATCCGCATAAAGAAACATGACCGACGCAAAAGGTTCAATAGGCCGACCACCATTGACAATACACTTGTCATTCCCGATAGGTGCAAATACATTTGGATCAACATTCTCCACTGAGTGGAAATCTTTGCATGACACAGTAACGCCTTTTAGAGTACATTTGCAATTGTTTACAAACATCACTTGCCATTCTTGTACACCTTGAATTTGTCTAGGAGTCTTTGATGTCAACACAGTTAAGTCTTTAAGTTGACACTGACCATGGCCTATGTGAGAGAGAAAGAGAGTGAGAGGATAGAGGTTACATCATTAGAGTACATATAAAGAAAAGAAGAAGAGAAAAAATAAAACATTTTGTGATCATCATTAGTTGTACCTTTGACAAGAAGACTAAAGAGAATGATAGTAAGGAGTGACTCAAATGTGGATGCCATTGTTGCAAATTGTAATGAAAATGAAGCTCTCTTGTTTTAGTGAGTATAAAGTGTTGATTGTTTCCCTATTTATACACCTAAATGCATGATCTAGCATTTATAATATTGAAATCAGTTACTTAAAGAAAATCAGTTAAATATACATTAGTGTATTTATTGTAACTAGTTAAGAGATTTTTAATAAACCTTATAAAAGAAAATCAATCAAGTATCAGTTACAGTTGAGGAGCCAATCAAGTAGCTAGGGTTAACCCATATAAAATGATCTATCAAATTCTATACCTGGTTACATTCCCTAGAGTATCAGAGTTGAGAGTTGATCAAATGATTAATTATTCTGACATTTCCCAATTTTTTTATGAAAATGATGTGTTTGTTTCAAACATATTAACAGTGTTTGTGAATATATGATAAATGTTTAAGCACACGAGTTGATAAGATGACTAAATTTTTCCAATTGATTGCCAAAAGAATACCGACAACCAAATTTGTTGCTAATTTGCTGACGACATAGAATAACCCATGGAAGCCGATTTCTGCCCGCACTTTTAGTGACGGACCGTTGAGAATCTAAATGATTTAAAAAAAAAGTAAAAACTGATAATATTACAGTGTGTTTTGTAAAAAATATTAAAGAAAACTCATTACATTAAACCTATAATAATATTGATATTCAACCACAAAACTAATATAATTACAATAAAACTAATAAACATGGTCTAATGTATTAAAAAAGTATCAAATACATTACTAAGTGTTACAAACATAAAATTAAAGATTATATGGTGAATTACCATACTCACTCATGGATTTTATAAATGCCGCCAGTTGTTGTTGAAGTTGCCTCAAACGCCCCCAATTATTCTTGTTTCAACACACCATAATCAATGATCACAAAAAATACAAACATAACAATGTACTTTCATTTATTTGTTTATTATAGCATCTTATTTTCATTTTTTCTACCACATCAAAGTATTTTTCAAGTTCTTACTTAATAGCAAAATATACTTTGAAAATTCTATCCAATTATAGGGATGAAAATTGCTTTTTATTTGAATGATATTGTCATAACTAGGAACATTTTTGAAAGTACAATGCTATAAGTAACATGAAATGAAATTTGGAAATTATAATCAACATGTATATGAAATTATTTTTGTTCTATCTTGCATTTTACCCAAAAAAGTATGTTGTCATCCGGTAATAAGTAGATGTTATAAGAAACAAATATATAAAAGTATGATCATATATCTAGCATTTAACCCAAAAAATAACAATTTGGTAATAAGTGGCATATCTGCCTGATAAACAAAGATATTCATTTGGTCATTGTGTTCACAAAGAGTACCTGGATGAAGCCATAACTGCAAGGATACACAATTGATAAGTGTAGAACGCGATCCACCTGATTAATCATGTATTAGAAAATTAACCAAAAAGTAAATATAAGTTAGACTTTTCACGATACTTAATAAGAACAACTCAAAATTACATTTTTGTAGTAGAATGAGAAAGAAATGAAACTAATAAGTTAAAATGAATGAGTGAACAAAAGTATGTTGCTATTTCTTACTGCTAGCCCTAAGAAAAAGAATTGAAAGTACATTGTTATAACAACTAGAAGTGTCATGCTATAGCATACAACTAAATAAAGTACCCTGTTATTTCTTTCATTTATCCTTAGTTTTGACATCTAACTACACATGTGATAAAGGTCTAGTTTTAGGCCGAAGATGTATTGTACTACTAGTTGAAGCTTCTCATAATCTATATTCCGAAAGAGTCTTCAAACGTTTTGTTTGGGTCTGATATTATAAATCCTCTTTCTTATAAAAGAACATGTTAATTTTTATTGATTTGAAACCCTTAACCAATTGAATGTTTTTGGTACTCCTGGTCCTACAAAATACATGTAATTCCACATGAAACATGTTCAAATAATTGTTAAAAGTAATCCATTCAACCCTAGTGCATTTTGCAACTTACATGGAATTAAAATATGAGGAATTTTAACCTCAAAAAATATTAACATATATATTAACTAGCTCAATTTTAAAATTTTAGTATAAGTTAGGTGTTCGACTATCATTAAGGTCATTACAATGGATTTGAATGCACGCATGTAATTTCAAACTTTCTCAATGGTTCAACTAATTGAATGCTTATTATTTCCTTCCTCTAAAAAATCATAATATTATAAACTACACTTAATTATTATACATGTTAATTTATGTGTCGACTTATAAACAGTTCTTGGTATAGCCCACTCCGTTTCAAGCCATAGTTGCATTGCATGAACATCCATCATCCTCTAATCGAATGTCTCATCTAATGTACTTCTCATGTTATTGGATTTATTTTGCTCATTCAGTCCATAAATTTGTGTTTTCCATCCACGTCTTTTCCACCGTCTTTTCCCCCCTCAATTAACCATCATCAGATGTCAATTATTAATGAAATATGTCTGGAATTCTTGTTGTTTTCCCTCCACCTGCTTCATTATGGTTTTTAAAGGATGATTGAATTCATTGCAGATTTCACTAATAGATCAAACATTTATACAAGTACAATAGAAAATACGAAAAGGATAATATAAAATTTTCAAAAATATACAAAGATAATATTCTATCTAATATCCCCTCGTAGTTGGATCAGGATCTTTATGGATGTTTAAACTGGTATAAAAGCGTTCGAACAAAACTCGTAGAAGGCATTTGTCAAGATATCTGTGTATTGATATCCGGAAGGAACGTGTAGAACCCGACCAATGCGGATTGGAACTTTCTCGAGTATGAAATTGATGTCAAGATGATGTCCGGAAGGAACGTGTAGAACCCGAACAATGCCAATTTGAACTTTCTTGAGTATGAAATTGATGTCAATTTCAATATGTTTATTACACTAATGATTAAACGGGTTCTCAGATAGGTATACTGTAGGAACATTATCACAATATATGAGAGTTGCAACGCGGATGTTGATACTTAGTTCACCTAGAAGATTTCTAATCCATGTTGTTTCGGAAATGACATTGGCAACCCCTTTATATTCAGCTTCATCGCTAGATCTTGATATTGTGGGTTCTCGTTTGGATGACAAATATTTGAGGTTTTCGCCTAAAAGTACAAAGTAGTTAGATGTTGAAGGCCATGAGTCAGGGCAACCCCCAATTTTGCATCGGTATATGTAGTAAGTTTCAGAGACTTATTGACGTGATGATGTAGACCAAAGTGAATAGTTCCTTTAATGTATTGAAGGATTCTCTTGAGGACTGAAAATGTCGTTCTCGTGGAGCATGCATGAGCAAGCAAACCTGTTATTGGCGAGTGAGTGTGAGGTATTAGAGTGCTCCCGTAAGGTTGCGGTATCTGATACCATCAATTAAAAGTGGTCCTTTAGTGGCACCGAGTTTAGATCTCGTATCGATGGAAGTGTTCATTGGTTTTCATGCAGACATATTGGTGCGTTCTAAAATTTCTTTGGCATACTATGATTGTGACAAGAATACACCTGTGGCAGAAAGTGTGGCAGTGATGCCGAGATAATATTACAATGCGTCCAAACCAGTCATTGCAAATTTAGTGTACAATGTGTTGATAATCTGTTTTAGTAACGTGGCATCGAAGATTGTTAAGAGGATATTATCCACATACAACAGTAAGTACGCAACAGTTTTACCCTTGTTATAAATCAATGTTTTGAAAACCGGACCGGACATCGAACCGGCCGTCTTACCGGTTCGATGGTTCAATTGGTTCGACTGGTCGAACCGGTCCCAAAAACCAGATGAACCGGATAACGTTATATATATATATATATATATATACACACACACGATTTAAAATAAAACAACACATTTAAGTTTTAATATATGTTCTAATATATTAACTAATAAAACATCAGGATTTATGTTCTAGTAATTTTATACATCCTTCTAAAAATAATAATGATATTAAGTTATATGTTAATGTGGAAGAGGAATATTCATGGAGTATTAGTGATTGTTTTATGTTGAAGACAACCATCTCACATATCCCACATTGGCCAAAACACAAAAGTAAGTGGGATTGGAAGTTCTATAAAAAGAGTGGTTCACCAAGGAATTGAAAAAAAGCCAAGCGTGGACTTTAGTATAAAATCATGGGTCCCTTTGGATTTTTTTTTAATTAAAAACCACTGGTTTTTCTGGTTTGACCAAACCGGTTTTCACCGGTTTTTGGTTGAACCGCCGGTTTTTTCTGGTTTGATTTACAAGCGGTTTTTAAGCTTTAAAAAACCGGAACCATGGCCGGTTCCTGGTTGAACTGGTCGGACTGGCCGGTCCGGTTCGGTTTTCAAAACCATCTTATAAATTAATAACAAGTGGTCGCAAATGTTACACATAAACCCCATTTAGATGATGAAGCTTGCAAATCGGGTGTACCAGGACTGTAGGGCTTCTTTAAGTCCCTATAGAGACTTGAGTAGGTGACAAACAAGGTGGGGTATATTTCGATCAATGAACCCCAATGGTAGGTGTATGAAGACTATTTCATTAAGATCCCCGTGTAAGAAGGCGTTTTTCACGTCAAGGTGATTGATAGGCTAAGAGTGGGAGATGGCTAGGATGGGTATTGTATGAATTGTTTTTGGCTTCATGATGGGGCTAAATCTGCCATCATAATCTATTCCAACTTTTTGTGACAACCCGTTAACGACTAATCGGACTTCGTATTTTTCAAGTGTTCCATCGACTTGGTATTTGTGATGGTATAGCCACATGTATTAGATGATGTTTTTGTCGATGGGACGTGGTACAAGATCCCATGTATGGTCTTTTATAAGAGCTTGATACTCACATCTCATATAATTTTTCCAATTTGGGTTATGACGGGCTAAATGCGTTGATTTCGGTATAGGTAAGATAGATGGTGCAGAGATGATGTGGAGGTTCATAGGTTATCGAGATTTAAAGATGATATGTTGGGATCGGTTGGCCATGACATGGAAAGAGGTGGGAGCAAAACAGTTTGTAGGAGCTGAGGTTGGGATGTCATGAGCTGGGGAAGCATGTGGTTTGGGTTAGGTGTTTGGATTAGAGGGTGGGGATTATGTTCGGATGGGTTGGGTGGTAGGGGTGGTGAGGTAAAGATGAAGGGTGAGATGACAGATGTATCATCTGTATGAGGGGTGGTATTTGTGTGTTTGGTTTTATAGGGAAACATTGATTCGTCAAAAGTGACATGGTGGGACAATAGGATGTGTCTCATACTGACGTCAAGACAACGATATTCATGGTAATTTGTAAAATCCCAAAAACTCAGGCTAAAATTTTCATTTTTAAAGTAATATAAAAACCATTTTTAATGAACTTACATTCTGGATAAATCATTTTTTCATAAACCATTATTCCAAAATCATAGTTATAATGGAGACAGTACGGAATCACGAATCATAAAGCTACTGATGTGTGTGTACAGTCAGTCTTTGCGATCTGATGAGTACCTGCTAAATAATTAATCCACAACTGTAAGCACAATGCTTAGTGAGTTACTCAAATATGTCATACAACACAACATATAAGAACATCCTTAGAAATATCAGTAGTTCTGAATATTACATACAACACAATATATAACAACTATCGGTTCTCAGCAACCCTAGCGACTATCAACAACCATAGTGGGATAACAACATGACATGTGGACTAATAGCACACCTTACGGGTTATCAGCAACCCTGTGGACTACCAGCAGTCCCATGGAGTTACAACAGTCTAGGAATTATCAGCAACTCCATTCCCATATAACAAAAATCTACAGCTAAGACCTAGCTAGTCAACGTATACTACCACACAAGAAAGTATACTGAGAGGAATCACCTCGCGAATAACAAATAACACCCAACAGATCATACATCGGGTAGAGAGGTACAATGAGACACCTAAATACAACAAAAAGTAGCCTCTCAGTCTACACTCCAAACCCCCTAAATTGACCAAAAGTCAACCATGGTCAAATTCAACATGAGTAGGTCTCCATGTTGTGGCCACCCATAAGCTACATCGTGGGTACTAAAAGACAAAACAATCAAGCTGATTAGTTGATTCCCAAGCCGTGGCCACCCATTGGTCACACTGTGGCAATATCCTGATAAAACGAGCACAAAAACACCAGTTGCCATGTTGTGGCAACAGGTAGCCACAATGTGGACGCTAGGCACCAACAACTTAATGTATTAAGTGGCTATTCCTCAATTCCAAAAGCCATAAAGCTCACTTCTGGTTTATCTCATTGTCTTGATGGATAAAATTTCCATCATTATCCATTAATTCATCCCACAATTACAAGACCAAGGTATGGCTCCACTCTATAAGCCATGCAAGCCATTTTTCCAGGCAACCCCATGGTCCAAAAGCTAACAATGCACTCAATGGTTCTGGAGCTCCCTCAAAACTCCAAGAAAAAGAAGATTTGGGACTAAAAGCTCATAAAATGATCTAGAACTAGATCTAGAGAAATAATGAGAAAGGTAGAGACTTTTTACCTCCAACAAGCCAGAAATTAGATGAAGATGATTGATCTAAGTTGAAACGACACTCACAAGAAATACGAAGAGCTCTTTCTTCCTTCAACCTTCACAAGAATGAAGCTCAAGCACTCAAAATACACAAATGGAGCATAAGGTTTGGATGGGGTTTGATCTCAGAGGGTGGAGGCTGCCAAATGAGGCAACCCTAGGAGTTAGTGACCTTAGATAGGGCACCGATCCCAAAATTAGGGTTTTAGGTCCAAAACTGTTGTTACGCCATGGCAATCAAAATGTCATGGTGTGGCCTTTTGAATGACCCATAAAGTATAAAACATGAAAAGTATAAGTACTTACATTAATTATGTGCATGTGAGTGTGCTTGTTCTTGTGTCTGTGTATAATTTATGTGTATTTTTTTATGTCATGTAACTTTATATTATTAAGTATTTGTTGTACTTAGATAATATGCCGATACTCATAAATCATCGTGCGTATATTCAAGCTACATACAGTCCTATTTCAACTCGTATGAGTATCTGTTACATAAAAATCCCATTTCAATTCTATACGAGGAAGGACATCATATAAATCCTATTTCAATTCTATACGAGGGTTGTAGCTAGTAACCACATGCGGGAATGTCAATTCGTATATATCTATACACAAGATTCCATGCTTATTTATTATTAACGATTATAGTAACAAAGTTATTTACTGAGTTTTTGTTCTTAGTTGATGAAGAGAAAAATCCACATAAGAACTCATTTTCGAAAAGATACATCGAAGTCAAAACCATTTATTCATAAACCATAATTTAAAACAGAGTTATAAGGAAAAACCATGTGTGCACGTTTCTCAATCAACATGGCACTCCCAATGCCATGTTGTGGCCCAGGTTACAATAAGAAATAAATAAATTATATCTCAGAAATGAATGCTTGGAAATAGGTTATTACAATTCTCCCCCACTTGAATCAGGTTTATTCCTCGAAATCTGTCCTTACCAAACATTCTGTGACAACCCCTCCTCCGAATCCCTTTGAGGGATCTTCCAACACCAATTACTTCTTGCTTGAGCCATCGCCACACCGGATGCCCGTAATTGATACTAAAACCCAAATACTTCCAAAACCGGCGCATACAGCATATTTGAGCGGAGACTCCCCCAAGGTCAAATTCACGTACATTGACCAAGAACGAAGATCAACATATTTCAACCAACCAATTCCAGAAGAGCTAGCTTCCTTGCTCACAATTTAAATTTGTCACACCCCAAAACCGGAACGGTGGAAACGTTCTGGGGTGGATGACGTCATGTCAAGTATCACAACACATGCATTATAGTAATCAAAGTACAACAAAACATTGCATTAATAGTAATAGTTTTACAAGGTTACATTACAACAATTTAAAGTAATACAAGTAATAGAATAAATACAGCGTGGTACTAAGCTATCTTCATCAACAGCTCCGGGGATGTACCTGTCTAATGCTAACCTGAGAATACAAGTTATTTGAAAAGCGAGTATCAGCATTTTTACAATGCTGGTGAGTTCATAAGTATTTAGTGTCATTTATTCAAATAACTTTATAAAGCAGTAGTTTAAGTGATTTCAGTGTATTAGTGTTCTTTCCAGAAAATCCTATATTTTCTTTAATAAAAGCAGCCTTCTACCAAGACTGGTCAGTGTAATGTGGCAAGAAGAAGTTTCCCTTAATTGCTAATAATATCAAAATATTGAATTTGATTATTAAAGAAAGCAGAGGCATCAGGGAATAACATATGCCTCAGCAGTGAGGACTGCTGACTAAGGCAAAAGAGTCATAGACTCCAGGAAAGTATCGAACTAACGACACACCTGATTCAGTCTAACAAATGGAGAAACAGACCCCCGAAGGTACCAAATGAAAGGTACAACTGGTAAGGTCTAAAACAGTGAACGCAGACCGAAGATGATACCAAATGGAAGGTACATCTTGCAAGGTCATAACAATGAAGACAGACCGCAGACGATACCAAATGAAAGGTACATCTCGCAAGGTCAAAACAGTGAAGACAGACCATAGACGATACTAAATGAAAGGTACATCTTGAAAGGTCAAAACAGTGTGACTCTGAAAAAGGTGACATCAGCATACAGTGTAAATCGTTGACGAAATACTGTTACCTTAAAGCCATGAATTATAAGGCAACCCAGGATACTCGTAACCATACTGACTAGAGTTCTAGACGCTCTACAAGCATCTATATAATGTGACATTTGTCACCCCTTGGCTAGGTAGGCCGTGGACTGTAGTTAGCAGTCAGGGTGCGGGGTTGTCAATCCCGTATAGGCCTATACACACAATGTCCGCTCTCCCTACAGGAGACTCTGGTTACCAACTAGACGACGGAGAAGGCCGCATCCCGAAGATGCATCCCAAATAGAGGATAGTGTGTTACTAGGAGGGAGTGGGTTTCTTATGTAAGTGTAGACTAGAGGTATAGACTCTTAACTGAATTGACTGAAGAAAACTCGTATGTCTATGCTCGTATACGTAATATATAACTAATGAATCGAACAACCTTCAGATGGAAATCCGATCCCACCAGACCACATCTCAACGAAGAAAAGGAAATAGGGCGGACAAGCCTTCCTAAGTCCTTCAATCATTATTTATATGCATCTATACAAGCATAAACATACATCTAACTACGCTTGAGTGGGTATCATACGGTGAAGTATAAGTGTACAGTGGAACATCTGAGTCGTGAAGTATAATTGTACAGTGGAACATCTGAGTCGTGAAGTATAAGAGTACAGTGGAACATCTGAGTCGTGAAGTATAAGAGCACAGTGGAACATCCGAGTCGTGAAGTATACGTGTACAGTGGAACATTTGAGTCGTGAAGTATAAGAGTACAGTGGAACATCCGAGTCGTGAAGTATATGTTTACAGTGTGGGATAATCGAACCATGAAGTATAAGCGTACCAAGTATAAGTGTATCACGAAGTAAGAACGTCTATCAAGTACAAGTGGAGTAAAGTCGTTATCCAGTATAAGTGAAGGAGAAATCGTATCACTAAGTAAGAGCGTGAATAAGCATAAGCATCATCAAGTATAAGCGACTATAGGTATAAGTGAAAGTGTTACCGAGTCAGAGTATAAAATAAGTATAAGTGAAGCAACAGTATTTAATAAGTAACAGTATACGTCAAAAAGGGAAATCTTTCATGAAAAGCCTTTATGTACAGAGAAAATCACAAATTGTATTCCTTTGTAAAATACGTTTAAAACCTTAGAGGATCTTTCATAAACCAATTTAGAACGAATTTGAATAAATCAGTATAAGTAAAAGTTATGAAACAGGTAAAAGTCATTTTAGTGTCCCACTCGGTAAAACAGTGTAAAGTGGTAAAATCTTGTGCATGCGGGTTATCAATCATATGCGATTGACATGATAACTGGCATGTTTAACTTGTATTCCCCCCTATAAAACATTTAAAAGCATTTAAAAGGTTCATTCAGGGGTATGAACTCACCTGGTGTAAGTAGGTCCAACGAGAGTGTTGTTTGGGCGTTCGGTGCCACGTAAGGACTCGAACACACTCAATGACCTATTTAACATATGATAACATATGTTCACATACAATTAGTATATTTTATGCTAATTACACAAATATACGCGCTCAAAGGAGCGGAAAACACTTTTGGCTAAGTGTTTGGGGTCCCGGGTAGCGTTTAAGGGTGCTAAGGGCCTCCTATCAGTTGTGGAACTTTGCTAAACTCAAATATCAAGTGTGTGAATGGGTTTAAAGCATTAATATGGACCATTTTGGAGTTTACGGCCTAACCCAAGGGAGTTTACGGCCGTAAACTCCCAAGGTCATATTCTTGGGTGTTTAATGCTTCTAGCTTACTCATGGGATTTTTCTAAGGACTTTTCATAAAAGGCATGAGTGGATTTGAGGCTTCTAAGGGCTTGATGTATGAGTTTACGGCCAAGGAACTACTCCCAAAGGAGTTTACGGCCGTAAACTCTAATCCTTAGAGTTTTGGGAAGTTTAAAGCCCCTAATGCCTTCCTAGTGATTTCTAATGAAGTGTGATGCCATTTTGGGGGATTAAAACTACCATTTGAGTGTGTTTTGGGGAGTTTACGGCCTAGACAATTTCTTGGGCCGTAAACTCCTTTTTACCCCTCTATTTCATGTGTTTAATTGATCTAAACCCAAATACCAAGTCCCTAAATTATGTATGAAGCCCTAGGATGAGTTTGGAGTGCATTTGGGACCTTTTAACATGATTTCTAGGTGTTTACGGCCTAAGCTTGTGATTGGGCCGTAAAATCTCTTTTAACCCCCAAATCCATGAGTTTTAATGTTTAAACACTCCTAGGCTAATACCTTAATTTATTTCCAAGCCATTAGGGACAAGTTTGGGTCATTTTTGCCTTGTTTTGGGTGTTTACGGCCTAAGGAGGTTCTTAGGCCGTAAACTCCTTTTTCATAGCTTCTAAGTCCGATTTTTGGGCTATAAACACAAATCAATATGTTTAGAATAAGCTAGGGTAAGCGGACTCAGAATTTGGAAGCGTTTGGTTGTGGTTTCGGGGCGAAAACGGGTCTAGAGAGAGAGTGTAAAAAGTCTTCAATAGACTCCACTCACCCTTATATAGGGTTTTGAGTCGGGGCACAGTGGAATTCTACCCGATACTGCCGTTAAACGGGGCTTTTGGTCGCACCCGATTTAGTGGTCGTAATAATAAAACTTGACATTTTCCAAATAAATGGAAATATGTGTCATGTGTTTTTATTTCCTTTTATCACGAATTAACGGCATATAAACATACACAATTTAAATGTTTATTAAATTTGACGGCTTCTTATTAACGGAACTTTTGAACAGTGGAAAATTCCGTTAACGGTAACGGAGAAATGTAACGGGACAACTTGGGTTGTCACATCATCCCCCCGTTAGAGGGAATTTCGTCCCGAAATTCAGATCTAGGCAAGGAAGTAGGTATGAATGGCCAAGTAGAGGTAAGAGAGTACTTCCTATGTGGTTGTTCTCGCATCCCCAAGTGATCTCTGGTCTGTGTTTGTCATTTCAACAGACCCTCGCGTACGGGATGCGGATTCCGTCTCGTGTAGCTAGTGGGTTCCAACTGGTGTATCTACAAGGTTAGGGTTCTCGATGGATTCTATCAAGATGAGTGAGGTACGAAGAGTGTTATCAGGAATTCACGTACCAAGTCTAAGAAGTGAGTCGATCGAATGTGAATCTTGTGGTATATCCGAAAGTAGTAGCGGCCTGAAAAGGGTCGGACCATGTCTCCATGAGGATTCTCGGATGGTCCTAAGCTCTCGGAAAGGAGTAGAGCTTTTAAGTACTAAGAACTTAGTGTACTTCTGTGGCAAGATCAACACTGGCGTGATCGCCATTACGAAGTTCCTAACGTTCTCACTTGTACTAGATGTGTAGTCCTTCAGGTTAGTCCTTAGGAAGCTCAGGTGGTCTTCGGTTTCGTGTTTTCTTTCAACTGGCTGATAGAGACTTTCTAGATTGTCGAGTGGGTTGCGTGACTATGGTTATCGGTTTGCTATAGAGTGTCTATCTCGCGCTTGCAAAATGAACCTGCACTAACGAAGCTTGAGATACGGAAACCTTGAGGGTCGAGGAGATAGGGTTTCACCTAACGAGTGTTGGACTATCTCGGGAGGTAGTTCTATTATCTCTACGTGAGATCGTATTCGTGGAACACCTAACAGTCCAATGAATCTCTAAGACTGTGGTTTATTCTAGTGTGGAAAGTGTATGTTCCTGCATAACCCTTCGACTAACACCAGGGCTGGTGTCAAGTCTATAATCTCTTCGGGATCAGGGTCACGAGGCTTAACGCAACTACGTTCACACTTTACCAAGTATTCTTGGCTGCGAAGGTTATCCTGTGGTTCTCGACATTCTAGTGTCCTCTTCGGAGAATGTATTTCATCGTTTACAGGGCGACGACGATTTCCTCCATGCAATAGGGTGGAGGATGATAGGCACTACTTGTCTATAACGAGGTGGACGAAGTGCCTGAGTAGTGCGGGCATATACTGCAACTACTCATCCGAAGGTTCTAGGTTTTCTTGGTCTAGGTCGAATCTAGTGAGTATAGAATCTTCTCACTCGGAACTCTTAAGAGTTCAACCCGTAGTGATTTTCTTGACTCGGGTTCCTATTTTATGGAATAGGGTGAAAGTGTTTTGCGAAGAGGTCCGTGGTAGAGCTCATGCTTAGTCTAACCACAAATATCGGGTGTATGTGAGCAGTATACGATTGAGGTCAGCAGGACATTCAGCTGTGCGACTCCACCCCAAACCCACAACCCAACGAGGAACAGGGAATAGGGAGGAAACACACACCTTAAATCTCTTTGATCTCAATTATATACCACCTTTATGCATATACCTATTTATAGTGATCAGTCTCATGAGTTCTGTTCTCTAGGTTCACGAACCTAATGTGCGAGGTGCGAAGGGTCTCTCGGGGGAAATATATGGAGTCTGCTTCGGTCGGTTGTCGTCATCTAGAGTATCTTGTAGTGTGTTTCACTTCGGTGTTCATCTGACTACGAGGGGTCGGTCAACAGTGTATGGTACCCTCCTGTGGGTACTTCGAAAGGTTTGAGATAAGAGGGACGATTTTACGGGTCGTATTAGGTTGGTTTATTTGTGTTAGGTTCAGGTTCGGAAGAACCTTTATTTGCCGATATGGCTATGGAGAAAGTTCTTTTTACACAGCACTTAAGGATTTACACACGGTTGCACGAAATCAAACCATGATCAATAGAGTCGTCGAAGTTGGCGCACTCCGACATGATATAAAGTGAAGATCGATAGAGTCATGTGCCGAACAGGCACACCAGTTCGAGGCGTCTCGGGTTTCGTCCCACCTATCACTACCGCGGATACTTGGATTGATAGAGTCGACGCGGAACTGTAGAGAGTTCTAAGTGTTTCCGAATAGAGTATCTTTTCATGAACGGGTTCTCACAAGGCATTTCTATAATTGCCTCCCATATACTAGTCATGTACATTTAAGGTGGGGAGGACTGTTGACTGAGCGACCCCGCCCTAAATCCACAACCAAACGAGGAACAGGAGATGAGGCGGCATTCGCTCACTCTAGGTCTGTCCATCTTAAATATACATGGCCGTAACGTATATGTTTAGCCACTATAGTTTTACCTAATGAATTTTAAATTTTTATAACAGTGATGCGACTTTCGCTTTACTCGAAAGAATTTGCATTTGAATTAGTCTTTTATTGTTCTTAGCTTAGTTTTCCTAGATCGAGAGACGTACCAAAATCTAATGAGTTCCTTGCCACTTCTCCCTAAGCAGTAGAGTCAGGCTCCTTCTGTGTCTTTGTCTTTCCCTTCGGTTGGGCAGTCCTTCTTGAAGTGTCCAAATTCGCCACATAGGCGGCAAACCTGTGTGGCCGCCGCATTGGCGATTGTTGCAATACGTTCCACCGGAGTTCTGCATACACGAGCAGTATGCCCCTTCATGTGGCACCTAGCACAATAGAGTTCACGGCAGGCATGGTAGTTGCACTTGCTGCAGTGGGGAAGGTCTCCTAGATACGGTCTTCTTGGAGTCGGGAGGGAAGGGTTGACAAGGGTATAAACTGCCTCAGCTTGTTGCCCTTCGGAAGGTCCTTGAGCCGAGGTACTTCCCTCCTCTATCTTGAGTTTTCTCTTTAGTGGGTTCGGTTGAGGTTCTTGGGTGGCTGGGCATGAAAGCATTGGTTGTTGCTATCGATTGTTAGAATTGGAATTCCCGACAGGGCTCTTGCTAACACTGGCGGTGTTAGCATTCAGGTGAGCCATGACAGCTGCTACGGCTGCTGAAACTGCAGCTTGGAACGTAGCTTCATCAAATAGGAGAGTAGATTTCTTGCTTGTGGATTGGTTACGCTTCTTCGGTGGCATGGTTTTTCCTACACGGAAAGGAATACAAGGTAATGAGAGACGATGGTTAACCCTGGACGTTTCTGTCCTGAACGTATTAGGCATAATATTTTCCCGTGCCTTGGGTATTGGTTGTCTGAGTGTCGACCTACATCCCTATGATGTAGTCCTGGAAATCGAAGTGGGTGTATGAGTATCAGAAAAAGGCCATAAGATGCGAGTCGTTCCTACTAAGTTACCTTTATACTGAGAAAGGTTTCACTCTCCAGCCTGGAGAGATTTGAGAACAGTTCGGAACGAAGCTGCGAAAAGAGAGGCTCATGAGGTCTTATGGCTAAACAACTTCACAGAGGTGTGGGGATCCGCTCTTAGCGCATTACTGGCAACGGGAACAAGGCGATTTACCTAACACATAGCGTGAGCAGTGTAATCACTAACTCACTAAATTGTATTATTTTATGGGTGTATTAGCGTGACGAACACGAGGAAAAGACACTTTTCGGGTTCCACGTACTGGCTCCCTCGGTCTGCCTCGTATCTTTGACTGGAATCGGCGTTGGTTTCCTTCGGGTAGTTTCCTAGGGTTCTCTTCTCGTATGGACATATTAAATTTCTACTCCGCCTTTCTTCTAATTCCAACTATGGGTGTCATCAATTCATGATGGATGACTGGGAATCTCAGAAGTTTAGGCGAATTCCCCACCGATGTCCCTAAAAGAATATGGGCACTTGGTGCATTCAATAGTCTCGACCCAGTTCATTTATTTCCGAACAGGAAATCTTCTAAATGAACTTCTTCGGGGTCGGAATCAACTCTTCTGTTACGCACTGAAGTGGGTAGGGTTTTCTACAGGGTTCGTGCGAGAATGGAAATGTCTAAAGAATCCTATCAGATTATTAAGATTTCACTGGATGATCCATATCGATTCCTGCTACGATTACACAGGGTATACAAATCATATATAGCTTAGATCCGATAGGCCTTCGAATACATGATACTACTCTAGGACCACATCGCAACGAGGAAAAGGAAATAGAGAGAAACCACACATTCTTAGCCTATGGGATCCTTATTATATATAACCTTGGAAGTATACCCTCTGTAGTTGTAGGTATATCTGATGGGTTTTGAGCATTCTAACACTTCCTAAGTGTACATGCAACCCTAATAACCTTGGATCTATGTTTGTCTAATTATCATGCAAAGTTGAATTCCAAGGTTATATTCCTATCTAGCATACATGGGGAACAATTTTAACATAAAGTATAGATAGGATAACTTACCTTGTTGTTGTTTGTGTTCCTTGAAACCTTGTGAGCCTAGCACCCCAAGTGTGATGCCTCAAATGCTTCACACAACACCAAATGCTCTTGGAAGAACTTATGAGAGTATACACACTTCTCAAAATCGGCCAAGCCCTCTAGTTTCTTAGTGTAGCCGATTTTAGGTGGAGAACATGTTACTTATATAGTGTTGACACATCTAGGGTTAAACCATAATGTGTCATGACTCTTCATTTCCATGACCCATGGGTTTGTAACTCCCATGGAGCATCCATGGAGCATCCTATGGGTGGAACCCAACTTGATAGTCCATGGAGCCTTTTAGCCCACTATACAAGATATGGGTGATTTACATAATCAACCCATATATTTAATTAGTTATCTTTTGATCACTTAATTAATTCTAAATTAATTCTTGATCAAACTAATCAAATAATATTATTAATATATTAGAACTTATAATATATTAATAATCTCCAAGTATTATTTCTCTCATTTAGTCTATCCAATTGCATGGTGCCATGCAACCCAAATGGACCATGCCGGGTCGGGTCAAGTACATACCAGAAATAGTTATGGACTTAGACACCTTATCCAACAGTCTCCCACTTGGATAAGTCTAATAACTATTACTGCAAGTATGACTTCAGGAACCGATCGGCAATCGTAGCTCTTTTCAAGGTTTCTCGAAACTGAGAAGATGATGGTACGCCATTTAAGATAAGTGATCATATAATCCTCTGTTCTAGATATCAGTCGGACAAATACATGGAACAATGTCTTACTTATTGTCCAACAATTTGTTTTCCCGATTTCCGATTTGTTTGACAAAGAACTTCATTGAACACATCAATTTAGTTCTGACCGGGCCCGGTACATAGGTCAAAACAAAATCATCGAGGGGCCCAGATATCAGCTTCTAATCCAAGAAGGAACAGATAAACTTCGACTCATATGTTTGTTCTACTACTCATTGAATTACACACAAGAGCGCGATTTATAACATCGAGTTACCAATGCATTTTTCGTACAATCAATGCATAACCAACTTGTAAGTAACAAATCATATCTCTAGGTTTAAAGACTTATATGATATTACCGTCTCACGATCACTCGAGATAGAATTCCATGAAGTGATTCCAGTGAGCGTGGGTTGAGTCCAATGCTCAGAACTTATGAGCACTCATGATTGCTGTAGCCTTGTCCCAGACCTCTACAACCAAACATGACAGTCTTGATTCATACCTACTTCCGACATATGACCGACTGTGGAGGTTTGAATAATATGTTATACCAAACAAAATTATTCTGGAAGTCAAAACATGCAAAAGAAATATAGTAAACGATCGACAAGAGATAGCAACACTTTACTCATAAATAAAACACTTTTATTCATCATCAAATGTCAATTACACTTTACAAATTTCGAGGTTATCTAACTACTAAATCTAATATCATCCTTCAGCCCTATGCTCCGAGCATGCTGGAGATGCTTAACCCGAGTCAGTCCCTTCGTGAGGGGATTTGCCGGATTCTCATCTGATGATACCCTCTTTGCCACGAGGAGTCCTTCTTCGATCCGATGTCTGATGAAATGGTATTTTCTGTCGATGTGTCTGGATCTCCCGTGATCCCTTGGTTCCTTGGCTAAGGCAACAGCACTTTCACTATCACAGAAAATTTCCATTGGCTCTTTAATAGCTGGTACAACTCCAAGGTCTCCAATGAAGTTCCTCAGCCATAACGCCTCCTTTGCCGCTTCGCTAGCTGCAATATACTCTGATTCACAAGTAGAATTTGCCACTGTCTCTTGCTTGGAACTCTTCCAAGAAATTGCTCCTCCATTTAGGGTAAAGACCCAGCCCGACTGAGAGCGGAAGTTATCCCTATCAGTCTGGAAGCTAGCATCACTATACCCTACAACTCTCAAGTCATCACTCCCACCGAGGGTAAGGACCCAGTCCTTAGTCCTTCGTAGGTACTTGAGAATATTCTTTACCGCAGTCCAGTGTGCCTTGCCAGGGTTCCCCTGAAACCTGCTAACCATGCTCAAGGCAAAGGCTACATCAGGTCGAGTACACGTCATAGCATACATGATCGAACCTACAGCCGAAGCATAAGGTACTCGACTCATTTCTGCTATCTCAGCCTTAGTGCTAGGGCTTTGTGTCTTACTCAATTTGGCGTTACTCTGGATGGGCAACTCTCCTTTCTTGGAGTCTTGCATTCTGAATCTCTTCAGAACCTTATCCAAGTAGGTACTTTGACTAAGTCCAATTAGTCTTTTACTCCGATCTCTCAAGATCCTTATCCCCCAAATATAGGCAGCTTCACCAAGGTCCTTCATAGCGAAACACTTTCCAAGCCAGGACTTTACTTCCTGCAGGGTTGGAATGTCGTTTCCTATGAGTAGTATGTCATCCACATACAATACCAAGAAGCTAACTATACTCCCACTAGCCTTGACATATACACAAGATTCATCTTCACTCCTAGAAAAACCAAATTCCTTGACCTTTTCATCAAAGCAAAGATTCCATCTACGAGGTGCTTGCTTTAATCCATAAATGGACTTCTCAAGCTTACACACTCTATTAGGGTACTCGTTGCTGACAAAACCCTCTGGCTGACTCATGTAAACATCTTCAGCCAACTTTCCATTAAGGAAAGCGGTTTTGACATCCATTTGCCAAATTTCATAGTCATGAAATGCGGCTATGGCTAACAGAACCCGAATAGACTTAATCTTGGCTACCGGAGAAAAGGTCTCATCATAATCCACTCCAGGAATTTGAGAGAAGCCCTTTGCAACCAGTCTAGCCTTATAAGTGTGTACTTTACCATCCATGTCGGTCTTCTTCTTGAAGACCCATTTGCACCCTACAGTCTTTCGACCTGGTACATTCTCAACCAAGTTCCAAACTTGATTGTCATACATGGATTGTATCTCGCTATCCATAGCCTCTTTCCATTTAGCAGACTCGGGGCCTGCCATGGCTTCCTCGTAGCTGTTAGGGTCATCTTGACTTACTAGTGTCCCATCACTAATAAGTGTCTCACCTTCTGCAGTAATATGGAATCCATAGTAATGCTCAGGTGCACTCCTAACTCTCGTGGAACGCCTCAGAGGTACAGATTCGTCAATTGGCTCAACAGGAGTTTCCTCCTCAAGTTGAGGGCTAGAGTTTGAAGTTCCTTCACCACTTGACTCTTGAATTTCTTCAAGATCAACTTGCCTCCCACTGTCTCCTTGGCTTATAAACTCTCTTTCTCGAAAGACTCCTCTTCTTGCTACAAAGACCACATTATCACTAGGTCTGTAGAAGAGGTAACCAAAGGATTGCTGTGGGTAGCCGATGAAAATACACCTCTCGCTTCGGGGTTCGAGCTTATCATGAGTCTCGCGTCTCACGAAAGCCTCGCAACCCCAAATCTTGATGTGGTCTAGTTTAGGTACTTTACCAGTCCACATCTCGTGAGGAGTTTTGGCAACTTTCTTTGTAGGGACTAGATTAAGGATATGGGCGGCAGTCTCTAAGGCATACCCCCAGAATGAGATTGGTAGCGAAGCTCGACTCATCATGGAACGAACCATGTCCAACAAGGTTCGATTACGCCTCTCAGCCACACCATTCAACTGCGGTGTCCTGGGAGGTGTCAATTGTGAGACAATCCCACATTCCCTTAGATAGTCGAGGAACTCTGAACTAAGATACTCACCACCCCGATCGGATCGAAGCATCTTAATGTTCCTGCCCAATTGATTCTCGACTTCCTGTTTAAATTCCTTAAACTTCTCGAAAGTCTCTGACTTATGCTTGATTAAGTAGACATATCCATATCTACTGTAATCATCAGTAAAAGTCAAATAATAACGATTAGCATCCCTTGTGGCATGTTTGAATGGTCCACACACATCTGTGTGTATAAGGTCCAACAAACCTTCACCCCTTTCACACGAGCCTATGAAGGGTGACTTTGTCATTTTTCCAAGTAAGCATGATTCGCAACTATCATTGACTTTAGGTCAAACGACTCCAAGACTCCATCCTTTTGGAGTTGGCCTATGCGTTTCTTGCTTATATGTCCAAGACGACAATGCCATAATGATGCTTTATCCAAGTTATTATTATTAGTAGAATCAACACACAAAACATTATTTCCTAAGTTATCTACAATAGATACAACTTCATACACACTATCACAAGGTAATGCTTTAAAATAAAGTACATTATTAAAGAAAGCATTAATCGAACCAACTTCATTATCAAACGAAAAGGTGAAACCTTGTTTGTACAATGCATGAAAGGAAATAATATTTCTTGCCATTTCTGGCGAATAACAACATTTATTCAAATCTAAATTTAACCCACTACTTAGTGATAAAGTATAAACTCCAATCTTGGTGACAGGTGTAACTTTCCTATTCCCCATGATTAAGTTTATTCTTCCTTGCTCCACATTCTCACTTCTTCCTAGTCCCTGCAAGTCACAACAAATATGAATACCGCAACCGGTATCAAGGACCCAAGATTTCGAATGGGGTGAGTTATTAGAAATGATAGTGTAAATACCTGCATGGTTGGGTTTGACTTTCCCATCCTTCACATCCTGCTGGTACTTTGGGCAGTTTCGCTTCCAATGAGCTTTTTCATGGCAATAGAAGCATTCAGCCTCTTTTGGGTCAGAAGAAGGAGTAATGAAACCTTTCTTGGTTCCACTTGAAGAAGAGCCATCAAGGGTCCGAGCCTTGGTACCCTTCGAAGATCTCTTTCTCTTCCTCCCTCGACTTTGCCCAATTGCCAAGACCGGAGTTGAGTCTGGAGTAGGAGTGATAGCAACCGACTTCCCCTTAAGACCTGTTTCTGCGGTCTTGAGAAGTCCCTGAAGTTTGCTGAGGGTGACCTCTTCCTTGTTCATGTGATATGTCATGCGGAATTGATCATAGCACGATGGTAAGGAGTGCAAAATGATATCTATTGCAAGCTCCTCAGGGAAGTTCACATTGAGCTTCAGCAAACGATCCACATACCTTTGCATTTTCTGCATGTGGCTCGTGACGGACTCTCCGTCCTTCATCATGGTTGTTATCATGGAGCAGATGACTTCGTACCTCTCTTGTCGTGCACGTTGATGGTATCTTTCCATCAAATCTTGGTGCATTTCATCAGGGTAGAAATCTTCATAAGACTTTTGGAGTTCAGCTGTCATGGTGGCCAACATGATGCAAGCCACCTTGGTTGCATCTCTTTCATGAGTATGAAAGTCAGCGATCTCCTGTGGAGTTGCAGTGGACTCATCAATTTCCTTAAGCTCCTTGTCAAGGACATATTCTTTGTCCTCGTAGCGGGTAATCATCCTGATGTTTCTGATCCATTTATTGAAGTTGGATCCATCAAAGGTGACTTTCCCACACAAACTCATAAGAGTAAAGGAGCCATTAGGATTCGAGCCAGAAGCATTATTTGAAGACATCTGAAAGAGAAGAACAAGTTTAGTTTAGATTTAAGAGAGTCCTTAATAAAACACCCAAATGTAATATTAAGGCTAGGATCCAATCACAATATAATATAACTTAGAAGAGGTATGTCGTAATCTAAGCTATACCATATTTGAAAGGTAGGTGAATGACGATTCACCAATTTCCACCACGAAAACCGAAATATTAGATATTTAGTTTTTATTGGTTTTAGAAATTCCTAGATTCTTTGAGATCCAATGAACTTTTCAAAGGCATGTTTCAATCTCGAGAGTGCCCTCCATGTTTTGTGACTGGGATGCCGAGGATCACAAAACGAGGTGTGAAGTAACCATGCAAATCACTTGGTACCCTTAAAGTTTATCACTCAATCGATGTGCCGGTAAACCACACACGCTCCACCGATACTATAATAAACCTTAAGTCACCCTTTACCTACCTTGTTAAGTCCAAGTTAGTGTGCCGGTTAACCACACACGCTCCACCAACGACTTAGACAAAGTGTAAAGTGTAATTTCATGGATTAGCACCTTATTCACATTTTCCTAAAGTAACTAAGATTGGGAATTTAATAAACATTTAAGTACTTTATTATATTCATCATACTTTGAATGAGAATTTATAAGTCCTTGTCTTACCCGTTCGGCTAACGACCCTCCACCAGTCAAGCAAGCGGTGGGTGAGAATAAACACCCATTAAGTCACCATTTTATAGGCAACAACCTTATACCCACCTTATAGACCGGCTTCGTGAATGAGGCGTACTAGCGGTAAGACGACTTTATTCTTATACATATATATATAATTATTAAATCATCATAATATAAGTATAAGGGTTGAATTTTAACTTTTAAAATTCTAGGGGTTGGAACTTAAAGTTTTAACTTAACTTTACTTGTTCCAAAACTTGAGGGCAAGTTTTGTAACTTTCAAAAGTTTTCATTTCTTGTAACTTATGAGTTTAATAGAGTAATAAAATGAAGACTCTTCATTTTTCTAACTCTTGTATTTGTTTTAATGGTTTTAACTCAAGTGTGACTCTTGGTTTTCCATAACTTAAGGATAAGTTATGGACTCCATTAAAACACATTATGATCAAGAATTAATCTACCACATAGGTTACAAATAATTCCTATGATCATCTAAAACATCATAAGAACAAGAACATGAATATGAACACAATCAAAAATTACATTTAAAACTTTGTAATTTTGATAACTAGTTGTTGTAAATGAATTAGCAAAGACATTACACCACCAAAAACAAGTTTTCAATTACCAAAACAGTTTAGGGTAATGTTTCTAATTCATTTCCAGCAACTAAATCGGAATTCTGCACTCAGTCGACCCTACTCGCCGAGTGCATGAACTCACTCACCGAGTTGGTTGAAGATACTCATGAACTCGACGAGTCCCCCCTATAGACTCGACGAGTCCATTCGCAGACAGCAAGATTTCCGATTCTGTTTTTCAACTTTTAAGCACAAATAAGAACAAACAAGCCTAGGCTCTGATACCACTGATGGGTTTTGAGCATTCTAACACTTCCTAAGTGTACATGCAACCCTAATAACCTTGGATCTATGTTTGTCTAATTATCATGCAAAGTTGAATTCCAAGGTTATATTCCTATCTAGCATACATGGGGAACAATTTTAACATAAAGTATAGATAGGATAACTTACCTTGTTGTTGTTTGTGTTCCTTGAAACTTTGTGAGCCTAGCACTCCAAGTGTGATGCCTTAAATGCTTCACACAACACCAAATGCTCTTGGAAGAACTTATGAGAGTATACACACTTCTCAAAATCGGCCAAGCCCTCTAGTTTCTTAGTGTAGCCGATTTTAGGTGGAGAACATGTTACTTATATAGTGTTGACACATCTAGGGTTAAACCCTAATGTGTCATGACTCTTCATTTCCATGACCCATGGGTTTGTAACTCCCATGGAGCATCCATGGAGCATCCTATGGGTGGAACCCAACTTGATAGTCCATGGAGCCTTTTAGCCCACTATACAAGATATGGATGATTTACATAATCAACCCATATATTTAATTAGTTATCTTTTGATCACTTAATTAATTCTAAATTAATTCTTGATCAAACTAATCAAATAATATTATTAATATATTAGAACTTATAATATATTAATAATCTCCAAGTGTTATTTCTCTCATTTAGTCTATCCAATTGCATGGTGCCATGCAACCCAAATGGACCATGCCGGGTCGGGTCAAGTACATACCAGAAATAGTTATGGACTTAGACACCTTATCCAACAATATCAACAAGGATCCTTTAGTTCTCACACCAGGTTATCTATGTATCCTAAATACCCCTATGGTATTTTAATTCTTGTTTGGTTCTTATCTTTGAATATGGGTTCTGGGATTAGTGTGGATCTTTTAGTGTTCCAAAATACTCCTATAGTATTTTAACTTTATGTTTGGCTCTAGCAAATCCTAGTTGGTAAGTTCCAGACCTGTTGCACACCACAATCACTCCCGAGCACACATTCATTGCATCTCGAATAAAGGTAGTTGATCAGGTTACATTTATTCCAGCGTACGATTACATAACTGCCCAGATTTGTCTGTAGTGCTCAACATCCGAAGACTTTTATTCTTGTTCTTCTTGTGATACTTGTGTTCGAGTGCTTAGATTCCGGATGTTATTATACTTTGGTAAAATATGGTTATATTTTAAAGTATAATTCTTGGTCAGAGTGTTTTAACCCTTTTGTATTTATAGGCTGTATATCTTTTATGAATTGATATACTTAGCTCACTATACACAATGCTCTGATACCAATCTGTCACACCCCAAAACCGGAACGGCGGAAACGTTCTGGGGTGGATGACGTCATGTCAAGTATCACAACACATGCATTATAGTAATCAAAGTACAACAAAACATTGCATTAATAGTAATAGTTTTACAAGGTTACATTACAACAATTTAAAGTAATACAAGTAATAGAAAAAATACAGTGTGGTACTAAGCTATCTTCATCAACAGCTCCGGGGATGTACCTGTCTAATGATAACCTGAGAATACAAGTTATTTGAAAAGCGAGTATCAGCATTTTTACAATGCTGGTGAGTTCATAAGTATTTAGTGTCATTTATTCAAATAACTTTATAAAGCAGTAGTTTAAGTGATTTCAGTGTATTAGTGTTCTTTCCAGAAAATCCTATATTTTCTTTAATAAAAGCAGCCTTCTACCAAGACTGGTTAGTGTAATGTGGTAAGAAGAAGTTTCCCTTAATTCCTAATAATATCAAAATACTGAATTTGATTATTAAAGAAAGCAGAGGCATCAGGGAATAACATATGCCTCAGCAGTGAGGACTGCTGACTAAGGCAAAAGAGTCATAGACTCCAGGAAAGTATCGAACTAACGACACACCTGATTCAGTCTAACAAATGGAGAAACAGACCCTCGAAGGTACCAAATGAAAGGTACAACTGGTAAGGTCTAAAACAGTGAACGCAGACCGAAAACGATACCAAATGGAAGGTACATCTTGCAAGGTCATAACAATGAAGACAGACCGCAGACGATACCAAATGAAAGGTACATCTCGCAAGGTCAAAACAGTGAAGACAGACCACAGACGATACTAAATGAAAGGTACATCTTGAAAGGTCAAACAGAGATAACAGACCCCAAACGGTATCAAATGAAAGATACATCTAGCAAGGTCAAAACAGCGTGACTCTGAAAAAGGTGACATTAGCATACAGTGTAAATCGCTGACGAAATACTGTTACCTTAAAGCCATGAATTATAAGGCAACCCAGGATACTCGTAACCATACTGACTAGAGTTCTAGATGCTCTACAAGCATCTATATAATGTGACATTTGTCACCCCTTGGCTTGGTAGGCCGTGGACTGTAGCTAGCAATCAGGGTGTGGGGTTGTCAATCCCGTATAGGCCTATACACACAATGTCTGCTCTCCCTACAGGAGACTCTGGTTACCAACTAGACGACGAAGAAGTCCGCGTCCCGAAGATGCATCCCAAATAGAGGATAGTGTGTTACTAGGAGGGAGTGGGTTTCTTATGTAAGTGTAGACTAGAGGTATAGACTCTTAACTGAATTGACTGAAGAAAACTCGTATGTCTATGCTCGTATATGTAATATATAACTAATGAATTGAACGACCTTCAGATGGACATCCGATCCCACCAGACCACATCTCAACGAAGAAAAGGAAATAGGGCGGACAAGCCTTCCTAAGTCCTTCAATCATTATTTATATGCATCTATACAAGCATAAACATACATCTAACTATGCTTGAGTGGGTATCATACGGTGAAGTATAAGTGTACAGTGGAACATCTGAGTCGTGAAGTATAAGTGTACAGTGGAACATCTGAGTCGTGAAGTATAAGAGTATAGTGGAACATCTGAGTCGTGAAGTATAAGAGCACAGTGGAACATCCGAGTCGTCAAGTATACGTGTACAGTGGAACATATGAGTCGTGAAGTATAAGAGTACAGTGGAACATCCGAGTCGTGAAGTATACGTGTACAGTGTGGGATAATCGAACAATGAAGTATAAGCGTACCAAGTATAAGTGTATCACGAAGTAAGAACGTCTATCAAGTATAAGTGGAGTAAAGTCATTATCCAGTATAAGTGAAGGAGAAATCGTATCACTAAGTAAGAGCGTGAATAAGCATAAGCATCATCAAGTATAAGCGACTATAGGTATAAGTGAAAGTGTTACCGAGTCAGAGTATAAAATAAGTATAAGTGAAGCAGCAGTATTTAATAAGTAACAGTATACGTGAAAAAGGGAAATCTTTCATGAAAAGCCTTTATGTACAGAGAAAATCACAAATTGTATTCCTTTGTAAAATACGTTTAAAACCTTAGAGGATCTTTCATAAACCAATTTAGAACGAATTTGAATAAATCAGTATAAGTAAAAGTTATGAAACAGGTAAAAGTCATTTTAGTGTCCCACTCGGTAAAACAGTGTAAAGTGGTAAAATCTTGTGCATGCGGGTTATCAATCATATGCGATTGACATGATAAGTGGCATGTTTAACTTGTATTCCCCCCTTATAAAATATTTAAAAGCATTTAAAAGGTTCATTCAGGGGTATGAACTCACCTGGTGTAAGTAGGTCCAACGAGAGTGTTGTTTGGGCGTTCGGTGCCACGTAAGGACTCGAACACACTCAATGACCTATTTAACATATGATAACATATGTTCACATACAATTAGTATATTTTATGCTAATTACACAAATATACGCGCTCAAAGGAGCGGAAAACACTTTTGGCTAAGTGTTTGGGGTCCCGGGTAGCGTTTAAGGGTGCTAAGGGCCTCCTATCAGTTGTGGAACTTTGCTAAACTCAAATATCAAGTGTGTGAATGGGTTTAAAGCATTAATATGGACCATTTTGGAGTTTACGGCCTAACCCAAGGGAGTTTACGGCCGTAAACTCCCAAGGTCATATTCTTGGGTGTTTAATGCTTCTAGCTTGCTCATGGGATTTTTCTAAGGACTTTTCATAAAAGGCATGAGTGGATTTGAGGCTTCTAAGGGCTTGATGTATGAGTTTACGGCCAAGGAACTACTCCCAAAGGAGTTTACGGCCGTAAACTCTAATCCTTAGAGTTTTGGGAAGTTTAAAGCCCCTAATGCCTTCCTAGTGATTTCTAATGAAGTGTGATGCCATTTTGGATGATTAAAACTACCATTTGAGTGTGTTTTGGGGAGTTTACGGCCTAGACAATTTCTTGGGCCGTAAACTCCTTTTTACCCCTCTATTTCATGTGTTTAATTGATCTAAACCCAAATACCAAGTCCCTAAATTATGTATGAAGCCCTAGGATGAGTTTGGAGTGCATTTGGGACCTTTTAACATGATTTCTAGGTGTTTACGGCCTAAGCTTGTGCTTGGGCCATAAACTCTCTTTTAACCCCCAAATCCATGAGTTTTAATGTTTAAACACTCCTAGGCTAATACCTCAATTTATTTCCAAGCCATTAGGGACAAGTTTGGGTCATTTTGGCCTTGTTTTGGGTGTTTACGGCCTAAGGAGGTTCTTAGGCCGTAAACTCCTTTTTCATAGCTTCTAAGTCTTATTTTTGGGCTATAAACACAAATCAATATGTTTAGAATAAGCTAGGGTAGGCGGACTCACAATTTGGAAGCGTTTGGTTGTGGTTTCGGGGCGAAAACGGGTCTAGAGAGAGAGTATAGAGAGAGAGTGTAAAAAGTCTTCAATAGACTCCACTCACCCTTATATAGGGTTTTGAGTCAGGGCACAATGGAATTCTACCCGATACTGCCGTTAAACGGGGCTTTTGGTCGCACCCGATTTAGTGGTCGTAATAATAAAACTTGACATTTTCCAAATAAATGGAAATATGTGTCCTGTGTTTTTATTTCCTTTTATCACGAATTAACGGCATATAAACATACACAATTTAAATGTTTATTAAATTTGACGGCTTCTTATTAACGGAACTTTTGAACAGTGGAAAATTCCGTTAACGGTAACAGAGAAATGTAGCGGGACAACTTGGGTTGTCACAAAATTCCACGAACATGTGTTTCTCTTTGGTAGACAAGGCCTCCCTTGACTTCAACCACATTGAACGAGACTCAAAGGTCAGATCCCAAATGAAACTATTCCTATCTTTACGTCGTCTCACTGATAGTAGAAGGCAGGAATCCACTACTAACTGCAGAAACTATCAACCTCGCTTACTGCCCTTAGACTGAGAAAGAACAAGCGAGACCTAAACTGGTCCACACACCCCCTTGGTTCAATAACACTGCATCAAGACATGGAAAATATCAAACAAGACAATAACGGTTCATCTTATCCTGCCTAAAATTAGATATCATGATTGGGGTCCTTAATTGCAAACCCGACTTATTGACAAGTCATAACTAATCAACTGCTTCGACAAGCATAACCATGGACAATATTAATAATCATGTGATACTTAGGCTCCCATAGCAACACAAGTGCACAATAATCTACCAAAACTCCCTAGGGTCTTATAACCATCCACACCATCGATCCCCTAGTATTCCCAACCAACATAACACTATCCCTATGTTAATATAAACAACAATGGGTTATCAAAAACCCTAGGACTATCAGCAGTCCCGAGGACTATCAATAATCACGAGGACTATCAACATATCTGAAAATACCCATAACAACCATCAGCTACTAAGACTCAGCTAGTCTAGCATGTACCCACCTAAGACATAGGTAAAATAGTGAGACAATTCATGCGAAACCTCCTCATAAAATGAACACGAATCCACTAAGAATATCTCAATAACAGATTGCTACTAAACCATCATGACTTTTCCAGCAAGTCAACACCCTAATACTGCTTGATCCAACCCGTTTGTCAATAGACCATCAATGACAACACTATACTGCCATTGCACCAGCCAATGCCACACAATTAGAAAACCAACACACTGTTGGATTAGTGTCTAAGCCCGTAACCATATTTGGTAAGTACTTGACCCGGTTGTGCATGGTCCTTTTGGGTTGCCTTCACCAAAGCAACTTGACTGGAGAAATTAAATAGAGAGAGGTTATTGTGATTTATTAATATGTTATAAGAATAATATATTAAAGGAAAATCATATTTGTTTAATTAATATTGGTCAATAATTAATTAGGAATTAATTTTGTGATCAAGTGTAATTAATTAAACTAGAGGGGCTGAATTGTAATTATAAGATAGTTGCAAGATAGGGCAATATTTATCCTTGTTAAAGGATGAACGAATTTAAGGATAAGGATATCCTTAAAATCGTCCAAGGATAAGAGGATAAGGGTTTTTCAAGGCTTATCTTGTGGTTGCTTGGTGTGCAAGTAACTGGATAAGGATAAGGACTTAAACCCTAATCTAAACCCTATATAAAGACCCCTAGGCCTTGTGAATTCGTGTACATGCTCCTAAGAGATCCCAAGGACGAATTCCAACTCCTCCCTCCTCTATCTTAAGCCTCTCCAATTGCTTGTGGTGATTGTGAGCCATTAGAGGCACTACACTTGTGGTGCTTGCTTTCAAGACTTAGGATTTGAAGATTTAAGTTGTTATTGCAATATAACAACAAGAGGTATGTAAACCAACCTTTGTATGTTAATTTCGAAAATAGCAATGCACATTAGGGTTTTTATTCTTGTGTTCATAATGTTGTGTATCTAATAGTGAAAACATAGATCCAAATCTAGGGTTGCATGCACACTTAGGATTGTTTGTATAAAATCCATCACACACATGTATCTACAACACAACTTACAACCCCACTCACAAAAGTGAATTCCACTATGGCTCACGACTCCCCACCATTCTTACCATCACCCAACCATAACTTGAAGACTTTTGACCAACATCCAACAGCGTAAAAGACACATGGCCATCATCCTTAGTGATATGTAGCGACCTAATCAACATCTCAATCAACACTTTCAAAAATACAGGAGCCATGCTATTTAGAAAACCACATTATTCCACAGTCCAAATACCACTGATACATTGTCAGATGAAATATGACCGCACATGATCAGGAAAACAAAATTAACAGTCAAACGCGTGCTCCAAGTCATAGAAACAACATGACACACTTCCAAGGAGAGAAAACAACGCTCCTCAGGCCAATTGTGATCCTTCTTAAATGTGACCTTGCCTAAAGGTGACATACCAACAAATCAAATGAAACAACGAACCTTGATCGATATTAGACACATTCTTTTATCAACAACAATCAAGATCCCATACTTTGATGAACTAAACATATCACACTAATGTGCAACAGACTAATAAAACTTTTAATTTCGGAAAGGATTCCAAAATTAACTAGAAATGCTGCAAAAAATGATGCTCAAATCAATCCCAATTCCAACCCAACCGATGCGATCCATCAAAACTGAATCTTATGCAACCATGTTCATAATTGAAACTGAACGTCGTTGCTCTACTGTTCGATCTTATAATAACTAAGGCCAGCTACTATCGTAAACCACTAGGAATAACAATTCCACAACTAAGAAATTGAGAGGACACCTTCACAGAGACCAATATACAATCTTTATTGAAACTTGATTAATGGCTGACTCATCAGCTACACCCTTATATGATATAGCTTGAATCCTTCGAATAATCTTAACTTCTACTGATAAACGAAACAACCAACGATCGAAATTACCATGAGAAGACTTCATATCCACGAGCTCTTAATTGGTAGCTTGTTTTTCCTTCTTGTATGTAGCAATAACCTAGAACCAAAAACTGTGGGAGGAGTTAGCATATTAGGAGTTGGTCTATCAGGTGTATTGTCTAACTGTCAATATCACAAGGACTAATTTCTTGTATATTCAACTGTGTCGTGTCATGTGAACGAGTAGGAATGGAGAAGAACAGAATATGATCCAAAAGGTGACATTCGTGAGACATATAACTTCTGACTTACTGGATCAAACACCGTATCCTAAAATAACACATAATTTTATCAAGAATATAATTTTTTCTACTCAACATGCAGAAGAAGAACAACCCAATTGCACCCAAAAACTTGTAGTAAGGAGTAATCTGCTAATTGACCATACAACCTTTCAAATGGAGACATCCCATAGTTATGTGAAGTAGGGATCCGATTGAACACATAAACAATGGTCAGAAGTGCATTTCCACAAAAGTACTAGGAGCCTTAGAGGATAGTAATAAAGAGCGGGTTGTCACAATGAGATGTCTATAATTTATTACAACAACAACATTTTGTTGAAGGGTATCAATACAAGATGATTGATGAATGATGCCATCAAATCCAAGAAATTACATGAAACATTAAAGGTTTACTCCCCTAAGTCAAACCCAAAACACTTTATAACAACAAGGTATGTGTCTTAACAAGAGCTCTAAAATTCTTGTATATGGTAAAAAAAAAATCACCATTGCACTTCATAAGACAAACCCAATTATAAAGTGTTGGATTAGGTGTCTAAGTGATTAACTAAATTATTATAAACTTGAATTATTAGCAAAGTCCTTTTGTGTTGTCCTTAAACCTAGTAAGAGACTAGAATACTATTTAGAAAGAGAGACCGATTTATTAATTTATTATATGATTAATAAATTAATTAGAAATCTAAATAAATAATTTATTAATATGTTTTGAGAAAAATATACAAATTAGAAATTATAATGTTTAATTACAAATTAATCAGAAATTAATTGGAACTAATTATGGGATTGATTGAAATAATTAAAAGTGGAATGACTAAAGGTGACAATGTTTAAAAGTTAAACATTGAGAAATTCTAGAATGTCCCTAACGGGGGGACGAAAATTCTAGAGGAATTTTAGACTTTCTAGAGCCTTTGTTGGTCTCTAAGGAAACTTGGGGGGGGGGGGGGGAGGGGGGGGGGGAGGGGGGGAGCAAAAGGGATAAGGCTTATCCAAAGAAACCTGCCTTATCTAAGCCCCCTTGATCACCTATATAAATCCTTACATAGCCTTGGAATTTCGGCCATCATATCCTCTCAAAGGAATTCTGAAAATTCCATCCTCTCCCCTCTCTCTTCAATAGCCTCCAACTTCTAGGGTTTAGGTGTGAGCCGTTAGAAGCACGGGACTTTTGGTGCTTGCTTTCTAAAGCTAGATCAAGAAGGAAGCATTGTTTATTTACTAAAATAAACATAACGTAAGTATTTTCTAATAACCTTTAGTATTTTCAAAAATAGCATTGTACTTGTAGGGTTCTTGATGTTGAATAGTTGTTTGCAAATCATAATGAGAACATAGATCCTTTAGGGTGTATGCAAACTTAGGGTTTATGTTTTTCCGCCAAAAAATATGTATATATATATATATATATATATATATATATATATATATATATATATATATATATATATATAAGGCCCATCAATGGTATTAGAGCCATTGTTCTCATTGATCTTGCACAAAGTTGAATATATCAAAATTAGAGTTTATAGAAACTAAACGCTAATGATGTATTTTTCGACAATTCCATAGGGTTCTTGCAACCCTAGTCTCCACCCTAGTTTTTTTTTCCGATTTTTACAAGGGTTTTAGAAACCCTAGCCTCCTCCCTATTTTCGATTACTTAAAGGGCAAGTTAGGTTTTCCTTATTTGATAATTATTGTTTTAATTAGTTAAAATAGAATAATTAAAATTGGATAACCCCAATACCCTTATTTTTCAAAAAATGTAGTAGGGATTGGATTAGCATTAAATTTAAATTATCTAATTAATAGTTAATAGTAAATAATTAGTTAATCCTCATGAGATTTAAATTAATTTAATTAAAAGATAAATATTAAATCCTAATTGGTTTATTTTTAAATTAAGTTAATTTTATATTAATTTCTAAAATTTGAACTTGAACTTAGTATTTTAGAAAAGTTTTAAAATACACCTTATACTATATATAATTAAAAGATTAGTATAATATATGTATAAGAAAAGTCAGTCAAATCGCGAGTATGTCTCATTCACGAAACCATGTTATAAAGAGGGTATAAGGAAGCGGCCTATAAAATGGTCGTTGAATGGTTGTCCACTCTCACCCACTTCTCTCCTGTGTGGTGGAGGGTCATTAGCCGAACGGATTTGATATGACATAATCTCATTAATAAGTATAATGATATGAAGTAACTAAACTACTTTTAAAATCCCACTCTTAGTTACTTTAGAAAAAAATTTGAAACATATGCTAATACATGAAACAACACATCATGTTTTATATGTCGCTAGTGGAGCGTGTGTAGTTAACCGGCACACTAATAGGGACTATAAAGAGATATGATGGAAATCTTGAAAAAATATCATTGTTGATGAAGCGTGTGTAGTTAACCGGCCCGTCAATGCGAGATGGTAAATGACATCAAGTTTATCAAGCAAGTTTACATGGTTATTCACATCTCATTTGTGATCCTCGACATCCTAGTCCCAAAATTAAGGGTATAATATGAAATTAAACATGCCACTGATAAGAATCAATGAATCTCAAAAGATCGAGGAGTTTCATAAGAATGGAATTCGTAAAAGCCTTACCTACCTAAAATAGATTTGATTTGATTACAACATCCCTCTTTAAATTTCGAATCGAAAATATGTATCATTGCCTCAATTTAAATTTATGGGTTAATAATTAAGGATTAGAATCAAAAGAATTGAATTCTCGTTTTCTCCTATTGTAAATTATTTTATGTATATAGAAATGGTTTTCCTCGTTCTTAAGGAAATAGTTTTCCTCAATCTTTTAGAGATGGTCTACCAATTTGAATTCAAGGTGAAATTGTTTTCCCTTCCTTAGGAAATGATGGAACTAGAAATCATCTATCTTCCACCGCCTCCTCCTCCTCCTGTGGCTTTCCTAACGTAATGTTTTCCTTAAGTTGAAAGATAGGAGACTACTCAATCCCTATTGGCATGTAAACATCAAGATGGAAACTTTTTATGTACGCATGTACTAAAAGGAAATTGTACATTGACAAGTTGGATAGATTGGGTGTCGTTTTCCCAAGGGAGAAATACATTGATTTTTTTCTCTTGCTTCCTAAGGCATATGGTTAGTTTGTTAAAAACTTTCATATGAGGAATCTCGATATATCCCTAATTGATTTGACCCAAATGTTGATTCTTGCTGAAGTAGAAATGCTTAAGAGCACATCTAAAGAAAAAAAATGCTTATTGGGTCTATTTCCATGGTTTCCATGGACATTGACAATGGGCACAATGGTGGTCTAGAAAAGATTTCTCTTCCTAATGGTAAGGGGTCATCCAAGATCAAACTGTTAGATTGTATGATAAAAAGAAAGGCTAGTTTTGGGATCGTTCCATGTGTTGACCTTAAAGAGCCCATTTATTTCTATTGCTAATTGAATGGACATTGGAAATGAAGCTGCTGAAAATACATGAAAGATCTTAGAGTCAAGTAGTGTGACTCTAGTTCAAGTACATCTATTATCTGACTCCAATGTTTTATAGATTCCTCTTTAAATACTCTTAATAAATGATGTGATGATCACATTTTGATAATATTAAAGTATCTAAGAGAAAGAAGGAAGCTTAAGCAGAGTGACCTAAATCTGATCATGAGAGACGGACTTCGGTCACATAGTTCGATGATTAGAATTTGGAGCTACTACTTAGGAGTTAGGATAATTTAATAGATTGTTATTAATCTTAGGAGATGTCTAGAAACATAGTTTTTCATTTTATGCATTGTAAGGACAAGTTCAAATTTTTTTTTCGTTTATTTTTAATAAAAGTGAAAATTTTGTTTTATATGGTTGCCTTATTCTTATTTCATTGTAATGGAATTTATGAAAGTGTTGGAAATGTTTCTAATATTAGCAATATTAATTGTGTATTTGATTCTTATAACATCGTGTGTGGTATTTTCATAATTGACCAAGTGAAAAGAAATCTCATCACCAATTGAACAGATTATTGGTGTTGTACAAGTCATGTTGTATAATACATGAGAATTTTGTTCATTGGAAAATTATGACTAATGCATTGATCACATGTTTATGTAAGTCAAGTGAAGGACTAATGGATCTAGTACATATTGATATGGGATCTTCAGATCCACCATAAGGGACGATAACTCTATTCTTTATGATTTTCTAATGTTTTAGTAAATATGTTTTGTTCATAAGTTTGAACATAATTCTACTACTATTGAAAAGGTTTTCAAAGAATAAACAATGAACATAAGAATCTATTAGGCAGAAAGATAAAAGTTTTTCTAATCTGTGAAGGGAAAGGAGAGTACTTTAACATCATGTTTTATGAGATTCTTAATGATTATGGAACTATATCACAATTGATCCTTGAAGAACATTTTAGTGCAATTGTATGACTAAGAAGGGGAATCAGATTGTGTTGAATAATAGTTCAATCAAGAGATGAGTCATACTTCATTCCAAATCAAGTTATAGAGCATGCTCTAGTAACTACAAATTGTATCGTGAAACTCATTTAAAACTAAGAAGGTTGAAAACACCTCGAAATATGTGGAGTAAAAATATTTTTCTTAGTAGAGCACATATAGAATTGGAGTTGTGATGTTTTTGTTAATCTAGAAACAAAGGATAAACTAAGCCATATTCTATGAAGTGTTTTCTTGTCTAGAATCCACACGAACTTTTGAATATTTGTTTTAGCTCGTCAATGAATGTTCCTTGAGAGAAAAAAATCATATGTCAAGAAGTCAGTGGGAGTCATATTGATCTTGAGAGTTTCAAGAGTTAACTTGTAATAAACCTTTTATTTATCGCTAGCACACGACATGAGGTTGATAACCTATCGTGTTTGGATGACATATTCTTATTTCTTTGCACTTCTAATTGAGTTCGTAATGTTTATGAGTTCTATGTTTTCTATTTAATTGCAAAAGCAAAGCACATTGTTCACTGAAAGTACATTAATCGATATACTTTAGCCGCTAACAACAAGGAAGCATTGGTAGGCCCTTGAGCTACCAGAGGGAAAAAAAATTTAGAATTGCAAAGTTTAGTCCATGAAGGACATATAAATTTGAATTTGGTTTATACTAAAACTTATCTTATGATTGTAGGTTGCAAAATGATAGATTCACATGGATGAGAACGTATGGACCTTGAAATTTATTTGGTAAAGATTTGCTCTAATTCATGAAAATGATAATGATGAATCACTTTCGCTAGTATATTTTAAACATATAATAAAGATCAATATGAATATTGGCTATGTTAATTGCATTCTCAAATTCATAATATGATTACGACATCTATCTTCATGTTTCGAATTGTAAGGAATGGCAAGAAATTTTTTAAACATTCAAGACTTATAGTTGTAAGTTATGAAAGGGTTTGAAGACACACATATGTTATCCAATGAAGGTGTATGAACATAATAAGTCTAGGTAGAGACTTATCGAAACATCACGTAATAGAAATCTGTACTTCAATAAGAAAGTCAAAGCTAGTGGGAGAATAATTGTTATGCTAGTATTTCATGTTGCCATTACTGTTCGAAAGAAACAAATTTATTAATTTGGAAACTTCAAAGTTTGGGAATTGTTTCACTATGATAGACTTAAGGGAGATGACACGCATACTTTGTTTTGAATCTAAAGGATTAGATCATATAGTTTAATAGAACTTAGTCATAAACATATGTGAATATCATGTTGAACTGGTTCACTTAGGAAATTCCATATATGAATATATTATAGCAAGAGATTGAACATATATTGGATATAATGAATTGAGTCCCATATGATTCAGATATAGGGTTGATTACATATGCTACAATATTTACTTATTCTAATTTTTCAAATGCCTTGAGCATTGAGAGGGAAAGGATAAGAATTTTTTGTGTGACTACAGTTGTTAAAAAAATGTCAAAAAAATTATGAGGTTTACTGAAGATTGGTTGCTTGTGGACTATTGGAACTATGGTATTAATTTTGATGGACCATCATAACATTATTATGAATTTAGATGATTCTTGATCAGAATTGATGGTCATATGGAATATAGAAATGTCTCCATAATGGGAGTTGATTATTAAATCTACATGTGAGTTGGAAACTTTAATGCAAGAGAAGTGTTCAAGGAGTGTACCTTGAATTTGAACCTTCATAATCATAGAATTGTTTCTAGCAACAAAGTTCCAATGAAACATTATCTAATATCCTTGGCTCAGTCTCTGTGACTTTGAAGCCTCGACATCACATCACAGAAGGTCAATGCATGTAAGGTTGGAATTCCAATACATTTTAGACAGTGACAAAAATTTGGAATTGTGAAATAAGCATCAGTGCTATAGTGTCCATTCGATCTATTCACAAAGGAAGGACCATAGAGAAGCATAATATGCATGTTCACAACATGGAATGACTTAAAGTGGTTAGTTGATTACTCAAAGCATTATACAATGAATAATGTTGTAATTATTATGGTGATTATAAATAATAGAGATTATTTATTTTCCATAGGTTTGAAACCAGATAGTTTCATTTTATTACATCTTTTCCTAGTTTATTTTAGTTCATTCCATCTCATTTTAGTCAATCTTCATGCATATTTTCTCTTTTTGTTATTTTTCATATTTATCCCGTGCTTTCTAGTCTTTTGAGCTTAATTGCAGGATTTTTTCGAAGACTATTCAACATGGAGGAATCGGGACTTTTGGAAGCTTGTGGTTTACTTGTGGGCTTGAAGTGGTGCAGTTGTATTATTTTCAACATGATGATGGAGACACATACGATAATTCTGTCGGACCCTTCAAAGGATACGTATCCCAAGAAAAAAGAAGCCCAATCGGTCACCTACTCAACCACCATATCAAAGAAGGAAGATTTAGCGACCTTACTGAACAAGTACAAGAAAGAATGTGGTTGGATGATTGCTATTATCAAAATTCTAGGTATGGTATGGTTCACCTGTAAAAAGAAAGTCAAATACAAGAAAAGAGTCTCAATGGAGGTGTGGAACTTAAAAAATGTCGACACAAGGAAAATTTTCAAGATAAATGGACATCAATTGAAGCCATTCTATGAAGGTATTGATTCAAATGTCCAAGATGTCATCCATTTGGACTCCCCGAAGTGTTAAAGTGAAGTTTGGAGGCATCTCACCAAAGACGTTAAAGAAGGGCATTTTTGGAAATCATTGTGCTTTCGTTTCTCAACTTTACTCATGCGGTCCATGTATACTCCCAGCCTGTCCGCGTGCCTTACAATCCATCCGTGTGTCTTATACTCGTTCGTGTAACTCGTCAGCATCCAAATCTTGAATTCTATTTGTTTGTCCTTGATCATGAGCATGGATGAAACAGTGTTTATTTTGTTGGCTAATTTCTAGGTAAAGTAATGGACCCTGAAGTTAGTAAGTAACAAATGGTTTATATGTTTGTTTTCATTTCATTCAATCCATGAAAATATTTCCTCCATAATGATAATCTAAGCATTTGATTATCTATTGGACTTAGTAACTCTTAAAACTTAATGCTAGTTGATTTTCACAAAATTACATGCTTCATTGGTTTTGTGACTTTGATTAAGGAAATGTGTTTTAAGCTACTCTAACCATTTTAATAACAAAGAAGAGTTGTGGTGATTTGTGCTTATGAATTACTATAGCCAAGTTAAATTAAATCACAAGTGTTGCCCCATTTTGTCTAATGATAAGTTAACTGAGAAACCCATGTGGTGTATTCCATAGTCAACCAACTTATCTTCATTGACTTTAAATCAAATCCTTTACTTGTTATTTGTAATTTTACATTCAAGCATACTTTTAGCTTTCTCAAAATAATAAAAAATATTTAAACTCCCATTTTTACTTTTATTTTTGTTTCACAATCACTTGAACAAGTGATTTTCATAGAGATATAAATTGAACCAATCTCTGTGGATACGACCCCTTTACCATTATACACTATTTTGTGTGCAAGATTTAGGGTTATTTATTTTGTTGGCCTCGACAACCACCAAATTTTGGCATCGTTGCCGGGGATTGGTTTATATTTAATAAATTTGTTTCTCTACAATCAAACCTCATCGTACATGTACTTTAATCTACAATCTCAAAATTGAAAAGAAAAAAAAAAACAAAATGTATGGTATGAAAATGAACACTCCTTTCATTGAATATGAACTTTTTGAGCTAGCTTAGTTAGTTATGATGATTGAAAGTGACTAAAGTGTGCAACTCATGCCTCTTATTAACGATTTTTGTGCCCAAAATGGACATCATTCGGACACGTGCCCATATTTACAAGGATAATGGGTAGAAGTGCAAGAGACGGAAAGCTACTACTAGTCAAATCAATGGAGTGATGATCAGCCTGAACAGGATCAGTGGTGGGACAACAACTAAGATTAGGGAAATAACCAATACCAAAACCTATACCAAGCTTGGGGAAATAACCAATACCAACCAACTCCACGGTTCCAACAACCCTTTCCTAACCATCCTCAACAAACTAAAATGCTAAGCATGTGCTTAGAGGACATTGTGAAAATCATTGCCACTTCTATCCAAAATTTCCAAGAAACAACCCAAGCCCGCCTCAAAATCTTAGAGCAACAAATAACACAACTTGCTCAATGAATAAGTATAAAGGAAGCTCAACACAAACTACCATATGAAGAGAGCCCATCACATAGCGCATGTTCCATTCCTTTGAAATATGAGAAATTTTTTGATGGCCCAAGAGTGTTATATGAAGATGAAGAAGAAGAAGTAGAAGTGGAAGAGGTTGTCAAAGAGGAAGAAGAAATTGAGAAAGCTGACAATGAAACTATAGAGGAAGTGATAGAGGCTGACGAAAGAGAGGTTGAGCCACCCACTACCATTGATAAACTAACTCCAGTAGTAGAACAACCATAAGAGCCGGAAACAATTAATCTGTCGGGCCCTTCAAAGGATACGTATCCCGAGAAAGAAAACGCCCAACCAGTCACCTACTTAACCACCATGTCAAAGAGGGAAATTTTGGTGACCATACTGAACAAGTACAAGAAAGAATGTGGTTGGATGATTGCTATTATCAAAGGTCTAAGTCTAGTATGGTTCTCCGATAAAAAGAAAGTCAAATACAAGAAAAGAGTCCCAATGGAGGTGTGGAAATTAAAAAATTGTCGACACGGGGCACATTTTCAGGGTTAATGGACATCGATTGAAGCCATTCTATGAAGGTTTTGATTCAAATGTCCAAGATTTCGTCCATTAAGATGCCCCGAAGTGTTAAAGTGAAGTTTGGAGGCATCTCACCAAAGACGTTAAAAAATGGCATTTTTAGAAATCATTATGCTTTTGTTTCTCAGCTTTACTCATGCGGTGCAAGTGTACTCTTAGCCTGTCCATGTGGGAGACTATTGGATTAGATGTCTAAGCCATTAACTAAATTATTATAAACTTGAATTATTAGCAAAGTCCTTTTAAGTTTCCCTCAAACCTAGTAAGATATTGGAATGCTATTTGGAGAGAGAGAGAGAGAGAGAGAGAGAGAGAGAGAGCCTGATTTATTAATTTATTATATGATTAATAAATTAATTAGAAATGTAAATAAATAATTTATTAATATGTTTTGAGAAAAATATATTAATTAGAATTACACTGTTTAATTAAAAATTAATCAAAAATTAATTGGAATTAATTTTGGATTAATTATAATAATTAAAAGTGGAAGGACTAAAGGTGAGAATGTTAAAAAGTTGAAAATCGAGAAATTCTAGAATGTCCCTAAAGGGGGACGAAAATTCTGGAGGAGTTTTAGAGTTTCTAGAACCTTTCTTGGGCTCTAAGGAAAATTAGGCGGAAAGCAGAAGGGATAAAGCCTATCCAAGGAAACCTGACTTATCCAAGCCCCCTTGATTACCTATATAAACCCTTCCCCAACCTTGGAATTTCGGCCATCACATCCTCTCAAGGGAACTCTGAAAATTCCATCATTTCCCTTTTTTCTTCAATAGCCTCCAACTTCTAGGGTTTGGGTGTGAACCATTAGAGGCACGAGACTTCTGGTGCTTGCTTTCTAAAGCAAGATCAATAACGAATCATTGTTTATTTACTACAATAAACATAAGGTAAGTTTTTTCTAATAACCTTTAGTATTTTTAAAATTAGCATTGTACTTGTAGGGTTCTTGATGCTCAACAGTTGTTTGCAAATCATAGTGAGAACATAGATCCTTTAGGGTGTATTCAAAATTAGGTTTTATGTTTTTCCTCCAAAAATTATTATTATTGAAAGATATAAAACCCATCATAATGTGTGTAACATATATAAACAAGACATAATAGGTGAAACCTCCATGTAAAGATATGGGAGATGGGCCCCATACATTAAAATACATAAGATCAAAAGGAACAAGGGAATAAGAGAAACTTTTAGTAAAGGGTAAAGCAAAAACATTGGCATGTTAGTAACCACTACAATAAAAAATATCACCACTATTTAAATGATCCAGAATGTCAATACAGACTAAAAATTGTAAAGATGAAGCTAACACATGTCTCAAACTAGAATATCAAAGATAAAAATCAGAAGATGAATGGCTCAACAAAAAAGAAGACAAATCAAGATTATAGCCAACAGCATCCGAAACTTGAAGTTGATTCACAAATAGAGTTGGTCCTATACACAACAATAGTTAGATTTACATAGCTAATTGGACGAGCCAAGGTTTAATCAATTTTAGGAATATAGTAGACATCAGTGAGAGAAAAATGAGGAGTAACAACAAAACCCATACCCTTCATTGGTATGGATGCGATAATGACATAAATAACATAGATAAAGGAACCATAAGAGAAAGAAACAAATGATGACAAGAATGGTGACATATGGTGAGATACACCAGAATACAAGATCCATAAAGAAGAAGTGATACATGATGTATTGGATGAGGATATATTCGAATGGGACATGGAGGCAGACATGAAAGTTAGATTAGAAGCCAAATATTGTCTGAAGGACTTAAAAATTATGGATTCAAATCATATGGAAGGTTCGTGATCAGTCTCTACATAAGGTGTAATAGTAGTGAACTATGGTGTATGGGGTGCCCATGCATAGGACTAGAAGGGTGTGCATGAAACTCTCCAGATGGAAGATTTTGTTGTGGTGTCATTTGCTGTTGTTTTGGTTTGTTAAGTAATAATGGTCACTAACACTCCAAATGGTTTTGTGTTTGCAAAATGTGCATTCATCAAAAGCAATTTTAGGAGCTTACGTGGTTGATTTGTAGATTTAGGTCGTGGCGGAACAACAACAACAACATATGTACTGGAAACTTTAGAATTTTATAAATATGAGTTTTGATACATTTTTCTTATGCAATCATCTCATGAACAACTAATTCAATTCTGGGAAGAGTGGTACGATGCATAATTGTTCCATAAAGGTCATCTAAGTCAGTTCTTAGTTCCATAAAAAAAACTACACCAAATGTTGTTCTTCTCTTTTAGAAATATAAGGTCTGAATGGTTCCAATTCATAAGACTTTGTGAGGGCTAACTATCCCACAAATTTGATATTGCATAATAAAAATCTTAGACACTCATAGTGATCCGTTAAAGTGTGTGGATATCAGTGTCTAATTGATATTGTTCAACAAAGGTAGACTGAGTGTACCGTCTTTTGAAGTGCTCCCAAACTTTCCATGTTGTATTATATTTTGTCAATTGGGTGTCAATATACTAGACCACAAAGTTATTAATCCAAGTGATAATCTTAGAATTATTATTTTCCCAAGCATCAAGTAACACTACAAAATTGGGAGATTTATCATTTATTAGTTTCCCTTTGACACCAATATAAATACCCCATATTTGTTTACCCTTCAGAAAATTTCCATCACATAAATCCGATAGGCATAATTTTTTCTACCTAGTTGTATGATAATAGACTGTAAAGAGTAATCTTTGGGAGCCATATCGACTGTAATCAACCCACTCGAATTCCAATATATCAAATACAAAAAGGAAGAGGACACAAACAATATATTCCAATGACAATGAAAACAAGCCAACACTAATAAAACAAACGAAAGAATTACTAGACCAAATGAACAAAGCTCTTCGATCGTTAAACAATACCCCCAACTATTGACAGATCTAAAGGCAAGAATTAAATTACTCTCTGATACCATATTGAATGAATAATAGAGACATAAAAAGTATTTAGGGTTTTATTATGAAAGAAAAGGTAATTACAATACAATAGAAATGACCACTACAAATAGTAAATGCTATCAAGAGTTAACCTAGCTAAAAGGCTAAATAAATGCCCAACATAAAATAAGCCTAATACTTTATTATGCTAACAATTTGTAATAATGATGAATACAAAGCTGATACTTTATTGTGCTAACAATTTGTAATCATGATGCATACAAATTTAGGGGGCTTATGTTCACCATTTTATACAACAACAAAAACAAAATCAATGGAATGAGGGAAAGGTAAGATGTATACAATTGTACCTCCACCCCAGATTATAAATTGCTTCTAAAGAAAATGACATTAGTCATGTCAAATGTACGCTTACAATGGTGAATAAAAAGTAAGGGGGGACTAAAATAGAAAATAGATAAAACTCATACAAGCAATAAGTTCAAAGTAAAAAGGAGACATAAACAAGGAGGTAAACAGTATGTAGAAAATACATACATATAAATAGGAGCTAAGTCCTATACTATTCGAGTATCTTCATTGTAAGTCTCCTCTCATTTTTATTTGATGTCATGTCCTCTGAAATGGTCAAGTCCTTCATGTATGACACAAATCACGATCAACTGTGACCATCTCCGCCCTTCTAATTGTAACCATCCGCAAAAAGCATGCACCATGCTACCCATTCCTAAATCTTATGAGAGATCTGATCAGTAATGAAAGCAAAGTTGTATATGCTAAGAGTTGATCCCTGATTAACCAGTGACATGGTTAAGATTTTGTTTGAGGATAGACCAAATAATTACAAATATAAACAAGTAGCAAAATACTTCACATGGTAACAAAATGTAACAACTTATGATTTTAAAATAAATTGTTCATTTAAATTGGAAGTAATTGATTAATTAAGATATTAAAAAAAATATCAATATACGAACCCGATAAACGAGAAATTCGCTGTTAAAATTGAAATGCAATTTGATCTATTCAAAAAATTATTGCGTCAATTTTTTGATCGGCGTACCTCAATAGATAAATTATTCCATTCATGCATTATGAATTTAAGTTTTGAATGAGATGAACCATGTCACAATTCAAAACCTTAACGTTTTTTATTCAAAAGAAATATAATATTTATATAAAAGATATATTTAACTTCAAATTTGTGTGGGATAGGTTAATGCACCAATATAGCTACACATTCCCACTAGGATATAATTGTTGATTTGTAGAGATTGATATGCTTCTGGATCTTATTGCCGCTACTGAGGATTGGTTTCTAGAAGTTGGTCTCCGGATAGCAGATGCATGAAGGTAGATTCCAGGAGATGAGTTTTCACTAAGGGTGTTCCCAGGGGCTCTCAGCAACTCATTCATTGGCTTGACTCGTTTCTTATTTTAGGTTCATTCTTCTCCCGATATATTGTACTTCTAAATCCTACATCTAAACCATTCCTAAATTAATAGAAATCTCTCTAGTTCGTGACGTAGCACAGGTAAATGATTGTATTAATTAACCACATATATACTTGTATGTTCTTTATTTTCTTCACATATCTTCTTATTGTTAGTGTGTCCTTTGTTACCCTAACAATATCTCATTGGTGCCCTTTAGATTCGCCATTGTATCTTGGTTATTATTCAATGTAGTACATGATGTAATTGATATTATTTCCCATGAATGATCTCTCATTAATCAATGATAATATATACAAAATACATGGACTAAGGCCAATACAAATGGGCCCAGATATAGACTAACAATATGCTAAACAATAATAACAACACAGTTAATAATAATAACACGCTAACACACATGGAAAACATGTATGAAAACTTCATGGTCGGACAAAGATATGGATTTCCAAAGAAAAACATAAGCTAACAAGATAAGAATCATCAACGAAATCTTAATACATACATCACTAGCAAAGCAACTATAACTTATCTGCCATGTCCTTATTTATGTGTAACATGATATCTTCAATGAACAGTTTTATATTAACTTGAGACGATCCTTCCTCTTCTAACGCTTTTTCAGCCATCTCCCTAAAATATTGAGCTTTTTCTCTTCGCTCTTTTCCTTCAATACCTTCATCCATCACCATCTTCACAGCTTTACACACGTCCTCTCGTTTCACTTGCATCCCAGCTGCATCTTCCTCAACTAACGGCATCACTGATTCAGCCCCAACACCCACACCAGTTCCCACTACCTCCACAACCAACCTCTCGTTAAAAAATTGCTCAGCAAATTGAGGCCACGTTATCATCGGTACACCTGCACAAATCCCTTCAATAGTCGAATTCCACCCACAGTGAGTCAAGAAAGCTCCTAATGAAGGATGTGATAATATGAGAACTTGCGGGGCCCACCCACGGATCAAAACACCTCTTCCTTTCACTCTCGTTTCAAATCCATCTTCCACCAACCATTTCTCTATATCCTCTGTTCGACTCCCTCCTTTCACCACTAAAATAAACGGGGATTCTGACTCTTCTAACCCTAGAGCCAGTTCTATAAACTGTGGTGGTGTGAGTCGCGTTAGGCTCCCTAAACATGCGTAAACCACACTCCCGGGATCCTGTGAATCGAGCCAGGTGATGCACTCATGGCTCGTGACGATGGAATCATTACTTCCACGTTGAGCTTTATCTAAATCATTCTTGTTAGATTGTGAAAACGGCCCGATACACCAAACTTTTTGCTTCACTTTCCTGTATTCGTCGATATATCTTCTTTCCAACTCCTCAAAACTGTTTATAACTACCCCATATGCTCCTGTTTCTGCTGCTCTAATTTTCTCACGTACAGTTTTTATCACCTTTGCCTCTGCACTCTTGCCTGGATTGAATAACCCTGGAAGCTGAGATTTAGTCATGGTTATGTTATCTGGTAAACCCGGCAACAAAAACGGATCGAAATCCCCCACCTGTTCATGAACCTTGGAAACACAGAGATTATGAGTAGCTAACTGAGTGAAACAACTCATTCCATCGAAAATAACCCATGGAATCTCGAACTTTCTTGCAACATCTGCTGTCCATGTTAAATGTTTATCAGAAATCATACAACTTGGTGTCGGTTTAAGATCGTTAAATACTTTTTCAAGTGGTTCTTGGAGTTTTGCTGTTGCATCAAAGAAGTTCTTGGTCAACTTGAATGATGGTAAATCGTCTACGTTTTCACATCCTTCTGGTAATCCGTATTCTGAGGCTGGGAATTGGAGTTGGAGGATTCGGATAGGGTGGCCTGAGGCCACTGCGCGGTGGAGGACTGCCCCAAACCTGGCGGCGTTACGGGGTGTGATGACGATGGTGACGGTGGCCGAGTGTTGTGCAATGAGTTTGGCCATGTCCACCATTGGAATGAGGTGACCGGGGCACATTAGAGGTATCATAAGAACATGAACTTTGGAAGCCATTTCAGTGTATGAACTATGATCGAAGTATGATTTTTTTTTTGGGGACTATATATTATGGTCTCATTTGGATGTTATATACGATTTTAAAAACTTTAAGTCCTTTTCTGCTTTTAACTTCGGACAGGTTTCGAGTGTTTTGAAGTGTTTAAACTATTTGGCTGGGATTTGGCTTCTTCTCTAAAGCTGAATTAAAAGGGTAATTCTTAAACAAGGTACATGTTTTGCTCCGTTACTTACAACTTCTAATTAAATAATTCATAATTTCATTTGGGTTTACGTTTACCTACATATTGTCATACATAAATGCAAAACACAGTTTAAATAATTTTTGTGTTTTAGAAAGTTACTAGTCTAGCCAAAAAAAAAAATAATAATAATAATGATTTTTTATTTAATAGCTAAAAATTAGCATTTTTCATCAAATAACTAATGAAATACAAGTGATTAAGCTAACCTGCGATTGCGATTTCAGCATCTCGATGCTATGCATCTGGCTATATTGGGCTACGAATTTGACCCGTTCTCTGCCTATGGACCGAAATATATAAAGCTCAAAATTTGAAATACTCCTCATTTTCATACTTCGGACTTCAATAAATTCTCTCAAACCTCTTCATAGCTCAAAATCAGTATTCATCTGAAAACTTTATAACTACATTGGATGAATCTCACGTATATAAAAAAATACAAATAAAAATAAAAAACCGAAAAACCTTTTGTAATCGTTTAGAACAAAAAACCTTTATATGGGACAACATCATAGATGAGGTAACCACCTGCGATTTCAGTAACTATTTTCGGAAAAATTCGAATATTTTAGCTATTTTTTAAAAAGTCATTGAGGTACTTAGTTAAATTTGTAAATTTCTCTTTTGTGTTTCTCTATTAATTACATCTTAAAACATATATGATTTAATTAAAGTGTCTATTCTATGTTTCCTTTTTAACATCTTAAAACATGGGAACTGATTCGTACACAACATTTTTTTTTCATACACAACAATTTGTGCTTTAAAGTGTTGTATTGTACAACTCTATAATGCATAAATTGTTGTGTACAGTAAAAAACTGTTGTGTACGAATCACTTCCCTTAAAACATATGACCTAATTAAAGAGGGTAACACGTTTCAGCTCTACAAAATTTAATGGATTATTATATTATAATTATTCATGTAGCTTTATCTTTTTCCGTGCAATTCAATAAATTCTATAAAAAAATCAATGAATCATTTTTACAATTTAAAAAGTTTGTTCTATTGACCGGTTTATAATAATTGAACTTGTAGTTATTAAACTTCATGTCTATTTAACGGCATTATGATATCATTTATGGTTAAGTTGAGTTAATTGCATATCAACTAGATTTCACTCATTAACACTTTAATTATGTCATCTATGTGTTTTAAAATGTAGTTAAAAAGGAAACACAAAAATTATGCAGTTAAAAAGGAATCACATCTTATTCAGTCATTCGATTAATTTTGTAGTGATAACAAATACTACAATCCAACTTGTGGTTACCAAAACATAAGATATAAACAAACGAATGACATAGACGGACAACGGGACAATCACACACCTTTCAACTTGGCATCTTGGCCGGCTTTCATTTCTGTCTTTCTAACAATCGTTTTATAATCTACACAATTGGAATTTTCATATTAGACAGAAGTTAGAGTAAACTCAGTGGTAAACAAAGTTGCCTCGTTCATATTTTACTTAGAAATAAACTAATTAAACTAAGTTTATTTTGTTCTTTTGCAATTTTGTAAGCACGTACATACATGCTTATCAAAACACTTACATCATCACTAATTAATCTAATTAATTAAAACATCATTGAACCGTAGATGGGAAAGTGGATGAAATATATATATATATATATATATATATATATATATATATATATATATATATATATATATCTTTACTACTTATAAAAGAAATCTAACTATTTCTATAAATAGATTGAATATAATAATATTATTTTTTTAAGACGTCCAAACTATTAAGCTTGAAGTACAACCTATTTATAATATAATAATATTAAAACTTTAACCATATCCTTTATCCCTTAAAAATCTCGTATCAAATTAATAGAAGAATTCATTTGCAAATTGAACCCGTCAATCTCAACACTTCAACCATTTGAAGCAGTCAATGTCAACAATTTATAGAGGATCTCTTCTCTCACATTGGTAACAAACAATCTCATAATATCTATCTTCGTAATCACTTCAAAGTAAGAAATATACGCACACTCTCTCGAAGAACCCTAACCAGTAACCAAGACAGTATAACCACCACCACCACAGCCGCTCTGTCTCCTTTCGCCTTCAATCAACCACTATCACGACTACCGCCCTTCCTCTCACCCACGACATGAACTTTCTTTTGGAACATAACATTTTTCTTTAAAAAAAATATCGTTGAAAGAAGCTATTTGTCCCCGCCGCTGTGCGCGGGTAACGGCTAGTGTATATATATATATATATATATATATATATATATATATATATATATATATATATATATTGCGTGGATGTAGGGATGAATGTAGACCAATAGTTTAGTTATTTTAAGTAATGATTTACCTATCTTTAAATTAGGAGACACATATTTAAATTAGAAAATACATGTTTAATTAATGAAAATTTCGAATTTTAAGGGATATTGATTAATTTAATTTTGAATTTTTATTTTTTTTAATTAATTCATTTTTAATTTTAACATAATTTTTAATTTTATTCGATTTTATTCTTTTAGAAGGCAATTCTATTAGAATGATATTCTATGAAAGTGTCAGAATATATTCTGATAGAGTACATAATTTAATTGAAGTAAATTCTTATAGAAAAAAAAACATTCTTAAACATTCAGTTGAAATATAATATGATCCTTATATATTCAAACATTTTAATGTAAATATAGATTTATACATATTCTTACAAAATAATAGTTTAAATAGAATCCTTAAATATACAATTATTAAACAAATAGATTTGATTACTAAAATTAATGAATAGATACATTAAAATTTTACCTTATTTAATTAATTCTTAAACTATCTTGCCTAAATTAAAGGGATAGTTAAATAATAAACTCGGAACCCTAAGAAGTAATTTTTATTATTAATTTAGATTATTATAGCCCAAAATCAATTAATAATTAGCGGGGTGTTGGTTTCGGGAAGCCAAATAGCATGATTTAGAGTTTCGGGGGATAAAGTGCAATTTTGGGACTTATTTTGTAGGGATTTTAGAAGGCAGGGTGTAATTGGTAACTTTTGGACTTATTCTGGAAGGATTTATGGGAGCAGGGGTATGAAGGGTAAATTTTGGACTTCATTTTAAAACAATTCTGTGAAGAGGGACTGAAAGTGTTGTTATGGCAAAAGCTTGAAATTTGATAGGGGTATAAAAACCTGTCACACCGTCCCAAAACCCGAACCTCGAGAAGTAATTTTTATTGTTAATTTAGATTATTATAGCTCAAAATCAATTAATAATTAGCGGGGTGTTGCTTTCGGGAAGCCAAACGGCATGAATTAGAGTTTCGGGGGGTTAAAGTGCAATTTTGGGACTTATTTTGTAGGGATTTTAGAAGGCAGGGTGTAATTGGTAACTTTTGGACTTATTCTGGAAGGATTTATGGGAGCAGGTGTATGAAGGGTAAATTTCGGACTTCATCTGAAAACAATTCTGTGAGGAGGGACTGAAAGTGTTGTTATGGCAAAAGCTTGAAATTTAACAGGGGTATATAAACCTGTCACCCCGTCCCAAAACCCTAACCCTAGACATGCTAATCGGCCGCCACTCTCCCTTCAACCTCCCTCCAGCCGTCACCACCCCTTCTTCCTCCGATCTCTAGCATCGCTAACCCCCTTCTATCGAGTCACAAACCATTGTTGTTGGAGTCATCAAGCACCACCAACATAGCCTATGTCGGCTGTGACGTCGTGAATGGCCGGAGAAAACCCCACCAAGAGTGAAGGCGCCAATGTTACCTCATTCTTTTTGGTAATGGCATCGCCCCTTACCTATTCATCTCACTCTTCTGTTTCCTTACTCCACCGTTAACCGTCACTACCCATTTTTGTTGAATACCAAGTTATCGCTGGGAACGCCCTTCTCCCATCGTGAAATGGTGGTTGAGTTTGTAGGCTTGTGAAGCTGTTGCATGTGTGTTACTATAACAGGGTGAAACACGGGCATGTGAGTTTTCTGATGAGATCAAATCGTGAAGAACCACCATGGCGGCCAACCATGGTGGTTGCCATCGTTAGCACTATTTCTGTCGCCACCGAACGTCGCCAGGTGGGTGGCTGGGTCCTTTTCGCAAACAAGACATGTGTGTGCGTGTGCTTATTATCGTGAAGTGGTGTTTAGGTGTTTATTTGGCCAAAAAAGTCACCACCACTACCATGAGGTGGTGGGTGCCACCATCTATTACCACCGACCACCACAGGGGTGGTTATGTGTGTCTTTATCTATTAGTGTGTGTGTGTGTGTGTGTTTATTTTGGGGTTAAAGCATTGTAAATTATAATTAGTAAATAATGTAATAAAGAAAACGCATAACCACCACCATGAGGTGGTGGGTGCTGCCACCAGCCGTCATGTTGGGTGGTAGTTGTTGGATATAGTGTCTAAGTCCATAACTTTATTTGGTATGAACTTGACCCGACCCGGCATGGTCCATTTGGGTTGCATGGCATTGCAATACTTGGATAGACTAAATGAGAGAATAAGGCACTTATGATTATTAATATATTATAAGTTCTAATATATTAATAATAGTATTATTTAATTAGTATTTGATCAAGTATTAATCTAGAATTAATTTGGTGATCAAAGTGAGACTAATTAAATATATAGGGTTGATTATGACAATTATCAATTCTTTTATGATGGATTAATGATCCATGGTTTATGGGTTTGGTTGTAACCATATGGAGATCCATGGATAGTCCATGGGAGTTACCAACCCATGGGTCATGAGAAATGAAGTGTCATGACAATTAGGGTTTACATTTGTAACTCCTAATTATGACACACTATAAAAGAAACCCTATAGCATGCAAAATTGGCACTAGTGTTACTAGAGAGGACATAACCGATTTTTGAGTGTAATAAATATTCTCTCAAGTTATTCCAAGTTTTGTGGTGTTGTGTGAAGCATTTGAGGCACAACATTTGGGGTGCTAGGCTCACAAAGTCTTGAAGGAATCCAAGCAACAACAAGGTATGTATTTCTACTAGTTCTTTATGTCTTATGTAATCCCCATGCCATGCTAGTTAGGAAATAACCTTGAAAAAGAAATTTGCATGTATATAGAGAAAACATAAATTTGCATGTGTTCTTATGAGTTTTAGAAGATCATAGGGATTATGTGTAACCTCCATGTGTGTTTAATTCATGATCTTAATGGCAATGATGGTGTCCATAACTTGTCCTCAAGTTATGGATAACCAAAAGTCACTTCTTTAAATTGTAATTAAAGAACTAAAGAGGTTTCATAAAATTAAATGTTTTCATTTTTATGAACCATTAAAACTCACAAGTTACAAATTTGAAGAGTCTTGAAATAGTTTCAAAACTTGCCCTAAAGTTTTGGAATTTGTAAAGTCTTACACTTTAATTCCAAATTAATTTTTTTTAAAAGTTAAAAAAAAAAATCAAACTTTATGGACTTCATTAAATTAATTAAAGTGTTTAATTAAAAGAGTTAATAATTCCATAAAGACATGATTTAAGTTTAATTAAATTAAGAGTATAGTTTAATTAATAGATTAAACCACCAAGTATTTTAAATGTTTAAAATACACCCTTATACTATTATTATAATTTTAATTATATAGATATGTATACGAATATGTCATTCTTACCATTAGTAGGCCTCATTCACGAAGCCGGTCTATAAGGGGGTATAAGGTTGTTGCCTATAAAATGGTGACTTAATGGGTGTCCACTCTCACCCACCGCTTCCTTGATCGGTGGAGGGTCGTTAGCCGAACGGGTAGGATACGACTTTAAATATTCATTAAAAGTATAATGAATTATAAAGTAACTATACATTATAAATTCCAAATCTTAGTTACTTTAGGAAAATGTGAAATTGGTGCTAGCCCATAAAATTACACTTTGTACCTTACCAAGTCGTTAGTGGAGCGTGTGTGGTTAACCGGCACACTAACATGGACTAGTAAGAGTGGCAAAGGGTAACTTGACTTTATTATAGATCGGTGGAGCGTGTGTGGTTAACCGACACATCGATTAGGTAATATTGTTGAGGGTACCAAGTCAATTTGTATGGTTATTCACACCTTGTTTGTGATCCTTGGCATCCCAGTCATAATTTGAGAGGGCACAATCGAGATTCAAACATGCCATTGAAAGTTCAATGTATCTCAAAAGATCTAGGAGTTTCAAATCCAATTAAAACTTAATTATATTTCGTTTTTCATGGTGGAAATTGGTAAATCGTCATTTACCTACCTTTAACTATTTTATAATTTGGATTACGGCATCCCTCTTCCAGTTATAAATAGGTTATTGGGTCCTAGCCTTAATATTTCATATTGGGTGTTATATTAAGGACTTTAAATCATCTAACTTGAATTTCTCCCATTATAGAAGTATAGTTTAGACAACTATGGTCTTCCCAAATCTTTAGGAAGAAGCTTCCTAATGAAGATGATATCCCGAATGGAAACCAAGGTGAAAGATCAATCCATTTGTTGTGTATTAGTAGGAATGGAAATCATACTTCACTTCCTCCACCTCCTCCAATAAATCTCCCTATCACACAAGTTTCAAGACCTGATAAGTTCTAAGTCACTCAATCCCTATTGGCAAACAAAGTCTATATGTGCTTAGGTCTTGGAGATTAAGTCACATATTGATAAGCCGAGAGAGTTGGGTGTCGAAGTCTCAAGGTAGCTGGCTATTGACTTGGTCACTCCCTGATGACAGATCACGACATGACCCTTAATGATCTAACCTATTTGCTTGATGATGCTGAATCAACGATGGTTTGGAGCATTGGTAAAGCAAAATTTGATTGGAAGATCAACTTCCCAAACTTCCATGGACATTGACAATGGTAACATTAGAAGTCCAGAAAACCTTTCTCTTCCCAATTGAAAAGGATGGGCCATAGTCAACTCGGTTGACCAAATGGTAAAGAGAAAGGCTAAGTCTGTGATAGTCCCGTGTACCTTTTCCAAAGAGTCCATATGTTTCTGTTGCCAAAGGAAGGGCATTGGTTGCGAAGCTACCAAATTTACCTAAAAGTCCATAAGGATAGTAAAGTGAAATGTTTGACTCTGCTTTAGGTAAATTCCATTATCTAACTTTATTAAGTTTCTATTCTGAGATTCTTATTGCATGATGTGACTGAGTCACATATTGATGTTTAAGAATCAAAGAAGAGTGAATAAACTTAAAGGAAGTATATGCTGATTCTGATCATGAAGATGGATTTCGATCGCATGGTTCGGTGATCAGAATTTTGAGTTGTTACTTAAGAGTTAGATATATTGCTTAGGAATAGATAACAACAAGTTTTCCGTATGGATTGGAAGGATAAGTTTTTCCGCAAAGTTTTAAAATAAAAGAAAATGGTTTTGATTTTATTTATTTTAAGTATCCTTACAATGGCATTTGTGAAAAGGGTTGTTGCTTATATGTTTCCATTGATAAGCAATATGGGTAAATGGATTTGATTCTTTCATTAGTGGTAGTGTCATAATTTACCAAATAAGGAAAGATTCTCATCACCCAAGTTTCAGTTGGATAGAAACTTGGAATCATGCAAGTTGTATTGTGTGATGAATAAGAATTTTCATCTTTGGGAAATTAAGACTAATTCCTTGTTCACATTCGCATGTGAGTCAAGCAAAGGACTAAAGGATCGGGTACTTTAATTTGTGCACTAGTCAGGTCCACCACAGAGGTAGATAAGATTATTCATTATGATTTACTAAAGTTTAGTAAATATGGTTATGCTTACAAGTTTAAGTGTAATTCTGAAACATTGGAAAAGTTTCAATGTATGGCAGAATGAATAAGAAGAATCAAATAAGGCAGAAAGATAAAAGTTTCTCCAATCTAAAGAGATGGGAGAGTACTTGTGTATTTTGTTTTATGATTATCTTAGTGATTATGAAACCATATCACAATTGATCCTCTAAGGACACCTTAGTTCATTTGTTTGGCTAAGGAGAGGAATCATGAGTTGTTGAAATGGTTAAATCAAAAGATAAATCATACATCAAAATCAAATCTTAGAATCATACTCCAAGATTGAGCTATTGAGTGACATAATCTTTAGAAAGTTTATAACACTTATCAAATGTAGAGTAAGATGTGTCCTACTCTTGTACATTTGAGGTTGGTTAGTTGTGATGTTTTGGATAAAACAAAGACCAACTAGGTCCAATTATGGGAAGTGTTTAACTTGATAAGAATCCGCACTAACTATTGAATATTTGTTTTGTCAAGGAATGGATATTGACAAAGAGAATCATATAGGTCAAGAGGTTAGTGGGAGTCTTAAAAAGATCTTAAGATGGGTTCAAGAACTAATCAAGAGTTTTGTTAATCACTAGCCCACGACTTGAGGTTTGTAACCTATCATGTTGACATATTCTTATTTCTGTGTCTATTCCAATTCAAAGTTGATTAATGTTGTGAGTTCTATGAGTTCTCAATTATTTGCATAACAACCCGGAAGCAATGGTGGGCATTGTGCTACCAGGTGGCAAGAAATTAAGATTGCACAAGTTCAGTCCATATGAATTTAGAAGTGTCACTAACCTAGTCCTGTGATTATGGTTTTGACAAAATTCACATGGAAAAGAACACATACACCATAAAATCTAAGTGTCATAAGGGTTCTCTTCGATTCATGAAAATGATGGTAAGGAAACGTTTCCACTAAGAAGATTTTAAGTAGATAGTGGTTGTGATATTTGAATTCTCATATAGTTAGTGGAGCGTGTGTGGTTAACCGGTACATTAACTAGTGAGAATTGCAAAAGGTCTAGACAAACATGTGAGCTATCTAAGGAAAGGTGTATATTTTTGATAAAGTCTTATCAAAGCAATCTAGTATCAGAAATATGAAGTTTGGTAAGAAAGTCAATAAAGTATTGATTTCTAGAAGTCCAGTTGATTTCTAAGTACATGTCAAAGCTAGTGGGAGCATAAAATGTTATGCTGGTAATCATTATGCTAGTGGGAGCATGATTATTATGTTAAATATTGCAAGTTAGCAATGTTAATTATCGAAAACAAAAGTTTCAATTTGCTTTGGAAAGTTGTTTTGCTATAATTAAGGGAGAGGATTTTATACTTCACTCCAATTCTACATGATTAGATTGATATTTTAATCTACTTTAGTCAAGAATATATATGAATGTTATGTTGGAATGGTTCAACATAAGTAAATTCTATATATGTTGCATTCTCAAAATTCGATTATGATTACGACATCCCTCTTCATAGTTCGAATTTTGAGAACATGGAAAATAAAAATTTTATAGCATGAATCGTGTCCCATATGCTTTGGATATAGGATCGATTGCATGTGCTATAATATATTCATCCATTCTAAATTTTCCAAATGCCTAGGGCATTAAGATGGAAAAAGGAATAGAACTGGAAATAACTAAAATGATTAAGCAAAATTGTCGAGGACAATCTGAGCTTTACCAAAGATTGTTTGCTCATGGACAATTAGAAGTATATAGTAAGGACCATATTGACATATTTTGAAATGAGGCAACTCTTGTTCAGAAGTGATGGTCGAAATGGTAATATGGAATTGTCTCCATAGGTGGAAGTTATCCTTTGAATCTGTATAAGATTAAAGAACTTAATGCTAAGAAGGATGTTCAAAGGAATGTACTTTGAATTTGAGACTTCATTCCCATGGAATTGTTTTCCATTGGAATACTTTGTAATGGCTGTTGCCAAGTTTTTGTGACTTCTGTGCATAGTCGTTACAAGGGGATCATTGCATATAAGTTTAGAATCTAACAGATTACAGTAAATGGCAAGAGTTTGGTATTCTTGCATTTACAACAAGGATTGGAATTGTGAAATGAGCATCATTGGAATATTGTCAATTGATCTATTTCACAAAGAGAGGACCATATGTAAACATAGTATGCATACTTGGTGTATGTCATAATTGTTGTTTGGAAAAACATAGTGTACATTCTTGGAGCATGGGACAACTAATGTTTTAATTCAAGTATTAAGTTGATTAATCGAAACATGAATAATGAGTAATCAATATGGTGCTTAGATAAAAGGGTTTTATTTACACTCAAGAGTTTGGGGCCATATAGGATTAGTATTATTTTTATGTTTCACTTTGCATGTTTTTACTTCCAAAATAATTATGTTATGGTATATATCATATTATTCAAACCATCCACAGTCAGTCATATGTTGGAAGTAGATATGAATCAAGACTGTCATGAATTTGGCTTGTATGATTTGTCTAAAGTGCTTTAGACAATGCAATGGTTGCTACAACATTCATGAGTACTCATAAGGGCTGGGTATTGGATTCAACCCACGCTCACTTGCATCACTTCATGGAATTTATCTCGAGTGATCGTGAGACGGTAATATCATATAAATCTTCAAACCTAGAGATATTAGTTGTTGACTATGAGTTGGTTATTCATTGATTGTACGAAAACGCATTGGTAACTCGATGTTATAAAACATGTCTTTGTGAATAATTCAACAAGTAGTTAGTACAAGCATATTAGTCGAAGTTTATCTGTTCCTTCTAGAAATAGAAGCGATATATGGGCCCCTCGATGATTTGGTTTTGACCTATGCACCGGGCCCGGTCAGAACCTAATTGATGTGTTCAATTTAGTTCTATGTTGAAACAAATCAGAGATCGAGAAACAAATGTTGGACAATAAGTAAGACCATGTTCCATGTGTTTGTCCGGCTGATATCATGAGAACAGAGGATTATATGATCACTTATATTAAATGGTGTATCATCATCATCTCAGTTCCGAGAGACTTTGAAAGCGCTACGATTCCTAGTCGGGTTTTGAAGTCATATTTGCAAATATAGTTATTATACTTATCCAAGTGGGAGACTGTTGGATATAGTATCTAAGTCCATAACTTTATTTGGTATGAACTTGACCCGACCCGGCATGGTCCATTTGGGTTGCATGGCATTGCAATACTTGGATAGACTAAATGAGAGAATAAGGCACTTATGATTATTAATATATTATAAGTTCTAATATATTAATAATAGTATTATTTAATTAGTATTTGATCAAGTATTAATCTAGAATTAATTTGGTGATCAAAGTGAGACTAATTAAATATATAGGGTTGATTATGATAATTATCAATTCTTTTATGGTGGATTAATGATCCATGGTTTATGGGTTTGGTTATAACCATATGGAGCTCCATGGATAGTCCATGGGAGTTACAAACCCATGGGTCATGAGAAATGAAGAGTCATGACAATTAGGGTTTACATTTGTAACTCCTAATTATGACACACTATAAAAGAAACCCTATAGCATGCAAAATTGGCACTAGTGTTACTAGAGAGGGCATAACCGATTTTTGAGTGTAAGAAATATTATCTCAAGTTATTCCAAGTTTTGTGGTGTTGTGTGAAGCATTTGAGGCACAACATTTGGGGTGCTAGGCTCACAAAGTCTTGAAGGAATCCAAGCAACAACAAGGTATGTATTTCTACTAGTTCTTTATGTCTTATGTAATCCCCATGCCATGCTAGTTAGGAAATAACCTTGAAAAAGAAATTTGCATGTATATAGAGAAAACATAGATTCAAGGTTATTAGGGTTGCATGTACACTTAGGAAGTGTTAGAATGCTCAAAACCCAACAGTAGTGTGCTTTTTCTTGTGCTTAGTCGTTTTTGGGATGCTTGGACAAAAATGGACTAGAACCATAACCACCACCGTTGACCACCACTACCTGATGTGGTAGTGGGTGGTGCCCAGCTAATGAAACTCTAGTGGGCCTAATGAAACCCTAATGGGACCAATGAAGCCCAAATTAACCTAAAAGCCCAATCATGTTACTAATGGGCTAGTATTGGGTTGGAAACCCTAATTAGGGTTTGGAAAACCCTAATGTCATGAAACCCTAATTTTAGGGATTTATTGAGACCCGCACTTGAATTAATTACTAAACTGAAAATGTTAATTAATATCATTTGTAAATTAACATAAGGCAATATTGGACTTAATGGGTTAAGTAGGAACACTTAACCCTAATCTCACTTGGGCCTTGAGTTGGGCCTTCCTATTGGGCTTTGGTGATTGGACTATTGATGGGCTATCCAAGAACAAGCAAATGGACCAAAATAATTAGATGAGCTTTAGGATAAGGCCCATGTGAAGGACTTAGGCTTAATTTGGAAAATTGGGCCATAGGTAGGCCATAACTGGGTCTTAATGATTATGTAATATTGGGCTATGGTAATACCAAGAGTTTAGACTAGAATAAATGGATGGGCCTTAAGAAAAGACCATGTAGAGGTTTGGGCCCAATTTGGAAAATTGGGCCATATGTTGGGCTTTGGCCCATTACTTGACTTTTGGGCCTTGGAGTGTGAGTTAGTCCTTGGGCTTGAATCAAGGTAGATTGGCAGTAAAGTAGGCTTTTACCCCAAGCATGGACTTATGGTTATGTACTGGAACCCAATTATTAATTGGGTGTTATTTTGATGATTGAAAGCTCGGGAATCTATCAACCAGCAACTGGAGTTTATTCGCAGGACTTCAACAGTGTGAGGTGAGTTATCCTCACTATAATAAGTGGTCGAAGTCACCAATGTCGGCCCATTAGATATAATATCCTAGTAGTTGGTATTATGTTGAGTATAAGTTAGTTATGCATGCTAGTTGCTATGCCAGTTTGGTAGATCTGTAGGACTACCTGTGTTACTATCTAATTATATGTATGTGCATTAGTTATGTTATATGTCGACATGTTGTGTGGGATGGGTTGAGGTTATATTGCTCTGTGCGGTAGGCAACAAACCCTAGAGTATTCCAGATATGAGTTGAGGATCGGGCAGGGCATGCCAGACTCATACCGAGGACTCAGGAGCATGCCAAATACAAGTTGAGGGGCGAGCAAGACATGCCAGACTCGTACTGTGGGCTCAGGAGCATTCCAGATACGAGCTGAGGGTCGGGAAAGGCATACCAGACTGGTATTATGGGCTCAGTGGCAAGCCAAATGTGAGTTGTGGGCCCGGAAGGCAAGTTAGACTCACACTGTGGGCCCAAGGGTAATCTAGTCTGTAAAGTTGTGGACCCACTACATGCTGTTATTTGTATACGTGCTAATTGATGTGTATCGGTATTCTAGGGGAACTCACTAAACTTTGGGCTTACAGTTTCAGTTTTGATTTCAGGTGCCTTAGATGATCGCGGAAAGGCAAAGGCATGATCGTACAGCTACTCACATTTTATGACTATGTTTCTAGGATACTCTGATATAGAACTGTTTTGAAAACAAATTTGTAATAACTTGTGGTTTCTAAATGTTTTTTAAAGTTTAAATTTGGCCTAGTTTTTATGGATGTTACAGATTAATTAAATAGTTATTTAATTATTAAAATTAACTAATAGATAACATTAAAAATTTATCTTATTTAGGTTTTGAAATGATTAACTCACATTGATTTCTACATCCACACAATAATTAATTAGAATACTTGAACGTAGCTCTCTCTCTCTCTCTCTCTCTCTCTATATATATATATATATATATATATATATATATATATATATATCTTATTTAGGTTTTGAAATTATTAACTCACATTGATTTCTACATCCACACAATACTTAATTAGAATACTTGAACGTAGCTCTCTCTCTCTCTCTCTCTCTCTCTCTCTATATATATATATATATATATATATATATATATATATATATATATATATATATAGTTAGGATCATGTATGACCAACAAATATTGTGTGAATGTGTGACCAATTGTGGTCCAATCAATATAGAGGAGTAATTTTGGCATTTTTGCATATGACATTTATTTTCCATTATTAAATATGTTATCTATTTGGAATGAATAAGATTTTAGTTTGAATACGTCAACCGTTTCATTTTTTCAACATATACACGATCAGTTATAGTAATAACCACAAAGTCACTAAAGTCACTGTAAATGCTTTTATTAATCGTAGGAGGAAAACCTCTTATATTCTTAAAGAATGTCGTTCATATTAGATCGTATGTATATTTTCAATTGATTGTCTTGGTACGCAAATATACTCTTAAAGAATTTATAAACCTAAGTTTTAAATCATTCTAAAAGAATAAAACTCTTAAGTAATATAACATAATCATTGAAATCCAGAAAGTTGAGTTTATAGCTTTTTTATGTAATTTTCGTACACATGCATAACAATCAACTAATTCCTTGAGAATCACAGATGTATTATGGTTATACATTCACATAAGTTTTCACATATGTACATTTATTTAACAATCACTTTATTCTTTAAAAATCATTTTACTTCTACTAAGAATAAAAAATAACACTGATTCTACAAAAATCATTTGGTTCTTCAAGAATCACTTAATTCTTCTTCTCGACTTAGTGGTGCACCAGATTTATTAAATTGCAAATTTTGATTTAAAATTCTTCTAAATAATTGACATGCATTCTTCAAGAATGTTTCATTCTCAAAAGAATCACTTAAACCCCATTCTTTTAGAATGCATTAGTAATTTTTCAGAATATATCAAAAAATTATATTCTAATTTATATTAAGTTTTATATCATTATCAAAAGAATATGTCAATTTTGTATTCTGAATAATTATTATTTTGTACAAATTGTTATTATTTATAATATATGCGGTCTCATTTTATAAAAATATTCAATTTTCTAAAGAATCTCTTAAATAGACATGCATTCTTCAAGAATGTTTAATTATAAAAAAAATATTCAATGAAGTCTTTTCTAATTAAAGTGACACTACATTTTTTATTATAATTAATTTAATTAATTTAATTAACGATAATAATTAAATTATAAGATAATTAAGTATTTAATTAAATTCCCACCAAATTAGGAAATAAATAACGTATGTTTCTTATTTTGGGTTTAGTTTTAAAAACTGATTATTAAAGTTCCATATATATATATATATATATATATATATATATATATATATATATATATATATATATATATATATATATATATATATATATATATACACACACACGATCATGCTTATTTTTTTGACGAACAAAAAAAATGAATCACTAGATGATTCATTTGTACGATGATTCACAACAAAATATTCTCAAAAAAACATATATATGATTCATTTTTAAGTAAATTAAGAAAAAATTCACTTTTATGACAATTTTAGTGAATAACAACAAAATCATTATATAAATGAATCATCGAGATGTTTTTTTGAGAATTTTTTCTTGTGAATCATCTTACAAATGAATCATCTAATGATTCATTTTGTTTGTTCGCGAAAAAAATATATAGAAAAAAACTTCTTACCTTCCTACCAAAAATTTACTTCTTATTTGATCTTGACTCTCTCTCTCTCTCTCTCACTCTCTCTCTCTCTCTCTCTCTCTCTCTCTATATATATATATATATATATATATATATATATATATATATATATATATATATATATATATATATATATATATATATATATATATATATATAGGAGCGTTCAATCGAGAACATTTGAGAACAAATTTGGCCACATAATTTTTTAGTTAAAACTATAAAATAATATTCATAAAAATCGATCAATTGTTACGAACAATTAAAAAATCCATTAACCAAAACCACTCACTACCCATCACCACTACCTACCACCAACCACCACCTCCACCACCACCTACCGCCACCACCACTCATCACTACCGAACACCAATAGTCATCACCACCACGCACCTCCACCACCACTCGTTACTACCACCCTCACCCATCACCCACCAAAACCACCACCCGCCACAACCATCACCACCTACCTCCACCACCCATCACCACCACCCCCACCCACCTCAATCACCCATCACCACGACCCACCACGACCATCACCTATCACCACCCGCCATAACTAGCACCCGCCACCACAATCACCACCCACTAAAACCACCTCTACCCATCACCCACTTAAACCACCACCTGTCACCACCATCACCACCTACTTCCACCACCCGAAAAAACACCACCAACCAACACCCGACACCACCAACCACCACCCGAAAAAACACCACCAACCAACACCCGACACCACCAACCACCACCACCACCACCACCGCTACCACCACCGCCAATCACCACCATCCGTCACCACCACCTCCACCTACTACCCACCAAAACCAGCACTCATCACAACCAGCACCCGCCACCACCATTACCACCCAACACCATCACCCCCACCACCATCACCAACTATCACCACCACCACCCGCCACCACCACCCACAACCACTACCTACCACCCAACACTATCTCCACCACCCGTCACTACCACCAACCACCACCACCCCCACCATCACCCACAAAAACCACTAACCGCCACCACCATTACCACCTACCTCTACCACCTTTCCCACCCACCTCAATCACCCATTACCACCAACCACCACCACATACCACTATCACCACCCACCACCACCACCCATCACCATCATTCGTAATCACCACCTCCACCCACCACCTACCAAAACCAACACCCGCCTCCACCATCACCACCACCTTCTATAACCACCATCCATCACCACCGACCACCACCTACGACCACCACCTACCCCTATCACCCCACCCACCACTCACTAAAACCACCACCCACCCACCTCCACCACCCATCACGACCACTCACCCACTACCCACCATTATGACCACCACCTGTCATTACCACTTACCACCCAACACCACCACCCACCACCTATCACCACTACCCGCCTCCACCACCCATCACCACCACTCACCTCCACCACCTCCCACCACCACCACTCATGACCACCTCATGCTATTACCACCACCCACCACCCATCACCACCACCCGCCTCCACCACCCATCACCACAACCCACCTCCACCACCCCACAACCACCACCCACCTCTACCACCACCCATCACCACCGACTACTACCACCTATCACCACCACTCGCCACCATCACCTCCACCTACCACCCATCACAACCACCTACCACCACCACCCCACCCATCACCCACCAAAACCTACATGCACCATCACCACTGTCACCACCAACCGCCACCCACCCACCCATCACCACCACTTATCACCTTCACCCGTCTCCACCACCCATCATCACCACTCGCCACCGCTACCTGTCACCCACTATAATCATCACCCTATGTGTCACCCCCACCACCCTTCACCACCACCTATCATCACCAAACATCACTACACACCCCACCACCCATCTCTACCACCTGTGATTATGTGTATATATTCACATGTGATTATTTGTATTTAATCACATATTATTTATATGGACAGTATTCTTTTTTGTCTTTATAAATAATGTGATTAGATACATATAATCACATATGATTAGATATATTTAATCAAATGTGATTAGATATATTTAATCCTATATGTCATTATTATGTTCTCGATTCAATAATTAGTTTTTGTCAACTTTAATAATATGATATTAGATACATATAATCACATGTGATTATATGTATCCAATCACATATGATTTACATGAACAATATTCAATTTTTATTTTTTTTCAATAATTTTTCTCATATATTTAATCACATGTGATTATAAGTATTTAATCACTTATGATTAATGTGGTCATAAATTTGTTTTAATGTTCTTGATTCAATAGTTGTTCTTGTGTAATAATTATATGTGATTATATATTTCATGACATATGATTTATTAAATCAAGAGCGTAAAAAAAAATATTTTTCACATAAATCGTAAGTGATTAAATACACAAGACCAACAATTGCTAGAAGAGAAGCACTGCCCAAATTTCAAGTCGTCACTTTAAAAAGTGAGTGCATAGTCTCTTTCATGAACATTATTTTAATACAAGTATTAATATAAGTCTTAAATTTATGATGAAATTTTGTATGCGAGTTATATGCTTAGTATCTGGAAATATGTGTTATATGTATATTTGATGATATACATTATTCGAACCAGACAGGGTTCTATATGTGTTAAGATGTATTTGCATGATGATAATAATAATAGAAGTATTATAAACGAGAAGATAAATATATGTTAGTACTTAGTACTCTGTATAAAATATTACACTAAATTAGGATAGTGTTGATGAAACAGAGTTGGTATTGAAAGTTAATTATAAGCATTGTAGGCTTTCTTAGTGATGAAATAAGACTTAAAATAGATGCTTAATTCAATTAAGTTTGTATATTGGGTATTATCTTATTAAGGGTATGTGTGTGATCGAAATAGAGAGTCGAAACTCTATTCAATGAGATTGATGATTGGTGGAGTATGTCCTACGTATAAAAGTACTTTCTAAGTACCAAGTCATTTTCGATGCTTTGTATCTCAGGTGCAACTTATGTCGAGGTACTATTATGTTCTGGGGTATGAGTCCTACTCGTATCGGGATACTATAATATGCTAGAAGTACTATCATATACAAAGTCCTTTTTAACACTATTATGTGTCAGAGTACTGGAGCGTACGGAAGTACTTTATTAGTATTTACCCATATTTTTCTTTTGATGATATTTATATGTCATCATTTCCTTTCATGAAGTAATTGAGGGAACTTCATAGACTTCTTAATAGAGTGTTTCAGTAATAGACCACTACCAGGTATGTTAGATGATGTATTGCCGGATAGGATGAGTCCGGGGGTAAAATACCTCATTGTGTCTGACCACTGCTAGGCACAGTTATGTAGATAACCATCCTTGACATAATTGTCTCGTGGTTTTTACGAATGGAGGTTCGTGGTGAAACTTATTCCATTCCACTTATTTGATGTATTTATTGATCCTCGTTTGCTGCTAAGAAATTTCTGAAGCATCGTCGTTAGTTTGTTGTTCATATTTATCCTCTAGGTTAGATCTTTTAAAATCGTTGTATAGGATCAGTTCGTGGGAATTGATGGGATGGAATAAATTGTGTTAGATATATGATATATATATATATATATATATATATATATATATATATATATGTGTGTGTGTGTGTGTGTGTGTGTGTTAAGGATAATAATTGGTTTTGCAAGTTTGAGATATACATTATTATCACATTGTGGGATTGAAATCCTTATGTACTCACCAGGTTTCCCAACTTGATCCACTCAGTTTATTGTATCACACGTGGCTATATGAAAGATACATTCTGCTGAGAGATTCAAGGAGTTTTAAGCCACTAGTTTAATAGCTATAAGGCTTGTAATATTTAGTTATGCTTATGTTTTTGTATTAACGATGACATCCTAAATGTTTTAATATTAATAAAATACATTTCTATGGAAATGCTTTGATAACAACATTACCATGTTTTCTAGGAACAAATTCTGCAATATTATTCTTCAAAAAGGATACTCTAATTTTTAAATAAGAATAAGCAAATTGGTCTTTTCTGACCTTGAAATTGGGGATATCACATTAGATTCATATAATCATATGTGATTAGATGTATTTAATCACATACAATTAATCTAGATAAAGATTTATTTTTTTCTTCTTGATTTAATATTTATTATTGTGTATGTAATCACATGTGATTATATGTATCTAACCACATATGATTTATATAGACAAAACTTGTTTTTTTCGAATAAAATCGTATGTGGTTAGAAATATATAATCACATCTGATTAAATGTATTTAATCACATATGATTAAAGTGGAAAAAACAATTACTAAATGGAGAACGTGAAAATGAATCTTAGCCACATAAATCATATTTGATTAGATACATATAATCACATGTAATTATATGTATCTAATCACATATGATTTATATGGACAATATTCATTTTCATGTTCTCGATTCAATATTTGTTCTCGTGTATTAAATCACATGTAATTTTAGGTGTCTAATCACATATGAGTTGTTTGAATAATATTCGAATTCGCGTTCTTAATTCAATGGTTGTTATCATGTATTTAAGCATATGTCATTTTATGTATCTAATCACATATGATTAATATGGACAAAGACCAACTATTGAATTGAAAACACAAAAACGAATCTTGTGCATATAAGTCATATGTGATTAGATCGTATAATCACATGTGATTTAATACATGTGAACAAGTAATGCCTACATAATATGAGAGTTAGTGTAATTCATCTACTTGAACTTAAAAATCAGTTAGTGTGAGCTAAATGGATAATTTCCTTTCCGAGAACCTATAAATCAATTATAACATTATTTAGCTTGTGCTTGGTTGTATTAGTCTTATAAAATTTATGTACATATTTCCTTATTTTCTCTTTGATTGTAGTGCTTTGTTTGGGATCTATTTTCTTACCTTCCAACCCATTTTTAAATTTCGATAAAATAATATTGGTAAAGTTCCCCCTTTTAACTTTTCAAAAATATAAAGATCTCTTTCTAATGGTTCTTGGTTGATTTTATATTAACATTACAAGTTAGTAACATTAATTTATCGCTTTCTGGATCACTCAACACTCTTGGAATAAACTGTATCAATATGCTATGAATTAGACCAATCCCTTTATATGTGGGAAACTATACATCCATATCTAACTATAGGCTTTGGAATTTTGGCATTTTGAGTTTGGAAGAATTTATTATGATGTTTTGAAGAGAATGCATGAAATCTATGACAACACGGACACTAGACATGCTAAGATTTCCACAAAACTAAGTCTATTGATTTTTAGGTGTTCTTATTGACTTCCACAAATTTTAGAAGTTAGAGGATAGATTTGGAAAATTTGATCATAATAGCTTTTAAATCACTTTTGGTGTTCTATTAAGGACTTAATGATTAAGCGTTAAGTTTATCAGTTTTTATATGATTGTTGGTTACTTAAAATGATATGTAAATGTAAAATTCAGTTTAACCTAAAGGCCTTAATTCTTAGCTTAATGAGGGTTCAAAGTTAAGGAATTTCACATAAAATACCACTTTTACACTTATTAGGGTTAAGTTACCAACTTAACCCATTAAGCTCTTTAAGTCATCTCTTGGAAGGAAAAACGAGTGCTACACAGAGGCAAATTAAACAAAGACATCAAAATATGTTTGGGTAAACTATGTAATAATATAAAATTCAGTTTATAATCTCAACAACCAAACATTCAAGTTGTTAAATATGTTTGGGGAAATAAAGTCCGGTAAAAAGAAAGTCAAAAAATAGAGGCAAATTATATATATATAAAAAACAAACTTGAGTGTTATTACTGTAGCTAAAAGTATAAGCTTTTATGCATAATATATAAGTACATTAATGCATGAAGTATATTTTCAATACCTTAACTTTATATAACCTGTCATTTTCAACCCTTTAATTTTAATAAATAATATTTATCATCCTTTTACTTTTATAAATATCATTTTCATCATTTCCACCTTCAACTTTGTAAAATATCATTTTCACCCATTTGTTTTCTAAACTATCCTACTTATCCTGTAGTATGTATAAATACGATTTTTCTTCATTCTACTTTTTAGAATGCATTTTCCACCCTCTTATTTTAAAAATGTTACTTTGACCTCTCAACTGAGAAAATACATAATGTCAACACATGTAAAGCTTTAACCCCTCAACTTTGTATAATACATTACTTGTATCCCTTCTATTTTGTAGAAAAGTTTTCATTCATGTAATTTTTAATATACGTCTTTCACCTTCTCCACCTTCAACTTTATAAAAAGTCAATTTCACCCCTTCATCTTTCATCCCCAACTTTATATAATCTGTCACTTGCAACCCCTCGATATTGTAAAATTATGTCTTCCATCCCTTCACTTTTTAATTTAACTTTGTAAAATGTCACATTCACCCCTTCATTTTCTAAACTTTCCTATTTATCCCCCGTCCTATATATGTAATATGATTTTATCTCCTCTATTTTCCTAATAAGAAAACAAAAACACGTAAAAACCCACGGCAAAGCGCAGGCTCAATTACTAGTTAAATACATACATCAGAATGATGCTATTTCAGCAAAAGCCATCGACAAGCACATACAGGCTGCAACAATGAATACACCACCTTATTCATGATTTATTTGTGGAGGTTTTTTCAATGAGACATTTCGTCGAACACTTGGTGTTCATAAAAAAGATATAAGATTTCACAATATCTATGAGATTACTTGAAACAAGATTGAAGTTAATCACCCAAAATGAAAGAGTGATGAAGCAACAATAACAACAAGAATCACTTAACACTAACATTAGTTTCCACAATTTGAATAAATCAAACCGGTTCATGTTAGTTTTGTTCTTAATTTGAACAAAATCAAACCATTTCATTAATTAATAAACATACCTACTTCAATCGATCTTTGTACTCTGATCCAGATGAAGCAATAGTAAACTCATGATGATTTAAGGATTATCGTGCGCTCTGAGAGAAACCAACGAATATCGTACGCTCTGAGAGAAACCAATGAAATATGTTGTCGATTGGGACTTATGGCTAAAATAGTGAACAATAAGCTCCTTGTCGTTGGGATGAAATTAGAAACTGGGTGGTTCGCCAGAGGTCCGGTGGTCTCGACGATTGTCCGACGTGAAAAAGAGACAACATAAACGACACAAGTAGAGCGGGTGGGGGTTGAGTGGGTATTTTACTGCAATACATCCGTGTCTTTTAATCCATCATCTTTACATCTTCATTTTTAGTTTTTCACAAAATTGCCACATTGGAGAAAATTTTCTTCTCAAAATAAAAAATTGTTCTCATATATATATATATATATATATATATATATATATATATATATATATATATATATATATATATATATGGTTTGGTACCGATGAGACTCAAAAAATCGTGAGAACTGCGATGAAAATTTTCTAACATCCATTTCGTCAAGGACACAAACATTAAATTAAAGAAATACTTGGTCGTGGTGCGTTCGTATGTGACCTATGTCCATAGTAACTAATACAGACTCGGTGATTTAATCATGTGTTGCGCACGTTCGTAGAACATCATTTAAGTGGGTTTTATTATTTATTTTCGTTTATTTTTAGTTATTTATTTATTTATTTATTATTATTATTATTATTATTATTATTTGTTAAAAAAAATTCAAATAAAAAAATAGATATATACTCAGTTTAATGTTTTTAATTTGTTTTTTAATTATTATTGTTTCTTTTATTTCAGTTTTATTTTTCGTTTTTTAAATATCTTTACTATATACTTGAGGGTACTAATACTTGAGGGTACTATATACTCATGTACCTATAAAATACATGTAATTCCACTTGAAACATGTTTAGATAATTGTTAAAAGTAATCTATTAAACCCTCTTGCATTTCTCAACTTACAAACCATATAAACACAAATATTAACTACCTTAATTTGAAAATTAAAATTGGAGTTTGGGGTTTGGCTATCATTAAGGTTATTAGACTGGATTTGAATGCATACCTGTAATTTCATACTTTCTCAATGGTTCAAACTAATTGAATTCTTCTTATTTTTTTCCTCTAAAAAATCAAAATAATATAAACTACAATTAATTATTCTACATATTAATTTGGGTATCGTCTTATTAACAGTGTTCGATAGTAAGCCAACTCTAATACCACCATGTCTCAAGCCGAAGTTGCATGGATGTTACCGCCGACATCCTCTAATGAGATTTCTCCCCTACTCAACTTCTCATGTCGCTAGATTTTTTTTTGCTTATTCAATCAATAAGTTTTTGTAGGGTTTCAATCGTAATTTCGTTAATTTAGGTTTTGGTTGTATTTTGGAATTTAGTGTTACTTTCATAGTTATGAAATGGGTTTTGTATTTGATTTTATAATTTATTTAGTATGCATAAAAGAGATATAGGGAAGGATGGGGTGGGGTGTACCCATAATTTTATTTATTTATTTTTATATTTTGAATAATAAGAAAATACAAAATAAATGTAAAAAAAATTAAAATGTCAAACTAATCCTTTTAACTTTTTTATGACCAAATCCATGGAAAATTCATGATTTTGAATTTTCCGAACAAATCAAAAAATTCTTGATCTTAAGCAATTTTTTAAAATAGTTTGAATAATAAAAAATGCAAAAGAAATGTAAAAAAGAAACTAAAAGATCAAACTAATCATTTCAACTTTTTTTATAGCCAAATTCACGGAAAATTCATGTTTTAGAGTTTCCATAAAAATCATAAACTTTTAGACTCTACCCACAGCTTTTATGAAACTACAAATATCGATTTTATTTATTTATATTAATCAACACTTACTAACACTACAAGAATAGAAAGTATTAGCGGCGACAGGCGTCGCAGCTAAAAGTTTGACATGTCGCCGCGAATGCCTTTTGCAGCAACGCGTCACCGCTAAAAGGTCGTCGTTGATGCCTCATCTCGCCGGCTCGCCGCCATAACTTCTCGTGTCACTGCTAATACTTGTATGTACAATGTGTCGTTTTGAATTTTACATTTTTTATGAATTTAAATCTTGTTATATATCAGATCAAAAATTTTCAATTTACAAATTGGCACTAAAAGTAATTTTTTTAACAAAATTTTATGAACATTTTTTAAAGTTTATTTTTATAATTTAAAGATTTTTTCTTGACCAACAAAACTACTTGTTTAAGGAAGTTTCAATTATATTTAGTTCATATTGGAGTTAAATACCTATTCATTATGAATCAATTTGCAAGAGTGTATTTCAAAAAAAAAAAATAGTAAGTTATATTTTTTTTTTATTGCACTATGATCCTTGTACAACGTAGGATAGAATACGCTTTATACTATGACCCAAAATTCTTTTATTGTAAGAAGGTGCGAAAAGTTCTTTTTAGGAGCTAGCAAGACCATGCAAGTAAGAAAATTATTAAGTTGCATAAAACTTCATAATCTCAATATGAAAATGTATGCTTGTCTGATTCACACTCGTCTCAATGTGTTCTAATTGCAACATATTTTCATTTCATGAAAACCAATATTGGGATCACAATAATACTCGTTATTACATCAATCACTAATAAATCATAAATCAAAAGTCAAAACCACAATTGAACCAATCAAGTGGAAACACAAACCATATCATGGGAAACAGGCTCAAATACGAAATGTTGAGGATCCGCATAAAGAAACATGACCGACGCAAAAGGTTCAATTGGCTGACCACCATTGACAATACATTTGTCATTCCCGATAGGTGCAAATACATTTGGATCAACATTCTCCACTGAGTGGAAACCTTTGCATGACACAGTAACGCCTTTTAGAGTACATTTGTAGTTGTTTACAAACATCACTTGCCATTCTTGTACACCTTGTATTTGTCTAGGAGTCTGTGATGTAAACACAGTTAAGTCTTTAAGTTGACACTGACCATGGCCTATGTGAGAGAGAAAGAGAAGGGGAGGATAGAAGTTATATCAATACAGTACATATAAAGAAACAAATAAGAGACAAAAATAAAACATTATGTGATCATCATTAGTCATACCTTTCACAAGAAGAGTAAAGAGAATGATAGTAAGGAGAGACTCAAACATGGATGCCATCGTTGCAAATTGCAATGAAAATTTAGCTGTCTTGTTTTAGTGAGTATAAAGTGTTGATTGTATCGCTATTTATACACCTAAATGCATGATCTAGCATTTATAGTATTTAAATCCGTTACCTAAGGAAAATCAGTTAAATATACATTAAAGTGTTTATTGTAACTAGTTAAGAGATTTTTAATAAACCTTATCAAAGAAAATCAATCAAGTATCGGTTACTGTTGAGGAGCAAATCAAGTAGCTAGGGTTAACCCATATTAAATGTTCTATCAAATTCTATACCTGTTTACATAACCAAGAGTCCAAGAGTCTCAGAGTTGATTAGATGATTAATTATTCTAACATTTCCTAAATTTTTATGAAAATGATGTGTTTGTTTCAAACGTATTAAGGATGTTTGTAAATATATGATAATTGTTTAAGCACACAAGTTGATCAGATAACTAATTTTTACGAATGGATTGCCAAAGTAACACCGACGATCGAACCCGTTGCTAATTTGCCAACGACGCGAATCACCGATTGAAGCAGGTTTGGCATCTTTATCAACTGATTTTCGTCGGCACTTTAGTGACGGACCGTCGATAATCTGTCACTAAATGCTTATTAAAAAACAATAAAAACTAATAATATTACAGTGTTTTTTGTACAAAATATTAAAAAAAAAAAAAAAAAAAAAGTCATTACATTAAACCTATAATAATATTGATATTCAACCACAAAACTAATAAAATTACAATAAAACTAATAAACATCGTCTAAAGTATTCAAAAGATATCAAATACATTACTAACTGTTACAAACATAAAATTAAGGATGATATGGTGAATTACCATATTGACTCATGGATTTTATACATGACGCCATTTGTTGATGGAGTTGCCTCAAAATCCCCTAATTATTATTGTTTCAACACACCATAATCAATATCACAAAAAATAGGAATATAGCAATGTACGTTCATTTATTTGTTTATTATAGCATCTTATTTTCATTTTTTCAACAACATAATTGTATTTTTCAAGTTTTTCTTATTATCCAACTATACTTTGGAAAATCTATCCAAATATAGGATTGAAAATTGCTTTGTTTTCGAATGACATTGCCATTACTAGGAAAAGTTTTGAAAGTACAATTCTATAAGTAACACGAAATGAAATTAGAAAATTATAATAACCATGTATATGAAATTAGTTTGGTTCTATCTTGCATTGTACCCAAAAAAGTATGTTGTCATTTGGTAAAAAGTAGATGTTATAAGAAACAAATATATGAAAGTGTGATGCTATATCTAGAATTTAACACAAAAAAATAACAATTTGGTAATAAGTGGCATATCTGCATGATAACCAAGGCATTTAGTAGGTCATTGTCTTCACAAAGAGTACCTGGATGAAGCCATAACAATGAGGATACATAATTGATAAGTGTAGGACGTGATCCACCTGATAAATCATATATTAGAAAATTACCCTAAAAATAAATATAAGTTAGACTTTTCACGATACTTAATAAGAACAACTCAAAATTACATTGTTTTAGTAGAACTAGAAAGAAATGAAAGTAAGAAGTTATAATAAATGAGTGAACGAAAGTATGTTGCTATTTTTTGCTGCTAGCCCTAAGAAAAAAATTAAAAGTACATTGTTATAACAACTAGATGTACCATGCTATAACATGCAACTAAATAAAGTACCTTGCTATTTCTTTCATTTAGCCTTAGTTTTGACATCTAATTCCACTTGTGAGAAAGGTCCACTTTTAGGCCGAAGATGTATTGTACTACTAGTTGAAGCTTCTCATAATTTATATTCCGAAAGAGTCTTCAAACATCTTGTTCGGGTTTGATACGATAAAATCTCTTTCTTATAAAAAAAAACATGATAATATATATTGATTCGACACCCTTAACCAACATAATTTTGTTGGTACTCTTGGTCCTACAAAATAAATTTAATTCCACATGAAACATGTTCAAATAATTGTTAAAAGTATTTTGTTCAACCCTAGTGAATTTTGCAACTTACATGGAACTATAATATGAGAAATTCTAACCTAAAAGCATATAAACACACATATTAACTAGATCAATTTGAAAACTATAGTAGAAGTTAGGGGTTAGACTATCATTAAGGTCATTACATTAGATTTGAAACGCTTGTAATTTCAAGCTTTCTCAGTGGTTGAAACTAATTGAATGATTATTATTTCCTTCCTCTAAAAAGTCATAATATTATAAACCACACGTAATTATTATACATATTAATTTCGGTATCATCATATAAACAATTCTTGGTATTGAGTTGGCTCTCACACCACCCTGTTTCAAGCCATAGTTGCATGGCACACACCTTTGTCATCCTCTAATCCGATGTCTCCTCAGATGTACTTCTCATGTCGTTGGATTTATTTTGCTCATTCAGTCGATAAATTTGTGTTTGCCATCAATGTCTTTTCCACCGCTTTGTAGCATGTGAACACCCCCCCTCCCTCTTCTGTTGTTTTCTCTCTTTTCTCTCCGCCTGTAGTAACCATATTTAGATGTCAATTAATGAAAAATATCTCGAATTCCTGTCTTTTGTCCTCCACCTGCTTCATCGTGGTTTTTAAAGGATGATTGAATTCCTTGCTGATTTCACTAATAGTTCAAACATTTATACAAGTACAACAAAAAAAATTGGAAAGGATAATACATAATATTTCAAACATATACATAGATAATATGCTATCTAATATCCCCTAGCAGTTGGATCAGGATCTTTATGGATGCTTAAACTGGTACAAAAGCTTTTGAACAAATCCCGTAGAAGGCATTTTTTAAGATACCCGCATATTGATATTCAGAAAGGACATGGAGAACCTGCACAATGTCGATTTAAACTTTGTCGAGTATGAAATGGTTGTCAATTTCGGGTTCTCAGATAGGTAAACTGCAGATGACCAAGATTTGAGGTGTTCTCCTAATAATACAAAGTAGCTGGATGTGGAAGGCCATGAGTCAGGGCAACCCCCAAGTTTGCATCAGTATATGCAATAAGTTTCAGAGATTTATTTTCATGAAGATGAAGACCAATGTGAATAATTTTTTTAATATATCGGAGGATTCTCATGAGGAACTGAAAATGTGGTTCTCATAGAACATGTATGAGCAAGCAACCTTGTTGAACAACGTAAGTAATGTCCAGGAGATTGAGTGTGAGGTATTGGAGTGCTTCCATTGATGGGTTTTGAGCAATACAGCAATCCTATGGTGCACATGCAAAACCTAAAGCTTTGGATCTAGGTTTCTCTATTGTACATGAAAATTATAGAAAGCTTACAAACCCTAGATCTAGAATACATAATCCGAAAATATCAAATAAAAAAGTTTAGATGATTACCTTGATTGTAGATTGAAGATCTTAAGCTATTGAGAACCTTAGCACCTCAATGTTGTGCATCTAATAGATCTCAAACACCAAAGAAAGTTGGAAGACAATAGAGAGAGGGAAAGGATTGAAATCGGCTCTTAGACTCTTCTTAGGGTTGTGACAGCCAATCCTTGAAGCCTTGGGGTCCTTTATATAGGTGGAGCTGCTAGGGTTTCAGATAAAACCCTAATTGGATAGCTTAGGCGTTAAGCAGTCAAAAGGAACCTTCCAAAACAAGGCTAGTACGAAATCTATGTGGGCTTCCACCTGGATTTCGTCCATCCCCTTCTAAGGGATCCTCAGACCAAAATCCAATTATCTTTAATTGCAATTCGAGTCCCCAAGGTTCAATTAATATCTTTTGATCACAAAATTTAATTAATTTCTTAATTAATTCTTGACCAATATTAATTAACCAATATGATTTCTCTTTTAATATATTATTCATATAATATATTAATAAACCATAATAACCTCTTCCTCTATTAACCATCAAGTTATGTTGCTTCGGCAAAGGCAACCCAAAAGGACCATGTTACAACCGTGTCAAGGACATACCAAATATAGTTATGGACTTAGACACTAATCCAATAGTCTTCCACTTGGATAAGTCTAATAACTATAAATGCAAGTATGACTTCAAAATCTGATTAGCAATCATAGCTCTCAAAATCCGTTGTCGAACTCTGACTCATCCTTTAGGTAAGGGATCGTATAGTCCTCCGTTCTCAAGATATTGTGCAGAAAATTACATGGAACATAGCCATACTTATTGTCCAGCAGTTTGTTTCTTGATCTCTAATTTGTCTAACATAGAACTTAATTGAACACATCAACTCAGTCCTGACTGGGCCCGACACATAAGTCAAACCAAAATCATCGAGGGGCCCAAATATCGCTTTTACCCTCTTAGGATAAAAGGAACAGGTAAACTTTGACTTATATGCATTTACTATTTACTCATCAAATCATACACACCAATACGCTTGATAACATCAAGTTACTGATGCGTTTATGCATTATCAATGCATAACCAACTCGCAAACAATAAACCATATATCTAGGTTTAAAGACTATATGATATTATCATCTCACAATCACTCGTGATTAATTTCATGAAGTGATTCAAGTGAGTGCGGGTTTAATCCAATACTCAAATCTTATTCATAACTATTCATGAACGTTACAGCAAACCTTTGCTATGTCTAATACACTTTAGACAGACTATAAACCAATTCATTAAAGTCTTCTTTCATATCTACTTGTAACATATGAACGACTTTGGACTATTCGAATAATCTTATTATTTAGGAAGTCAAAACATGCAAAGTGAAAAAATAGGTAAATAATAAACACAAGACTGTAACTTTACTTATAAATAATATTCCTTTATTCAATCATCAAATATTAATTACAATTTATCTATTACACGTTTCAAAACTATCTAATAACTAAAACGTATATCGTCCTTCAGCCCAATGCTCCTAGCGTGCTGAAAGTGTTTAACCCTACTTAGTCCCTTCGTAAAGGGATCTGTTGGGTTCTCTTCTGACAATACCCTCTTTACTACGAGGAGTCCCTCTTCTACCAGATGTCTACTAAAGTGATATTTCATGTCGATATGCCTGGATCTGGCACAATCCCTTGGTTCCTTGCTTAAGGAAACTTCTCCTTCATTATCACAGAAAATTTCCATAGGATCCTTTATGGCTGGCACAACTCCAAGGTCTCCAATGAAGTTCTTCAACCATATTGCCTCCTTTGACGCTCGGCTCGCTGCTATGTACTTTGTTTTACACGTTGAATCAGCTACGGTTTCCTGCTTGGAAATTTTCTAAGTCACTGCTCCTCCATTCAGGGTAAAGACTGAGCCCGAATGAGAGTGGAAGTTGTCTCGGTCGGTCTGAAAACTGGCGTCACTATACCCTCGTACCCTTAAGTCATCACTCCCACCGAGGATAAGAAACCATTCCTTGGTCCTCCGAAGGTACTTAAGAATACTCTTGACTGTGGTCCAATGCACTCTACCAAGGTTCCCTTGATATCTGTTGACCATGCTCAAAGTGAAGGCCACATCAGGGCAAGTACAATTCATAGCATACATGATTAAGCCAACTGCAGAAATGTAAGGTACCCGACTCATTTCTACTATCTTGGCTTCAGTACTCAGGCTTTGAGTCTTACTCAAATTGGTATTGCTTTGGATCGGTAACTCCCCCTTCTTGGAATTATCCATACTAAAACGTTTTAGTACCTTATCCAAGTAAGTATTATGACTAATTCCTATTAGCCTTTTACTCCTATTTCTCACTATCCTTGTTCCCAAAATATAAGCAGCCTCTCTGAGGTCCTTCATAGTGAAGCACTTCCCAAGCCAGGACGTAACTTCCTGCAGGTTTTGGACGTCATTTCCTATGAGTAGTATGTCATCGACATATAATACGAGGAAGCTAACTATACTCCCACTGGCTTTGACATATACATAGGACTCATCCTTGCTTCGCAGGAAGCCAAACTCTTTGACTTTCTCATCGAAACAAAGATTCCATCTGCAAGATGCTTGTTACAATCCATAAATGAATTTCTCAAGCTTACATACCCTATAAGGATGTTTTGCATCGACAAAACCCTTTAGCTGAATCATGTAAACATCTGCAGCCAACTTCCCATTAAGGAAAGCGGTTTTGACATCTATATGCTATATTTCATAATCATGAAACGCAACTATGGCTAGCGTAAACATAATAGATTTTATCTTCTCAACTGGTGAGAACATCTCATCATGTCAACTCCAGGAGTTTGAGTAAAGCCCTTTGCAATCAATCACACCTTGTAAGTGTGTAACTTCCCATCCATGTCGGCCTTCTTCTTGAAGATCCATTTGCACCCAACCGTCTTACGACTTGGCACATTGTCAACCAAATTTCAAACTTGGTTGTCATACATGGACTGAATCTCACTATCCATAGCCTCTTTCCCTTTTGCAGACTTCGGGCCTGTCATGTCTTCATTGTAGCTATTAGGTTCATCCAAATTTACTAGTGTTACAAATAAACGTATCACCCTCACTTTTTATATGAAAACCATTCAACACGGGTGGAACACTAACTCTACTGGAACGTCTAAGAGGTAAGGACTCCTCAATAGGTTCAACAGGAGTTTCTTTCTCAAGTTGAACTCTAGTGTTAGAGGTTCCTTCATTGTTCGATTCTTGAAACTCTTCAAGATCGATTTGCCTCCCACTGTCCCCTTGGCTTATGAGTTCTCGCTCTCAGAAAACCACTCCTCACAAAGAAGACAAAATTGTCACCCGGTCTATAGAAGATATATCCAAATTACTTATGTTGATAGCCGATGAGAATACACCGCTCACTACGAGGTTCAATCTTGTCATGAGTCTCTCGGCTTACGAAAGCCTTGCAACCCTAAACCTTGATATGTGCTAACGAGGTAGCTTTCCCTGTCCATATTTCGTGTGGTGTTTTGGCAACCTTCTTCACAAGGACTAGGTTAAGGATATGGGTGGCAATCTCTAAGGCACACCCCAAAAACAAATAGGTAACGAAGCACGACTCATCATGGAACGAACCATGTCCAACAAGGTTCGATTATGCCTCTCAACCACACTATTCAAAGCATTGCTTGAGGTAGTCATGGAATTCAAGACTAAGGTACTCACCACCTCTATCGGATCAAAGCATCTTGATTTTCCAGCCTAACTAATTCTCCACTTCTTGCTTAAACTCTTTGAACTTTTCAAAGGTTTCTGACTTGTGCTTGATTAAGCAGATTTACCCATATCTGCTATAATCATCGGTGAAAGTCAAATAGAAGTAGCTTGCATCCCTTGTGGTGGATTTAAAGGTCCCACAAAAATTGGTGTGTATGAGATCTAATAAACCTCACCCCTTTTACAAGTACCAGTGAAGGGTGACTTGGTCATCTTTCCAAGTAAACAAGACTCACACACGTCATCTTCCCTTAGGTCGATTGACTCCAACACTCCATCTTTTTGGAGTTGGGCTATGCGTTTCTTATTGACATGTCTAAGACGAAAATACCACAAGCATGCTTTATCTAAATCATTGGAAGAATTAATATACAACACATCATTTCCTAAGTTGTCTACAACAATCACAGTTTCATATATTCCATTACAAGGCAATGCTTCAAAATAGAAAACCGCATTAAAGAAAGAATTAATATAACCCTTTTCATTATCAAACGAAAATCTAAAACCTTGTTTATATAAACCATGAAAAGAAATGATGTTTCATGCCATTTATGGCGAATAGCAACAATTATTCAAATCTAGTACTAACCCACTACTAAGCACTAAAGAGTAAACACTAATTTTGGTGACAGGCGATGCTCTTCTATTCCCCATTATCAAGTTTTTTCTTCCTATGCTTTACATCCCTACTTCTTCTTAGGCCCTGCAAATAAGAACAAATATGAAAACCACATACTGTATCAAGAACCTAAGAAATAGCATGTGATGAGTTATAAGAATGAATAGTATAAGTACCTGTGAAGGATGGTTTTATCTTTCCATCCATGATGTCCTGCATATACTTCGGGCAACTTCGTTTCCAATGCCTTTTCTTATGGTAGTAGTAGCACTCTGCATCCTTCGAGTTGGAGGAGGGTGCAACAGGACCAGCCTTGGTTCCACTAGAATAGGTACCATCATGGGATTTTCCCTTATGGTGGCTCTTTGATGGAGCCTTCCCCTTCTTACCCTTCCCCTACCCAATAGCTAAGACGGGGGTAGTAACAGTAGGAGTTGATGCAACAGATTTGTCCTTGAGGTTGCTCTCAACAATCCTCAGCATGCCTTGAAACTTGCTTAAAGTGACCTCCTCCTTGTTCATGTGGTAGGTCATGCGGATCTGGTTGTAACAACGAGGTAAGGAGTGAAGAATGATATCAATTGCCAGCTCCTCATTGAAATTAACATTTAACTTCAGCAGCCAGTCAACATATCTCTGCATTTTCTGCAGGTGATCCATGACGGAGTCTATGTCCCTCATCTTGGTAGTGATCATCGAAGTGATAATCTCGTACCTCTCCTCCTTGGCCTTTTGGTGGTACCTATCTAGTAAATCCTAATGCATCTCATAGGGGATGAAGTCCTCATAGGACTTTTGGAGTTCAGAAGCCATAGTCACGAGCATGATGCAATGGAATTTCGTAGCATCGCGCTCATGAGCCTTAAAGGCAACAATCTCCTCAGGAGTAGCAGTGTTGACATTCACTTCTTTCAGCTCCATGTCGAAGACATACTCCTTGTCCACGTAGCGGGTAAGCATTCGAATGTTGCGAATCCAATCATTGAAATTGGTCCCATCAAAAATCACCCTTCCACACAAATTTATGAGTGAGAATGAGCCAGAAGAGTTCGAGCCAGAAGTGTGGTTGTTGTTTGAGGTTGACATCTAAAAAAGAAAAGAGATAAAGTTTGGTTAGATAAGAATCCCCAATTAAACACCCAAATGAGAAATTAGAGATAGGATCCAACAACATTATTTACAATTTAAAAGAGGGATGTTGTAATCTAAACGGCAAATAATTTGAAGGTAAGTGAATGATGATTCACTAATTTCCACCATGAAAACCGAAAAGAAAATTAAGTTTTAAATGTAATAAAAACTCCTGGATCTTTTGAGATTCATTGAACCTTTCAATGGCATCTTTAAATCTCGATATGCCCTTCAAGTTTGTGACTGGAATACCGAGGATCACAAACAAGGTGTGAATAACCATGCAAATGTACTTGGTTCCCTTAATGTTATAGTCACCTAATCAATGTGTCGGTTAGCCACACATGCTCCATTGATCTATGACAAACATTGAATCACCCTTTTCCACCTTTGCTAGACCCAAATTAGTGTGCCAGTTAACCACACACGCTCCACTAACGTCTTGGCAAGGGTACAAAGTGTAATGTAATGGAATAGCATCATTTTCATATTTTTCCTAAAGTAACTAAGATTGGGAATTTTTATAAAAACATTTAGTTACTTTATTAACCATTATTCTTTTGATGAGGAACTACTTTCCCTATCCTACCCGTTCGGCTAACGACCCTCCATGAATCAAGAAAGCGGTTGGTGAGAGTGGACACCCATTAAACTGCCATTTTATAGGCAGCAACCTTATACCCCCTTATAGATCGGCTTCATGAATGAGGCCTACTAACGGTCAGACTAACATTAATCTTATATATATATATATATATATATATATATATATATATATATATATATATATATATATATATAAGGGTTGAATTTTAATCTTGTAAAATTCTAGGTTTTAGAATTCAAATATTTCAAAATTAAATTTTTTTAATCAAAATTTAAATCCCAGAACTTGAGGGTAAGTTTTGAAACTTTTCAAAACATTCTATATCAAAATTCAAATAATATAATTAAACAGTTAATTGGTGATTATCTAATTTTGACCTAATCCAATTCCATGACAAGATAATTCTTTCAAATAATTCAAATAATTAAAGTTTATCATATAAGACAATAATTATCTAATTAATTGACAATTATATTCTATTTTGATAAGGATAATCACATTATATTAATTAAATTCGGATTTTATCAATCAAAAATGTTATTGGTAATTATCCTAAGTCAAAAAGGGCCAAAATCCCAAATTCCCTCTGTCTATCTGTTCGAATCGTCAAGTCACTATCTGGATGCGTCGAGTTCATCAGGCGACTCGACGAGTTTGTCAGGCAGAAAGCAGAAATTTCGATTTTAAGCAATGAATAATCATGCAATGCATCAAATACAATAGAAACCATTCTAGGCTCTAATACCACTGATGGGTTTTGACCAATACATTAATCATATGGTGCACATGCAAACCCTAAAGCTTTGGATCTAGGTTTCTCTATTGTACATGCAAATTATCCAAAGCTTACAAACCCTAGATCTAGAATATATAATCCGAAAATATCAAATAAAACAATATTAGATGATTACGTTGATTGTGGATTGAAGCTTGAGCTATTAAGAACCTTAGCACCTCAAATGTTGTGCCACTAATAGATCACAAACACCAAAGCAAGTTGGAAGACAATAGAGAGAGGGGGGAGGTTTGAAATCGGCTCTTAGACTCTTCTTAGGGTTGTGGCAGCCGATCCTTGAAGCCCTAGGGTCCTTTATATAGGTGGAGTTGCTAGGGTTTCAGTTAAAACCCTAATTGGTTTTCACATTTGTTCTAATTTGCAGGGTCTAAGAAGAAGTAGGGATGTGGAGCATTGGAAGATAAACTTGATCATGGGGAACAGAAGAGCATCGACTGTCTCCAAGACTGGAGTTTACTCTATAGTGCTTAGTAGTGGGTTAGGACTAGATTTGAATAACTATCGCTATTCGTCAGAAATGGTAAGAAACGTCATTTCTTTTCATGGTTTATATAAACAAGGATTTAGATTTTCGTTTTATAATGAAAAGGGTTCTATTAATGTTTTCTTTAATGGTGTTTTCTATTTTGAAGCATTGCCTTGTAATGGAATATATGAAACTATGATGGTTGTAGATAACTAAGGAAATGATGTGTTGCATATAGATGTTGGATTTGGTGTCTAAGCCCATAACTATAATTGGTATGTACTCGACCCGATAGTAGCATGATCATTCTGGGTTGCCTTCACCATTGCAATTTGATATGATGGTTTTATGAGAATAAGGTTATTTACAATTTATTAATATATTATAAGTATAATATATTAATATGGTTATTTAGTTAGTATTGTCCAAGAATTGTTTTCGAATGAAATTTGTGGTCAAAAGAGACTAATTAAATATGGATGGATTGATTTTGTAAATCAATGATATTTATAGTATGGGCTAAGTGATCCGTGATTATATAAGTGGGCTAAACCAAGAATTTAACCCATGGATAGTCCATGGAGGTTAAACCCATGGATCATATGAATATGGAAAGTCATGGATCATTAGGGTTTACAAAGTGTAACCCTAGCACTTGCCACAACTATAAATAGACCCCTCCAAGCACCAAAATCGGTTGCACCTTCAAAAGAGACAAGTAACTTGCTCTCTTAGAACACATCTTGCATATTGGTGTTTGTGAACCATTAGAGGCATCACACTTGAGGTGCTCAAGCTTTCAAAGTTCAAGAACTCTACCCTACTCAAGAGGTATGTATCCTAACTATGTTTTGAAAATATATAGCTTCAATTGTATGTTAGCTAGGGTGAATGCTTTGGAAAAAGAAAATGCATGTATAATTTGAGAAAACATATATCCAAAGCATTTAGGGTTGCATGTGCACTTAGGAAGTGTTATAGTGCTCAAAACCAAACAGTGGTATTAGAGCCTACGATTTTTTCTATTATATTTGATGCTTGCTTGTTTTCAAAGTTGAAAAAAATCAAGTTTTCTGCATTCCGACTGATGAACTCACCGAGTTCCCTGGGGAACTCGACGAGTCCATGCAGAAATTAACCTACTCGACGAGTCCAGTTCATGTACTCGCTGAGTTGGGTGTTTAGAGTGTAGAAATTCGTGTTTTTGGCCAAAATTGGATATGATCATTACCCTAAACTATTTTGAATCATAAAAATATATTTTTTTAAGATATGGTAGTGATCATACTCATCCAATTGAAATATTATTATCAAAGTTTTATAATAGTTGTTGTTTTATATGATAACCCAAATTGTTTATAAAATTGTTGATATAGAATTGCCTTGCATATGAGTTTAGTTAGATCAAGAATTATATGATAATTTAGTAGTTAGAAATATGGTCTAATTGATGTTTAATGACCTCCATAAATTGTCCTCAAGTTATCGAAAATGAAGGGTCTCATCATTAAAATCAAATTAAACTCATACGTTATGAATATGAAGGATATTTACAAGTTTCAAAACTTGCCCTCAAGTTTTGGAATTTGCGAAGTCTCATTAAATGAAACTTTAATTCCAAACCCTAGAGTTTTAAAAGTCAAAATTCAATCCTTATACTTTATAATATTATATGTTTAATATATATATATATATATATATATATATATATATATATATATATATATATATATATATATGTAAGACAAGTCACTTTTTCCGTTAGTAGGCCTCATTCACGAAGTCGGTTTATAAGGGGGTATAAGGTTACTGCCTATAAAATGGTGGTTTAATGGGTTTCCACTCTCACCCACCACTTCATTGACTGGTGGAGGGTCGTTAGTCGAACAGGATACTACTTCTCCCTCATTAAATGTATAATGATAAATATAAAGTAACTAAACCTTTTATTTAATTCCCAATCTTAGTTACCTTAGGAAAAATGTGATAATGGTGCTAGTCCACGAAATTACACTTTGCACCTTGTTAAGTCATTAGTGGAGCGTGTGTGGTTAACCGGCACACTAATATGGGATTGACAATGTGTGGAAAAGGGTAGCTTGATGTTAATCATAGATCAATAGAGCGTGTGTGGTTAACCAGCACATTGATTAGGTGATTTGTAACATTGGGTGTACCATGTTAATTTGCATGGTTATTCACACCTTGTTTGTGATCTTCGGCATCCCAGTCACAAACTTGAAGGGCACAATCGAGATTTAAACATGCCTTTGAAAAGTTCAATGAATCTAAAAGATCTAGGAATTTCAAACCAATTAAAACCTAATAATCTATTTTGTTTTTCATGGTGGAAATCGGTAAATCGTCATTTACCTACCTTCAAATATTCTGCAATTCGATTACGATATCCCCCTTCGCAATTGTAGAATATTGTGTTGGATCCTAGCCTTAATATTTCATATTGGGTGTAATATTAAGGATTCTAATCTAATCAAAACTTTGTTCTTCTTCTTTTTTCAGATGTCTACCCCAAAACAATGCTTTCACACCAATTCCTTCACGCTCTTTCTCCCTAATGGACCTTTGTGGGAGGGTCATTTTTTATGGCTTAAATTTCAATGGTTAGATTCGAAACAAATCACTGAACACACTGAACACACTACTCATGAGAGGGATGCGACAATTATATGTTAGTAAAATTTGTAGTATAAATACCTCTCCATTGTAAAGAATGAAATACACCAAAAAGTTATAAGAGATATAACTTTCATATTCTCTCTAAATATTCTTTCTTCTCAATTAAAGTTATTATCAAATTTTAGTGGTTTGTTATGGTTTAAAGTTACATTAATTACGTTTAATTCATAACACGTTATCAACACGAAAGCTCAAACCAATGTTATTTAGAAGTGGAAATAACATCTATCTTAATCAAGGTATCTATTACTTAGTAAAAAAATTATTAATTATAAAAACCTTCATCATATTAAAATAATAATAATACTAATTAATTAATAAAACTTATACATTATGGACTACTAACGATTTTTATTTCTTATACGATCATTTCTTTATGTATTCTAATTTTTTATGCATACTAACATTTACATTATGCAACTAACTTTTATTTATGCATACTAACATTTACATTATGCAACTAACTTTTATTTATGCATGCTAACATTTATATAATGCAACTGAATTTTATTTATGCATACTAACATTTAAATTATATTTATTTATACATGTCAATGTTTATTTTTTTACATTTCATAATTTTATTTTAACATTTACTAATATTTATTAATGTATCTAATTAGTAAAAATATACAAAGTAAAATTATGTATTAGTTATAAATCTTATTAAATGATTTATAAATATACACAACGGATATATATATATATATATATATATATATATATATATATATATATATATATATATATATATGCAACGGTTATAAACAGTAAAACAACGGCTATATTTTTTTTTTTTATTATAAATACATATTTACCCTGCTTATTTTACCCACAATAAATATTTCTCTCTTCTATCAAACAAATCAATTTCAAGAAATCAAGCTTCATGATGATTCACCCGTTTGTGATAATCATAACTATAATAGTCATGTTACTTGTTTGTGATAATCATAACTATAATAGTCATGTTACTTTTCATCCCAATCCTTAACATCGAAGATAATATGGAAGATCATCTACTTTTAGGCTTGTATGTAATGTTAGCTTTACCGCTTCATTTTTGTGTAATATTTATTGAAATAAATGGATTTTAATTTTTGTTTTTATTTTGTGTAAAATTTATAGTTACATTATATCCAACATTGCAAAGCTCGAGTTTGCAGCACTTGAAGTTAGTGGGAAAAACTGTGTGACATGGATGAAAGATGTAAAAATGCATCTTGAGTCCATGGGAATCTCAAATGCTATAAATGAATTTAATAATTTCTTGGCACAAAGAAAAGCAAAAGCACAAGTTTTTCTTCGTAAGCATATTGATGAAATGTTACGATTTGAATATCTTGATGTTACTGATCCAAGTATTTTCTGGAATATTTTGAAAGAAAGATTTGATCATCAAAATGAAGTTATACTTCCAAATGCTAGAGATGAATGGAGAACACTGAGGTTTCAAGACTTCAAGAAAGTAAATGAATACAACTCAACTTTGTTCAGAATATGTTCACAACTCAAATATTGTGGACAAGAAGTTACTGATGAAGATATGTTGGAGAAAACTAACTCCACATTTCATGCAACAAACATTACCTTGATGCAACAGTATCGGATGCAAAAGTTCACAAGATATTCTGAACTTAATGCATGTCTGCTCGTTGCAGAGCAAAACAATGAACTCTTGATGAAAAACCATGAATCTCGTCCAACAGGATCAGTTGCACTTCCTGAAGCAAATACTACAAATATTGATGGTCATCGAAACAATACACGTGGACGAGGGCGTGGTCGTCGCTATTTTAATTGAAACCAAAGCCATAATCAGAACCATAATTATGGTCGTGGACAAGGTAATAATTGTGGTCGTGGCTAGAAAAGGAATAATTACCAACATTCACAAAGAAACAATGTCCACACACAATATAAGGCCAAAGTGGCAAGGCATGACACTGGGACATCACAAAAATCTGATGGTTCATGCTATAGATGTGGTAGCACAGGCCATTGGTCAACGACCTGTCGCACACCTACACATCTTTGTCAACTTTATCAAGAGTCCATTAAAGGAAAAGGAAAAGAAGTAAACCTCATTGATAATGTTGAATTCACTCCACTTAATGTTGTCGATTTCTGCAATGACATGGAAGACATAAACTAAAAAAAATCTATTATTGTTCTAGTAAAACTGTTTTTCCTTCGTTTGTTTTTCATGTAATGCCTTTCCTTCAATAAATGAACTTTCTTTGAATAATAATTATGATTATGTTTATTCACTTATTATTCCTTTCATATGTGAAGTTTAATATGAGTCCAACTGGAGCGCAACACCAAGAAAAGATTGGAAATCTTTGTATAGCAGATAGTGGTAGTACACATATTATTCTGAAATCAAAGAAATATTTTTCAAAATTAGTACCAACAAAAACAATTATACATACAATATCTGGTCCTGTAGACCTGATAGAGGGAACCGGGAAAGCTCATTTTATATTACCAAATGGTACAAGCTTTTGTATAGAAAATGCCTTATTTTCTCCAAAGTCTAATAGAAACTTATTAAGTTTCAATGACATATATTTCAAAGGATATGACACAAAGGCTGTGACCATTGAAAATAAGAAATATATGTATATTATAGACAAGAATCATGTGCTTGAAAAACTACCAACACTTACTTGATTCTGGTCTGCATTATACATATATACATATGATTGAATCAAATATGGTAATCGAACGAAAACATTGTGATCCTGGGACATTTAGTTTATGGCATGATAGGTTGGGCCACCCAGGATTAACAATGATGTGAAGGATAATTGAGAATACACATGGGCATCCACTAAAGGACCAAAAGTTCCCTCAATCCAATAGCATAAAACCATGTACATCTTGTTCCCTTGGAAAGTTAATTATAAAACACTCTCCAATGAAAGTTGAAAGAGAATCACCTAGATTTCTAGAAAGAATTCAAGGTGATATATGTGGACCGATTTACCCTCCATATGGACCATTTAGATACTTTATGGTCTTAATAGATGCATCCAGCAAATGGTTTCATGTTTACCTATTATCAACTCGTAATATGGCATTTGCAAAGTTTCTTGCCCAAATTATTAAATTAAGGGCACATTTCCCTGATTATACTATCAAAAGAGTGAGACTTGATAATGCTGGTGAATTTACTTCACAAGCATTTAATGACTATTGTATGTCTGTCGGAATTGTTGTTGAGCATCCAGTTGCTCATGTACACACACAAAATGGTTTAGTTGAATCACTGATTAAACGTCTCCAACTAATATATAGACCATTGATAATGAGGACCAAACTTCCTGTTTCTGTTTGGGGCCATGCAATCTTACATGCTGGATCATTGATACGCATAAGACCAAGTTCATATCATGTATATTCTCCGCTACAACTTGCTTTCGGTCAAGAACCAAATATATCCCATTTGAGAATTTTTGGGTGTACAGTATATATCCCTATTGCACTACCTCAACGGACAAAAATGGGTCCTCAAAGAAGGTTGGGAATATATGTTGGTTATGAGTCAGTCTCTATTATAAGATATCTTGAACCATTAACAGGTGATGTTTTCACAGCACGCCTAGTAGATTATGAATTTGATGAGGCAAATTTCCCATCATTAGGTGGAGAAAAGAAGATTATGGAAAAGGATGTGTCATGGCATGAGCCTTCTTTATCATATCTTGACCCTCGCACAAGGCAATGTGATATGGAAGTTCAAAAGATAATGCATTTCCAAGAAATGACAAATCAATTACCTGATGCATTTACTGACACAAAAAGGGTGACTAAATCATATATACCAGCTGTCAATGTTCCAGCTCGAATTGACATTCCACATGGGAAATCTGATGATAAAGTCACTCAAGAGTCTAAAACATGCCTGAAGCGTGGAAGGTCATTTGGTTCTAAGGATAAGAACCCACGAAAAAAAAAAGAGGAGCAGAAAATGCACTAGATCATGAGGAAAGTGTTCCTAGAGAAACACGAATTATTCAAATTCCCCCAGGAAAAGAGGATGATGCACAAAATTATGGTCAGCCAAATAGAATATGTGACCAAAATGAAACTGACTGTATAAATGCAATATTTTCTTATTCAGTTGCATGTGATATTTTGAATGATGATCCTGAACCACAATCTGTCATTAAATATCAAAGATGAAATGATTGGGCTAAATGGAAGGAAGCTATGCAAGTTGAATTAAATTCTCTTAACAAGAGAAAGGTTTTTGGGAACATTTTCCTCGCACCTGAAGTTGTGAAACCATTAGGATATAAATGGATCTTCGTACGAAAAAGAAATGAGAAAGACGAAATTGTAAGATACAAGGCCAGACATGTTGCTCAAGGTTTCTCTCAAAGACCTGGAATTGATTATGAAGAAACTTATTCACTAGTAATGGATGCAACCACTTTCAGATATCTAATCAGCTTGGCAGTATCTAAAAATTTAGAGATGTGTCTTATGGATGTTGTTACAGCTTACCTGTATGGATCACTTGATAGTGATATCTATATGAAAATCCCTGAAGGATTTAAAATGCCTAAAGCGTCAAGTGCAAAACCCAAAGAAATGTATTCTATAAAATTACAAAGATCTTTGTATGGTTTAAAGCAATCTGGGTGCATGTGGTACAGTCGTTTAAGCGATTATTTGACAAGTAAAGGTTATAAAAATAACACTATTTGTCCATGTGTATTTATTAAGAAAACAACATCTGGATATGTGATCATAGCAGTCTATGTTGATGATCTGAACATCATTAGAACGAATAAATAAATCCTTGAAGTGATTGAACTTTAAAGAAAGAATTTGAAATGAAAGATCTTGGAAAAACCAAATATTGTCTTGGTTTACAGATTGAGCATATGCCTAACGGAATACTTGTGCATCAATCAAGTTACACAGAAAGAGTCTTGAAACGTTTCAATATGGATAATGCAAATTCTTTAAGCACTCCAAAGGTTGTTAGATCATTAAATATTGACAAGAATCCATTTCGTCCATGCGAAGAAAATGAATAAGTCCTTGGTTCAGAAGTGTCATATCTAAATGTAATTGGAGCTCTTATGTATCTTACCAATTGTACTAGACCTGAAATTTCTTTCGCTGTAAACTTGCTAGAAAGATTTAGTTCAACCCCAACAAAAAGACATTGGAATGGAATCAAACATATTTTTCGATACCTTCGAGGAACTAGTGATTTAGGGTTATTTTACCCTAATTATTCAAAACAAGGCTTGACTGGTTATGCAGATGCGAGTTATTTGTCCGATCCTCATAAAGCTAGATCTCAAACTGGATACGTATTCATGAATGGAGGTACTGCAATTTCCTAGCGTTCTCAAAAGCAAACACTTGTTGCCACATCCTCAAATCATGCTGAAGTAATTGCACTAAATGAAGCTAGTAGAGAATGTACATGGTTAAGATCGATGACACAACTAGTTTTAACTTCATGTGGACTTGAAAAGGATATATGTCCAACTTTAATTTATGAAGATTACTCATCATGTGTCACTCAAATGAAAGAGGGTTATATCAAGAGCGACATAACAAAACATATACCTCCAAAGTTTTTTGAATACACTCAAGAGCTTATAAAGAACCATCAAGTTGAAATAAAATATGTTCAATCCAATAATAATGCAGCAGACCTTTTTTGTGAAGGCACTTCCTACGGCAATCTTCAGGAAACATTTTCATCGAAACGGAATGCGACATGTGCATAGAACATAATGTGACGGATGTCTAAATAAGGGGGAGTCAACTATACACTGCACTCTTTTTCCCTTCGCTAAAGTTTTTTCCCACTAGGTTTTCTTTAGAAAGGTTTTTAATGAGGCAGTACATCAAACTTGAATGCTAAAATGATGTCATCCAAGGGGGGGTGTTGTAAATAATTGGTGGATGACATAATAATTGGTGCATGGTAAATTTGTCAATATTTTTAACTAGTTACAATTATATGTTAGTAAATTTTGTACTATAAATACCCCTCCATTGTAAAGAATAAAATACACCAAAAAGTTATAAGAGATATAACTTTCATGTTCTCTCTAAATATTCTTTCTTATCAATTAAAGTTATTATCAAAGTTTAGTAGTTTGTTTTGGTTTAAAGTTACATAATCTACGCTTAATTCATAATATATATATATATATATATATATATATATATATATATATATATATATATATATATATATATATATATATATATATATGGGGAGATTTTTTTTTACTCCAAACAGTAATTATTTGCTGGAAAATGTCAAAATCTTGCACACAATTACAAAAGTATCGTATCATCTCGCAAGATATTGACGATAAATAAAATCAAATCCCCATATATATATATATATATGGGAATGTAGAAATGATAATAAATATTAAATTGAGAACCCAAGAACAAATATATGTAATGTAACGACGGTGAATACCACCCCATCCTTTTGTTTTACCGGCAGTAATGTACCAGCACTGGAATTTTACCGGTGGCAAAAATCAAATTTGTTTGAGTTTTGTGTGGGTTTTGCCAGCTTAAACAAAAAGTCCACATCCTAAACATTTTTAAAAGTTACAAAATGGAAAAGGGTCTAGGTGTCCATCGGTGAAAACAATATGACATGGTTTAGCCTAATAAAAGAGTTTTCATTAAAGTAGGGAAGGGATTACCATATTGACTTATTGATTTCATAAAGTCCATCATTTTTTGTTGGAATTGCCTCAAATACTGCTAATTTTTCTTGTTTCAACACAACATAATCAATGATCATGGAAAAAAAAACTATAAATATAGCAATGTACTTTCATTTATTTTTTCTATTACAACATTTTATTTTTTGTTTTTTAACACACATTAATCAATGATCACAGAAGAAAAAAACTACAAATATAGCGATGTACTTTAATTTATTTATTATAGGATTTTATTTTTGATTTTTCTACTGTACCATTGTATTTTCACACTTTTTCTTATTAGCGAACTATACTTTGCAGAATCTACCCAACTGTAGGAATGGAAATTGCTTTTGTATTTGAATGACATTGCATAATTGGGAACGGTTTTTAAAGTATAATGTTATTAGTAAGACGAAATGAAATTCAGACATTATAATAAGCATGTATATAAAAATCTTGTTATTGTGTCTTAGATTTAACCCATATATATATATATATATATATATATATATATATATATATATGTATGTATGTATGTGTGTGTGTGCGTGTGTGTGTATGTGTGTGTGTGTTGCCATCTAGTAATAAGTTGATGTTATAAGAAACAAATATACGAAAGTATGATCTTATATCTTGCATTTAACACAAAAAGTAGACAACCATTTGGTAATAAGTTGAATAACTACATGATAACCAAAACATCCAGTGGGTCACTATCTTCACAAATAGCACTAAGATGAAGCCATAACTATGAGAATATGTCCCGATCCACCTGATAAACCACGTATTAGAAAATTACCTAAAAAATAAATATAAGTTAGACTTTTCTAGATACTTAATAAGAAAAACCCAAAATTATATTTTTGTAGTAGAAAATAGAATGAAATTAAAGTAATATGTTATAATAAACTAGTGAACAGAAGTATGTTGCTATTTTTTGATGCTAGCCGTTTGAAAAAAATTAAAAGTACATTGTTATAACAACTAGAAGTACGATGGTATAACATACAACTAAATAAATTACCTTGATATTTCTTTCATTTAGCTTTAGTATTGACATCTAATTCCACAGGTGAGAGAGTGATCTATCTTTAGGTTTCAAAGTAACGTACTACTAGTTGAAGCTTCTTATAATCTATGTTTCAGGAGAGGCTTCCAACATTTTTTGGTCTTATATAAAAAATCATTTGTCTTATAAAAATATGTTAGATCTATATTGATTCCACAATGTTAGCCCACTAAATGTTGTTGGCACTCATGTACCTACAAAATACTTGTAATTCCACACGAAACATGTTTAGATAATTGATAAAAGTAATCTATTAAAACCTAATGCATTTATCAACTTACAAGGCACTAAAATATGAAAAATTCTAACCTCAAACCATATAAACACAAATATTAACTACCTTAACTTGAAAATTATAACATGAGTTAGGGGTTCGACTATCATTAAGGCCATTAGATTGGATTTGAATGCATACCTGTAATTTCAAACTTTCTCAATGGTTCAAACTAATTTATTTTCTTCCTCTGAAAACTCACAATAATATAAACTACAATTAATTATTCTACATATTAATTTGGGTACCGTCTTATGAATAGTGTCCAATATTAAGCTCACTCTAATACCACCATGTCTCAAGCTAAAGTTGCATGGATGGCACTACCGACATCCTTTAATGAGATGTCTCCCCAACTCTACTTCCCATGTCGCCAGATTTTTTTACTTATTTAGTCCATAGGTTTTCGTAGGCTTTCAATTGTAAGATCGTTAATTTAGGTTTTGGTGGTGTTTTGGAATTTAGTGTTACTTTCATAGTTATGAAATGGGTGTTGTTGTATTTTATTTTATAATTTCTAGTAAAGAATCCGATGAAGATGAAGACCTTGTAATATTTATTTAGTATGCATAAAAGAGATATAGGGGAGGATGGGGTGACTTGTACCCATAATTTTAATTATTTATTTATTTTTAGAATTTGAATAATAAGAAAATGCAAAAGAAATGCAAAAAAAAAAAAAGAAATTAAAAGGTCAAACTAATCCTTTTAACTCTTTTATGACCAAATCCATGGAAAATTCATGATTTTGAATTTTCCGTACAAATCAGAAAATTCCTGAACTTAAGCATTTATTTAAAATTGTTTGAATAATAAAAAATGCAAAAGAAATGTAAAAAAGAAACTAAAAGATCAAACTAATCATTTCAGCTTTTTTATAACCAAATCCACGGAAAATTCATGTTTTAGAGTTTCCGTAAAATTCATAAACTTTTAGACTCTATTCATAGTTTTTGTGAAACCACAAAGATCGATTTTATTTATTTATATTAATCAACACTTACTTACACTACAAGAATAGAGAGTATTAGCGGCGACTGGCGTCGCAGCTAAAAGTCTGACATGTCGTCATTAATGCCTTTAGCAGCAACACGTTGCCGCTAAAAGGTCATCGCTGATACCTCGTCTTTTAGAGTTGTTGGCTCACCACTAATACTTCTCGGGTCACTGATAATACATGTATGTACAACGTGTCGTTTTTGAATTTTAAATTTTTTATGAATTTAAATCTTGTTATATATCAGATCAACTAATTTCAATTTACAAATTGGCACTAAAAGTAATTTTTTTAACAAAATTGTATGAACCTTTTTAAAGTTTATTTTTTTTAATTTACAGAATTTTTCTTGACCAACAAACCTACATGTTAAAGGAGGTTTTAATCATATTTAGTTCATATTGGAATTAAATACGAATTCATTATGAATCGATATGCAAGAGTGTATTTCAAAAAAACAAAAGAAAAATAGTAAGTTATATTTTTTTTATTGCACTATTTATCCTTGTAACTATGACCCAAAATTCTTTTATTGTAAGAAGGTGTGAAATGTTCTTTTTAGGAGTAACACCATGCAAGTAAGAAAATTATGAAGTTAAATAAAACTTCATAATTTCAATATGAAAATGATTGCTTGTCTGATTCAGACTCGTCTCAATGTGTTCTAATTGCAACATATTTTCATTTCATGAAAACCAATATTGGGATCACAATAATACTTGTTATTACATCAATCACTAAATAAATCATAAATCAAAATTCAAAACCACAATTGAACCAATCAAGTGGAAACACAAACCATATCATGGGAAATAGGCTCAAATACGAAATGTTGAGGATCCGCATAAAGAAACATGACCGACGCAAAAGGTTGAATTGGCTGACCACCATTGACAATACACTTGTCATTCCCGATAGGTGCAAATACATTTGGATCAACATTCTCCACTGAGTGGAAACCTTTACATGACACAGTAACGCCTTTTAGAGTACATTTGCAGTTGTTTACAAACATCACTTGCCATTCTTGTACACCTTGTATTTGTCTAGGAGTTTGTGATGTCAACACAGTTAAGTCTTTAAGTTGACACTGACCATGGCCTATGTGAGAGAGAAAGAGAGGGAGAGGATAGAAGTTATATCAGTACAGTACAAATAAAGAAACGAATAAGAGACAAAAATAAAAGATTATGTGATCATCATTAGTTATACCTTTCACAAGAAGAGTAAAGAGAATGATAGTAAGGAGAGACTCAAACGTGGTTGCCATTGTTGGAAATTGCAATGAAAATGAACCTCTTTTGTTTACTGAGTATAAAGTGTTGATTGTATCCCTATTTATACACCTAAATGCACGATCTAGCATTTATAGTATTGAAATCGGTTACCTAAGGAAAATCAATTAATTATACATTAAAGTGTTCATTGTAACTAGTTAAGATATTTTTAATGAACCTTATCAAAGAAATTCAATCACGTATCAGTTATTGTTGAGGAGCAAATCAAATAGCTAGGGTTAACCCATATCAAATGATCTATCAAATTTTATACCTTACATACCCAAGAGTATCAAAGTGGATAAAGATGATTAATTATTCAAACATTTCCTAAATACTTATGAAAATGATGTGTTTCTTTCAAACATATTAACGATGTTTGTGAATATATGATAATTGTTTAAGCACACGAGTTGATCACATGACAAATTCTTACAAATGGATTTCCAAAGGAACACCGACGACCAAATCCGTTGCTAGTTTTCCGATGACATGAATCACCGACCGAAGCAGGTTTGACCGCTTTATCAACCGATTTCCGCCGGCACTTTTAGTGACGAACCGTCGATAATCTATCGCTAAATGTTTTTTTAAAAGAAAAAACACTAAAAACTAATAATAGTACAGTGTTTTTTGTAATATATATATATATATATATATATATATATATATATATATATATAAACTCATTACGTTAAACCTAATATAATATTGATATTCAACCACAAAACTAATAAAATTACAATAAAACTAATAAACATCGTCTAATTTATTAAAAATGTATCTAATACATTATTAATAAGTGTTACAAACATAAAATTAAGGATTATATGGTATTGACTCATGGATTTTATAAATACCATCATTTGTTGTTGGAGTTGCCTCAAAGTCCCCCAATTATTCTTGTTTCAACAAACCATAATCAATATCACAAAAAAATAAAAATATAGCAATATACCTTCATTTATTTGTTTATTATAGCATCTTATTTTCATTTTTTCTACCAGAAAATTGTATTTTTCAAGTTTTTCTTATTAGCAAATTATAGTTTGAAAGTACAATGCTATGAGTAACACGGAAGTACAATGCTATAACTTGGAAAAAATTTGAAAGTACAATGTTATAAGTAACATGAAATGAAATTAGGAAATTATAATAACCATGTATATGAAATTATTTTGGTTCTATCTTGCATTTTACCCAAAAAAGTATGTTGTCATTTGGTAATAAGTAGATGTTATAAGAAACAAATATATGAAAGTATGATGCTATATCTAGCATTTAACACAAAAAATAACAATTTGGTAATAAGTGACATATCTGCATGATAACCAAGACATTCAGTGGGTCATTGTCTTCATAGAGAGTACCTGGATGAAGACATAACTATGAGGATGCACAATTGATAAGTGTAGGATGCGATCCACTTGATAAATCATGTATTAGAAAATTACCCTAAAAATAAATATAAGTTAGACTTTTCACGATACTTAATAAGAACAACTCAAAATTACATTGTTGTAGTAGAACTAGAAAGAAATGAAAGTAAGAAGTTATAATAAACGAGTGAACGAAAGTATGTTGCTATGTATTGCTGCTAGCCCTAAGAAAAAAATTGAAAGTACATTGAAATAACAACTAGAAGTACCATGCTATAACATTCAATTAAATAAAGTACCTTGCTATTTCTTTCATTTAGCCTTAGTTTTGACATCTAATTCCACTTGTGAGAAAGTTCCACTTTTAGGCCCAAGATGTTTTCTACTACTAGTTGAAGCTTCTCATAATTTATATTCCGAAAGAGTCTTCAAACATCTTGTTCGTGTTTGATACGATAAATCCTATTTCTTATATATATATATATATATATATATATATATATATATATATATATATATATATATATATATATATATATATATATATATATAAAACATGTTAATATATACTGATTCGACACCCTTAACCAACATAATGTTGTTGGTACTCTTGGTCCTAAAAAATAAATTTAATTCCACATGAAACATGTTCAAATAATTGTTAAAAGTAATCTGTTCAACCCTAGTGAATTTTGCAACTTACATGGAACTAGAATATGAGAAATTCTAACCTAAAAGCATATAAACACATATATTAACTAGCTCAATTTGAAAACTATAGTAGAAGTTAGGGGTTTGACTATCATTAAGGTCATTACATTATATTTGAAACACTTATAATTTCAAACTTTCTCAATGGTTGAAACTAATTGAATGATTATTATTTCCTTCCTCTAAAAAATCATAATATTATAAACCACAAGTAATTATTATACATATTAACTTCGGTATCATCTGATAAACAGTTCTTGGTATTGAGTGGGCTCTCACACCACCCTGTTTCAAGCCATAGTTGTGTGGCAGGCACCTCCATCATCCTCCAATCGGATGTCTCCTCAGATGTACTTCTCATGTCGTTGGATATATATTGCTCATTAAGCGGATAAATTTGTGTTTGCCATCCATGTCTTTTCCACCGCTTTGTGGCATGTGAAACACCCCCTCCTCTCTTCTGTTGTTTGCTCTCTTTTCTCTCCGTCTGTATTAACCATCTTTAGATATCAATTGTGAATGAAATGTGTCTCGAATTGTTGTTTTTTGTCTCCAGCTGCTTCATCGTGGTTTTTAAAGGATGATAGAATTCCTTGCTGATTTCACTAATAGATCAAACATTTATACAAGTACAACAAAAAAATATGGAAAGGATAATACATAATATTTCGAATATACACATAGATAATATGATATCTAATATCCCCAAGTAGTTGGATCAAGATCTTTATGAATGTTTAAACTGGTACAAAAGCGTTCGAACAAATCCCGTAGAAAGCATTTTTGAAGATTTCCGCATATTGATATTCGAAAGGAACATAGAGATCCTGCACAATGCCGATGTAAACTTTATCGAGTATGAAATGGCTGTCAATTTCAACATATTTATTACACTGATGATTAACCGGGTTCTCAGATAGGTAAACTGCAGAAACATTATCACAATATATGAGAGTTGCAACGCAGATGTTGATACTAAGTTCACCTAGAATATTTCTAATCCATGTTGTTTCGGTAAAGACATTGGCAACCCCTTTATACTTAGACTCAGCACTAGATCTTGAGATTATGGGTTCTCGTTTGGATGACCAAGATTTGAGGTTTTCGCCTAAAAATACACAGTAGCTGGATGTGGAAGGCCATGAGTCAAGGCAACCCCCAAGTTTGCATCGGTATATGCAGTAAGTTTCAGAGATTTATTTTCATGAAGATGAAGAGCAATGTGAATATATAGTTCTTTTAATATATCATAGGATTCTCTTGAGGAACTGAAAATGTGGTTCTCGTGGAACATGCATGAGCAAGCAAACTTGTGGAACAGGGTAAGTAATGTTTGGGCGAGTGACTGTAAGGTATTGGAGTGCTCCCGTAATGTTGCAATATGTGATACCGTCGATTAGAAGTGGTCCTTCAGTGACACTGAGTTTAGAGCTCGTATCGATGGAAGTGTTCATTGGTTTACATGCAAAGATATTGGCGCGTTATAAAGTTTCTTTGGTATACTGTGATTCTGACAAGAATACACTTGTGGCGGAACGTGTGGCAGTGATTTTGAGATAATATTACAATGGTTCCAAACCATTCTTTGCAAATTTAGTGGACAATATGCTGATCATCCGTTGGGGTAATGTGGCATCAAAAGGTTGTCACTACAAGAATAAACATCTGTCCCGACGACGTCTATTCCGATGATAGCTGGCATCGGTACAAATTTTGTTGTGTCGACGACATGTCATCTGTATAGTGTTCTGTTTACTTTGACCAAATAGCATTGACCCGAGACTCTATTCAGATGACTTGTCATCTCCATACCGACAACATGTCGTTTGGTGCAAGAATTACAAACGACATTGTTTGGTGGAGAGCTATCCCGACAACATGTCGTCAAGATAAAAAAAAATGGCGATCCGTGTGACAGCTCTTTACCGATGACATGTCATGGGTATAGGGTTGTAGCCTAATAGAACGCAGTAGACATCGATTTCATTTGCAAAGATTGTTTCCTTTGTTCCTTTACCTCCCAACGAAGACTCATGCTTCAAACCCCTCTCCTTCTAGCCACTCCACTCCCCTTCACCGGTGAAACAATTCCCGTGTACATCTATCGGCCACTTCTCTTCACCGGCGACGACAACGACTTTGGGTAAGCTTTCTAAATTTTTTTATTTCACAGTTTTTTTCACTGATTTGGTTGTTTTCCGATGAAGTAGTGATCGGAGGACCACCTGACGACCCAACTTCTCCTTCCAGCCACCACAACCCACAAAACAGGTAGCATATTTGATTTCAATTTTTTTTTTTAATGAATTGGTGTTTTTCCGACGACCACCAACCACCATCAGAGGTCCATAGTAGAAGCCAACTACCGGATTCCCGCAAGAAGACACCACAGAACTGGTTAGTATTTTTTTCCGGTCATCTGTACCGATGACATCTCGTCGGAATAGGTATATAATAAAACTTTTTTTTACATCGAAAATCACTCTTGACGATCCTTTGTAGACAACAAGTCGTCGGCATTGGTTTCTATGTACCGACGACATCTATCCCGACGATATTTTCACTTTTACCGATGTTCCGACGACTTTGTACGTACGACATGTCGTCGGTATAGGTTGTCCCGACGACATGTCGTCGGCATAGGGGTTGAAAATGTTGTCTGTATAGACATCGTTCCTTGTAGTGTGTTCAAATGATATCATCCGCACACAGCAAGTAAGTAAGCAATAGAAGCAATAGTTTTACCTTGCAATAAATGAACAACGAGTGGTCGCAAATGTTACACGTAAACCCCTTTGAGATGATGAAGTTTGCGAATTGGGTGTACCAGGACTGTGGGGCTTGTTTAAGTCCCTATAGAGACTTGAGTAGGCAACAAACATGGTGGGGTATATTTCGATCAACGAACCCTAGTGGTTGGTGTATGAAGACTATTTCATTAAGATCCCCGTGTAAAAAGGCATTTTCATGTCAAGGTGATTGATAGGACAAGAGCAGGAGATGGCTAGGATGGGTTTTGTATGAATTGTTTTTGGCTTAACAATGAGGCTAAATGTGTCTTCATAAACTATTTCAACTTTTTATGACTTCTCGTTAACAACTAGTCGGGCTTTATATTTTTTGAGTGTTCCAACGACTTGGTATTTGTGACGGTATAGCCACATATATCGGATGATGTTTTTGTCGAAAGGACGTGGTACAAGATCCCCCGTATGGTTTTGTATAAATCCTAATATTCACATGTCATAGCATTTTTTTTCCAATCTGGGTTATAAAGGGAGAAGTCGGTTGATTTTGGTATAGGTAAGATAGATGGTGTGGAGATGATGTGGAGGTTCATAAGTTATCGGGGTTTAAAGATGATATGTTGGAATCGGGTGGCCATGACATGCAAAGAGGTGGGAGCGATAGGGTGTGGGATCCAAGGGTGGGATGTGAGGTGGGGAAGTAGGGGGTTCGGGTTAGGTGTTTAGATTAGAGGGCGGGGGAGTAGGGTTGTGTTCGGGTGGGCTGGGTAGCAGGGGTGGTGATGTAAAGATGACAGAAGAGATGATAGATGTATCATCTGGATGAGGGGTGGTATTTGTGCGTTTGGTTTAATAGGGAAACATTGATTTGTTAAAAGTGACATGACTTGACATTAAGATGTGTCTCGTATTGAGATAAAGACAACGATATTCATGGTAATTTGTAACTTCCCAAAAACCCAGGCTAAAATTTTCATTTTTAAAGTAATATAACATCCATTTTTAATAAACTTACATTCTAGATAAATCATTTGTTCAGAAACCATTTTTCCAAAATCAGAGTTATAATGGAGACAGTACTGAATCACGAATCATAAAGCTGCTGATGTGTGTATACAATTACGCGTTTGCAATCCGATGAGCACCTGCAAAATAATTAATCTACAATTGTAAGTCCAAAGCTTAGTGAGTTCCCCAAATATCTCATACAAAAATACATATAACAACAACATTGGAAATATCAGTAGTTCCGAATATCACATAGAGTGCACAATATAACAACTATTGGTTCTTAACAACCCTGGGGACTATTAGCAGTCCTAGTAGGCTAACAGCACGTCATGTGGATTACCAGCACACCTTACGGGTTATCAGCAACCCTGGGGACTACCAGCAGTCCCATGTACTTACAGCAATTCAAGAGTTATCATCAACTCAGTTCACATATAATAGCAATCTACAACTAGACCCATTTGGTAAATGAATACTACCACACATGCAAGTATAGTGAGAGGACTCACCTCGCAAATAACAGCTAACACCTAATAGCTCATACATCGGGTAGACAAGTACAATGAGACACCTAACAACAACAAAAAGTAGCCTCTTAGTCTACACTCCAAAACCCCTAAATTAACCAAAAGTCCACCATGGTTAAAGTCAACGATCAAAGTCAACCCCAATAGGTCTCCACACCGTGGCCACCCATAAGCCACATATGGGCACTAAAAGATAAAACAAGGCTAATGAGTCGATTCCCATGCTGTGGCCACCCATTAGTCATGCAGTGACAATATCCCAGAAAAACAAGCGCGAAAACACCAGTTGTCACATTGTGGCAACAGATAGCCACATTGTGGACACTGCACTAACAGCTTAGTGGATTAAGCTGTTATTCGTCAATTCCAAAAGCTCTAAACTCAGTTTTGGTTTCCCTTATGGTCTTGATGGATAAAGTTTCCAACGTTATCCATTAAGTCATCCCATAGCCTGAACACTTTGTCGTAAGGTCATTGAACATAGCCTGAACATTGTGTCGGGAAGCATCCCAATCAAACAAAAAGAGAAGGGCAAGTAGGTGATAGGATCAAAGCAATAAATGAAGAAGTCTTAAAGGTAGTAGGCGCAGGCATCCTTTGGGAAGCAATTTTTCCCACCTAGGTAGCTAACCCTGTAATGGTAAAGAAGCATGATGGTTCGTGGAGAATATCCATTGATTACTCCGATCTAAACAATGTCTGCCTAAAAGATCATTACCCGCTCCCAAAAATAGACCAAAAGGTTGAGTCCCCGGAAGGCTTCCAGCCCAAATGCTTCCTCAATGCTTATAAGGGCTATCAACAAGTCCAAATGCACAGGGAAAACGTGGAAAATACAGCATTCCACACTGATCACAACACATTCTGCTACCGGAAAATGCTAGTTGGGCTCAAAATTTTTGGGGCAACATACCAACGTCTGATGGATAAAATATTCGCTGACCAAATCGGCAGGAACTTCGAGTTCTATGTTGACGACAAGGTTATCAAAATCCTTCACGAAGAAAAATTACTTGAAGACATTGAGGAAAACTTCCATACTTTGGCACAAGCACAGATCAAACTTAATCCAGGAAAATACACCTTTGGAGTAGAAGAGGGCCAATTTCTAAGTTAGCAGATAATCAAAGATAGAATCACACCAAACCAAACCAAGGTCCAAGAGTTCCTCGACTTCAAGAGCCCCGACAACCTAAATGGGGTCAGTACTGATAGTCGGGAAGGATAAGAAGAAGCTGCCAATACACTTTGTGAGCAGAGAACTGCAGGGTACAGAGCTCAATTACCAAATCATAGAAAAATTAGTCCTCGCACTAATTTACGCAGCCAGACACCTCCGACACTACTTCCATGGTCACAAGATTGAGGTTCTAACTAGCTTCTCGATGAAGCAAATCCTCCTAACGCCGGAAAAGTTGAGATGACTGGAAAAATGGGCCATCGAGTTAGGGGAGCACGACATAGATTACCGACCATGCACCAGCATCAAATCTCAATATTTAGTGGACTTACTAGTAGAAATCCCCGATACACTCAAAGGAGTACCGACGGTCGTGTCGATAGATCCCCCATACCTAGAAGCAAGTAAAAATATGTGGGAGCTACATACCGATGGCGCTGTAAGTAATGAAGGATCCAGCGCAAGTTTGGCCCTCAAAAATTCTAGTGGCGACGAAACCACATATTCCCTAAGATATGACTTCCATATCTCCAACAATGAGGCTGATTATAAAGTACTTCTCACGGGCCTTCGCCTAGCACAAGAGGTCGAAGCAAAACACCTCTTTGTTGTTAGCCACTCTTTGCTTATCACCAACTAGGTCAATAGCACTTATGAAGTCAAAGACCAGAGGATGCAAAGATACCTAGACGCAATGAGAAAAGTAGCATGTTAGTTTAAAAGCTTTAAGATCAAGCGAATTCCCTGGGGGGAAACGTGAGGGCCGACCCTCTCACCAAAATCGCCTTAATATCTTTCGATAACTTGACCAATAAGGTATTAGTAGAGGATTCACAGAGAGAAGTATTGAAAATAAACAAATTGATACCATCGTAGCCTCCCCTTCCCTGTGACTGGATCAATCCTTATCTAGACTACCTCCCGCATGGGGTCCTCCCAGATGATCTTGCAGCTGCCAGAAAAATCAAAGTCAAAGCCCCACAGTTCGCTTTAAGGGAGAAACAGTTGTACAAGGGAGGGTATCTGGCACCGTGGCTCAGATGCATCACCTACGCGGAGGGACGATCACTCTTGGGGGAAAGTCATGCAGGCGAAGGTGGGCCGCACGAAGGCACATGGCACTCACAGGAAAGATATTTCTCCTAGGAGTATACCGGCTTGACATATATAAGGGTGAAAACGAACTCAAAAAGAATTTCCTGGAGTGCCAAGCTTCCACCCCCTTCCAAAACTAGCCCGTCATATCACAAACTACCATCAGCAACCCCTGGCCTTTTCACCAGTAAGGGATAGATATCGTAGGATAGTTCCTGGTTGCCATGGAGGATCCAAGTTCTTGCTAGTTTATGTTGATTACTTCACTAAATGAATTTACGCCGTACCACTAGCCACGGTTACTGGCATGCAAATGATAAAGTTCATGTGGAAGAACATCCTCATGCAATTTGCCACCCCCAGGGTCCTGATCAGTGACCATGGTACTCAATTTGAGGGTTGTCCTTTCAAGGAATGGTGCGAGGAAAAGCAAATCCATCGTCGGTTCACCTCATTAACCCACCCTCAGGCCAACTCCCAGACTGAGGCCTCAAACAAGATAATTGTCAACGGTCTCAAGAAGCTCTTGATGAAATACAAAGTGGCTTTGGTCGAGGAACTGCCAACTGTACTCTGGTCGTATCACACGACCGTAAGGTCTAGTACCAGCGAAACACCTTTCAGCTTGACGTATGGCACGAAAGCGGTGCTCCCACTCGAAATCTTAAGCAGATCATTATGAATGATGAGATTCGATGAAAATACCAATGAGGCTAAAAAACATCAGGACTTGGACGTACTCAAAAAAAAGTGCGAAGCCGCCCAACTGCACCAAGCGGCCTACACAGCCGGCACCGAAAATTATTACAATTGGTGTGTGCGAGTAAAAAACTTCAATGTGGGAGAACGGGTATTGCGGAAGAAAGAGTCCAGTCACGTACAACCCCAAGGCAAGTTGAGTGTCGTTTGGGAAGGACTATATAAGATTATGAAGGCACACCAGAATGGAGCCTATGTCCTGGAAGCACAGAACAAGAGGTCAATCCCCCACATCCGGAACACGCATAACTTGCGCCACTTCTATTGTTAAGGTGAGGAGCGAAATAAGATACACTCAAGTCAAGGGAAACTAGATCAAACTCCAAATGGATAATCACACCCCCAACAATTGGCCCAAGAGCTAGGCCCTAGTTTCTGTCATAGTGTAGTTACTTTTTTTTTCTCACCAAACAATATTGATATCCTATATGTCTTATCAGTAAAGTGATGCAAATTGACTACTATCAAAAAAAAACTATTAGAATGTTCTTTACTATCCAAGCTTGGTACCATTTAAATAAGAGGTTGTACAGGTTTACCAAATGATAACAATGACTGATCTTCCACATCATTTGAGCAAAATCATTGTGAGAATGCAACCATAGGCTTCAAAGGCTCATAACCATTCCATAAACATGTCAATTCATCCCAAATGGCAACAACTTTCGAACATGACATGAATAAAGGCTTTAAAGGCTCATATCCTTTCCATTGAAATAAAAAATGCCTACGTCCTAAACGCCTCGAGGTGACGATCTCGGCTTGACTTAGACGAATAGGGTCAGAGTGCAACCCCTGTGGGTCAAGAGCTAGAATAAAGTCCAAAAAGGGTGATAAAAAAATACTAGCAAAAAACAACACCCTAACAAGATGAGCTAGCCAAAATTCACAACCAAAAGCAAATTAAAACGCTTGGGCCTAAAAACATAAGTCTGTGACTCAAAAATGGGACATATTCAAAGTTCCTAACGCGAACCCCAGGGATGGGCCCAAGGGACTTAAAAAAAAATAAGACCTCCAAAGTTGTAGATTGAGTAGATGGCTCAACTATCAAACTAATTACCAACACAAACCTTGAGTAATAATTTATTCACTAAGGAAAGAAACAAACAGGCACCTCAGCAGCAAACATATCCCACCGGAGACTAAGGCAAACAAACTTCCAAACAAAAATACAATACCATAAAAACAAAAATAAATATGCGTTGTCTGCCGGACATCCCCTGGACTTACATAAAGACTATGCAATGCTAAAACAAACCAATGGAGTAAGAAAATCTAGTTTGGGGGAAAAGGAAGAATCAGTTGTTGGGAGGAGTAGAAGAAGGTCCAACATCCCCAGAATAGCCCACCGTAGGACGTTCTTCATCCTGAGAATCCAAATAGAGCTAGCAGATCCCTACCAAGTCTAACTCACCTAGGAGAAGGTACGAGGAAAAATTTGTCTCCAAGAACACCTTTATGGCAGCATGCATCGTCTGTGCTAACTATGTTGCATCATCGGGCTCCACCTCCTATCCAAGCTCACCACTTGGTCCTCAGTAGAAGACTTCTCTCCAGCTAGAACAACATAGCACTCCTCAAACTTGTGTTTCTTATCCTCGAGGAGCCATACCTTCTCCCTAAGCTCATCACATTCAGTCTTGACGGCAGCCAATTCTGCCAAGTTGGCACACAAGTAGCGAAGGCGACTGGTTGCCACCACCAAATATGGAGCAACCTGGACTGTAGTGTATTGGAGATCATTCGCCTTGGGGAATGAGAAAGGAGTTCCAGTGACTCCAAAGTAGTCGGAGGAAACACATGACTACACCACTCATGGGCGTTGGCATGTTGCATCAGAAGGGACTCGTGAGTAAGATTCCAATATAGGAGATACACACCAGCATTTCCCAGTTGTGTAGGCATGACACCAGAGATGGTACTGTTGGGGAGTGGAACCGAGCAGGAGTTGGAGACAACTTTTGTATCAGTTGCAGACTTCTTATCAAGCTCACTATCACTAGAGATGAAAACATTTCTTGTTCCTTCTGTTGGGTTTTGAGCAATCTAACACTTCCTAAGTGTGCATGCAACCCTAATAAACCTTGGATCTATGTTTGTCTAAATACATGCAAAATAATAATTTTCCAAGTTTTATAACCTATCTAACATGACATGGGGAACATTTCAACATAAAAGAGTTAGAAGAGATTACATACCTTTTGGTGAGTTTGGTTCTAAGGAGTTTGAGGGCGCCAAGCACCAATAGTGTGAATGCCTCAAATGGAATCACAAACACCACAAACTCTTGGAAAACTTTGAGAGAGTATACACCTTGTATAAAATCGGCCACACACATGCACACACACACTAGTTCACTAGTTTTCTCTTAGGCTCCATTTCATGCTCCATAAGCATGCTTATATAGTGTGCATGGTTAGGGTGAAACCCTAATAACCCATGTCTTTTCCTTTCCAAGGATCCATGGGTTAAAAGCTCCATGGATCATCCATGGACTTCCACATAAGCCTAGCCCATTAACAAATGAGTATTAGCCCACACTATATAAAACAAATAGCCCATAATCTAATTAGTCTTCCTTTTAATCTCTAAATTAATTCATAATTAATTTAAGACTAAAACTAATTAAATAACGTAACTTCATATTAATATATTATAACTCATAATATATTAATAAACATATGTGTATAACTCTCATAAAATTATCCATAATAGTTTGGATGAGATGCAACCCAAATGGACCATGCCGGTCGGGTCAAGTATATACCAAATAAGTTATGGACTTAGACACCTTATCCAACAGACTCCCACTTGGATAAGTCTAATAACTGTATTTGCCTATAACTTCAGGAACCAACCAGCAATCGTAGCTCTCGAAAACTCCCTCGAACTATGAAGACTCTGTCGAACTATGAAGCGCCATTTTAGATAAGTGATCACATAATCCTCTGTTCTCATGATATCAGCCGGACAAACACATGGAACTATGTCTTGCTTATTGTCTAGCAGTTGTTTCTCGATTTTCCGATTTGTTTGACGAAGAACTTCACTGAACACATCGGTTTAGTTCTGACCAGGCCTGGTACATGAGTCAACACAAAATCATCGAGGGGCCCAGATATCGCTTCTATTTCTAGAAGGAACAGATAAACTTCGACTGATATGCTTGTTCTACTACTTATTGAATTGTACACAAAGGCACGTTTTATAACATCAAGTTACTGATGTGTTTACATGCAATCAATGCACAACCAACTCATAGGTAACAACTCATATCTCTAGGTTTAAAGATTTATATGATGTTATCGTCTCACGATCACTCGAGATAAATTCCATGAAGTGATACAAGTGAGCGTGGGTTTATACCAATACTCATAACTTATGAGTACTCATGAATGTTGCAGCAACCATTGCCATGTCTAAACACTTTTAAGGCATCTACAAACCCAATTCATGACAATCTTGATTCATACCTACTTCCGACGTATGATCGATTGTGGAGGTTTGAATAAATTAATTATTCTGGAAGTCAAAACATGCAAAACTGAAACAATAGTAAATAATTGACAATGATAGTAACACTTTACTCATAAATAAATCACAAATTTTATTCACCATCAAACGTCGATTACATTTTACAAGTTTCAGGAAAACTATCTAATCTGTAAAGCTAATATCGTCCCTCAGCCCGATGCGTCTTGCATGCTGAAAATGCTTAACCCTCGTCAGTCCCTTCGTAAGGGGATCTGCAGGATTCTCATCCGACGATATCCTCCTTGTCACAAGGAGTCCTTCTTCAATCTTATGTCTTATGAAGTGATATTTTCTGTCAATGTGTCGGGATCTGCCATGATCTCTGGGTTCCTTGGCTAAGATAACCGCACCATTGTTGTCACAGAAAATCTCTATAGGTTCCTTAATAGCTGGTACAACTCCAAGGTCTCCGATGAATTTCTTTAGCCATATTGCCTCCTTCGCTGCTTCACTCGCTGCTATATACTCTGATTCACAAGTCAAATCGGCCACCATCTCCTGCTTGGAACTCTTCCAAGAAATTGCCCCTCCATTTAAGGTAAAGATTCAGCCCGACTGAGAGCGGAAATTATCCATATCAGTCTGAAAACCAGCATCACTATACCCTAATACTTTCAAGTCATCACTGCCACCAAGGGTAAGGATCCAATCCTTAGTCCTCCGCAGGTACTTGAGAATGTTCTTTACCGCGGTCCAATGAGCCTTGCCAGGGTTCCCCTGATACCTGCTGACCATGCTCAAAGCAAATGCCACATCAGGACGGGTACAAGTCATAGCATACATGATCGAGCCAACTGCGAAAGCATATGGTAATTGACTCATCTCAGCTATCTCTGCCTCTGTACTCGGACTCTGAGTCTTACTCAGTTTGGTATTGCTTTGGATCGGTAAATCTCCTTTCTTGGAATTCTCCATGTTGAACCTTTTCAACACCTTATCCAAGTAGATACTCTGACTAAGTCCAATTAGTCTTCTACTCCTTTCTCTTAATATCCTTATCCCTAGGATATAGGTAGCCTCCCCTAGGTCCTTCATAGCAAAACACTTCCCAAGCCAGGACTTAACCTCCTGCAAGGTTGGGATGTCATTTCCTATGAGTAGTATGTCATCCACATATAGTACCAAGAAGCTAACTATACTCCCACTAGCTCTGACATACACGCAAGACTCATCTTCGCTTCTCGAGAAGCCAAACTCTTTTACCTTCTCATCAAAACAAAGATTCCAGCTACGAGATGCTTGTTTTAATCCATAAATGGATTTCTCAAGCTTGCATACACTATTAGGGTACTCTGCACTGACAAAACCCTCTGGCTGATTCATATACACATCCTCAGCCAACTTTCCATTAAGGAAAGCGGTTTTGACATCCATTTGCCATATTTCATAATCATGAAATGCTGCAATGGCTAACATAACCCTAATAGACTTAATCTTTGCTACCGGCGAGAAGGTTTCATCATAATCAATACCTTGAGTTTGAGTAAAACCCTTCGCAACCAGTCGAGCCTTATAAATATGCACTTTTCCTTCCATGTCTGTCTTCTTCTTGAAGATCCATTTGCACCCGACTGTTTTACGGCCTGGTACATTGTCAACCAAGTTCCAAACTTGATTGTCATACATGGACTGTATCTCGCTGTCCATAGCCTCCTTCCATTTAGCAGACTCTGGGCCTGCCATGGCTTCCTTAACAATGCTGGGTTCATCCAAATTTACCAGTGTACTATCACTAATAAACGTATCACCTTCCATAGTAATATGAAAGCCATAATAAAACGAAGGTGTGTTCCTAACCCGTGTGGAACGCCTCGGAGGTATAGACTCGTCAGCTAGATCAACAGGAGTTTCCTCCTCAGGTTGATTGCTAGTGTCTGAGGTTCCTTCACCAATTGATTCTTGAATTTCTTCAAGATCAATCTGCCTCCCACTGTCTCCTTGGCTTATAAATTCTTTCTCGCGAAAGATCCCTCTTCGTGCTACAAAGACCACATTCTCACTGGGTCTGTAGAAGAGGTAACCGAAGGATTTCTGTGGGTAGCCGATGAAAATACACCTTTCACTTCGGGGTTCAAGCTTATCATGAGTTTCACGCCTCACGAAAGCTTCGCAACCCCAAATTTTGATGTGGTCCAAATTGGGAACCTTCCCAGTCCACATCTCATGAGGTGTTTTGGTAACCTTCTTTGTAGGGACTAGATTAAGGATATGGGCGGCAGCCTCTAAGGCATACCCCCAAAAAGAGATTGGTAACGAAACTCGACTCATCATAGAGCGAACCATGTCCAACAAGGTTCGATTACGCCTCTCAGCTACACCATTCAGCTATGGTGTCCTGGGAGGAGTCAATTGTGAGACAATCCCACACTCCTTAAGATAGTCAAGGAACTCGGTACTAAGATACTCACCACCTCGATCGGATCAAAGCATCTTAATGTTCCTGCCCAATTGATTTTCTACTTCCTGTTTGAATTCCTTAAACCTTTCAAAGGTTTCTGACTTATGTTTGATTAAGTAGACATACCCATATCTACTAAAATCATCAATAAAAGTCACATAATACCGATTAGCATCTCTTGTGGCGGTTTTGAATGGCCCACATACATCAGTATGTATTAGGTCCAACAAACCCTCACCCCTCTCACAAGTTCCAGTGAAGGGTGATTTTGTCATCTTTCCAAGTAGACAAGATTCACAATTATCATCCGATTTAAGGTCAAATGATTCCAAGACTCCACTCTTTTGGAGTTGGCCTATGCATTTCTTGTTTACATGTCCAAGACGACAATGCCACAATGATGCTTTATCTAGGCTAGTAGAAGAATCAATATACAACACATTATTTCCTAAGTTGTCTACAATCGACACAGTTTCATACACACCATCACAAGGTAATGCTTTAAAATAAAACACATTATTAAAGGAAGCATTAATACCACCACATTCATTATCAAACAAAAAGGTAAAACCTTGTTTGTACAAAGCATGAAAAGAAATAATATTCCTCGCCATTTCAGACGAGTACACACATTTATTCAAATCTAATTTTAACCCATTATTAAGCAACAAAGTATAAACTCCAATCTTGGAAACAGGTGAAGCCTTCCTATTCCCCATGATTAAGTTTATCTTCCCGTGCTCCACATTCTCACTTCTTCTTAGGCCCTGCAAATCAGAACATATGTGAATACCACATCCTGTATCAAGCACCCAAGAGTTAGAATATGTTGAGTAATTAGACAATATAGTGTAAATACCTGCATGGGTGGGTTTCACTTTCCCATCCTTTAGATCCTGCAAGTACTTAGGGCAGTTTCGCTTCCAGTGTGCCTTTTCATGGCAATAAAAGCATTCAGCATCCTTGGGAATGGCAGAAGGAGTGACAGAACCGTTCTTAGTCTTTGATGAGGAGCCTTCAAGAGACTTTCCCTTGGTACCCTTCGAAGGGTGCTTCCTCTTTTTCCCTTTGCCTTGCCCAATAGCTAAAACAGGGGTAGATGTTGGAGTAGGAGTAGTAGAGGTAACAACCGCTTTACCCTTAAGACCGGATTCCGCGGTCTTCAAGAGTCCTTGAAGCTTGCTGAGGGTAACTTCCTCCTTGTTCATATGATATGTCATTCGAAAATGATCATAACAAGAAGGCAAGGAGTGCAAAATGATGTCAATTGCCAACTCCTCAGGGATGTTAACATTTAGCTTCAGCAGACGGTCCACATACCTTTGCATCTTTTGCATGTGGCCCGTGACGGATTCTCCGTCCTTCATGCGGGTAGTTATTATGGAGGAGATTATTTCATACCGCTCCTGACGAGCACTCTGATGGTACCTTTCCATCAGGTCTTGGTGCATCTCAAAAGGGTAGAAATCTTCATACGACTTTTGGAGCTCGGCTGTCATTGTGGCCATCATGATACATGTCACCTTAGTAGCATCTCTCTCATGAGTCCTGAATTCAGCGATCTCCTCAGGAGTAGCAGTAGACTCATCAAGTTCTTTTAACTCCTTATTGAGGACATATTCCTTGTCCTCATAACGAGTAACCATCCTGATGTTCCTAATCCAATCCATGAAGGTGGAACCATCAAAGATGACCCTCCCACAAAGATTCATGAGAGAGAAAGAACCATTTGGGTTAGAGCCTGAAGCATTAGTGTTGGAAGACATCTGAAAAGAGAGTAAGTTTAGATTAGATATATTGAATCCTTAATAAGACACCCAAATGTAATATTAAGGCTAGGATCCAATCACAATATATTACACTTAGAAGAGGGATGTCGTAATCTAAGTAATAATATATTTGAAAGGTAGGTGAACGACGATTCACCAATTTCCACCATGAAAACGAAATGATTTATTAGGTTTAATTGGATTTGAAATTCCTAGATTCTTTTGAGATTCATTGAACTTTTCAATGGCATGTTTCAATCTCGATTGTGCCCTTCAAGTTTTGTGACTGGGATGCCGAGGATCACAAAACAAGGTGTGAATAACCATGCTAATTCACTTGGTACCCTTAATATTATCACCTAATCAATGTGCCGGTTAACCACACACGCTCCATTGATCTATGACAAACATTAAGTCACCCTTCGTGATCCTTACTAGTCCTAGTTAGTGTGCCGGTTAACCACACACGCTCCACCAACGACTTGGTAAGGTACAAAGTGTGAATTCCATGGACTAGCACCATGTTCACATTTTCCTAAAATAACTAAGATTGGGAATTAAAAGAGTTTAGTTATTTTATAATATTCATTATACTTTTAATGAGGATTTAAATTCATTGTTCTACCCGTTCGGCTAACGACCCTCCACCGATCAAGCAAGCGGTGGGTGAGAGTATACACCCATTAAGTCGCCATTTTATAGGCAACAACCTTATACCCACCTTATAGACCGGCTTCGTGAATGAGGCCTACTAACGGTAAAACGACTTATTCTTATACATATATATATTAATTAACCATTAATGTTATAAATAGTATAAGGGTTGAATTTTAACTATTAAAACTCTAAGGGTTGGAATTAAAGTTTATTAAAGTGTGTGAAACTTTACAAATTCCAAAACTTGAGGGCAAGTTTTGTAACTTTGCAAAACTCTTCATTTCATAACTTATGAATTAAAGGTTCATAAAAATGAAGACTCTTCATTTTTCATGTAACTTATGTGTTTTAAGTGTGTGTTAAATAAGAGTGACCTTTGGAAATCCATAACTTGAGGAAAAATTATGAACTCCATTAAAACACATAAATGATAAAGAATTAATTCTAAACAATTCAGGAAATAATTCCTATCATTTTCTAAATTCATAAGAACATGAACATGATCATCAAAAATTCAAGAATTATATGAACACATAAAATTATGGAATTTTGATATATGTTATTGTAAATGGACTAGAACAACCATTACACCAACTAAAATAAGTTTTATAACACCAAAACAATTTAGGGTAATGTTTCTAGTCCATTTCCAGCAGCAAAAGTCGAAAAACTGCACTCTTTCGATCCTACTCGCCGAGTGCATGAACTGACTCGTCGAGTAGGTTGAAGTTTGCCTTGGACTCGTCGAGTCCCCCCAATGGACTCGGCGAGTCCACCATGCAGACAGCAACGATTTCGACTTTTTTCACTATTTTGCATCAAGTATCAAACAAGCAAGCCTAGGCTCTGATACCACTGTTGGGTTTTGAGCAATCTAACACTTCCTAAGTGTGCATGCAACCCTAATAAACCTTGGATCTATGTTTGTCTAAATACATGCAAAATAATAATTTTCCAAGGTTTATAACCTATCTAACATGACATGGGGAACATTTCAACATAAAAGAGTTAGAAGAGATTACATACCTTTTGGTGAGTTTGGTTCTAAGGAGTTTGAGGGCGCCAAGCACCAATAGTGTGAATGCCTCAAATGGAATCACAAACACCACAAACTCTTGGAAAACTTTGAGAGAGTATACACCTTGTATAAAATCGGCCACACACATGCACACACACACTAGTTCACTAGTTTTCTCTTAGGCTCCATTTCATGCTCCATAAGCATGCTTATATAGTGTGCATGGTTAGGGTGAAACCCTAATAACCCATGTCTTTTCCTTTCCAAGGATCCATGGGTTAAAAGCTCCATGGATCATCCATGGACTTCCACATAAGCCTAGCCCATTAACAAATGAGTATTAGCCCACACTATATAAAACAAATAGCCCATAATCTAATTAGTCTTCCTTTTAATCTCTAAATTAATTCATAATTAATTTAAGACTAAAACTAATTAAATAATGTAACTTCATATTAATATATTATAACTCATAATATATTAATAAACATATGTGTATAACTCTCATAAAATTATCCATAATAGTTTGGATGAGATGCAACCCAAATGGACCATGCCGGTCGGGTCAAGTATATACCAAATAAGTTATGGACTTAGACACCTTATCCAACAGACTCCCACTTGGATAAGTCTAATAACTGTATTTGCCTATAACTTCAGGAACCAACCAGCAATCGTAGCTCTCGAAAACTCCCTCGAACTATGAAGACTCTGTCGAACTATGAAGCGCCATTTTAGATAAGTGATCACATAATCCTCTGTTCTCATGATATCAGCCGGACAAACACATGGAACTATGTCTTGCTTATTGTCTAGCAGTTGTTTCTCGATTTTCCGATTTGTTTGACGAAGAACTTCACTGAACACATCGGTTTAGTTCTGACCAGGCCTGGTACATGAGTCAACACAAAATCATCGAGGGGCCCAGATATCGCTTCTATTTCTAGAAGGAACAGATAAACTTCGACTGATATGCTTGTTCTACTACTTATTGAATTGTACACAAAGGCACGTTTTATAACATCAAGTTACTGATGTGTTTACATGCAATCAATGCACAACCAACTCATAGGTAACAACTCATATCTCTAGGTTTAAAGATTTATATGATGTTATCGTCTCACGATCACTCGAGATAAATTCCATGAAGTGATACAAGTGAGCGTGGGTTTATACCAATACTCATAACTTATGAGTACTCATGAATGTTGCAGCAACCATTGCCATGTCTAAACACTTTTAAGGCATCTACAAACCCAATTCATGACAATCTTGATTCATACCTACTTCCGACGTATGATCGATTGTGGAGGTTTGAATAAATTAATTATTCTGGAAGTCAAAACATGCAAAACTGAAACAATAGTAAATAATTGACAATAATAGTAACACTTTACTCATAAATAAATCACAAATTTTATTCATCATCAAACGTCGATTACATTTTACAAGTTTCAGGAAAACTATCTAATCTATAAAGCTAATATCGTCCCTCAGCCCGATGCGTCTTGCATGCTGAAAATGCTTAACCCTCGTCAGTCCCTTCGTAAGGGGATCTGCAGGATTCTCATCCGACGATATTCTCTTAGAGGGATAAAACCCTCTCATCACTTGCAACTGAAAACAACAAGCATTAAATGATTTTTCTCCTCCCCAAGGGAAGAATCTCAAAACGGGGAGGGGAAGGGGTAGGGAAGTGACACTTACCGTCCTTCTCCACATAAAATTAAGGCATCATCCCTTAGGCTCACACACCAAGCAACACTCATCCCCACCGCCGCCAGGATGCAATCCTGCCAATCTTCCCCGTTGAAGCAGATCCCCTTCAATGCTTGATCAACAAACAAATCGCAACCCGAAAATTAAGGTGCTAAATCTGAGGAGATGGTCACACTGGGATATCAAGGAATGATCAGGTCGTTGTTAATCTACAACCACCAATTCTGCCAGTTCTTTCGACGATCCTTCTAGTTAACAATAAACACATGAGTATTACATCGCTAAGAGAAAGTATGCACTCCAAACTAGGTGGACGATTTCAAGAAAGACTAGAAGGCCTAGACTTAGGGAAGTACAACCAAGGCTTAGCGGGCTAACACAAACACAACAATCTTATTAACAACATTAAGAGTGATTTTGTCCACAGAGAAACTATACTCACCCATGAACTCATCAAAGAAATTCGATATAGGCAGCAGAAGCCCCACTTCGAAGATCAACATAGGGACTCCAATCTTCCCTGTCGGCGGATGATAGATGAAAGCCCCATTTTTGGAAACTTTACTTTGTGTTCAAGCATAAACCCAAACCGGAACTGAAGGTACTCGGATTCTTCCAGTGTTAGGTCATTCCCAGATCGCATGGATGTCATTGTAGATCGAGAACAGAAAATGGTAGGAAAAGAATAAGCACATAAGAAAACTGAAATAGTTGAAGCATAGGAGATACAAAGAATAAAATGTCCCTAAATAAGGGAAATTTTAAATACAAAGTGGGAGAATTGAACGGTTACCATAGTTCTGTCACACCAGTGGACATCTGATCCATCTCCACCGAACGCGTGTCCTGGTCAAGGCTAGAATAACTCGGCTACGTCATCCCAACGTAGAATTCTACTAGCCATGAACACTAGTTAATGTATCCCTCTAGTAATATGTCAAAGATAAAAAAAACCAGTTATCTAAAGGAAGACCTAGTTAACGGTCGCTACCCAGCATAATTGCTAGGCCCGGGCCCTCGCCCATATGGCCTTGCACTTAGACCCTGACGCTATAGCGATAAGGTCCAACTCAGAATGAGAAACTCCAGTCTATAGAAATCCAAAACAATACTAATCCCTTCCCAGAGCGATGATTGTAACACTCAGAGTGTTGCCCTTTGGTGGTTCTACACCAATAGCAGATAACCGCTAGTGGTGCACGATCCGCCAATAGGCTCCACATCCTGTCGGCCCAGACAAGACAAAAGGTGTTGTTGGGGACATACTCCCAAGACAATAGGTATAAAAGAAACCTTTCTTCTTCGAAAGAAGGGATTGCCTCATTCTGTACCTTAAGCTAAACCCTAAGTCTCTCATCTAATTACTGACTAGACTGTCGGAGCTTCGTTCTAGGACCACCTCCTAGACGACGACTGACTCCGATTCTTTCTTTATTGTGATTCTCAGGCTTAAGCGATAAACAGCTACCCCCAAACGATTTTAAGCTTGGAGAACATATCGCAACACTAACATACTCAAAGGACAAAGTCCAAGTGCAATAAAATTGAGTTAGCCAAACTTTAATACCACTTATGGGTTTTGAGCCTCATTTGATCAAACAAATTGTAGAGGAAAATAGAAATAAATCATATCTAAATTTGAAAGAATTGATCTAAACTCAACTAATCTATGCAACTTATAAAACTCAAAGGATAGAAGACATATCTTAGATTTCTTTGTGGGTTTCTTCTTTTGACGAGCCAGTTGACTGGACTTGAGAGCCCAAAGGAGATTTCCTCTTCTAAAAGCGCACCCAATAGACAAATAAGAAACAAATCCAAGAAACCTTTGAACAATGACCTTCAAATAGAATCAAAATCTCAGTTCTATTCTTCGACCACGATGTGGGACCCATAATTTAGGATTCTTTAGGGCTATGAAGAATCCGGACACTTAACAACTGAGAGGTATTTTCACATATATCAAAACCGGATTTGGAGCCCTCTATTTCTAGGGAGATGATTTGAAACCCTAGAGATAATTACCTAATACAATAATAACAATTATCTAATGAATTCAAATCATTTTGTAATATTCCATATGATGGGTTTTGAGCATTACATCAATCCTATGGTGCATGTGCAAACCCTACATATTTGGATCTAGGTTTCTCTAATTGTACATGCAAATCATCCAAATCTATAAACCCTAGATCTAGCATAAAAAATCCGAAAATAACAAATAAAACAAGTTTAGATGATTACCTCGGTTGTAGATTATAGATCTTGAGCTTTTGAGAATCTTAGCACCTCAAATGTTGTGCCTCTAATAGATCACAAATATCAAAGCAAGTTAGAGAATAATAGAGAGAGAGGGGGGAGGGAAGGCTAAAATTCGGCTCCTAGAACTCTTAGGGCTATTGTGTAGCCGAAAATAGATAGCTAATGGTCCCTTTATATAGGTGAGGAATTAGGGTTTCAATCAAACACTTATCCGGTTGCTTAGGCTCAAAGCAGCCATAAGAATCTTCTGCAATCCCTACCATGGACAATTCTTAAGGCCTTATCCACAAGAATTCATCCACCCTATCTCTAGGGTTTCCTCAACCTACTTTACAACTATCCAATAATTACAATATCAGTCCCTTAGCTTTAATTAATATTTTTTATCACAAAATTAATTCCTAATTAATTCTTGACCAATATTAATCAAACAAATATGATTTCTCCTTTAATATATTATTCATATAATATATTAATAAACCATAATAACCTCTTTTCTATAATCCATCCAGTCAAGTTGCTTTGGTGAAGGCAACCCAAAAGGACCATCCTAACCCTAGGGCTTTGAATCTTACTCAACTTGGTATTGCTTTGGATTGGTAACTCCCCTTTCTTGGAATTTTTCATACTAAAATGCTTTAGTACCTTATCCAAGTAAGCACTTTGACTAAGTCCTATTTGTCTTTTATTCATGTTCCTCACTATCCTTATCCCAAGAATAAAGGCAGCTTCTTCAAGGTCCTTCATAGCGAAGCACTTCCCAAGCCAGGACTTAATCTCCAGTAGGGTTAGGATGTCGTTTCCTATGAGCAGTATGTCATCGACATATAATACGACGAAGCTAACTATACTCCCACTAGTTTTGACATATACACAAGACTCATCCTCGCTTCGCAAGAAACCAAACTCTTTGACATTCTCATCAAAACAAAGATTCCATCTGTGAGACGTTTGTTTCAATCCATAAATGGACTTCTCAAGCTTAAACACTCTATTAAGGTGTTTTGCATCGACAAAACCCTCTGGCTGAATCATGTAAACATCTTCAGCCAACTTCCGATTAAGGAAAGCGGTTTTGACATCCATCTGCCATATTTCATAATCATGAAACGCGACTATGGCTAACATAACCCTAATATACTTTATCTTCACAACTGGCGAGAAGGTCTTATCATAGTCAACTCTGGGAGTTTGAGCAAAACCCTTCGCAACCAATCGTGCCTTATAAGTGTGTACTTTCCCATCCATTTCGGTCTTCTTCTTGAAGATCCACTTGCACCCGACCGTCTTACGACCTGGTACATTGTTAACCAAGTTCCAAAATTGATTGTCATACATGGACTGAATCTCGCTGTCCATAGCCACTTTCTATTTTGCAGACTCTGGGCCTGCCATGGCTTCCTTGTAGTTGTTAGGTTCATCCAAATTTACTAGTGTACTATCACTAATAAACTTATCACCTTCACTTGTATATGAAAACCATACAACATAGGCGGAACACTAACTCTATTGGAACGTCTAATAGGTAAGGACTCGTCATTGGTTCAACAGGAGTTTCCTCCTCGGGTCAAATTCCAACGTTATTGGTTCCTTCATCGTTTGACTCTTGAAGCTCTTCAAGATCAATTTGCCTCCCACTGTCCTCCTGGCTTATAAGTTCTCGCTCTTGGAAAACCCCTCTCCTCGTAACGAAGACAACATTGTCACTCGGTCTATAGAAGATATATCCAAAGGACTTATGCGGGTAACCGATGAAAATACACCGCTCACTACAAGGTTCTAGCTTGTCGTGAGTCTCTCGTCTTACGAAAGCCTCGCAACCCCAAACCTTGATATGTTCCAACAAGGGAGCTTTCCCTGTCCAAATATCGTGAGGTGTTTCTGTAACCTTCTTAGTATGGACTAAATTAAGGATATGGGCAGCAGTCTCTAAGGCATAAACCCAAAATGAGATAGGTAACGAATCACGACTCAACATGGAATGAACCATGCCTAACAAAGTTCGATTGTACCTCTCAGCCATACCATTCAACTACGGTGTCCTAGGTGGCGTCAATTGTGAAACAATTCCGCACTCCTTGAGGTAATCGTGGAATTCAAGACTAAGGTACTCACCACCTCGATCAGATCGAAGCATCTTGATTTTCCTTCCAACTGATTCTCTACTTCTTGTTTAAACTCTTTAAATTTTTCAAAGGTTTCTAACTTGTTCTTGATTAAGTAGATATACCCATATCTACTATAATCGCCGATGAAAGTCACATAGAAGAATTTTGCATCCCTTGTGGTGGATCTAAAGGGCCCACACACATCAGTGTGTATGAGATCCAATAAACCCTCACCCTTTTCATAAGTACCAGTGAAGGGTGACTTGGTCATCTTTCCAAGTAAACAAGACTCGCACACGTCATCATCCCTAATGTCGAATGACTCCAACACTCCATCATTTTGGAGTTGGGCTATGCACTTCTTGTTGACATGTCCAAGACGATAATTCCACAAGCATGCCTTATCCAAACTATTAGAAGAATCTATATGCAACACATCATTTCCTAAGTTATCTACAACCATCACAGTTTCATATATTCCATTACAAGGCAATGCTTCAAAATAGAAAGAACCATTAAAGAAAGGATTAATAGAAACTTTTTCATTATCAAAGGAAAATCTAAAACCTTGTTTATATAAACCATGAAAATAAATAATGTTTCGTGTCATTTATGATGAATAACAGCAATTATTCAAATATAAACCTAACCCACTACTAAGCACTAAAGAGTAAATTCCAATCTTGGTGATAGGTGACGCTTTCCTATTCCCTATGATCAAGTTTATCTTCCTATGCTCCACATCCCTACTTCTTCTTAGGCCCTGCAAATCAGAACAAATGTGAAAACTACATCCTGTATCAAGGACCCAAGACATAGCATGTGATGAGTTATTAGAATGAATAATATAAATACCTACGAAGGACGGCTTTATCTTCCCATCCTTGATATCTTGCAAGTACTTCAGGAAGCTTCATTTCCAATGCCCTTTCTCATGATAGTAGTAGCACTCTGTATCCTTCGGGTTGGAGGAGAGTGCAGTGGGACCAACCTTGGTTCCACTAGAAGAGGTACCATCGTGGGACTTTCCCATATGGTGGCTCTTAAAAGGAGCCTTCTTCTTACCATTCCCTTGCCCAATAGCCAAGATAGGGGCAGTAGCAGCAAGAGTTGATGCAGTAGATTTGTCTTTCAGACTACTCTCAGCAGTCCTTAGCATGCCTTGAAGCTTGCTTAAAGTGACCTCCTCCTTGTTCATGTGGTAGCTCCTACGGAACTAGTTGTAACAAGGAGGTAAGGAGTGTATAATGATATATATATATATATATATATATATATATGGCCATTCCCTCATCGAAGTTAACATTTAACTTCAGCAAGCGGTCAACATACCTTTCCATTTTCTATAGGTGGGTCGTGATGGACTCTCCATCCTTCATTTTGGTAGTGATCATCGAAGCGATGATCTCGTACCTTTCCTGCCTCGCGCTTTGATGGTATCTATCCATCAAATCTTGATGCATCTCGTAGGGTAGTAGTCCTCGTAGGACTTCTGGAGTTCAGCAGTCATTATTGCAAGCATGATGCAATGAACTGTCATATAATCTCGCTCGTGAGCTTCGAACGCAACAATCTCTTCAGGAGTAGCAGTGTTGGTCCCAACCTCCTTTAGCTCCCTGTCAATAACATACTCCTTGTCCTCGTATCGGGTAACCATGCGAATATTACGAATCCAATCATTGAAATTGGTCCCATCAAAAATCACTAAGATTGGAATAGCATCATTTCACATTTTTTCTAAAGTAACTAAGATTGGGAATTTTTTATAAAAGCATTTAGTTTCTTTATACAATCATTATACTTTTAATGAGGAATTAGTTGGCATATTCTACCCGTTCGGCTAATGACCCTCCACCAATCAAGGTAGTGGAGGGTGAGAGTGGAGACCCATTAAACTATCATTTTATAGGCAGCAACCTTATACCCCCCCTCCTTATAGATCAGCTTCTTTAATAAGGCCTACTAACGGTAAGACTAGCTTAATCTTATACATATATATATTATTAATCTGATAATATTATAATAGTATAAGGGTTGAATTATAAACTTGTAAATCTCTAGGGTTTAGAATTTAAATATTTCAAAATTAAACTTTTAACCAAAATTTTAAATTCCAAAACTTGAGGGCAAGTTTTGAAACTTTTAAAAACTATCTAGATCAAATTACAAATAATTTAATTAAACAACTAATTGGTATTTATCTAAATTTAACCTAATCCAATTACATGGCAAGATAATGCAATCAAATAATTCAAATAATTAAGGATTATCGTATAAGGCAATAATTATCTAATTAAATTGCAATTATCTTCTATTTTGATAAGGATAATCACATTTATTAAATAAAATTCAGATTTTATTAATCAAAAATATTTTTGGTAATTATCCCAATCAAAAATAGATCAAAATCCTGAAACTTTTGCTCCCTGACACTCCAACTCGCGGAGTCACTCAATGGACTCGTCGAGTTCATCTGGGGACTCGACGAGTTAAGCTGTCAGAGGGCAGTATTTTTGATTTTCTAAAGCAATGAATGATCAAAGAAGCATCAAATACAATAGAAAACAGCTTAGGCTCTAGTACCACTGATGGTTTTTGAGCATTACATCAATCATATGGTGCACATGCAAACCCTAAAGCTTTGGATCTAGGTTTCTCTAATTGTACATGCAAATCATCCAAAGTTATAAACCCTAGATCTAGCATACAAAATCCGAAAATAACAAATAAAACAAGTTTAGATGATTACCTTGGTTGTAGATTATAGATCTTTAGCTTTTGAGAATTTAGCACCTCAAATGTTGTGCCTCTAATAGATCACAAACACCAAAGCAAGTTGGGGAATAATAGAGAGAGAGAGAGGCGAAAAGAGAGAGGGATAGAGAAGGGGGGGGGGGGAATGCTAAAATTCGGCTCCTAGAACTCTTAGGATTATTGTTCAACCAAAAATAGCTAGCCAAGGGTCCCTTTATATAGGTGAGGAATTAGGGTTTCAGTCAAACACTTATCCGGTTGCTTAGGCTCTAAGCAGCCCATAAGAATCTTCTAGAATCCCTACCTTGGACGAATTCTTAAGGCCTTATCCACAAAAATTCGTCCACCCTATCTCTAGGGTTTCCTCAGCCTACTTTGCAACTATCCAATAATTACAATATCAGTCCCCTAGCTTTAATTAATATATTTTGATCACAAAATTAATTCCTAATTAATTATAGACCAATATTAATTAAACAAATATGATTTCTCCTTTAATATATTATTCATATAATATATTAATAAACCATAATAACCTCTTTTTCTATAATCCATCCAGTCAAGTTGCTTTGGTGAAGGCAACCCAAAATGACCATGCTACAATCGGGTCAAGTATATACCAAATATAGTTATAGAATTAGACACTAATCCAGCACCATATTCCATTGATTTACTATTAATTGATTAAATTGTTAATTAATTAACAAAATAAGTCCCTTAAATAAATATCTTTTTAGATCTACATCATTTTGTTTTTTCGTGTAACCCAAAAGAACACTGCTATTTATAGTAATATTACCATACTTGGTTATTACTATGGGCACTATTCTCCATCATATAGAACCTACAGGATCAAATTCATCAAACCACTAAAGGCAACTCATCCGTTGTCGAATTTGGTAGGAAGTTTAAAAGTATTTATGATCAGTTATCTGCCATTGGTCAGCCTATTGATGAAACTAACCGAATTCATTGTTTTCTTTGTGGCCTCAGTCTCTCTTTTGAGACTTCTTCCACTGCTATACGGGCATCAACAACTAGCTTTAGTTATCATGATCTTTTAGCTAAGGCTGAATGTCATGAACTTTTCTTGAAGTCTCTCCATGGTTTTGCACACATCTTGTTGCATTGACTGCACAAGAATATCACCAAAAGAATAGTTTTAGAGATCGTGTCTATTTAAATAAATCCTATCATAGAGGTGGTTCAGGTGGACGAGGACGTGCTAATCTTCATCCCCCACATTGTCAGTTGTGTTGCCAAAATGGTCATTATGCTAATTCTTGCCGTACTTTACATAGTTATGTCATAAAGGCACCATCTACGGATGCCAACCTTGCACAAGATTTTCAGGCACAATGTCATGTCACATCTTCTACTCCTGATTGGTATGTGGATTTGGGTGCCATCGCTCATATGACACCATCACATGACACCGTCTCTAATGCTTCACCATACACTGGGAATTCGAAGGTTACCTTTGGAAATGGTATTTTTCTTCCTATTTCAGTGTCTAATAACATACAATTATATGATGTCTTTGTTATTCCTAATATTACAAAGAACCTTCTGTCTATAAGCAAATTGACCACAAATAATCTCGTGAATGTCTTGTTGGTGATTTTAGTATCACCATGTCATTTTATGTAATTGGAACTCACATGTGAGGTAAGAGGCTTCATAATTTGTACTCTAGTATATGTATGGGTATGTGTGGATTGCACACATGTATAAGATTGAATTAGAAGTCGGTTCGACGATAAGTCGGGGATCCGGGGGCAGCGCCCCTAGGTCCGGGGTTTCTAAAGGGGCAGCGCTCCTTTGACGGGGTCTAAGGGCAGCGCTTCTAGCGGGGTCCAAGGGGCAGAGCCTTAGCTGGGAAATCGAATTCTTGAGGGTGATTATGGTAAAACTAACAAAATTTGTCAGTTTTGGAAACCTTTGATTTCCTCATTAAATTTCGGATTTCCCTTACTTGATTCAAAAGCAACCCATGACGGCTAAATCTACGAGGCAAACCCTAAATCTGATTTATTGTAAATAAACGGAACTTCTCTTTGAGAAGGGAAACACGCAACCATTAGCTCTCTTTTCTTCAGATGAACATAGAATCCTTTTAGCAATTTGGCTTACGATTTATGTGCCTAGATTCGTAAGTGTACTCTTGGATTATCCTAGGCTGAATTTTTTGTAACCCGAGTATTGGATAGAAATATCAGTTCATAAAATGTTCACACGATCCAAGGGGTTTCTAGATCTCCAAATAAACCCTAATTCCTCCAACATGTCATATGTTCTCAACCTTTCTTTCATATTCAGGACAGACTAACAAAACAGGTTCTCACAAAGGGCAAATGTGAGGAGGGCTTATATATTCTTGAAGACGGATACAAAGCTTTTGTTGTTGTTTCGAGTTCAAGTTTGGTAGCTTCATTCGAATTATGGCACAATATGCTTGGCCATGTTGCGTATGACATTATTTCTCTTTTGAATAAGTATGGATGTTTTTCAGTTACTTCGGTTTTACGTAAACCAATTGTGTGTTCTTCTTGTCAACTTTCGAAAGGCCATCGTTTATCATTTGATATCAATAATATATGATCTTTGCATCATTTAGACTTAATTCACCGTGATTTGTGGGGACTTACATATGTTACATCAGTTGATAGCTATCATTATTATGTGGTCTTTATTGATGATCATTCTTGTTTTAGTTGGTTTTACCCGCTAAAGATGAAAGCCACTTTCTTTTCTGTTTTTACCATGTTTATGAAGCTTGTGCAAACACAGTTCGGATGGAAAATTAAAACCTTTCGGAGTGATGGTGGAAAGGACTTTGTTAATAATAATTTTTGTGCCTTTTTGGCAGAAAATGGTATGTTTCATACACTTTCATGTCCTTACACACCTCAGCAAAATGGATATGTCGAACAGAAACACCGCCACATTGTTGAAACCAGGTTATCTGTGCTTTTGATGCTCATGTTCCTGCCATGTATTAGGTTCATACATTTAGTTCAGCAACTTACATCATCAATAGATTACCCACAAAAGTTATGGATGATCCTACTATATTGTCAGGTTCCAATTTTTAGCAATTTTCAAACCTTTGGTTGTCACATCTTCCCTTATCTTTGGGACTATGATCCTCATAAGCCCTCGCTAAGAAGCCTTCCATGCATTTTCTTGGCTATAGCTTTCAGTATAAAGGTTAATGTTGCCTTGATCCGACAACATCTCGTGTTTATATCATACGACATGCTCGATTTAATGAATATTGCTTCCCTTTTTGGTTTTCTAGCATCTACAAACTTTTCATCTCTTCTGTTGACCAGCTTTTTTGAACACCCGTCTAAATTTGTCATATCATTCTAACACGTAACCAAGAGACTCTTATTAGTCACTAGACTTCAAGTTTAGCTTGAGGGGATATTAAAAATAAACAAAAACAATAGTACTTTGTGGTGTATATTGTAAATTGTTATTTCCTGTGTATTAGTTTCTAACCACAACATGTGCACGTTTGTAATATTGATTACATATAAATATACTTTTAATTTTTTTCAAAACTTCTATAGTTTTCCAATAGACATAACTCCATTACCTTCATGGTATGAAAAACTTGTTTGAGGAACATGCACTTTTCAAACAAAAACATAAGCTATGAAAAATAAAAATCATTACAGAAATCTTGATTCATCACTAGCAATTCCTACAACTTAGCCTGCCATGTCCTTATTCGTGTGTAGCATGATATCTTCAATGAAGAGTTTCAAATTTAGCCAAGATGTTCCTCCCTCTTCTAATGCTTTTTCAGCCATCTCCCTAAAATATTGAGCCTTTTCTCTTCGCTCTTTTCCTTCAATACCTTCATCCATCACCACCTTCACAGCTTTACACACGTCCTCCCGTTTCACTTGTATCCCAGCTGCATCTTCTTCCCCTAAATACCTCACTGATTTAGCCCCAACACCCACACCAGTTCTCACTACTTCCACAGCCAACCTCTCATTAAAAAACTGCTCAGAAAATTGAGGCCATGTGATCATCGGAACACCCACACAAATCCCTTCGATAGTCGAATTCCAACCACAATGAGTCAAGAATGCTCCTAATGAAGGATGCGATAGTATGAGAACTTGAGGGGCCCACCCATGGATCAAAACACCTCTTCCTTTCACTCTCTCTTCAAACCCGTCTTCCAGCAACCATTTCTCTATCTCTTCTGTTCTACTTCCTCCTTTCTCCACTAATATAAACGGGAACTTTGACTTCTCTAACCCTAGAGCCAGTTCTATAAACTGTGGAGGTGTGAGTCGTGTTAGGCTCCCAAAACACGCGTACACTACACTCCCTGGTTTCTGACAATCGAGCCAAGTGATGCACTCATGGTTATTCACCATTGAAACTTTATCTATATCATTCTTGTTCGCTTGTGAAAATGGTCCAATACACCAAACTTTTCCCTTCACTTTTCGATATTCATCGACGTATCTTTTTTCCATCTCTTCAAAACTGTTTATAACTATCCCGTATGCTCCTAATTCGGCTGATCTAATCTTCTCACGTATAATATTTATGCCCTTTTCATGTGCACCCTTTCCAGGATTAAACATCCCCGGAAGCTGGGATCTAGTCATGGTTATCTTATCCGGTAAACCCGGCAACAAAAACGGGTCGAAATCGCCCACCTGTTCATGAATCTTGGAATCTAACAGATTATGTGTAGCTAACCGAGTGAAACAACTCATTCCATCAAATATAACCCATGGAATCTCAAACTTTCTTGCAACATCTGCTGTCCATGATAAACTCTTGTCGGAAATGATACAACTTGGCCTCGGGTTAAGCTCTTCAAACACCTCTTCAAGTGGTTCTTGAAGCTTTGCACTTGCATCGAAGAAGTTCTTGGTCAACTTGAGTGTGGGTAGATCGTCTAAGTTTTCGCATCCTTCTGGTAATCCGTATCCTGTGGCTGGGAATTGGAGTTGGAGGATTCGGATTGAGAGGCCGGACGCCACGGCACGGTGGAGGAATCCCCCGAACCTGGCGGCGTTGCGAGGTGTGATGACGATGGTGACGGTGGCAGAGTGTTTTGCTATGAGTTTTGCCATGTTCATCATTGGAATGAGGTGACCTGGGCACATTAAAGGTATCATAAGAAAATGAACATTGGACGCCATTCACTGTATGGCCGGAGTATGATCTTCTTTGTGAATAAGGTGTTTTAATTGATGTCTTTTAATTAACTTAGGTTTTGGATGTTTTGATGTGATTTGACTTTCTTTTTGCAGGATCTGTTGCTTTCCAATGCTGAAAAGGGCAATTTTAAAACAAGGTATATGTTTTGCTGCATACTTTACAACATCTTGTTGTATTTATTCATTTGGGTGACATACGGACATAAAAGAAATGCAAAACAGGCCAGCCCACTTCGATTGACTTTGACAATAGTAGTTAATTTCGATTGTCACAATTATTATTATTATTTATACGCTATCAAATATACCACGGAAAACTAAACAACATGTTACCAACCGAACCAAGAAAGTTGGTTATCAATATATATGGTAGCCAACATGTTTGGTTGGTAATACTGTACCAATTCAGTAAACTTTGGTACGGGAATAGTATTAAATTTTAAATATCATGGTATTACTGTACCAACCAATATATATATATATATATATATATATATATATATATATATATATATATATATATATATAATCAAAATCGTATTTTTAAATGTGAAGTGTTTATTGTTTACGATTTTAAAAATATTATATTATACATTCGACTTAGTTAATAATTTTAAAATTTCTTAGTAACTAGAATAGTTAATTTACTAATTTATATTACTAGACGAGAAAAGTGTCTCATATTGTGATTCGTCTTTAAGTATTACAATTGAAAATTAGATCAACGTTTGTAATATATCATTACCAGTTTGTACCAAACAAGTTGGTACCAAGTATAGTTGATACGGTACTGATAGCAAAAAATTTATACCAACTATAGTTGGTATGGTACTTATAATTTTCTAGATTTTTTTTGAATTATTTTATATCTACTTATCTTTTTCATAGTTTTTTTCTTTTTTATTCAAATCTCAAATGTCACTTCATATTAATTAATTTTATAAATATATTCATTAATATACATAATTATTTTCTATTTTTAATTTCTCTTTCTATTAATATATTAATTAATGCATATGTATATTAATGTAGATAATACATTTCATTTGTAAATTCATATTAATTAATATTATTAGTACAGATTAATTAAGACCAAATTATATAAATAGTACGGTTTACCAAAATGTCATAAATTCAATCGTTACTTCTTTGTGGTTACCAAATTTTTTTTTTAATAAACTCGTGTAATATACGGGTTTCACACCTAGTATATGTATATATAAATATGAGCTCATAATTTTAAATCGTATTTGATGGAAATCGACATAACTATTCCATCTATGGGATTCCACATAAGACGGTTATTTATTAAATTCTCAAAAAATATTTTTTTTTTTTTGTTAATTACCTTTATCTTATTATATTATTGGACAAAGAGACTCCTTATTTTCCAAATGGACCCACAAGTGGTCTTCGCTACCTAAGCAAGCAAAGACGGAAAATCATACGGCTTCATGGTATGATATTGTCCGAATAATTGAAAAACAAAAAAAAAATTCAGAAACTTCAAGGCTCATCTTTGCTCGCATAGATTCTCACTCAACAAGCCTGTATCCCTTGTAATCATGTTCAAATCCTTCTGGTAATCTTCTTACTCTCGCTTCCCCTCAATTTTAGGGTTTGATCTATCTGATTGTTGGATTACTCTTAACTTTTGTTGAAGCTCTGTATAAAGATTGCGATTTTACTTTTCTTTTAATCGACTGATTTCAAACCATTATTGAGATTTTATCCATAAACGCGTATGCAAAAACCAGAATTTTCGAGAAAAAGAGGCGGAGAAAATAAAATAAAATAAAATAAAATAAAAATCAAACGATTTTAGAGAACTGGAAGTTGTTTCCGGAATCGATTTGGTACTTCCCATAGTTGATCAAATATATATCGATTAGAGTCACATTGAATTAGTTGAAACAACTTTTAATTCCCAAATCCTAGTTACCTTTTACCAAATGCAAAATCTGCGAACATTTTCAGTCTTACAACTCCTTAATGTTTTTCTTTTACCAATTCAAGTAATAGTTCATTACAAGGAGATCAATTTTATCACTGTTAACCTCGAAAAGCAACTACTTGTGTCTTTTTTTCACTTCTTTGAGCTTTCTTTCCTTTTAGGGGTTCTGAAGAACAGCATAATGAACAGTCATATGGAGATAGACCAGTAGTATCCCGCATTCCACCTAATGAAGCTGCTGGGATTGTTGTTGTCTTAAAAGACAAAAGGTTCTCTTTCTTCTTCAATTCATTAACATATTCTACACAATTACTTAAAAGCTTCATAATTTCATGTCAGATATTCATGATATAGAATTTGCAAGTTTTTTTCTATTGAATCCCCTTTTTTGCCTCTCAAATTCTTCTAGTGCTAACGAGTTGCAGAAGCTTTTGTCTAACAAAGATGCATATCAACAATTTCTACATTCACTTGACATTGTCCAAAATCAGATTCATGTAAGTCATCATCTACAGTTTTAGAGCTAATATTCAACACATAATCAAACATTATTCTTGAATTTTTTTTGAGACAAAAGTACATTTTTATGCATTAAAAAGTCACATTTTTCTAATTTTTTTCATTGGTTATAATATCAGCTGAGGAATGAACTGCGAAATGAAACTATACAGCTTGCAAGTAAGTTCTTCCATAATCTGTTTAATTCATTATTCATGTATAAATAATTAAATATAAATAATAACCAATAACACACAGCTTTGAATTAATAAAATGTATACTCAACACTCAACATGAACATGCTTTGATTATTTTATACAGAACACAACTTGGAAAAAGAACCACACATCAGGGAGCTTCGAAACCAGGTTAGTCTATTTAGGATGATGGAATGGAATCCAAAACAATGGAATGGAATCATAAAATAAAATTCAATCAGATAAATATAAAACATTCTTTTTTTTTTTTTATAGTGTCAAATAATTCGGGCAACCGAACTGGCAACTGCCCGAGAGAAGCTGAATGAACTAGAAAAGCAGAAGCAAGAAATCCTCAGATTTTACTCTCCCACATCATTACTTCATCGTCTTCAAGGTAAATAATAACAATAATAATTTTCATTAAGGCCAATTTTCATTAAGGCCCTTGTAGTTTATGTTATAATCATGTTTCATGACAATAGTGGTGAATGTTTGCAGAGTCGATGCATAAGACAGAAGAGGAATCAGAGGCTTTACACCAACAGCTTCTTGATAGAGAGATTGATCTTACTGCTTTCACTCACAAGTACAAGAGGCTTCGCAACTTGTACCATAAACAATCTCTCACACATCTTGCTGCTAATACTTCCTTGGTGGGTTGAAGTTGTATGTGTTTGTTTTTTATCAACTTGGGTGTTGTGCTTTTTGTGTTCATTATATCTTCCAATTGTTACATGGTTTGTGTATATATTGCATTGTACTTTAAGACAAACAAATGCTTGAAATGAAGATAAAGATTAGGACTGATAGAGTACAATGTTAGAAAAATAGAAGTTTAGCAATCTTGGTATATTCCATCCCATAAAAATTTTACTTTTAGTTCATACATTTTATCAAACAATTAGTATGCATTGAAAACGATGTATAATATACGCCATTCAGCCACACAAACCCATTGTGAAATAATATTGTTAATAAAGACAATAACACAAAATGAAACATGTAAATGAAAATGTGAGATTAATACCTTGTGTCTATGTTCTTCCCAAACAACAAAAAGAACAAGCTTTATAATAAGTAAGCAAATCAATTCAAAAATAAAAATAACTGAACATAACGTGTTGAAGAACAAAACATATGTCTCCGTTTCATTGGGAAACAAGTTTTAACCTTCCACCCCGCTCCCGAGTTGTAGCAAAGAAAAGAAGAAAAGAGAAAGGAAAGTAAGGAGAGAAAAGAAAGAAAAAAGAAATTATCATTTGTGCTCCCGAGTTGGGGAGAAATAGAAGGAAAGTTAAACATTTTGTTCTTTCTTTTCAAATCCTTCCAAATCGGGAGGAAAGTTAGGAGGGAAAGTTTTCCTTCCATTTCCTTCCACTTCCTTCCTTTAATGAAACTCGGGAGCACCATTCTCTCTTACTTTCCCCTCATTTCCTCTCATTTTCTTTCTTTTCTCTCTTTAAGTTGAACTCGGGAGCGGGGTGTTCTAGTTTCAGGCTTTCAACGATTGTTTCCTTCTACAATCATTGTGTTATTCCAGTATAAGGGTAGCACACTAATATTTTAGGGGTCGCATCTTAACAACTTAACTTTAAAAAACAAAAAAATCAAAAAAAAAAATTCAAAAGTTTTATACTACTTGAATTTTTTTGAGGGGTAGCACATGGTACCGCCATTGTCTCTCATATGTGAAAGACATAAAAAATAAAAACCATTCATTTCTTCTTAAAAGTAAATTACATTTTTTGTCCTGTCTAACTGGTTTTTATTGTTTTGGTTCCAAAAAGTTGTCTTCCAATTTTGTTCATAAATTGGAAGTTTTTTAGTGATTTTTGGACGAGGACCAAAATCTTTTAGAAACTTGAAGGACCAAAACCAAAACTTCAAGTTTTTTGTTTTTACTTAAAAATCAAAAAATATAAATTGTTAAAGGTGGAACTCATGAAAGTCTTTAAAAGTTTTTCTTGATCTTTTAGTCTTGTCTTTTTTGTTGTCAGTGATTTTAGTGTCATAAAAAAACCTTTAAAATTGTGTTCTTAACTAGTAATAAGGTTCCTTATCATAAAACCTAAGTCAAGCTGGTTTTTTGTAGTTTTGGTTCCAAAAAGCCAGTCTTAAAATTATGTTCATATCTGAATTTTCTTTTAAAGTTTTTTGAACAAGCAACAAAATCATTCAAATAAAAGATAATTTTTTTTGGAACATACATAGTAAAAAACAGTTAAACTCAGGAATCGAAATATATTTTGTTAGAGATGAAATAGTTTTTAAAAGTTTATATAGTTTTTTATGCTTTGTCTGATTGTTATTGATGATTTCAATAAAACATTGTCGATTGTTGTTGCTGATCTTAGTGATGTAAAACCGTTTAATAGATATAATGGAAGACGAGTCTTGGGGTTTTGATCCATAGTAAAGAAAGGAGAATTTTTTGAATATTTGAAATTAAAAAGGTTGGATATAAAATTGTAGATAAAAAAATAAAGGGGTGTGTGTGTGTGTATATATATATATATATATATATATATATATATATATATATATATATATATATATATATATTACTATATAAAAGAAATCTAACTATTTCTATAAATAGATTGAATAAAACAATAATATTTTTTTAAGACGTTCAAATCATTAAGCTATAGGTACAAGTAGCCATTAATAAAATAATAATATTTTTTAAATAGTACAAAACATGAAAAACAAAGTACAATTAACCTATACATCATGTTTGACCCAGTTCCTTACTCCAAACAATGAGTTGTGAAAAAGCTAAGATCTCGGATAAAATCTTTTCAGTTCGTGCCCCCTTCCTTTATATCCGTTCTTCTTCTCCTCGCATCGCCGCAGCTATTGAAAATGGGATCGTATGGGACAGCGTGTACTTCGTCAGGATCGCTCAATGCAGTTACGAATATGAACAAACATTTTCTTTCTTGCCTCTTCTTCCTTTGTGCATTTCGTTGTTGTCTTGAACAGGTTAGTCTCTTCAATTTTGCTTTTTACAGAATGGTATTTCGTTAAATTAAATCTGAATGGTATAATCATTGTTAAATTAATTCACTTAAATTTGAATCTTTCATCTATTATCGATCTGATTAGATTGATCTTCCGACCTAATATGGAACCTTTTCATTTGTACTTGAGTTCAATATTTGAATTTGAATATCTTTTTGATACAGGTACTCCCTTTTCTCTTTATCTCCTTGAAACCATATCCCACAGCTGTGAAAATATATGCACACAGCGATAGAAAATATGAAGGCATATATGGGTGGTTTTCTTTCACATACGAAGGCATATCTGGGTTTTGCTCTCTTTTAATTCAAAATTCCTTTCACACTCGACGTTATCACTCTTGATTTTACATAAGAAACAAGTCTTAACCATACGTTTGTATCATTATTGGAGATTTTTTTGTTCTTTTTTGCAAGAGCAAATAGAGTTTCCAGGAGAGTGAAACCTTTCCTAGATGTGCAATATGATTGAACAAGCAGGGTGGATCATTTTATGGATGTTTTCATAGTTGCAACTCGAGTCGTAGGAATGAGAAAAGGTTGCACACCAAGTGTTTGATAATAATCCCCAATCAAATTGCATATCAAATGGCAAGTTCAGTGTTGCTTGGTCTTACTTTTACCCATATAAATTCAGGACCTCTTCAGGACCAAAGTTAGCCTCACCATCCAACATAATATTTGATGTGCATGAAAGCAGAAAACAACAAACAACCACATTTCTTTTTTAGGTGATGATTCAATGTAAATCTTCAAGATATTAGGAAGATTTTAGCCAATTTTTTGTGTTAAAAAGAGTTTTTTTTTTCTCATAAAAATGGTTATTAAACTGGAAGTTGGAATGAAAATGCAGGTCCTGAATAGATTGTTGATTTCACTTTCTACTGATTTTGCTCTTGGTTTGGTTTTGTTGCATGTTTCTACCCATATTTACATGCTACTTACATATATGACAAGTAATTTGAAGACTTCACCCAGGATCTTCAAGGTATTTCTCCACTTCATCTTCTCTCTAATTTACCATTCTTTAGTGTGTTTAACTATTTATGTGAGAAATAGTCTCGATTGTATGTGTGACATTGGTTGCCTTTTAAAAGGCATAAAAACAAGGCATGCATGTATTCCTTAAAAAGTTTTATTTAGGTTTTTGTTATTTGAGTAAAAGGGCCATTCTACAACATAATTAGTGCTAACCTTGGTATTTTGTGTATAGGGTCGTCTAGGAATCAATAATGGGCATCTTAACAGATGAGAACTAAGACATCAGAAATTACTGGTTGATGATGTGTTTGAAATAGAGAGAGGGGCTACTGAGTTTTCTTATTTTAAGGAGAAACTGGTTAATTAATCTAGGAACTCGAGTAAAAGAGTCAGGTCTGATTCAGTTTTTAAAAATGTTTTAAGGTTGATGTTTTTTTTGTCATTTTTTATTGACTTAATTGAGGTCTGATGTTGAAGATCTAATTCTAATGTTTTTTTTTGTAGTTGATGTCAGGTCTGATGCAGTATTGGGACTAATAGAATTTGAATTTGAGATTCCATTCCTTGGAGTATTTTGTTGCCAAATGGTTAGATGTCAGGTATGATGCCCCTTCTTGATCTGCTTGGTTGTTGTTGTTAATGTTAAAAATTTTCTAGAGTAATGACCTTTGTGCCCTTAGATGTCATTTACAACTATAAGGGGTATTCTTGGTTTGATTTTTCCTTTGGAGTTGTCTAAGTCTTAACAATGGTAGGTGCTACTGGTTGTAAACACCGATTAATGGAAAACAACAATGGCATCGCATTTATCTTTGCCCCACAAAACCTATTTCCTATTTCCTTTTGCTTTCCTCTACGGCCAAGAAATCGACAACGCTTCTCTTCTTTTTATTTTCTTAATGGTTTGAGCTTGCAGGTGGTTTGTTCTCGGTTTTTTAAGGTGGTTTTAATGGCGATGATGGAACCGGTTGGCTGTGGTGGTTAGTGACGGTGTGATGTGGGTGGTGTTCCGACTAGGAGTGGGTCTCGAACAGCTGGTGTTGTTGGCGGTATAAGGTGGCGATAGTGGCAGGTTTTTAATGGTGCTGGAACAGTGGTTTTCTAGCAAGTGTGTTTCTCGGTGGGGAAGAAAGTGGTTGGAGATAACTATGGTGGGTTATGATTTCCCCTTTATTTTTAATCAAATTGTCGTGAGTACGTGAATGCATTGATTGTTGTGGGGCAGAATTTTATGAAAATGAAATATTAGTTGAGGCTCTTGAATATTTGGAACATGCTATAACTAAGTAATGATATTTTCCAGATTTATTGGCGGAGTCTTCGTTATCATTAAAAAAAATCCATTTTGGTATTCATCTTTGTTTGTGGTAGTAGGTGCCTATATATCCCTGTGTGTGTGTTCCTGACTGTTTTCTTGTTTTCTGTTGCTAAAAGCTTTGTGTTATTGTTCTCAAGGACTCAGAGGCTTCATTGAGAGCATCAATCTTGTTTTGCTTCAATCCAGCATCTATGGGTGGTTTTTATGTATATTTCAAAAGAGATCTGGAGTTTTTCCTCCGTTGCAGCAAGTGAAGTATGATTGTAACAAATGTTGAACAGTTTTAGAACCTTTTATCCAAAATTCATACTCAGAAGTGAGAGTTGGGTCATGCCCCGCCGCTTTGCGCGGGTAGACGGCTAGTATATATATATATATATATATATATATATATATATATATATATATGAGAAATCTCCAATAAAGTCCTAAAATTTTGGCCAGGTTTACGTTTTAGTCCTAATTTAATTTTTGTTTACGAAAAAATCCTAAAAACCAGCAAAAGTATGCATTTTGATCATTTTTGACTCGTTGGAACCGTCAACAAATTAATTTGGGACTATTTCATAAACTGACCCAAAATATTGGGACTATTTCACAAAATGACCCAAAATATTGGGACTTTTCTGCAAAAAAAATATTATGAATTTTCTGCAAACAAAAACTTTATTATTATTATTATTATTATTATTATTATTATTATTATTATTATTATCCAACAGATCCACAATAAATATTTACATTGGTGACCCATTTCAAAATTAGAAAATATTAATTAAAATATCTTATTTAATAGAAAGTAATATGACTTGTTTTGCTTTATCACACAATATCTACTACGTTTTCAAAAAACCACAAGGATCAAATAATGAAAAAGAGCAACACACATGTTGGTAATTTAAATACTTACACACAAGACATACATGCATATCACATGCTCACTATTTGTAAACAATTTGAAAAATCAATAGCTTCTTTTAAATTGTTAAATATTAATATTCTGAATTAAAAACAATAATAACAAATATGAAATGACCATATACAAAGTTAGAATATACAAACAGACATTCATGATTTTAATGCTTAAAGCATTACCATCCACTTAATTTTCACCTTTATAAAATGTCTTTAATATTTTTTAAATTTAAATGTATTTATATGTATTACTAACAATATTAATAATAACAAAATTAAAAAAATTGTATACTTATTTATATTTTTAATAATAATAATAATAATAATAATAATTATTATTATTATTATTATTATTATTATTATTATTATTATTATTATTATAAGGTTTTTGTTTGCAGAAAAGTCCTAATATTTTTTGTTTTTGCAAAAAGTCCTAATATTTTGAGTCATTTTATGAAATAATCCCAAATTAATTTGTTACCGGTTTCAACTAGTCAAAAAGGGTCAAAATGCAAACTTTTACCGGTTTTTAGGATTTTTACGTAAACAAAAATTAGTTTAGGACTAAAACATAAACCAGACCAAAATTTTAGGACTTTATTGGAGATTTTCCTATATATATATATATATATATATATATATATATATATATATATATATATATATATATATATATATATATATATATATATATATATATATATATAAGAGGTAAAAATAATTTAAAAATTAATTTTTTTAATGTTTTTGACCGTTTAACAACGGTTCAAAATCAAAAAATGTGGCCGTTGCAAATTAATTTTCAATCGAAAAATGCCCGTTTACCCGTTATCACCGCAACACCTGGTAACATAACGCGGTATAACAGTTTAGGGAGCAGTGTGTCAACCGATATACCAGCGATTCTTGATGTCCAACTCAGCTTAACGCCAAAGGGCGTTGTCCACTCCGAGCCGTGTAACATTACAACTGTGTTACATGTATTTATCAATTTTCAAACTATACAAATTACTATGTTTGACTATGGGTTTGGTATAAACTATACATAATGACTATTAATAAGGTTCCTTGAAGAAAACCACGTAAATAATACAACAAATAGAGATAAAAATTACTATAATATCAAAAGTAAGAGCCGATTTAGCCTGATCACTCAGCTCCATGTTCCTTCCTCCAAGTCGATCAACCATGTCTGGAATTGACACAAAATTTTCAATATCTTTCATGTACGGATCTTCCAATTTTACCCTCATCTTCTCGGCTTCACGGCTTGCAGATTCCTGAGCCAAAGTCCAATCGTAGAACCTTCGTTTCTCTGAATCGCTCAATACATCGTAAACTTCTCTTAGTCTCATGAACATTTCAGACGCGGTTTTCAGCGGGAGAGAAGTGGTGTCGGGGTGGTATTCTTTTGATAATCTCCGGTAAGCCGCCTTGATTTCTTCCAAGTCGGCTTCTGCTGCCACCCCTAAGAATCTGCCATTGATGAATTGATTGAAGGTCTTATTACAATTATACGATTGCAGATTGCTTGAGTTGTGTTAGCGAATGGAGAAAGACTTACTGGTAATGAGAATCGGTGGAATTGTTGAGTAATTCGGAGAATTTTTCACCGAGTAAGTTGTTTGTCTGGTCTTCTTCTGTTGCAGATTCAGTGGCGCTGCCGCCAACCCATCCGTCATCCTCGTTTTCCCAGTGGATTCTGGTATCGATTCCTGGTGGTGCTCTCCGCCTCCCTCCTCCGCCGCCTCCTTCTCCGTCTGCTGCATAAACCCTTAGGACTCTTTTGCTGTCTACTCCAGTCGTGGGTTTCCAGCAAAAGACGGTGGTGGTTGTGGTGGTGGTGGTGGCGCGTCTTCCTAATAGGAGAGAGAGTTGAGGTGAGGGTATTGCTGTTCTTGCAGCCATATGATTTTGGTGGCTGACAAAGTTGTGACGTTTGGTTTAGAATTTCTCAGTTCAGATGATGTTATTCCTATTTTGTGTGGCTGAAGGGGATTTTTTTATTTGAGGTTATTTTAAAAATAATGGAATCATAAATTGAAAAATGAGATTATTTATAAAAAATAAAATAATTAATTGGTAGATGGCAGCTGATATTAAAAGTTAATAGTTTTTTTTTATATGTAAGTGTTTGATAAAATTAACCATAAATTTTTAAAATTTATATAATTATATAAAATGATTTATTTAAAAAATTATAATTAAATCAACTTTACAAAATTATAAAAAATGTTTTGTTGAACCACTATTTGAAGTTACTTTTGGATTTAAAGATTTTTGAAAATTCAAATAAATACTAGAAGCTAATGTAAAATGAAAACTTTTTCCCTAAATCTTATTAAAAAAACTAGTTTATAACTTGTGGAATCATGATTGCAAAATTAATTAATTAAACTTTCATAGTAAAAACTCATAATTATTAATCATTTATTTTAAATAAATTATTTATTAAGAGATATACCAATATTTTAAAGTTATTATAATGAAATTTAACATATATTTAGAAAAAATATATTTGAATTTTGAAATGATTTGTCTAATATAAACCCTTCGTACGTGTAATAATCTTATCCAATAATATTAATAAGAAGTTATATTAGAGTAACACATGACAAAAAGAGATTACAAATATTCTTTTACTAGTTTATAACCCGTGATAACCACGGTTATAAAATTAATTAAACTTTCGTATTAAAAAATCAAAATCATTAATAAATTATTTTAAATAAATTATTACTTAAGAGATATTTTTTAGTTATATAAAATTATAATCGTTGTTTTAAATAAATATGTGGAGTTATATCATTTTATAATTTATATTGATTTTATTTTATTTTTTAATCTAATGTTATTAATTTAATATAATTAAAGGGAGAAATTTTAAATTTTGAAATTTAAAATGAAGAATCATTATTAATTTAATAAAATTAGAGTGCGAAATTTAAAATTTGAAATTTGAAGTTTAAAATGAATAATTAATAGGTTGACAAGTGACATTATAATTGATATATATTATTAATGAGAGGTTCTAATTACATGACACTTGTCAATATGAGATTAAACCTATTCTATTCTTTTATTAGAAGAGGAAGATTGGAATAGGAATAAATGCAAGAACTTACTAAAAATTGTGTGTACACATATGTAACGAAACCACTATTCATAGATATCATAGTTTTTAATCAAAATTATATTTTGTAAAATAACTTTCAATTATTTTTTTTATTAGTCAATTAAGTTTATCATATTAAAGTGTATCATCAAACATATTTGAGAATTGGGATACGAAAACTCTTTTTAAGGATCTTTTATAAATTATAACCAATACAAGATTATAAACGATAACATAAACATGGTTTTTTCCTTCTAACCAAAGGGCTTGTAGTCCAGCGGTATCAAGTGGTGTCCTCCTTCTTTGAGGTCGAGGGTTCAAGTCTCGTCATGAACATAGGTGAAATAAGTATCGTTAACTTAGGAGTAGATTAGATTTGCCAGTTCAAAAAAAAAAAAAAAAAAAAACTACATATGTCTTTTTCCATTACAAAATTAAACAAACCAAGGAATTCATTTAATCATAAAAACATAAGTATATTAATAGTTCTTTCCCTTCCCATATAAATTATCATCATCATTGGTATCAGGTTCATCACACATAGGCGTGGTATAATAAAACGGACCAAGAACATGTTTGATTGTATCCCTATACACCATAGTCGGGCGACCAAGCTTCACCCCACTCTTGCCTCCAGCAAAATCGGTGGGAATGTTGCAAATAGGGTCAGGCGAAGAGACAAGCCTTGTGAAACAAGATTCAGGTTTTACCTGCTTCCCATGAATGTATTTGTTTATGGTAACCACAAACTCACCAGCTTTATCAGTCTGGTCTCTTCCATAATAAATTATTCTTTTTCTGTTATCCATGCATGTCACAGAAACCGTACAACCTACAAAAGAACCCCAAAAAAAAAAAAAAAAAAAAAAAAAGTGAGACCAGTCAATTAAAACTAGTACTTTGTAATGTTAAATCATGTATTATGATCATGATAAACGAGAGATCAACATTTATTATATGTCGAATATATCTTAAAATAACAGTTGAATATAATTTGTATAACTAATACCTTCAATAGGTTTTTGACCACTAACCCATTCGTTCCACCCCTCGGTGCAATCTTGACAAAGCACTTTGCCACCGACCTGAATGACTCCACCACCACCACCGGTGGCGGCGGCTTCCTCCCAAGATTCTGCTACATTCAACAATGTTAGGGAGGCAATGATCAACAGCATTGACAATACTAGCTTCATATTTCTTTTTTGAAGGGAAAATTTAATTTGGAAAGTAATATAATGGTGATGAATGATATACCTTGCATTTGTGTGCGTATATATACAAAACATGGCATTGACCGATAATTGAAGTACGTGGATGTGAACTACTTGTGACGTGCAGACCATTCTCCTATGGTTGTAATAATTTAACTTTATAATTAAAGTGATCGGATTATTTGGTGGGAAATGAGAATAAAAAAGATTCCCATCTTTTATAAAAATATGTAAACTATTTAAGCGTTCTTGTTTTTTTTTTTTAAGACAAATGATGTCTAAACTAAACTTTTTATAAAAGATGGTTTTCTTTTATGAAGTTTATTCTAGATAAGAATAAATAATAATATCTATAAAAGATGGTTTTCTTTTATGAAGTTTATTAGTGCCTTGGGACACTATTATCAGGGCCTTAGGCTATCTCCATTGATGATGTTTTGAGGTTGGCTTACCAAAAAAAAAAAAAAAAAAAAAGTAAAAGAAAAATGAAATAAACTTGGTGGCTTAGGCTGCAGCAAGTGAGTTCATCGAAAGGCTCGAGCCTTTTTATTTGTTCATATTGTCATGTGTCTTCTTTAGATTATTAGATAGATGTATTTAAATTCATTTTTATATTTAAAACTGTTTTAGTTAACAACTATATTTTATCCTTGGTAAAAAAAAATCAAATAAAATATCCTGAAATATATAATTTATTTTTCTCTTCAAAATAAAAGCAATACTAATATAATTTTTTTTTATACTTTTTAGTATAAAATAAAGTTGGATTGAATTGTTAATGGACGTGAATAATTGTATTTAATTGAGTTGTATAGATAGAAAAGAAAAAAATTACTTTTTATAGAAAAAATTTGAATTATATTGGATTGCTAATAGTCTTAATGTCTAAGTTCCAATCAAGGTTTGGAAGACACATGTTCCTACACCATGTTTTGTGTCTTTTCCCTCTATGGGCCGTGGCGTCATGCATGCTTGCAAGCATGCCCCAAATGCTTGGGTCATTAGTTCGGTCCAGGAAGGATGATAACTCTATAAAATGTTATTAATCAATATCTTTTAGAAATAAATTTAATTAACTCCACATATATTTAAGGAGACATTTTTATATTAACTTGAGGCAACAGTTCTCTTTGGTTTGAAATGGGTGTGCACGACTGGAACTAGCATAATGATAGTATAGATGTCCCTATAGAAGAGCTTTTTTTTTAGAATCAAAATGATTACTTTTACCCAAAAAATTTAGGATAAAAAGAAATTATGCAAATTCATTTCATTGTTTACTCTTTGTTATCTTATTAAACACTCATATGCTTCCGCATTTTAAATATTTTTTAATGTTAAAGACTTGACTGTATTTCTAAAATGATTATTGTTTTTATAAAAATTTGCAACTTTTATTATAAATGTCAATTTTAAATAGTTCATACGAAGTTTGTTAAGGTGGAGGTAGTCCATCCCTTTCATAGATCCTGTGCAACCGCCGCTTCAAGCATCATTGTTGGATATTCATGATCACCCTCAATAGCAGAACCCAGAATTTTGATATGGACGTACAAATATTATCAATATATATTACATGTAGTTATCCAATATCGAGCATTAAAAAACATGTTATAATATCTTTAATTGGGGGTGCAATAACATAAAAAATGTTTATAAATAATAATTTTTATATATATATATATATATATATATATATATATATATATTATAATAATTTTTTGGGGGTACTGTAGTACCCCAACGCCCCATCTAGCTCCTCCACTGATCACCCCTTATGTATTGGTCTTGCATTCCGTTAGATAATTCATCTGGTTCCAATATGTGTAGTCAATGCTACCAAGAATTCTAAGGAATCCATGTCTGGCTTTGTGTGCATTATACAAAAGTTGAGTATCGGTAAAATATTGGTAGTGACAAATATTTAACTTTATACAACTGGACAACACCATGGCAGAAGTTTTAAGTGCATGTGAATTCTTTCTAACATATTCAAATACTTATCTATCGCTCACGAAGTGTTTTCGTACACTAGTTAACGTATTGCTCATGTGCATTTTGTAGTACATTGAAACATCTTTGATACATTGTGTCTCATAATGTTTGTAAGTAGTGATAATTCATCTCCAGATCGCTAACAATATGCATACATAGATGTTTTCTCATCTGATACCTTTTGTGGAATTTCTCCTCACCAAACGTTGCATTATTTGCAAAGCAATTTTGAATCAAAAGCTGTATAGCCTCTTCATGATCTTTTTGGACCATGATTCTCGATCGTCTGGACATGCTAGAATTTGCATTATTCTGGACAAGTACTTGTGCAGTTCGAGATAATGCAGAGCAATGATGAAGATCAATAGGTACATTGTCGGATGCAGATAAATAATAATGATATTCTTCCATTACATATTTCCTAACGATTGGACTCAAATTTTTGGAAAGAGGTGCATGAAATAGGAAAATGATGGAATGAAATTGCAAATTGTTGGAAATGAATTGAAGTAAGTTGGTGGTAGTTGATTTTTTTAATAAAAATATTTGAATGGTAATAAGAGAGACAAAGGCCAAACGTGCATTTGATCCACTAAAGTCTATAAAAACCTATCACATAAATAAGCTTATAAAGCCATAAAAATTTATTCATCCCATCAATATGGGATAGAAGGAAATTATCAACTTGCAATTATCACTCATAATTTCCAACAGTTTAACTAGCCCACACCTTCTACCATTTTGCGGTACCGCTCGGCCATGGGACGATGCAGCTGGTGGTACCCTTGCTCAACCCGCCACGAATAACAAACGATTCTGCCCGTTCTTACATTTACTATTAGGGTTGTGGATTAAAGAAAGAAATGTTCATGGACTTCTTTTTATAGAAAACAGATTTTGAAGTTATTTAAAATATCATAACGGTTTATGTTTGTTCATATTAGATCAGAAAAACTTTACGATGTGATTTAATGTTATTTGCAAAATATGATGTATGTCTATATGTGACAAGTTTTATACTTTTTGTTTCATACCAATTTACCAAGCGACAGATTATATATTTTATGTAAAAGAAATGTCATATTTAATTTTGGCATAATATATAAGAAAGAATGCTTTTGATACTTGTGGAATGTGGATCATGAGGTGGGGACCTCAGTACAACTTAGTTGTTGGACCGGGGCCAAAACCATAACAAATGTCATATATTTAGAAACGAAATAGGTAGAAGAAATTCAGACTTGTAGTGCAAACTTTTGAGTTTTGACACCTAGTGGGACTATAATATCGTCTATTTTTTATAGTGATTGTCATAAAATATGAAATAAATAGAAAGAAACGACATTTTCAAATAAATGGATAATTTTTTTGTGTAAGAGAAGAAAAGAAAACATAAATGCTCCACCAAACTAGAATTATCAACGATAAAAATATTTAACCAACATAAAAACTTGTAGAATACTCTAAATTTCAAGTCAAATGCAAAGCGTATGAGGAAGAACTATATGTTATCTAAGGTCTTTAATATTTTCAAACGTAAGATTTATCCCCCTCAATACCAGTCAAATGCTAAGCATATAAGTAAGTACTACATATAATACATATAAGGGTGATTTTGTTGATCAACAATCTTTTTCCATTCTTTCGTACTTCAAGAGTTCAAGTTATCAACCCACCAAAGTTCATTAATTAATTGATAGAGTAAATTACACAAATAATTTTGGATAATTTGTTTTTGGATAATTTGTGCATTTGGTCCGAACAAAACTGAAATCAAACACTCATTGTCACAAATTTATGCAAGACGTGAACTTAGACATAGAAATTCATACATATGCTTTGATACTTGAAATACAAAATACATATATAGGGTGAACTAATAGAAGTTGAGACCAGTAGTGGTCAGATTGACAATCGAGGTCGAGGAATGATGGAGAATGGTGTCAATTGCTTGATGATAGAGACTGGTGTCGATTGTTTGATGACGAAGATCAAATGTGGTAATTGCTTGACGACAGAGAGTGATGGTAGAGACGATGGGCCAGGCGGCGATTAGGTTGATGGGGTTGTCGTCATAAGTCATATGTCATTACAATTGTCTTGACGACGGAGCAGGCAACGATCGTCGTCAGTCAGAAGCTTGCAACAATATTTAGGTCACAAAGGGGTGATTTTGGGGTTTTGTTACGGATGAAGTGAGAGGTGGAGAAGGAAAGGAAGGAGATGTAGCTCATCAGTGAAGAAAATAGAGGGAGGAGATTCAAATCGACGGTAAGGTGGGTGAAGGAAGCAATCAGAGGTGATAAAGGCGAATATGCAAGGGTGTCGATTAGAAGGTGCAAAAGTAGAGAAATAAGACTAACTTGTATACATTGCACGAGATGGCTCGTGGTCTAGCTGGCCACGACCAATAAGAAGGGAGTAGTTGCACGAGATGGCTCGTGGTCCGTGCACAGTGCACACCATGTCGGCCCATCGTGGTCCAACGTTTTCGTGGTACACCGTGGTCGGGAAAACGAGGGAGAACAACCAATATGAAGTAGCTGTTGAACGTCTAAATGTTTGATATTTAATTTAATTTTTTTAAACAACATTTTTTTTATCTATAACTATCCACTTTTAACCCTCATGTTTCACACCATTATTTCTTTCTCTATACACAATGTTCACACAACATTTTCACAACAATCAAAAACGGATCCCAGCAGAAATACCCCCCCCCCCCCTCACCCACACACACACACACATTTAAACTACTGAAATGAAAAACCTGATAACGCTTTTACGGTAAATAGAACCCCCCGTCAATTCTCGACAATGGAATAACCTCATGTAGTTTTATGAATTTGCTATAAATCGGTTCTCCTATCTAACAAACACTAATTTTCTGACAACCGTTCCAACATTTTTCGGCCTTTCAACAACAATTCCAACAACAAATTTAGCCACAATCATCAAAACCACCACCTTCATAATCAAAACCACCTCATTCACCGGATTTTGTTTCTGAAACTCAACTTTCACCTCAACCTAAAAATAAAAATAAAAATAAAAAAACTTGCCCCACTACCTAATAAATGGTACCATGGACAGAAGAGAAAGGAAAAAAAGCTAGCGGAGGCATGGGGTTCAGCTTCTCAAGACCCAATTGAAGGACATAATTTGTTTTTTGGAGAAAGTTCGAAGCATGTTTTATGCGTTAATGGGAAGTGAAAGTTAAAATCCCAATCAAATTACCACCAAGTTGTGCGATATTCGACTAAATTGCACCCAATTCAGAGGAATTTACAAAAACCTCCAAAATATATGCAAAAGTGGGTCAAAAAAATCTGATGTCTCCAAGGCAACCTTGGATAAATTTGAAAAAACAAAGCTAGCCTTGGTTAAATTTGAAAAATCCACTTCCTTGACTGGTGAAGGGTCGTTAGCCGAACGGGTAGGATAGGACATTAATTCTCATTAATAAGTATAATGAAAGTATACAAAGTAACTAAACTTTTATAAATTCCCAAATCTTAGTTACTTTAGGAAAAATGTGAAAATGGTGTTGTTCCATGAAATTGCACTTTGCACCTTGTTAAGTTGTTAGTGGAGCATGTGTGGTTAATCGACACACTAATTTGGGACTGACAATGTGTGACAAAGGGTAGCTTAGTGTTAATCATGGATCAATGGAGCGTGTGTGGTTAATCGGCACATTGATTAGGTGATTTGTAACATCGAGAGTACCAAGCTAATTTGCATGGTTATTCATACCTTGTTTTTGATCCTCGTTATCCCAGTCACAAACTTGAAGAGCATAATCGAGATTTAAACATGCTATTGAAAAGTTCAATGAATCTCAAAAGAATCTAGGAATTTCAATTCATTTAAAACCTAAATCTTCTTTTTCGTTTTTCATGATGGAAATTGATAAATCTTCATTTACCTTCCTTCAAATATTTTACAATTGGATTATGGCATCCCTCTCCGAATTGAAAAATATTGTGTTGGGTCGTAGCCTTAATATTTCATTTTGGGTGTTATATTAAGGATCCTTATCTAATCTAAACTTTGTCTTTCTTTTCAGATGTCTACTTCAACCAATGCTTCAAACCCAATCCTTTTCGACTCTTTCTCCCTCATGAACTTATGTGGGAGGGTCATCTTCGATGGAACGAATTTCAATGATTGGATTCGAAACATTTGAATGGTCATTCGCTACGAGGACAAAGAATATGTTATCAATAAATAGCTTAAGGAGATTGATGAATCTACTGCTACTCCCAAACAAATTGTTGAATACAAGGCCCATGAGAGGGACGCGACTAAAGTGTCGTGTATTATGATTGCTACTATGACTGTTGAGCTTCAGAAGTCCTATGAGGACTTCTGGCCTTATGAAATGCATCAGGATTTGATGGAAAGGTACCATTAAAGTGCACGGCAGGAAAGGTATGAAATCATAGTCTCCATGATCACTACCAAAATGAAGGATGGAGAGTCCATCACGGCCCACTTGCAAAAGATAAAAAGGTTTGAGGACCAATTGTTGAATTTGAATGTCAACTTCGATGAAGAGTTGCCTATAGATATCATTCTACACTCTTTACCTCCTTGTTATGATCAGTTTCGTATGACCTGTTATATGAAGAAGGAGGAGGTCACTCTAAGCAAACTTCAAGGCCTCTTGAGGACTGCTGAAAGTAGTCTTAAAGGAAAATATGTTGTGTATACTCCTACTGCAAGCGCCCCTATCTTGGCAATTGGAAATGGGAAGGGAAAGAAGAGGAAGGATTCTTCTAAGAGTCCCACGGGAAATTCCCGAGATGGATCTTCTTCTAGTGGGACCAAAGTTGGTTCTGCTATACCTCTCCAAATCCAAAGGGATCAGAGTGCTTCCATTGTCATGAAAAGGTGCATTAGAAGCGAAGATGTCCTAAATACTTGTAGGATATAAAGGATGGGAAGACTAAGCCCACCTTTGCAGGTATTTACACTATTTTTTCTAATAACTCATCACATGCTAATTCTTGGGTCCTTGATACACGATGTGGTTTTCACATTTGTTCTGATTTGCAGGGTCTAAAATAAAGTAGGGATGTGGAGCACGGGAAGATGAACTTGATCATGAGGAATAGGAAAAAGTCGCATGTCACCAAGACTGGAGTTTATTCTTTATTTCTTAGTAATAGCTTAAAATTAGATTTGAATAATTGTTGCTACTAGTCAGATATGTCGAGGAATATTATTTCCTTTCATAGTTTGTATGAACAAGGTTGTACCTTTTCTTTTAATAATGAAATTGGTGGTTTTAATGCTTATTTTAATGATGTACTTTAGTTTGAAGCATTGCCTTGTAATGACATATATGAAACTGTGTTGGTTGTAGATAACTCAGGAAATAATTTATTGCATATCAATTCGTCCAATGGTTTGGACAAAGCATCATTATGGCATTGTCATCTTGGATAAAGTCCATAAGGTGTAATTGAACTATTCAAAACACCAAGGTTATAAAATATCAAAATTAAAAACTATTTAATTAATTTTTTAAGTTATGAACCCAAGAGTTGCACATTTTTGAAACTTTTACTAAATGTTTTAGAATTCAATATTTCAAATTAAACTTTTCAAATTCTAAAACTTGAGGGAAAGTTTTGAAACTCTTCAAAACTTTTGGATTTCATAACTTATGGAGTTAATGTTTAATAAATGAGACTTTCCAAGTTCCATAACTTGAGGACAAATTATGAAACTCTTCAAGACCTTTGTAATTCCATAACTTAAAGAGTTTAAAGTTTCATGAATGAAACTTTTCATATGTCATAACTTGAGGACAAGTTATGAATCTCTTCATGAAACACTTAGATCAAAATACAAACTAATACAATTATCATATAACTTATCATTTACCAATTTAACCTAATTTAACTCTTATTGCAAGACAAGTGTAATCAAACAATACAAATAATCAAATTATCATATAATCAAAATATTATCTTAAAATTTGATAATTGTCTTTTTTTCATTTTGGATGATGGAAATCATTACCTTATCACAAAAAATAATTTTTTTAATAGTTAAAACAGTTTGTGGTAATGATTCTAATCCAAAACTAGTCCAACAAACTGGAAAAAATCGTCCACTGAATAGTCACCACATCGTGGTAACTTTGACCACGTCGTGGTGATCATGCAGATTCTAAAAAAATTATTTTTCTTGCTTTGAAAAATTAACCAATCCATTAATATAACAGAAAACAACCTCTAGGCTCTGATACCACTGTTGGGTTTTAAGTACTATAACACTCTTGTGGTGCATATACAACCCTAAATGATTTGGATCTAAGTTTTCTCTAGTTATACATGCAACAAAAATTATCCAAAGCATGAAACCTATAACTAGCATACAACATAGATATTTGAAACATGAATCACTAGTTAGAAGAATACCTCTTAGTTGTAGCTTGTAGACATTTGATCTTTCAAGAGCTTAGCACCTCAAGTGTGATGCCTCAAACAAGTCATAAACACCATGAACAATTAGATGAATATGAGAGAGAGGTTATGAACCTAAAAATCGGCAAGGCTCTTCATGGAATTCACAAGTCACGATTTTAGGGTTTAGGGAATACATATATAGTGTAGAATTCCAAGAGTCATATGCAAACCCTAATTCTTACACTTAGGCTTATGATCCAATAACTCATATGGACTAACTCTTCATGGACTCTCATATAAACTTAGTCCATCATGGATCAATAGCCTAAACCATATGTATCACTAATTTACATAATCATTCCCCATTAATTTTTTTAGTCTCTTTTGATCACTAAATTAATTTTTGATCAATACTAAGTAAATAATATGATTTCACAATTAATATATTATACTTATAATATATTAATAAATCATAAATAAGCTCTTTCTCAATTATCCATTCTAACAGATTGTTCTGGTGAAGGCAACCTGAAATGGACCATGCTACTCTCGGGTCAAGTACATACCAATTATAGTTATGAGCTTAGACACCTAATCCAACACCATGGTAGCTTTCCCACCATGCCGTAATGACGAGCTTTTGCTGATTCCTTCCAACTTTAAACGATCATAACTTCCTTGTTTCAAATCTGTTTTTGGTGATCTTTATATGCACACGAAGGTATTAACAAGCCCCATAATTTTACCTGACTACTTGTGACTTACTTAACTTAATTCATAAACAGATGCAAAAGTCCTAAAATATTACTTTTTCCAATATTACCCTTGTTGGCCCGAAAACACAATTTAAGGGCTTAAATAACTTAACCAATTTTATCAACATCTAATAAGATCTAAAATTTATTCCCTTGAAGCCTAAGACCGTTACTTGATCAAATTACGGTATGATATTCCAAAATTAGAAACATCCCACAGGTATATGTTACATGAGCCCTTCACCAAAGCACCTTGTAAACAACTTGATCTTCAAGCTTCACATGAAAAAGTGAGAAATAAGCCTTCAATGGAGATCACAATCTCAAAATAAGGGAGAGAGGGTTAATGTTTCTTTAGGGTTCATCTAAGGGTAAAGGATGGTGAATGAGCCAATCCTAGAGGCTTAAGTGCCTTTCAATGCCAGTTAAACCCTAAAAACATGATCAACCCATGTGCCTGAGCTCACCATGACCATACAGGAGTGCCCTGTGCTCATTGGGCAAAAACAGGCCCAAATCCATTTAAATGTCCAGTCCTTTTAAGGCCCAAAATAATAATCCAAATAAAAGGTACATACTAGGAAATAGGATGTTACATCTTTCTTCCCGAAAGACAACTCATAATACCTAATCTCAAAAACACTTCCCTCTATATCACTTCAAGGGCCTTTGATAACTTTGTCACAAAAAAATATAATATAGAAGTAAAGGATCCCCATTTACCGTAGGGATATCTAACCACCTCCTAAAACATAAATTCTGGAACATGGTCTTGCAAGCTGGTCTGTCTTTGAGTTTTGCAAGAATAGCAAAACCGAGTTTGGGTTTGCAAATCAGTGTAATTGATGTATCAAAAATCTGGTCGTGCTGCAAATATAGAATAAGTTAAAACCGTATTCAGGAACAAAAAATGATGAACATTCTGGACATGTTCTTTGCATTCCGGAGTACTCTTCGTGTTCCGGACAAGTTCATCGCACTCCATAATGTTTTTTTGGGGTCTAGAATACTAATTAATGACATATAATACCCTAATACACATAATTAAACTAATTTATGTTGTTCCTAATGTAATGTCAACATGTAATGCTACTCCGGAACGAGTTTTGTTCATTCTGGAGATGTTTTTCGTATTCCCGACTAACTTACTAACAATAAAAAGCTTTAAATCAAACTACTAAAATTGTGTTACATATCTTAAGTCTGAAATGTACAGTAGTGACCGAAATGAATCAGAATGCATTTGTAAATTGAGATTCGGAATGTATCAAAATATTATCCGGAAAATAATTTTCAAAATCGAACTTCTAAATAAACCGTTTTGGTCCGGAATGGATATTCCGGAGGTTTTTTGATGGACCGGTCCAGTTACTTACTCCGAAGTTGACTCCAAAATAGTCCATTCCAGAAACAATGATTATTTTGCAAAAAAAAATAATAATAATATTAAACACACCAAAGAGTGATTAAATTATTAAATTTCCCTTCTATAAAAGACAAAAAGAAAGAGGTAATACGGACACATAAAAACATTTAACAAAACGGGACTAATAATAACCGTCTTAGAGACTAAAACTGATAAATTTCTGAATCATTATCATCGATGATGTCGAATAATTTCTGAAACTAGAACCACATCTAAAAATGTATACCACAGGGCCAAAACTGTAATTTACTCTATATTCAATAATAGATTCACTCGCTCTTTTTTTGGTATGGAGAGTGCAACTTTACTTAAAGGAAAATGTGAATGATGATCATCACCATCATCAATTCTCTCTCTCTACTCCCTCTTTCTCTCTCTATATATCCAAACAAATACATACAACTTCCTGTAAGTATATATACACATTTAAACGTTTATAATCCCAAGCTTCCACTTTCCTTCTTTCCCAAAACCTCTACGATAAGTCGATAAAGCTAACATTTTTCTGCCTGATTCTAGCATTTGCGTACATACCAACATAAATCTATCGACATTCTTATTGTTTTGACAAATTTATTCGTACAAAAGTAATTTGCTTGGGTTTTACTTGATTAAGAAACGCCGGCAAAGACTGGCATGAAGTTCCTGATCATTTTGTTGGTAGCGGCCGCAGCTGCCTTAGCGGTGGACGGCGGTGTCGGTGGGTTTCCGGCCAGGGTTCTGAATTTGGAAAGGGCGTTTCCGGCGAACAAGACGGTTGAGCTTGAAGTCCTCAGAACACGAGACCGCGTGAGACACGCCCGAATCTTGCAACGTTTCTCCGGCGGCATTGTCGACTTCAACGTCGTCGGCACCTCCGATCCTTACTACGGCGGGTAATTTAGTAATTATAGTTTCATCAAAAACCCACAAAAAATTTCATCTTTTGAATTTTTGTGTAGCTTAATCTTTACCAAATGACTTCAATTCTATAATTTCTTCACGCACCAAGTTTCAATTCTTCGTTTCATATCTATTTTTAGAAAATCTCAAGGGTCTGATTTAAATATTCATTATTGTCGGTGACCATGTTCTTTATGTATAAGGTGGTCTTGTTTGTCTGGAATTTCTTTTACAGGGTTATCTTTTTTTATATTTTTCTGGTATGACAATGAGTTTCCATAGGTTCTTCGGTGTCTTATAACTCTGAATTTCCTAATCATACTTTTAAAGAAACTTAAAATAGTATTAGATTATGACAGATATAACTCTTAAACAACAAAAAATTCATGGATTTTGACATTTTGTTACTAATTTATCATCTAATTTATAGGCTGTATTTTACTAAAGTGAAATTGGGTTCTCCACCACAAGAGTTCAATGTTCAAATCGACACAGGAAGCGACATATTATGGGTTACGTGCAATTCATGTAGCGATTGTCCTCAATCAAGTGGATTCGGTGTATGCGTCTTTAAATTCTTTTCAAATTAAACAAATCCCATATCTAATTTCACAATAAAAATCTTTCCTTTCTTGTTTATTGTTCATATTTTTAGGTTCCGCTGAATTTCTTTGATGCTGGAAGCTCATCAACGGCTTCTACAGTGTCGTGTTCAGACTCAATTTGCTCTTCTATAGTTCAAACTTCAGATGCTTCATGTTCAGATAAAACTAATGAATGTGGATATAGCTTTCAATATGGAGATGGAAGTGGAACATCGGGTCATTATGTAACCGATTTGTTGTTCTTTGACACAATTGTGGGCCCCTCCATAGTTGCTAACTCTTCAGCTTCCATTACATTCGGGTAAGCTTCTTCTCACTTCTTTACAAGTTATCTTTCATTACAATATTTATGGTTAAAATGACTGAATCGGTAATGATTTGTGTCTAAATGACCATTTTACCCTTACATTTCAAAATATTCATCAATTTTAACATGTGAGAGAAGCGGAGAAGAAAAAAAAAAAAAGTTTTTCTTTCATTACAAAACGTATGGATAAATGGATGAATTGGTAATGATGTGTGTCTGAATGCGACTAAATGACCATTTTACCCTTAAATTCCGAAAACCAAATTTCACAATATTCATCAATTAAGTAAGAAAACTTTTCAAAAAGAAACAACCCCATAATCAAATAATCTTGTTTTAACTATGCAAACCATGTTTTTGAGAGAAGTTTGTATGTTTTCTAATGATTCTATATGTGCTAAAATGGTGTTTGGCAATAGGTGTAGCACCTATCAATCAGGTAGCTTGACTAAACCAGATAAAGCAATCGATGGAATTTTTGGATTTGGGCAAAATGGTCTTTCTATCATGTCACAATTATCTTCAAGAGGAATTACTCCAAAAGTCTTTTCACATTGCTTAAAGGGAGATGGATTGGGTGGTGGAAAGCTTGTTCTTGGTGAGATTTTGGCCCCGACCATGGTTTATAGTCCCCTTGTCCCATCACAGTACGTATTATTGAAGGGTATTTTAGGAAATATCAAATTTTGCAACTTTTATTTTTGATTATACAATCAGAAAGAAACCGCAACTTTGACTTTTTCTTGTAGTCTTATATAATCTTTGATCTTTCAGGCCTCATTACAATCTTGATCTACAAAGTATTTCAGTCAACGGTCAAATGTTGACCATTGACCCAACTGCTTTTGCCACATCAGATAACCATGGAACCATTGTTGATACTGGAACAACTTTGACTTACCTTGTTTCAGAAGCATTTGACCCTTTTGTCATTTCTGTAAGCTTTGACTTTTTCTTACAATTTTTCAAATCAAAAAAAAAAAAAAAAATGATTCTTGTGTTAAGTGTTTGTGTTTGTTTTTTCATCTTGAATTGAAGATAACTGCTGCTGTTTCACAATTAACAACACCTGTCATCTCAAAGGGCACTCAATGTTATTTAGTTACATCAAGGTACCTCCAAAATGTCTGTTTTATCCTTTTTCACCTATTGATCTTTTCATTTCATTTCAAGAAACATTTAACTGATCTTTTTTCTTTTTCTTTTTTTTGACATATAAACAGCATAAATGGGATTTTTCCAGAAGTTTCCTTAAACTTTGCTGGTGGTGCTTCCATGATTCTTAAACCTGAGAACTACCTTGTACATGGGGATCCTGTTGTGAGTGTTCTTTAATTGTCTCAAAATTTACATTTTTTATAGAGTAAATTACACGAATGGTCCCTAAGGTTTAGGGTAATTTGCACGTTTGGTCCCTAACTTATTTTTTCAACTCGGAAGGTCCCTAATGTTTGTTTTTGTTACGTGTTTGGGCCTTGACTTACCTAAAAAGACTATTTTGCCCTTGACTTTTTAATTTGTTTAAATAAACACATCCCCAACCCTACTCCCTCACCTTGCTTTACCTACCCCACCATTTTTCCCTATTTAATTAATAGTCTTTTTAAGTAAGACAGAGACCAAGCGCGTAACAAAAACAAACAGTAGGGACTTTCCGCATTAAAAAAATAAGTTAGGGACCAAAGATGCAAATTACCCCAAACCATAGGGACCATTCGTGTAATTACTCAATTTATGAGTGGGTCAAAGATTGAGTAACAAAAAGTTTGACTTTTTTCATGTGTGGTTTCACAGGATGGAGGTACACCATGGTGCATTGGCTTTCAGAGAGTTCAGAATGGTGTGTCGATTCTTGGAGGTTAGTTAAAATATAGTAAATGACAATTTTACCCTCAGGACTCCACTAATTGGTTACTGTTTATGACTCATTGAATATGTTTTTGTTGCAGATCTTGTTCTTAAAGATAAGATCTTTGTGTATGATTTATCAAAGAAACGAATTGGATGGACTGATTATGATTGTAAGCATATGATCTTGTTTCTCCCTTTTGTTGTTTTTTTTACTTTCAGATATTATCGAATCATTTCTTAGTGTCTTCTTGATATCCTTTTCATCAGGTTCAAGTGATGTAAATGTCTCAATAACTTCAAGTAAAGATGAATTTAGAAATGCAGGAGAGTTGAGTGAGAACACTTCATCAAGAACCACAAGTGTTCTTCAAGTTCTACTGTTGTTACATATACTATCAATGACATTTGGATCTTTACTCTGGTAGAAATCGTTAATTAATTACCATTTAAAGTTATTCGACTGTTTTCAATCATTGTGCTTGTTTTTTTTTGTTGCAAATTGATCTTTATGGTAGAAACGCAAAAAAGAACATTACATTTTGCAAGATTGATCGGTTTTTAACAAATTGTGAAAATGTAAATGAAAAAAGATAAGGCTTTTGGTACTTTTTGTTCATAGTTGTTCGTTCTTGCAAGATAGAATGTTTTTTTTGTAATTTCTTTAAGGAAAATGATTTATTTACAAAGAGAAAGTCAAGTAAGCTTAGGCTCTTTTAGCTTTGAGTTAAGGAGGCGTATGTGAAATTAGGAGGTTATATGTGGTTGGACAATTGTTTTATGTAGTTTCTAGTATTTGATGTTAAACGATGTAGTTTTAATATTAGTGTGAAATGTAGCATTGATGCTGCAAAAGATCATGAATTATGTTTTGGTGTGCATGCTAAAGGATTGGTTTGTCTTGTGCTAGATTTGTTTAGCCTTAATGTTTCTTCTTGAAGGTTAATTGAGCATGTGTTATAAAATTGGGGTATGGAAAGACTTGGAAATCCTGAGAATCGTGTTAAACACTTTCAGATTAAAGTATTTGGGTGGTACTTCCAACCTTTAATCGGATAAGACTCAGAAGAGTTTCTAGAATAGAGAATATGAAGTTATGATTTCGTGATTGTTCTTGTACCAGGAAAATAATGATCAAAGAATGATTATGTATATCATTTGTGTGAAAACTGTCAAGGTAGTTTTTTTGTCCAAAAACTACTCCAACTGTCAAAACGGTTTATAACAGTCACAAATTATCACTAAAACCGGATCATTAAAAAGGGTTAAAACGAAGTCAAAAAACCGGGTTCATTTATAGAAAATTCAGACCCCGCCAAGGGCTGCCGCCCCTTGGACCCCGCTCCCAGGGGCGCTGCCCCCGGACCCCCGTTCGTTTAGGGGCTTCGCCCCTAAATGACAGTCTACTTTAAATCTTGAATAAACTCAAACAAGTGTGCATTCCGCACCTTCCTTACTTGTTTAATATTCATCAAGATTGATTTTTAGTCAACAAGTCAATCCATTACACTTAAATACATATTGATGATGCAAAATCACCAACAACATGTAACCTTTAAGATATTGTTTGAAGCTATTGTATAATATCAAAGTTAAATAGGGATTTTTGAGTTAGAGTCGTGTTTTGGACCTGTGTCTTTTCACTATATATGTGTACACAAACAAGAGACTAAATGTGCATGATAGTCATAGTTTGTTACCCTATAAAATCATTATCTTGAAATTTATTTTAAAAGATATTTTTTAAAGTTACTAGTTGTGTACCCGTGCAAAGCTGCGGTGACGAATAGATTTTTTAAGCAAATTTGGCAAATAGTTTCTTTTCCACAATTAGTTTTCCTTTTAAAAACATAAAATATTACAAAGAAAACATATTATATGTTATTTTGGGAAATAGTTTTCGGTTTTCGATTTTACATTTAGAGTTTGACAAAAATTACGCAAAACAAAATAATTCATTTCTATCGTTGTTGTCGTCTACTTTGTTACATGTCATTATTGACATCTATTAATATATTTAAATATTTGTTATACCACAATCCCATCCATTGTTGGAATTTAATCACAAATGATGGCAATAGAGTTTTTAAGTTGTTTAATTAGTTTTGGTTTCTTTGTGATAATGGTGAGTTGTGGGTGAGGTATGGGAGCATGTTCAATTGATTTAAACATGCATCACAAACATTTAGGATGTTTTTTTAGCGACCATATTAGCACACAGATATAATATTTCATGCGTGGTACATTATCATAGTCTTTTAAACGTGGCATATAAAAAAAATTGTAGGATAACTTTGTATTATCCAATGACAAAATTAAAGAATTTTATGAAATAAAGTAATTATTCCAAATGCAATTACAAAGGAAATTAATAAGGATTTTGGGCTTCAAACATTTATCTTTCAAAATATTTAAGCAATATATAAATGATCATGTATTTTTTTAAATTTTTGGTCGTTATGAAGGATTATATCATTATAATTTTTAATCAACATCCTTATATTCTCAATAGAAATGTTAAATAAATAATTAATTACAAATAATAACCTTAGTACAACTTCAACATCTTTAGACATACTAACTTCTATCCAAAATTCAAAACCTATCTCATCACTTTGGCTAAACTATGTACGGTGAAAATGGACAAATTATAGAGCAAGCTTAAAGAGAAAAAATTTAATTAGCAATTTTTATTCAAACTAAATTTCCGTTTATACTGTAAATATAACTAACAAATAGACAATATGGATCAGACAAAAGGCAATTAGCAATTTTGATTAACACTAAATTTTCATTTATACTATAAATTTAACTAATAAATACACAATATGAATTAGACAAAAGATCAATTTGAGAGCATCCCATCAAAACCCAAATTTAACAATTAACAATTTTTGCTCATTCAACCCAACACCTATCACCTAAAAGATTAATTAAAAAATAAAACTTCATATCATGGATTTATGTGTTTTTAAACCCATCAAATATTTACACACTTTATCTCCAAAAAAAAAGTGCCTAATGGATCATATTTGAAGAGTCTAAGTATATTCTCATCATCAACACCCAAGACCATAGCCACTACAGTTGAAAGAGACAATATAAATGATGCAAATATAATTGTCAACCTAGTTCTACACAAACTAAATATCACAAAGAACCAAGAAGGGTTTCAAGATACCTCGGATCCAAAAACATTCCCAGTTGGTGGACTCAGAAGAAATGGGAAAAAAATAATTGATATGGGTCTTCTTATTCAAAAAATCTTCAAGCATTCACTTAAAGCAACTAAACCAGCTCCATCATATTTAACTTCTGCACAAGTTAGGCTTATTAGAATTGGTGGAACAATTACCTCCACTCACATACATTCACACGTACTCTAGACAATGTAAGATCAATGTGAAAGTGTATACAAATTGTTACAAATAAATATTACTTTGTTAAAAGTACGTTGGTAATAAGCCATAACTCCATCTTTTTCATCACCAAATTCCCCGTGGAAGCATAGCACGATGTCCTTGGAGATGTCTTCAAAACACTGACACACATATCACACACAAGACATATATAATACTCTAAATAATCACAAGCTTTTACCAAATACACTATCCTTGATTAACAATGTTACCTTCTGTAAAAAAACACAAGTAAAAAGATTCTTTAAATAAAATATTTTCATCCCGAATATTAAAACCTTTTGCCCCTGCAAACCAAAAAATGAAATTATAGACTACATATTCATATATCTAAGAAAAAATTACACTAACCTTAAAAAAAATTAAAAATAAATAAAAAATAAATAAAAAACTTTAATTCGACCGAACTCTTGAAACTTGATACGTTTCATCATATCATAAGTCATTAATCAAAAAAAATTCTGTTAAAAGTAACACCAAGACCAAACTCGAAAACCAACATAAACATCTAAATCTCAAGCTACATTGTGAATCCCATGGCAGCAGGTGAGTTAATATGCAAACAAAAGGCTGAAAAAACAAACATATTTTCTTTTAAGAATTGTGACTTTCAGTAGGTCTATCCACAAGTCTGAGCAGGATCTTTCACGGGCTACACATCTTCCTAGACCATTATGCTATAAACTTCGGAAATAGTTAAAAACATGATTCAACCAAAATTAGCTATTTTAAAAATGATTGTGAAAAAAAAATCGAGATTTACTTGAATCAAGTAGCTTTGTTTATGTTAAATATAAGTGCTTAGTGAAAGATACCTTGTGTGTTCTAGAATGGCAAAGCAATGATCCAGGATTTGATTTTCTCCTACAAAAAGTCATCAAAAAACACATATTTAAATCCTTACAAGAAATTTCACACAAACGATGTTCAATCACATACACATTCAGAGTTAAATAGATACTATTAATGCAAAAAAATTCTTGGAAAATCTGAGAAACTTCATCACTTACTAATAAACAAATAAAACAAATATATATATATATATATATATATATATATATATATATATATATATATATATATATATATATATATATATATGCTTTTGCCTTATTTTATCCATTTTCAGAAAGAAAACCAAACAAATTGATTGGATGCAAAATGAATGTGGGTAGTTAATTTTCGAATCCATATTCAAACCGTTTCTCTATGCCACATACAAGACACCAGAAAGCAAGTACTTTAATAAATCAGGATAACTAAATCACAAAATGCTAGTCATTATAAAAAAATTAAACATAAATCCATATCTTTCATCAATTACACAAACCTGGAAATATGAAGCTCGAATAAACTCACATTTCAGCTCCTTCCTTTCAGATTTTTGAGTCTTCCTACAAAATTTAGAACACAAAATCAGTTAACACACATGAATCAACCAATAAAAATCCACAAAGAAAGATTGGGGAAGTCTTGTTACCTTGGAACAGTGACATCTAAGATCCTGAAACATAGTAAAAAAACAGAATTTTTTGACAGGAAAAAAAAACGGATGGAAGTGACAAACATCAAGTAGTATGAAGTTACCTTGAATTAGATAAAAGAAAATTGGATCCTTCAGAGGTCTTCAGAAAAATTACTTTCGAGTGGGAGACGATCAGACGATGGAAGAATGTTTGTTTTAGGGCTTTTTTGTATAATGGTTTTGAAGCCGATTTAACTATTTTTAGCCGCAATCACCGTCGTTCAATCGGTTTTTTCTTGGTAGTAAGAGGCGATGAAGAGAGTAGATTCGTGTATATTGTTGCCATCGAGAGAAGAAATGGCGTCACATATAGGGTTCTTTGAGAGATGACTGATGAGAGGCTATGAAATGTATATCTCTTGATGACTTATTCAATTCGATGAAGGCGAGAGAATACAGGGTCAACTTTGATCAATTCAAATTACAGATGAATTAAAGCGGTTAAGTTGAGATATTTAAGGAATAAAAATCAAATTACATATGTATATGTTTGATAATCCGATTTGGTATGCAGATAAAATTTGTGCATTATGTGATTATACTTCCAGCTTATAAATTTAGACGATGGTAGGAGTTGTTAGAGGAAACGATGGTAAATGTCGTGTATATGGTTTTCAGAGAGGGTTGAGTGGTTTTGGAGATGGTGGTCTCTAGGGTTTTCATAGGGGCGATGATTCACTGGTGGTGCAATGGTGGTGGGGTAGAGAGGAGAAGGGAAGTAAGGATTGCAGGAGATACTAGCAAAGGAGGCAAATGTGGATATGGGAGCCATAAATGGAATATGAGGGATATGGATTAGGGTTCTTATCAGAGAGTTCGAGAGAAGAGATGGCTAAGGGTTCTTCCACAAATCGACTGAGATAAGAAATGATATATGGAGAGACAGAAGACAACAATTAGAGACACAAAAGAGATTGAAGGGAGCAATTAGAGAGACATAAATTTAGGACAAACGATGACAGATGGTATGTAGATGAAATTAGGGTTTTTCACGTTTAGATATATGGAGAATTTACTACAGTCAGTTACAATCATTATGCTTAATAGGATTGTACATGATAGTTATAACAGGTATACCTCTTAATTTTCAAGAAATGGGCAATATGCTTAATAATATAGTAAAGATATGCAACCATATAACGATACCATGTTAAGAAAAAAAAATTTAACCTTTCGGTCATTCAGGGATTTTTGAGTTGGACCATCTCTCCTTATTTTCATCTGACTTACCATAATTATTCTTGGTCACTTAGATACCATGCTCCTTATTTCAGCCATTACTATGTCTGCTTAGCACCCCCTATGTCCTTCATCTCAAACTAATTAGCCAAACGGTTTCCCAAACTTGTTGATCTCCTGCATATCACATTCACTGATCAACATGTCATCAATGTATAACAACATGATGATGTCTGGGGATTTGAATTTCTTCAAATAATATCAATGATCGATCTCACATCTATTGTAACCACTCCTATATATGAAGTTATCAAACTTCAAGGACCACTGCGTTAGAGCATTCCTCAAACCATATAGACTAGGTGTGTGTATGTTGAGGTTTGGTTAGTTATAATTCAAAACCGACCCATAACCATTACAATGGGTTAATGCGATTTGGTAGCTATTGATTATGGTTAATGGTTTTAGTCGGTTAATGATTAATATTGGTTAACCATTATGATAAAAGAATGATATCCAAACTGAGTGTGGATTGATATAAAAAGTAAAAATAAAAAAGTACGTAGTTATAAAAAGAAAAAAAAATACAAAAAAGAGATAATCTTACATTAAAAAATAAAAAAATCATTAAAAATGCATTTTACATTAAAAATGCAAAAAGTTCCTTCATCCATGACCAAATCATTACATACATTTTTCCCTTTGCAATATAACCTGCAAAGAAAAAACATTTTAACATATTGTTAAAAGTTAAGAAGCAAAAACTTATAAACTAAATAACTAATTAAATAGGGAAATTGTTACCATGCTCTAAATTCTCTGAATACACCGGCAACTCTTCTACTTATAGGTCATGAATGGGCATCTCTTGCAAGTATGATAGTGTAACACGTAGTTTATCTTGTGTGCATATCAAAGTTTCGGTGGTGTGTGGTGTAAGAGAGCTTTTAAATTTGTCAATAACCCAACCACCGATACTAAACGTCAAATCGCTAGCACCGGTTGAAATTCACATGCCCAAAACATGTTTTGCAATGATTAGAGAATCCAGGGTATTTACCCAAATTGAGTTTCCACCAATTTTATACATCAAAATCGCCCCCCTTAAATTTATTTTTTGTTGTATATATATATATATATATATATATATATATATATATATATATATATATATATATATATATATATATATATATATATATATATATATATATATATATATATATATATATATATATATATATTCCCCGGTTATCCAAATATTTTGCATAGCTGTATCCAAATCAAGATGTACAACGCCACTAAACTATGTAGTAGTAGAAGATGAACCATTTGTATTTTTCTCATTATCTTTGTCCTCAATCTTCTTGTAGTGAGTAAATAACTCTCAAAGTTCCTAGCAGTCGGTGATTCACTTTATTGACTTTCACATCATTGCAACCATAATCAACCCCACACACTTATCAATATAGAACATCTTATTTCGGGATCTAAGACTAATACAATATGTAATAAAAAAAATTCATTTTGTCCATGTTGTCTCAATACTTATAATATTTGGCTTTCATTTACAATATTAATAAAAAATATAATTAATTTATTATATCAAGTCGACAATTTAATATCTTAAATACCATTCTAAATGCTTTAATGCACACATACAAAGAAAAAATAACATAAGGACTATCACAATTCTTTAATACACCTACAAAGATACCACAATTATTAATTACGCAATCATTATGTGTATTGTTGTTTCTTTGAATATTGATGAATCGGTTTTTTTTATGATTTTTCTTTTCTTCACTTAAACCTAAGGAATAATTGTAAAACTTTTCTATTTTCTTTTAATATATATATATATATATATATATATATATCCTGCAAATATTATATTCATTTTGTAGGAAATTAAAAACCATTAGTTTTGATACTTTTTTTTATAATTTTTAGTAGGTATATAATTTAATAAGTATTAAAATTGATAAAAAAAAGTTGGCTAATAGAAATAGGAAAGAAAGAGTGCGACAATGAGCTCTCTCACCTAATTCCCTCACCATCTTTCCCACAGTCAATAAGCGGTGTTCTGGTGAGAGGAAAAGCTTCTCGCACCATTTCCCTCACTCACATCGTCCGACCTTATAGATGAATAGTGAAGGAACCATATGCATTTTTTAAGGTAAAATGCATTTTTTTTTCATTTTTGAAAGTAAGATGTTTGTTTGCGGATGATTATTATTCTCTTTTGTATTTTTTTCGCATTTTTTAGCAACTTACTTTTTTAATTTCACTTTTTAGTTTTTATAGCAATGGAGTTGGCTTTTTTCTTGACATTTTATATAAATCCACTTGCAATTTTGATATTAATTTTTTTTATCATAATGGTTACACAATATTAACCATTAACCAAAACATTTAACCGAGTAAAACCATTAACCATAGCCATGAATAATCATAACTACTACTAAAACAGATTAACCAATTGCAATGGTTATGACTTGAGTTTAACATATAACCGAACCAAATCATCCATACACACCCCTATACTTAATATTATTGGAATACAATGTTTTTGCTTTTTTATTTGATCACTCAAGATATATTAAGTGATCATTATACTTTCATAAATTGTACATATTACCCTTTCTACTTCAATCATATTTTATTTTTTTCTTTTAACTATAATTTAACTTTTTTTTTATATTTACTAATTAATTATTTTAATTAAATATTGGATGACTTCTCGTTATAAAATATAAGTTTTATAACGATACTATAATATTTTTAATGTTTTTATTTTATTTTGTAACTATAAAATAATATTTTTGTATTTTATACATATAAAAAAAGATCCATTTAGTTGCATTTAAATTTTCGTATTAAATATGATTTTTGTTTAACCAGCAGCTAATGAAGGATTTTAATAAAACATTTATATAAATGAAGATAAATTACCTAAATTTATAAAAAAGAACTATTTGAGTAAAGTTTATCTATTGGAGTAATCATTTATTTCGAGGTCTAGATTAGGGAAATGATGAATTAACATAATTTAAACATTGGAATACTCTTTCTATATATATATATATATATATATATGAACTTTTTTTTTTACAAAAAAATATATATATATTTTTTTTCAGCGAATTTTTATAAAAAGTTGCGATTTTTTATAAAAAAAATTCAAAAAAAAGTCTTGTGCTCTCTAAGTATTTTTTTATGCATTTTTAGGGGTTTTTTGTTTTCCATAGAACCTAAACCTATATATATATATATATATATATATAGTGAGAGAGAGAGAGAGAGAGATATGACGGTTCCATTATGAAAAAAATAAAGATATTTAGATTCAACCTCAGCCAAATATTTCTTATTTGTTGCTCTAACGCTTCAGCATACTAGCGTGGCTGGATAATACCCACTCATAAATGATTATATGGTGAAAAGTATAATCAGATACGATCGTACATGTTAATACATATATGCCTAATCATATATGATTATACATATATTTCTGTTCAATTCAGAAACGGATTAATAATATATGATTATGGTGGTTGGTGGCAGAGGAGGTGGTAGTGGCGGAGGCAGTGGTGGTAGAGGTGACAGAGGTGGTAGTGGTAAGGTTGGTTGGTGGTAGAGGTGGTGGTGGTGGTGGCAGTTGTTGTGGCTGATTATAACTTTCCCGTTGCTGCATCGGTACGCTGGATATATATATATATATATATATGTGTGTGTGTGTGTGTGTGTGTGTGTATAATGTAAGGCGTCGTTTCTTATTACATAATGTCGGATTCAACCCGTCAAGAGCAGCCTGCCATTACCTGAGCTAAGAAGATCAATGGTACACACAAGTGGAGAAAATATTGGCCTGATACACAGACTGGTTAAATCCATTTAATGGGTGACCGTTGCAGTAGTTAAGTTGTGGAGACTAAGTCACATTTCACTATATATTCGTTACGCGGACAAAACATGGGGTCCATGATAGTTGGTGGGCTACTTCCTATATCATATTCGCCTTTAAATTAGTCATGGGATAGTTTTTCATCAAAGTTTCTAGGTTTTACCCTTAAAACATTGACATTAGATATATCCATCATGTTTTGATTTTTTTTAAACGAGAAATTTAATCTACTCCTAAACTAAATCCACTTATGTTCCAAACGTGACTTGATTCATCAACCTCAAAAAGATATGACAATACCTTTATATTGTTGGGTTACAAAGCTTTTGATCATCATGTTTTGATGTATCAAAAAAGTTTAATCTTTATAATAAACACTTAATGTGAGATGATCAAAGTGTTTAAAGCATTTTAATCCCTGATAAAACGCGCATGTAATCATACAAGAAAATCATAACATAAAAGTATAACAAATACTACTCTAAATTGAATTTGATAACGATATAAAAGATTTGAAACATTTTATTTTCAAAAACTCACAAATCCTAATAACTATCAAATTATCATAACTTTTATAAAAAAATCAAATCCTAATAACTATCAAATTATTAAACTCTCCTCTTCAATAATCGGTCACAAGTCACAACTAATCACTCCGGTCATCCGCCAAAACTGCTGATCTTTGTGTGTTCGTGTTCGTACGAGTGAATTTGCATCTCGACGAGTAACCTGTTGTCGTCTAGATTTCTTAAGGTGTAGTAAAATTATGGGAATCTCACTTTGTCACTCTTTCTAGCCTTGGTTCTTCCTCTACATTATTTACAATGGTGTGTGATATAAAGAAGAGCTTATTTAACCACCTGAGTAGTGGCCTACCGGTGAAACACTATGGAGGTGTGAATGTTTACATGAGAATTAATTGTGGTGTACGTAAACTAACTTGAGTACTCTCTTTCGGAAAAAAGAAAATTGACTCGAACACCTTCGATGAAGAAGACGATATATATATATATATATATATATATATATATATATATATATATATATATATATATATATATATATATTGTTAGGATCAAATGTGAATGATAAATATTGTATGAATGTATGACCAAATTCTATTCATTAGATTAAAAAGACTGAATGGATGTAATTTTGGGTACATATTATTAAAATAGATTATCATGTACTATATAATTACAATTATTAATTATAATGACATTTATTACATTTTATAAAGAGAAAGATATGAAAAGTATCTAATATTTAGGCAATGACTTAAAATTAGTTAATAGAAATCAAGTCAAATCTTATATTTTATTAATTACATTTATTTTAAATCGGATTTTTTGAGAATACGTCTTCATTCAACACATATGTTAATTCTTTCATTCTTGAAAAATATTATATTATTTAATGGTTTTTTGATTCGTTCGGTCTTACAAGATATAACTTTTTGAGAAGTAACATTCTTAAAGAATACGTCTCTTATATAAGACAATAACATATCATTCTTTGAAAAAAATATATTACAATAAAATAAAAAAATTTATAATAAGAAAATGAAAACCATTTTTATAACATAAAATAAGAATATATAAAACATTTTAAAGAATATCTACAAACTTGTGTACTATATTCTTTAAGAACATGTCATCTTTTTTTTGTTAGAATACACAAAAAAAAATTATAATATATTATAAGTTCTTTAAGAATATAATACATCATTGGTTCTTGACAAAAACGCTTGCACAAAAAATATACTGAATTTGAATATTCTTTTAGAATTGACATGTAATTAACTTATTTATAAAAAAAACTTGTAGAATGAATAAATATTAAAAAACGTCACCTCAAATTCATAAAAGGGATGAAAACAATAATATTCTATAAGAATATGTATTTATGAGCAACATTCTAAAAAAATAAATAGTTAAGTATAAATTTTGTTAGTATAATTCTTGAAGAATGGGCGTTTCAAAAGTCTTACCTATAAAAAAATGACAATAATTTATGAAAAATTTAGAACTAAATATTTAAGAATAGTTAAATAAATATGTACGCATTCAAAATTCTGAAAGAATTTCAATATGAAAAAAAATGAGTTAAACAGTATAATATATCATTAATATATTCTTTAAGAATGAACAGGTAAATTTCACATATTATGAATAAATGATTTACCGCAATCGTAACTTGAATAAAACCTAAAACCTTTAAAGTTAATGGAAAAAACGGAAATCTTAATTGGTTTGAATTTTTCTGCTTTTTTGAATCAGATTAACAAATGTTCATCTATAAATTGTTTTGAATGCAAATCAAATTATAAAAATCCATCAGAAAAATACGATATTTATTTGAAGTTATGTAAATCGATTCTTATGGAGAATGAATATACTTCTTACCATGCAATTAAGATGTTAATCAAATAAGATGAATTGAAAAAAAAAATGATCAAAAAATGTAACGCATCTTTAGTTTCCTTAATCGTATTAGATAACTGCTAAATTGATTAAAAAAAATTTTGAATTTATCTTGGCAGATTGAATTTGATCCATGGCTCGTATTAGGTCATACATTCGTACAGTATTTAAAGTTCATATATGAACCTAATTATATATATATATATATATACATATATATATATATATATATATATATATATATATATATATATAGGGTTAGGTTAATGTGAGACGGTCTAATTTTATGAGACCGTGAAACGCAATCGTAGCCACTCATTTAACAGATAAAACAAAAACATTTTTAAAATGCAAAATAATTTAAAATTTTCTATTTTTTTCCAATATTATTTTCGGAATATATATTTTCCAAAATAAATAAATAAATAAATAAAATACAAAAAAAATAAATAAATAAATACAAAAAAAACATTTTTACATATTTTAGTAAAATATTTAGAATATTCTACATATCTGGTAAATCTAGTAGAATATTCTAAACATTCTAAAATTATATTAGAAATTTAAGTGTCACGTATTTTAAAAAAAACAGTAATTTTTTTATTTTTTTTAATATTTTTTAGGTAAATAGAGTTCCGAAAATAATAATAATTAAAAAAAAGAATTTTTTGATTTTTCCTTTTATTTTGTATTTTAAAATTATGAATATGCATTTTAAGAAAAAAAGAAAAATAAATTAAAAATATTATATTTAACATATAGAATCCTAGCTTGAATAGCTTCTATCTTTTTGCGATAATTGGATAAGAAAAAAATAAATAAATAAATTCGAAAGTATTTGTTGTATCACATTTATTAAATAATCACCTAGAGAGTAGAAAGATAATTGAAAAAAAAAAAGAATTTTTGGATTTTTCCTTTTATTTTGTATTTTAAAATTATTTTTAGATTTAATCTCACAGTCTCACAAAGTTAACATAATCGTTCGCAATTTGTCGGTGTGTGAAAGCTGACTTGAAAACCATCGTTAGGGAAGTTCCCGTTCCAAAAGAAAAAATATATAATTTTTATAATTTAGTTATTTTATTAGTCTCTTTTAACATTAGTTTTTCTAGTTAAATTTAATTTGTTTTATACATTTTTATAAAGATTCATTTATAAATATGCGAATACATCTTTTATTTAACTATCTATTAAAATATATGAGCATAAAATTAAATTAAAATTTCTAAATAAAGTATATTGGATTATGAGCGTGTTCGACATAGAGTGTTTGAGAGCTTCTAGCTTCTAGCGTTTTACAAAACGTTCCATTTTGAACAGAAAGTTTTGTTTGACACTACAAGCTTCTAGCGTTTATTTTAAACAAAACGCTAAAAATCAAAATGCTACTTCATGCAGCGTTTAACAAAACGTTACGAGCTACAAGGTACCAACTACCCGCTATTAACTAATCGAACATGCCCTATATAATCATGTGTTTGAAATTTTGATATCGGTCTTTTAGTTTTAGTGTTCAGGAATGTTTGACAAAAGTAGCTATTAGCTGGAAGCGGTTAGCGGGTAACATGTAACGGGTAGCTGGTAGCGGGAAGCTGTAGCTTTTATTTGTTATATGAGTATTTGACAAAAGTAGCTGGAAACTTTTGAAATATATAAAATTACATAAAAAGACAATTGATGAAAAATAAATAAATATATAAATATATTTTTAAGGGTAATTATGGAAATTGATTTTAAAAGTTTAGTAGCGTTCTGCTAAACGCTACATGAAGTAACTTTTAGATTTGAAGCGTTTTGTTTAAATTAAAAACTAAACACTCATACTGCCAAACGAAACTTTTTTTTTAAACTAGAGCATTTTATCAAAAGTTAAAAGCTAGAAGCTCACAAACACTTCCAAAAGTTCCGTGGCAAACACGTCCTTCATGTTTTATGATTTTATAAAAATATATGTTATTTTTTTTAGACAAATAGGTTTTGAACTATTAATTTAAACTTGATTGCATATAGTTATTCCATACTTCTGTTTAATTTTTTTTTAACTATAGTCAATATATTGATAATATATTGATAAGTAAGAGAACAAGAAGCTCAAAGTCACAATCTAAATTATTCTTTACTAATCAAATTAAAATCTTGATTTTTAGCATCATGATTAGAATGTGGGCCTCGTTTAGCCCATTAAATACTTAGGCAAGCCCACAGTTCATGACAAACTTTAAATTTAATAAGTTCGTGAAACATAAAGAAAACACCGGCGGCTAGTCGTCTTTCAACAGCCATCTCACGTGTCAACATCTTATTGGCTCGACCATCACCCACATGTCCCCTTTACAAAATCCAGGAACCCTCGGTGTCCATTCGGTGTGTCGAAAGTCGAAACCATCAGCTTTTTCTTCCACCGCCTCCGACTTCGTCTCCACTGCCAACACCACCGCATTCCGCCACCGGAAACCTAACCAGAGCTCAAATGGAAGCCTTGTGTTTCACTCCTTACGTCAAAATCCCCACCAATGGCGTCATATTGCAAAATGTTAACACGACCAGGAGAAGGAGACCTTCCGTCTCCGCCACCATGTCCAAATCAAAGGCGGATATCGATTTGTTAACAAAGGAGGCGAGGCCAACGACTGCAGTGTTGCGGACCCGAGAACAACCACCGCCGTTGCTTCGAGTTTCTCCTTCTTCATTGCAGTACGAATCAGGCCTGTTGGGCGCTGTTCCGGACCATAAGGTGGAGGAAGGTAATGGTGCTTTGAGTGAAATGGAGTATTTGACGAATATTTTGTCGTCGAATCGAGTTTACGACGTTGCAATTGAATCTCCGTTATCGCTCGCCCCTAAGCTTTCAGAACGATTAGGTGTCAACATCTGGCTTAAACGAGAAGATCTTCAACCTGTAAGCACACATCTAAACACGATTTCGCACATATTTCAATTCAAATTAGTCATAATAAACTTTCACAAACATCAATATGTTCTTATTTATGCTATTCATCTGTTCATATTGAAAGTTTCTAGTTTAGCATACTGAATTGATGATTTGTGATTTATGCTTCAGGTTTTCTCATTCAAGCTTCGTGGAGCATATAACATGATGGCAAAACTCCCAAAAGAACAATTAGCACAAGGAGTCATCTGTTCATCAGCAGGAAATCATGCTCAAGGTGTTGCATTAGCAGCCAAAACACTAGGCTGTGATGCAGTGATTGTAATGCCAGTAACCACACCTCGAATCAAGGTTCCATTTTCTTCTCTGTTTTCCTTCTTCATATTGTTTTCACCTTCTAATCCCTACTGATTCCACCATTCTTGAACGATCCATTTAGTGGGAATCTGTCAAAAGATTAGGTGCAACAGTTGTTCTTGAAGGCGATTCATACGATGAAGCACAAACATACGCGAAAAAAAGAGGCGAAAACGAAAAAAGAACCTTCATCCCTCCATTTGATCATCCAGACATCATAATGGGCCAAGGAACTGTAGGAATGGAGATTGTGAGACAAATGCAAGGTCCAATTCACGCCATTTTCGTCCCTGTAGGTGGTGGCGGTTTAATTGCAGGTATAGCCGCCTACGTGAAAAGAGTTTCACCAGAGGTAAAACCAAAACCCTAAATCTCATACAAACGAAAAAAATTCTCATTCTCTGAAATCTTTTTAATAGGTACGAATCATTGGCGTAGAGCCAGCTGATGCAAACGCAATGGCGTTATCATTACACCATGGTCAACGCATAATGCTTGACCAAGTTGGAGGTTTTGCAGATGGTGTCGCTGTAAAAGAAGTTGGTCTAGAAACTTTTCGTTTATGCAGAGAGTTAATTGATGGAGTTGTTCTTGTCACACGTGACGCCATTTGTGCATCCATAAAAGTCAGTATCTTTGAATTTGATACCACAATTAGAAGTTTCAGATCTTTTTAATGTTTTTATATTTTATTTTTTAAATTTGTGATGTAGGATATGTTTGAGGAGAAAAGGAGTATTCTAGAACCAGCAGGGGCTCTAGCACTTGCTGGAGCTGAAGCATATTGCAAATATTATAACCTTAAAGATATTAACGTTGTTGCGATAACAAGTGGGGCCAACATGAATTTTGATAGATTAAGGTTGGTGACAGAGCTTGCAAATGTTGGTAGGCAACGGGAGGCTGTTCTTGCAACTTTCCTTCCGGAAGAACCCGGAAGCTTTAAACAGTTTTGTGAACTGGTAATTAACTAAATAATGAAATAACGAAATAACGAAATATCGTTTTTTTATTTTTTTATTTTTTTATAATTAAAAATAATTGTGGTGGCAGATAGGGGCGATGAATATTACTGAGTTCAAGTATCGATATGATTCTGGAGAGAAACAAGCTTTAGTTCTATACAGGTTAAAGATGTTTTTTTTATTTTTTTTAATTTGAGAAAAGTTTAAATTTATATTTTGACATGTGATTGTTATATAGTGTGGGGCTACATACAAAGTTTGAGCTTCAAGCAATGGTGGAGAGAATGGAATCATATGAATTAAAAACTATGGAATTTACAAATAATGACATGGTTAAGGATCATTTACGCCATCTGGTAATACCTAATAATAGCAACATACTTTATTTTTTTTATCTGATTGTTTGAGTTTTTATAAATGAAAAAAAAAGACTAAAATACCCTTGGTTTCCAGATGGGAGGGAGAACGAATGTTGAAAACGAGCTACTTTGTCGGTTTGTATTTCCGGAGAGGCCAGGGGCGTTGATGAAATTTTTGCATGGGTTTAGTCCGCGATGGAATATTAGCTTGTTTCATTACCGAGCACAGGTTTGATAAAATATCTTTTTATTCCGATTTTGCCCTTTTGAGTTTTGATGTTGGTGTGGTGAATGACTGAATGGTGATTCTAATCCTTTTTTTTTTTTTTTTTTTAATATGTGAAAAGGGTGAAATGGGGGCGAATGTTTTGGTTGGGATTCAGGTTTGTTCAAGTGAATTAAATGAGTTTCGGGGTGTTGCAAATGAGCTTGGATATGAGTATGAAATTGAGACAGATAATGAAGCATTCCAGATTTTAATGCGTTGAAGGTTTGACCAAAAGTCAACTCTTTTTCAGTGGTAGGTTGGATACAATTTGACGATTTTACTAAAAACATTTTGTTGTTTGTAGATATTTATGTGGTGTTTGTGTTAACTTTATGATGTTTGTCGTCTTGTGTCTTTGAATAAGGTATTAGTTTGAATAAGGTATTAGTGATATGGCTTAAGTTTGAAATCATTTGATTTTTACTTGTAATGTGTTAACCTTTTTATCGTGATCTTTATAAATTTATCGTTATTAGTGGAATTTCTTTTAATATGTGTCGGTTTTGTATGTTCGAAAACATTTTATTTTTTGGATTTGACAAGTTTTTTTTGTAAGGTTGAATCATAATTGGTCGATTACAAGTTACAACAATGAATTTGAAATAAACTAAAATTATTTGTTATATATTTTACATGGATGGACGATGAACTAAGTCTACAAAGCTATAAAGATATGTTTTTCACGAGTAAGTGAAGGATATACATTCATAATCGAAGGAAATACAGTTGGAGTTTATTAAGAACAAAAATGTGATAAATCTCAACATAATCTCAACATTAAAGCAATTTTGAAGTGTAATTTGAACATTAGTTGTTAAACTCAACGTTAGAGGCCTTTAAGAGATAAATCTCAAGTTATATATCCTCCATTTTATGAGCCTAGGGTTTGAGTTATTCTCAAATTCGAGAATCTAGGGTAAACTGTGGATTGCTTTGTGTTCCTAAGTTACAAATATTATGTATGTTCTAATCTAGCAACAATGTTCTTCGTTATTGTTTGATTTGACGACATGAAGAATTTGGAGTTCACAAACCCTAGAAATGGGAATAATTGGGATAAAAATGAAAAATTAAGCTTCATCTAAAGAAGTGATAACTTATCTAGTTACTACTATGTCTTTGAATTCAAATTTAACTCTATTAATCATAACTCAAGTATAACAACCTTATTTGATCTTTGATTGAAGTGTTAAATCAATGTTAGAGTCTCATGATTTAGAGTGAGGATTTTGAACCTAGATTTAAGTAGTTTCAAATCCCACTATATATATCAATGATCTAGTTTAAATTCATCATTTGAATATATAAAATGAAATCTAGATGCAAGGCTGATGGAAATGCCACTTGGAAGAAATTGTGAGCATTTTAATAAACAATGATTTTAATGATTTGAATTTCTATTATCAGCTTGGAAAATTATTGATCGATAATGGAATTGAGTATTAAGTAGATGTTCAAACATGTTGTTAAGGTCTTAACATGAATGGAACTCATTTAGTAACAACCTAGATGAATCCATAAGATTAAATAGAGTTTATGACTTGATTTGAGAGTTTGATGTCTTCATGTGTGCTTCGTCAAGCTCTTGAAGCATTAAGTAATCTTAAGCACTAGACTATGAAGGAAATAAGTTAGGTTAATATAATAATCAAAGATGATAGGTCTTAATGCATTCATAAGGTTAATTCGGAAGGTTTAGAAGCAAACAACCCAAAGTACATTAACTTAGTATCAAAACTCATGTTTTTCACCTTGTTGGGCGTTAGAGTCCATGACTGAGTAAATATTCAAGGATTATCTTACACGGCTTGTGTAACTCTCTAACTCGAAAGAAAAATCAGACTTTTTCTTGGCTGATTCTTTGGAACTCAAACCACTTCCAAAACTTCTCAAATGAATTATCTAGCTAGCTTATCCAGGGTAAAGGCTTTTACCAAATTGGAACTGGTTCCCATATTTTTATCACTTGTGAAGTGGCTTCGGTTTTGTGGGCTTTCACATGAATGTGGTGTTACTTGTTCTGATTTAGTAGATGTAGAGGCAGTGGCGGACCTTAGTGTGGTCCCAACGGTCCTGGGACAATGCTTCGACGCTGGCACGTAGTGTAAAAAAAATTAATGTTTTTTTAATGTTTTTTCTATTGGTTGTACCAGCTTAAAATACGAGTGACACTACTAATATAGATTTATTTGGAAATTTTTTTTAGTGTCACCCTACGAAAATGCTCTGCATCCGCCACTGTGTAGAGGACATGGTAACTTGGATTTATACATTCTAGTTATCGAATATAAAATGCATGGCATTAGAAGCTATTATTATGACAATGTGGTTTTGGACTTGCACTCGTTCTCTTGGTTTGTGTATAGGAATAAGAAGCTCAATGTTAATTCTAGTTGGGTGTCTTGGTTACAAAACCCTATTATGTCTAATCTTTTGTAACCTTTTTTTATTAGCTTTTGTTAATGTGTTAATATAATCTTTCAGTTGTTTAAAAAAAAGTCATGTCATTTATGATTTTCATATGATTGAATTGTAATATTTGTTGTGCTTGCTAAAATACAAACTTTGTCATAATATGTTTATCAACTTTATTCGTAGATGAAAACTCCATTACAGGTTGGTGATATACCTAGTGCTTACGAAAAAAATAAAAAAATAATTAACATGTTAATCATTCTAAAACGGAGTGTTAAAACATTTGTCCTATTTTAAAAAAAAAAGTGTAATCATGAAGTTGTTAGGTGTTGAATTTTTAAATACCTGAAAGTTTATTCTTCTTGGTCATTTTAGTAAATAGCTCACATTTAATGTTATTTTAGTAAATAACTCATATTTAAAATTAAGATTACCAAATTATCATTCAAAAAGAATTTAATATAATGATTTTCAAAAACATTAAAACATACGGAAGTTAATTTTTCTAAACTCTAATAAATGTTTGCAAATAAGTTTCATTTCCAAACTATTAAGTCTAATACACAGCCCAAAAAATAACATATTGAACGACTTAAATAAATAAGAGATCTATCGTAATCGTCTACTAGTGAAGATATCATATAAAAATTTGAAAACAATAAAGAAACGATGCATGTTGGGCATGATTAATGCCTCTCTTAACTAAACAACAAACATAAAAAACACAACCTTCTCCTTAACGACTGAATAAAAAGGCCAAAATATCAATTATTAAGTTTGAACAAACATACTTAATTACTTATATATTTGACTAGCAAGTAGCAAGCATATCATTTAATACAATATTATACCGTGTCAACATATTAAAGTTGAAATTACTCATTACTCACGAGCCAACCCAATAACATCACATATTAGTTTCAACTTAAACCCTCAAACTTTGAATGTTTCTACACAATAATTTGACAAACATACTTAAATTTTTTTATTTGATTTTAAATTTTTTTATTTATTTATGTTGTTTATGTTTTAGAGATCCATGGGATCAAAAGACTTGAAATAGAACCCTACCACAACTGTCCTATAACATTCACATTTAAAAAAAAAAAAAATTAAAACTATGCCACTACGGCACCTCATTATTTAATCCCACATACAACCTTTATCTTGTTATTTTCATTCCTTTGACATATAACCATTAGGCTGGAGGGTGTGGTGTCACCGAAACCGCACTTTCTTCGTTACCACGTAAGCGCCACATCATTTTTACCACAAAAGTACGGTTCTTTGTCACACCCAAGGAGTGGTGTCACACTTTATTTTTTTTAAAAAAAATTTAAATAAAAACTTTAATTTCTCCCCAACCAATCACAAGCTAATCAAATTATCCCCACCCAATCACAAGCTGCGGTCATTTTTTGCCCTACTGCGGTTCGAACTGCACCCAAACCGCACCCTGGGGGCGGTGTTCGCTGCTTATGTGGCAAAACCGCGCTCCCTCTACCGCACCACTTCCTCAAACCTTATATTTTTCGTTTTAGTATGTTGGCCTTCTTTGGAGGATAATCAAATATTTTTCAGATAACGTGTCATTTTACACATAGCTTTTAATTTCACATATGTCAACTGCTAAATTGATGTTTATTTTGATGATTGAATTAATTTTTTACTATGTCGTGAAAGGTGATTTATACGATCACACAATTTTTTTTCCTTTTAGTATACCTATGAAATTAGTATATAAGAAATCTGTAAGAATTGAAGCAATGTTACGAAATTATTGTTCAAAAGGAAATTAATAAAATAATATTTGAAAACATTAATTATAGAAACAGGTAGAAGTTAGTTTTTCAAAATTTTAATAAATGATTTCAAAATCAGTTATATATCATTATGATATTATATTATAAATAATTTGATTTGATTAATAGGTGTGAGCAAATTAGTTAAGGGGTGTTATCACATCCAAAATGTATCCCTAATATGTCATGTCAAAATAGTATTATAACACCAAATTGAAGAAATTGACAACTTGTTATAACATTTTTAACTTTCCATGTATCGTTTTTTTAACTTTCTTTTTGTTTTTCTTTTCTTTTTTCAATTTATTTATTTTTGATTATTTTTTTAATCACATTGGATTAATAATAATAATAAAAAAAAAAAAGCAAAACAAAACATGCAATTTAATTAACTCCTAAATTAATCATGGCATTAAAATCTTTAAAAAGAAAAAAAAGCATTACACACCAAAAAAAAAAAAACAATTGTCCTAAAAACTAAAAGAGGATCAACTAGTCATCCACATATTGTCTTTCGATTTTCTCATTCATCTTTTAGAGCACTAGCGCTTCCCGTGGTACCATATTTGTTTCGCTAGTCTGGAGAATTGCTAAATCATTCGCAATTTGATATTTCTCCGCTTGTTTAGGAAGAAACTCTAAGTGCTCACGTTGAACATCAACATTTTGTTGGGCGATCGGATTGTGTTGGTCGAATTGTGCTTTCATTTCCGCCAACTCTTGTGCCCTTCTATCAATTTCGTCCGCGCGACGTAGGGCACGTTTCGCTTTGTCGTGTCCGATCGGTAGATGGGGGGGGGGGTCTCTTCGATGTCGTCAGGGATATCATCCGTATCGGCGTTGAGGTCGATGTTCGTTCGTCCATCGGAAACATCAAATGAACTAGAATTGTGAGACCTCTTTGATTGTGCCTTCCCCGATATTAGCGTCTTTCCATTTTGGATTTAGTCTAACAATCTCCCATATTTTTTCAAACTTGAAAGGGTGCCCCATTTCCACTTGATATTGTTCCCTTGCGGCTTTGTAAACATCAAAATTATTTCGCACCAATTTGCCTTTGCGATTCTAATCTCATGAAAACCCCATTAAACTTGGTGCACCGACGACTGCTCGGAGTCCACTTGCTACTAAGCATATCGATATTGCGATATGGTTGTTTCTTCATAAGCGTGTGGAATTTGTCGAGCATGACTTCTCAAAACCCAACTCTTCGCATATCATTCTACGGTTGGATTCTTTGAAGTCTCGCACCATGGCACCGCCAAAGCATACTCCTCCTCCGGTGTCCACCATAGTGGAGGATCTTCTTCCGTATCTGCGACTATATTCCCTTTTCCTTTCCGACTACCTCCCTCTTGTCTTTCAGGAACAATTTCTGGTGGTAGTTGTGTGGGTGGTGATTTTGTTGCATGGAAGTGAAAGCATTAAAAGGGTTATGTTGAAGATTTGGGTTTTGCTGCATGTAAGGGGATGTAGGAAATTGCATTGGGAGTGAGTTTGAGTTGAGCATGTTTATATAACTTTTGTATTCTGTGAAACCCATCGGGATGGATGTGTTTGTGTTTAAAGGCGGCGTGTTCGACTTTCGCTCCATATTTGGTTGAATGGAAATTTTAAATTGAAAATAGAATGACGATGAGAAAAGATTGTGCAGTTAAAGTTATGTTTGTATGTGTATTTATATGTAAAATAAAAAAATTTATTTATTATTTATTTATTTTACATATTAACCGTTCGCCAACGGTCAAAAAATGGACTATTCTACGCGTTATGAAACGTTATAGAGGCAATGAAGGGTAACGAATTGCCTCACAATGGACGGAAACAAAATTGGTGGGGGGGGGGGGGGGGGGGGGGGGGTTTCGCATGACCATGGTGTTAAGCCCGTGACATGTCAGAAAAACGGATGTGAGCATTGCCTTCACCATTTAGTCTTAAGGTTCATAAGTTTCTTTTCCAAACTATTAAATCTAACATACTGAAAAAATATAAACAAATTACATTAGAGATTAAATGTATTAAATATGAGAAATTAAATATCTTTCAATTTTTTTTTATTCCTACTATTCTCCTATCTATTTTAGATGGTAACAAGTATCTTAAAATTTGATTGAAATGTTAAATTTGTACACTTGTCATCATTTTAAATATATAGGAAGAAAAATAAAAACAAAATGTAGAATGATTTAATTTCTCACTAAATATATAAACAAACCCGCCTTATCCCATTCGAATATTTATAGTATTTGATATGTAGGGATCTGTTAAGCAGAGATCAAAGTGAGGTAACGTTTTATATGCATGTATAGTATGCAAAGAAAAACAGTTTATAATATTATTACTAGGTGTGAAACCCGTATATTATACGGGTTGATTAAAACAAAATGTTAAATAGAATCAATTAAATGAAAATTTTATTTGCATTTGAAATTTGAAATATATAAAAATTATGAGAAAAAAACATGCAAAAAATAAATAAATTAAAATTATTGTTTAGTTATCAGACCCGTATACTAAACAGGTTAATTATAACAAAATGTTAAACACAAAGGTTTAAACTGTAAATTTATTTAAAATTAAAATTAAAATTTAAAATTTAAAATTTGAAATTAATATCATTATGGTAGGTTTAATTTATGGAAACTAATTAATAATATATTAGAAATGGAAAATGAAATAAATGACAAGTGGAAAATAAATATATCTCTAAATTATGACAAAATGACATGTGTCAAATTGAATGAAAGAATGACATGTGGCAAAATCATTCTTATTTATTAGGGTAGATTATTACATTTTATCTCGTTTTATTTATTTATTTATTTAAATAAAATTTATATTTGAGTTATAAACATATAGGTCAATATATATCGATGGAAAGCAAACGGACAACAAGTTGGCCGTTAGCCCTTTATCGAATGTCTTCTACGAAAACAACCTCTATCTATCTAATGATAGAGACGGGCAACCATCCTATCTCTTCTAACCCTATTTGTATGATACCAGACCACTGTTGTTGTTGACTTGTTGTTGGTTAAATCAATTAAATATAAAGAAGATGTATCCTAATCGCCTACCCATAACTTTTATAACAAGTCAGCAAAATCAAGAAAGAACTTTGGTGAAGATATCATATAAATATCTGAAAACAATAAAGAATATGCATGTTGGGCACTACTTAAATAAACAAGCGTAAAAAAAATAGACAACCTTGTCCATTGAAAAAAAAATGCCAAAACGGTATTATTAAGCTTGAAAAAACATACTTAATTACTTAATATATCTGACTAGCGATCATATCATTTTTAATACAATATTATTCCATGTCAACGTATTAAAGTTGAAAATTAACAAAGTTTCATGTAACAACTACCAAGGAATTGGCATCACTAATGAAACAATCTAATAACCTTAAATATTAGTTTTAAGTTCAACCCTCAAACTTTGAATTTATTATAAAGTACCAAGTGTCACAATAAATTTGACAATTTTTATTTAAGATTGTTTTATAATAAATGCAAACATTTTTGTAAATAAAACTAAAATATAATATTATCTCCCATTGGCAACCACAATTTTGTTACTTATTAGTCATTTGAGGGATGAACATTTGATCTGATTCTGGAAACAAAAACCAAAACTGAAACTGAATTAGAACTGGAACCAAGGTATTCAGTTCGATTTTTAGTTCTCCATTTCTCAGTAAATCGGTTTCCGGTTCTTTGGTTCTCAGTCTGCTTGAGTCTGGATCCAAGCCGATGTTCATCCCAAATTATTAGTAACACTAATGTTGAGGAAAATTTGCATTTTGCCAACAAGTTTTCAAAATTTTCTAGAATGGTAATAAAAACATCTTTCATATACCTGAAACAAATTCTTTTTATGTAATTATGACCAACTATCTTAAATTTAGACTGATTTAACATAAATAAGGTTTTATTTTTTTTACAAATCAAACCTAATATCAATATCCAACATATTTCTTGGAGATAGAAACAAAAATATGAGATTAAAGTCGTCAATATAGGACATCAACATTAAATATAATTAAAAAAAAACTTTCAATAGTTGTTCGACAGTTCTTATAGAATCAATTGTTTTAAGTTGTTTTTGATAGTTGTTGATTGAATCAATTGTTGTTTGATAGTTGCTAGTGAATCAAACTCAGTCTCTTAGCATATCAATATCAAAGTCAATCCATACTCATAACTGCATTGAACATCTTCCACTACATTTTTTTTAATGGACCTCTAGTACTTTTTTAAATGAATCTATTGATTACAATTTCTTAAATAATATATATTCCATCGAAAACTTGGAAATAATCCACGGAGAGAACCAATCTATGTAGTGTCATTAAACAACACGATGAATTTACAAGTAAATAATTGTTTAAATTCAATACCATTTCGTTTTAAGTTTGATCAAATAACAAAAATATGATGAAATCCCATTTGACACTCATAAATTCCAATTACACCAAAAATGACATTGACATGTGAGACTAAAATCCCCTAGGCACTCGTATAAAATCACCAATCACGCTACAAAATACAATTTTAATTCATATACATCATACACAAACCTTTAACTTGTTGGATAAACTTTACATCAATAATTTATAAGTGAATCACATACATCATCCCCTTCACTTACTATCCATCAAGTAATCCTATGTAGAAATTTAAAAATAAAAAAATAAAGAAATACATTACAAATCATATTCATGAAATATGCACAAAATATAGAGGCTTACCTAAGTAATGCACACTATTTAAGTGATTTATGAAAGTTCAAATCCTGCATTGGAATTAATGGCATATAGTAGCTTTGTTCTTAATGTGCTTGATCTTTTGTAAGTTGGAAGCTGCATATTATTAAATTAAATTAAAAATATTATCATCACCTTAATAAAAGAAAATTATATATATATTTTTTAAAAATACCTTGAGAGTATTATAGCATGTTGAAGCTGATGGAAGACGATCAACATCTTGTCCTCCAAATGATGCCCAAAGTGGTAAATCACATGCAACCTATATTAATTAAAATCTTTCTCTTATTAAAAATAAAAGTTCATATTCATAACTAATTAATAAAAGATTATAATTTTATTAAAAAATATACCTTGTGGATTGTAAAACTTGGCTGCAAGTGTTTAAACCCAAGCAATGGAGCCCGAGAACAACTTGTCACAAATTTCATTAACAGACACCTTTCTTTTGGCTCAAATTCTCTTATTACCTGACTCAAGTAAAAATGTCATTAGTAACACAAAAAATAACAATGTAATTTACTTTTTTACCCCTGGTAGCAATGTACTTACATTTCTTTACCAATAATAAAAACTACTGGTGATTTGAATGAATAAAATAATATAAAATGTTGGTATGTAAGATTACTTGTGTAATTTGAAAGAGAGATGACATATTTATAACAACAAATAATAAGTAATTATAAAAATCACAGGGGCCCAAACTGTAATTAAGTGTTCTTGTAAAAAAAAATACCAAAACTTGGACCTAGAGTGCAGAGCATTGTAAACTATAGAGACTAAAAGTGTAAGTCGTTCATTTCTTGCAAATTAAAAACTACACCGACCAAAAGTATAATTTCGGAAAATTAAAATTACAGGGACTGGACATGTAATTCATGCAATCCAAAAACTTCAGGGACCGAAAATGTAATTCCGGATAATTAAAACCACAGGGACCAAAAGTGTCTGTTGCTTATTTCATTCTTGCAAATTAAAAAGAACACGTACCAAAAGTGTAATTCCAGAAATTTAAAACTACAGGGCCAAAAATGTAATTTATGCAAATTAAAAAATACAAGAATCAAAAGTCGTAATTTCGGAAAGTTAAAACTACAGGGACCAAAAATGTAATTCCGGAAAATTAAAACTATAGGGAGCAAAAGTGTGTTGCTTATTTCCTTCTTGAAAATTATGAAGTGCAAGGACCAAAAGTGTAATTCCAGAAATTTAAAACTACAGGGCCAGAAATGTAATTTATACAAATTAAAAACTACAGGGACCAAAAATGTAATAATTCCGGAAAATTAAAACTACAGACCAGAAATGTAACTCATGGAAACTAAAAACTACAGGGACCAAAAATGTAATTCCGGAAAGTTAAAACTATAGGGACCAAAAGTGTCTGTTGCTTATTTCCCTTTTGCAAATAAAAAAAGTGAAAGGACCAAAAGTGTAATTCCGGAAATTTAAAACTACAGGGACCAGAAATGTAATTTACACATACCTCCCAAAAGAGCTTAACTGTCCGACTTCCTTCAGTGTAACCACCAGTGTACCGTGTGTTATCCCTCAAATCATCAACATCAATGTCATGGTTCCCACCAGAAAGAAGCTTTTTTTTTTAAATATTAAAAACTTCAGTTGATTTAAATTAAAAAAAAAAAAAATTAAGACAAATCAATTTAAGCAAATACTTAATACCTGATTAAATTCACTGGCATTAAACAATTTCAACCAAGATGGGGATATAAGATCTGTCAATCCTCTATAAAACGCATTTGAAAGTGGCAATACCTGTAAAATAATCAGCAGCATCAAATATCTTATAGTGAAATTTGTTTTTTTTTTTTTTTTTTTCTCGGAATGAAAGGGTAAAAAGGTCATTTTACCTGTCGGTTAAGTTTATAATCTGCCATAGCATATATATACTGCAACTTATTATCATTTGTGACAATGACGTCTTTACCCCCGGTTTTCAGCTCTACAACATTTCGTTTTCCAGGTAACTCTTCAGTAACTGTAAAATCTAGACACAGATCCTTCACATCACCATCATAATGCTGCAATAATATATCAAGAAGAAAACAAGAACGAATTATAATAACTTATTTACGATTTTACCCTTTTTATTTTATTTTTAAAATATATCCTTTACCTTAACATACATAAGATTCTTGTAAAGTTCAGGATCCAATGCTGAAAGCTCATCAATAAAGCTGTAACGACCTAAAAGCTTTTGAACAAAAACATGGGAGAAAGAATAATCTAGTAATATTCCTTCATAAAGTGCTTTTCCAACAACTCTTCCAACAAATTCAATCATTTGTATGCCATTATCCATGGATCTTGCAGCCGAATTTGGAATCAGAAGCCTGTCTGAAGTCGATGTCTGGCTGAATAATCCATAACTTTACCAAAAAAAAAATATATATATAATGATTTAATAAAGTTTGTTAAGGTTTATAAAAAAAAAAAAATTCCATGTCAGCAAACTTACTCAGGAGCAAAAGCAGCTTTTGCTATGTCTGTTAGAAACTCTTTTGATAAACCACCATAATCTAATCCAGCTTCAGGTAGACCACATTCACTAACAAATGACACGTGTATGCTTGACTTTAATCTTGACCCAAGACAATTCAATTGTTGGAATCCATCTTCAACAATATGACTACGCCTGATTACTACCTCAACTGCTTGTGGGCCAGGTCCTATGATTTCACCAGCCATTCTTCTAGAAACTTTATCCATTCCAATCAGTTCTCTAAACATCTCAACTCTGATACCCAAACAATCAAACAAACAAACATTGTTAATCATATTCATATCATCATATGATCATATCAACTTCAGATTACTCGGTTACTTGATTTTACCTTTCTTCAAATGGAAAAACATGTGGGGTTGTGGTGATAACAGAGTGCATACTTGAAATGGGGAATGAATCGTCTGATGATCTTAGATTGGTTGATAGAAGAGCTTCATGAGTTCTTGCAGCAACTGCAATTGGTGGACGATTTTTTTTAGCTGGAGAAAGCCAAAGTTCATGGGGACAAAACTCGTGTCTACAATCTCTTTCATATAACAAATGTAGACATCGAACACAAGCATCCATTAATGGACGATTATTCCATGTAATGTTGTAAGACAAAGTGTTGTACACTAATGTATTCAGCATTGATGCGATTCTTCTCTGTTGCTCTAGTGTAAATGGCACCTACACAAACACCAAATTCATAAATACAAAGTAACATATGAGAAGGGCATATTAGTAATTTAGTATTAGGATTAGGATTACCTGTTTTTCATAGAACTCTATGTCATCAAGAACAAGCAAAAGGTGTGCATAAACAGCAGAGAAAAGATGGAGTAAATGAGAAGAATCAGTTGTTAAGCCTTCTGGACCTTTTCTGAAAGGCTCAATATCCCATACATCAGAAGAGTCATCAATTTGAGTGCCAATGTTGTTAACAGACTCTGTGTTGTCTATATCTCCTTGGGATTTTCCAGTGATTTTGTTTAATACATTGGCCCATTTAGTGCTTCCGTTTTTAGATAATCCTTTTTTCTTTTTCTTGGAGATTCTATTTCTATCTCTTGAATCTTCAGTAATGTTGAAGTTAGCATCAGGGGTGGATTTTGATTTAGGGAAGAAGGAGTTTTCGAGTGATTCCCAGAGATTTGAAAGAAATCCAGGGGTGAATGAGAGCATATTGAGGATAGGCATTGATCCAGCAACTGGATTGAGGATTGTAAATATTCTTAGCATACAGGAATAATAATATGCAACATCTGTCAATTCATATGAATCATTTTCCAAAGTCAATAACTTCATTAAATGCCATTGTTGACAAACAGGGTTGAGTAAATCTTTGTATGACATGTTGGATTGGAGTGACTGATTCTGATTCTGATTCTGATTCCATTCAGCTCCCTCAAACCAAGTTAATAAATTTTCAGCAAGAATGATGACAACATGAAGGTAAGATGAAAAGTCTAGATCTTGAGTGAATCTTCCAGAATCTTTGGAATTGTTGTCTACACCTGTTGCAAGAGAAATAATGTTTGCAAGTGTCCAACCAACAGGAGGCAACACATTTGGAGTTGAACTTTGTTCCAAATTATTCAACTTTGAAATCTCATCTAAAACTCTCTCTTTTGATATCTGTCATCACCTGCCAAAGGTTGATCAGCTTCTCTCATGCTTTATGTATTAATAAAGTATTAATGATGAAGAATAAGTTGTGCTAAAGTATGTAAGTTTACAAGGATTACCAATATTTGCATGAAGCAAGGTGACAAGATGGATTTATGCTTTATAGCAGATAAGAGTACAGCTGGCAGACGTTGAGTAAACCAAGGAATTGTGAGCAGAAGCACACAATATTGCTCAACAGCAATCTGCAAATCTTGGAGACCATTTTCATTCATATTCATGTTGAAGGGTCTCAGTGCTAAAGTGATTGCACTTGCAGTAATCAAGAATCTGTCATCTGTATGTGTATGTCCAGTAGTTGAAGAAAGAGGAACTTCCAATCTACTAATGTATCTTCTGATGGAAATGTAAAGCCGACTTTTCTCACTGCACATGTATGATACTAGATCTTTCACTGATGTATGTGCTTCTTGAAGAGTGACATCATCAAGAGTTTTCCATCCTTTCAGATCAGTCAAGCTAACAACAAATCGCATTGCCATAGATGTAAGAACAATGTATTGGTGTCCCTCTTGATATGAGTAATCACATTCTGAAAGAATGAGTAGACATAAGGAAATCAACTTCTTTGCTTGATATGTCCATGTTCTTCTCTCTTCAATGTTAGATGTGGCAAGGGAGCAGAAGTTTCTCTGTGGATCTTTAAAAGGAAAACTTGAATTAAGGATTTGTAAATCAGTTCAAAAGTATTTAAAATCATAGAAATGATAAAAAGTGGTAGACACAAAAAGTGTTATATAATGCGTTTAAGAATCTGATGTTTAAGTAGAGAAAAAGCATAGCATACCACTGGAATTTATGCTCTCCAAAAGAATTTTGAAGCAGATCTGCATACATTCTACATCTCTATTTTCAAACCTTTGACGTCCAGTTGCTAAAGTTGTAATGAAGAAAAGAAAAGGTTTCAATAGGTTGTTGGAAATCCAATCTCTGCTCATAGGAACTGGATGACTATTAAGCATCTCCTGCCACTCTTCTCGAAGATGTGCAGCTGCCATCTTTGTTGAAGCATAGCGTCTCCAAACCCTCTACACAAGATTTGAGAAGTCATTCACTTAACCAATTGTTTAGTTCTTGGGTATAATGTAGAAGCCATCAGATTCTTCTCAAAAGTAAAAAATTCAATTAATTTCAATCAGTAAAGTAACAAGTTCAATCCTCAAAGACAGCATGTAGCTCTTATTTTGGAAGGACGGAAGCACAAAAACCTGAATAAAAAGTGAAGCTGCGGAAGCTCGCCGCATGTAATTGCGAAATTCCCTCTCTTGCGTAACCTTTTCAAGTAAGGCATCCCTAGTGATCTCTTTCGCACTCGAACCACGTAGCGACACCTAAATCCAACCAAAACAGCGTTCAGAAAGTAATTCTAAGATGTTCAATCCACTCAACCACCAACTAATTCATCAATTAAGCCAAATTCTGATACAAAATCACACAGGAAATTCTTATATTGATTTTAAATTGAAATAAATACATGGTAACATCGCCCTAGGTATTAAATTATCATGAATTGTGGTCAAACAAATTCGGGAATTGCACATATCAGAAAACCTGCTGTTTACGACGTCCGTCCATGGGGATACAGAGCGGAAGATCGAGTGAATTGGAAGTCGAATCAACAACGTAAGTGTGACCAAACTAGCGTCGTCGACTCCAATGATCGATCATGGAATGAGTACAACTGCTTTTTTGCGTAACACCACAGGTAGATCGCTGTATGTTTGGCAACTGAGTTGGGGGCAAATCTATCTTTATTTAAGAAGGCGTCATTATAAATATATAAATATAGGCATCTTTTTTTTTTAACGAAATTATCAGAAAATCTCAATTTTTGGAAAAGTTCCATTTTAGTTTTAAATTTATTTTTTAATAGAAAAGTCTCAATTAATTTTACACATTATTATGTCATTTTATGTTAAAAAGAAAAAATAAATAAGTACCTAACATGTAGTAAGAATCAAGAGCAACTAACATGATATTTTGTTCTTCAAATGCTCAAAGACCTCCCAAATCTCCAGGAGAATTGACTAAAATTCTGATGTCTAGAAGTGTCTAAAAGATGCATGGGTGAGACGTAAATTGTGTGCCTTTGAGTTTTGGGTCTCCAAAGCTTTAATCCACTAACCCTGATTGAATCCAATCAACTCATAACCTATTTTTTTCAAGTTGTTTTAATTTTAAGCCCAATTTGGCTCTGCAAATCACCCGCGTATTCGCCCGGTCAATAATCTCTGCATGCACAAATATTTTCCATTTTCTTGTAAATTAAAAACCCATCTTCTCCAAACCTTCAAATAATCAACAAGTCCATTATTTGCTTCATCTTCATTAATTTTCTAGCCTGAGATTTTTCATTGTCTTCCAAGTCCATTTGTCTCTCAAAGATCCCACTTCATTAGTCTCCTTAAAATCTTCAATTGCACTCACAAAACTAAAAAGTACCAGAAATTGTCATAAAATAACAAAAAAAAAATATGCATGAAAATTAGTTAAATTATAAATGAAATATACTAAAATAAACTATAAAAAGAAGTAAATAAAATTAAACTATCACGCGCCGTGACCATGACTTGACATGTCGAGCTTCATAAGACAACAAAATATCGTGAAAGGTTCAAACGGGCACGCCGCAGACACCTGGTAGGCGCGTCACATCCTAGCGTCTAGACAACCTTTACCTTTTAAGGTTTTTACCAACTTTTGTTATGATTTTAGTGGTAATTACCAACTTTGTTATGATATTAGTCATATTTAACTTTTTTAAAATTTAACAAATTTACAATTTAGGGTCTCTGATTAGTTGTCGACTAATCCCCAATTAGACCGACTTTGAACGACGAAATAACGCCTAACAACGTTTACAACCTTGATATATATATATATATATATATATATGTGTGTGTGTGTGTGTATGTGTGTGTGTGTGTGTATATATATATATATATATATATATATATTACTAGTTCCAAATATAAATAACATTTACTATGTAAATGCATAACTCAATCATGACATTTGATCAATGAAAAATCAAATCATCCTTACAAAAATATGTACACTCCAAATCAGGTATTACCTTGAAGCCCTTTAAGAATTTTAAATATAGCATAATAAGTCCCTTAAGTACGATGGATGTACTTATGGGTACGCTTAGCGTACTTTGCAAGGAGGATCGTGGAGGGGCAGCACGTACGCTGGGTGTACGTGACGGGCATCTAAAACCCTAATTTCCAGACTTGAGGCCTATTTAAACGTCCTTAAGCCTCTTGGACCTAACCCAAGACAACCTCTACAGCCTTATTTCTCCCTTCTACTCCAGAGAGAGTTTGTGAGATCATTTTTGAGCTTAGAGTGTGCATTTGGGGCCATTTTAGTGCCCATTCAAGAAAGGAGAAGTTGTTGAGCAAGCTTGGAGTGACATTGGGCTTCAAGAACCTGCACCTAGTTCACATTGAGGAGCTTCTAGGGGTATAAAGCTTGGAGTGGCATTGGGTAGTAACTAACCTAGATGATATCACAAAGACAATCATCTATCATACGTCTCCTACTTGTGGGCCGACATTGTGGCCTTAGACCCACCGCTACTAGAAGGTAACTCACCTCGAAAGTAGCTGCTGAAAGTCTGCTTGCTAAGCGCCTGCCTGCTGAATCGGTAATCCTCCGGTTATAAATCATAAACATAGATTAGCCACTCATTCACACCCTTAGGTCAGATGACTGACCCACCCCTGGTCCAAGGTCAACTCCTTGGTCAAAGTCAACTTCCAGTTGACTGGAATCGTCGAGTCATGGAACTGACTCGTCGAGTCCTTCTCCCACTAACCCAGTCCTACTATACAAGCCCCTCTTCCTACTCACTGAGTCACCCTTAACTTTATACTTGGGAAGATAGGACCGGCTCGCGATCCGACTCGCCGAGTCCAAGAACAGAGTCCATACGAGCAGACCTCCCACTCGCTTCCAAATCCTTACCAGAGCATCCCTTATGAGGATTTGGATTTCTAGGACTATTTCAACACGTTAGATTGCTAATTTCGCGTGCAATTTCGAAGGGTTGGACCTTCATCATCTAAACCCCTCATACTCAGTAACTGTTCATCTGACTCGCCGAGTTTGAAGAACAACTTGTCGAGTACCAGGAAATCTTCATAGGACTCGCCGAGTTATTCATCCAACTCATCGAGTCTAAGGCCGTCTTCAAAGAACTCGTCGAGTTCCACTTTGGGACTCGCTGAGTCCCTTGACCCATTTCCCATATAGACCAAATTTGAGACATGCAACGCTTCAAAATCATAGATCTATGTTCCTAGGGCATGCTTATCGCGTAAAGTTGCAAACTTTACGTGCATGCATGGCCCTACAAGCTTCAAAAGGTAAATCCAAGCTCTTTATGAGGTCATACCCTCAATGGGGACCTCAATCACTTCATCCACAGGAACTTTATGCTTCTAATACGTCCACACGGTCTAGATCTAAAGTCCTTTCAGATAATTAAGCACAAACACATGGAGTTTGGTGTTTTAGGGATTGAAAACCACCAATTTGGGACAAAAATGGTATCTAATGAACTAGAGGTCAAGGTACGAACTTTTCTACCTGAATGAAAGCCTCTTGCAGGGTAGATGTCGGATCTACTTCTCCTCCTTGCACTCTTCCACCTTCTTCTTCTTCTTCTCTTGAGCTTCAAACTTCCTTCATAAGGCCAAAATCACTTACAAGGACAAAAAGGGGGCTAGGGTTTCACTTTACAGCTCTTCTGGATGTGTAAGGGACAAGGGAGGCCGAGTTAGTGTGCTTAAATAGGGTGCAAACACCCGGGTTAGGGTTTTTGCCCAAACAGGGCCTACTCGCCGAGTCTGGGAACCGACTTGCCGAGTTCGAGGCTTAAACCCCGCTTCTCATCACGCTCCTACTCGGCGAGTCGATCCTTCAACTCGCTGAGTCCAAGGCAAAAATGCAAGAAATAAGAGTTTTTAATTACAAGAAATGCGTACTGGGAACCAAGTGCTACAAATCTCCCCCACTTAGCTCGGGGTAGTGGTCCATCATTTCTTCCACCGGCTCCCAAGTCCACTCCAATCCTTTCCGGTGCTGTCATTGCACCTTTACGAGTTCCACCCTCTTGTTCCTCAGATCCTCCGACTTCCTGTCGAGGAATGCCACAGGTCGCTCGATGTAATTCAGGTTGTCATCGACCTGAATATCCTCCAAAGGCACCACTGTCGAGTCGTCCACCAAACACTTACGCAACTGAGAGACGTGGAAAGTGTTGTGGATCTGGCTGAGTTCTGCTGGCAGATCCAACCTATATGCCACCTTGCCCACCCGGGCTACAACCCTAAATGGATCGATGTACGTTGGGCCCAACTTGCCCTGTTTTCTGAATCGGATGACGCCTTTCCATGGCGACACCTTCAGAAGAACCATATCCCCGACTTGTAATTCCAAGTCCGAACGGCGCATGTTGGCATAACTTTTCTGCCGACTCTGTGCAGTCTGAAGCCTGCTCTGAACTTGCTGAATCTTTTCGGTCGTCTTGAGCACTACATCGGTGCTCCCCATGACCCTCTGGCCAACCTCACCCCAACATATCGGGGTCCGACACCTCCTTCCGTACAACATTTTGAAGGGAGGTCGATCAATACTCGCGTGGTAACTGCTGTTGTACGAGAACTCAGCTAGAGAAAGATAGGTATCCCAGCTACCACCGAAGTCTAGCACACATGCCCGCAACATATCCTCAAGAGTCTGGATGGTCCGCTCACTCTGACCATTTGTCTGCGGATGAAAGGCGGTGCTAAAATGCAGACGAGTGCCCAAATCGTCATGAAATTTCTTCCAAAACCTGGAAGTAAAACGCACATCCCTATCTAAAATCACGGATACTGGCACCCCGTGCCACGCCATTATCTCCCTGATATAGATGTTGGCCAACTTTTCGACCGATATGCTCTCCTGGATGGGAATAAAATGGGCGCTTTTGGTCAATCGATCCACGATGACCCATATCGAATCCACTCCTCGCGCGGTCTTGGGAAGCTTTATGATAAAATCCATCGTAATATCTTCCCATTTCCACAACGGGATGCCCAACGGCTGCATCTTGCCATGTGGTCTGTGATGCTCGACCTTGACCTTCCTGCAGGTCAAACACCGCTCAACGTACCAAGCCACATCTCGCTTCATGCAGGGCCACCAATAGTCTAGACAAAGATCCCTATACATCTTCGTTGCCCCGGGATGAATAGAGAACCGGGATTTGTGCGCCTCCTCCATCAGAACCTGACGCACGCCACCATGATAAGGGACCTACACCCTACGGTGAAGAGTCAATAACCCTCGGCTATCATAGTTGAAGGAGGAAACCTGCCCCACAATCCGCTCACTCTTCCGATGTTCCTCCTTCATATCCTCCTGCTGAGCCTCCCGAATCCGCTCCAATAGCGGAGTCACTACTGTCATCCGTAGGCAGATATCTCGGATCGGTGCTGCCTTACGGCTAAGTGTGTCGGCCACCACATTGGCCTTCCCTGGGTGATAGAGGATCTCGCAATCATAATCCTTTACCACATCCAACCACCGACGTTGCCTCATGTTTAGATTCGGCTGATCCATGAGGTACCTCAAACTCTTATGGTCTATGTAAATGGTACAACGAACCCTATAGAGGTAATGACGCCAAATCTTGAGGGCGAACACAACAACCCCCACTCCCAAGTCATGTGTCGGGTAATTCGCATCGTGAGGCTTCAGCTGCCTCGACGCGTAGGAAATGACATGCCCTCTCTGCATCAATACCGCACCCAAACTTGAGATGGACGCATCGCAGTACACAACAAAATCCTCTATGCCCTCTGGCAGGGCTAAGATTGTAGCACCTGGTTTCCGGTATGTGAATTTTATTTGAGCATTGCCCTATTTTAGCCTTGGACTCGGCAAGTCATAAGGTCCGACTCGCCGAGTAGGGACGAGACTCAGGACACGTTTAAGTGGGCGACTCGGCGAGTCCATATCCTGGACTCGGCGAGTCACCGCTGCTGGATGAAACCCTAAGTTTCAAGGGTTTGCACCCTATTTAAACCCTCATTCCGCCCCAACTCGTCCCCATTCACCCCCAGAACTCCCCCAACATCGTTTTCCCTTATTTCCTTGAGAGATTGAAGTGTTCTTGGTGTGTTCTTGAAGGTTTTGAGGAGAAAGAGGAGTAGATCAAGAAGAGGAGAAGGAGATCAGCCATCTTTGTGTCATTTCAACATTTTCCTTGAGGTATAGCTCGTTTCCCCTCTGTTTTCAAGCTTGTAATCCCTTTTTGCTTCATAGGAGTCCTTCTTGGGCTCTTCCCCAAGCTTGTTTGTGCTTTGTGGGTGATGATAAGTGGTTAGCCTTTAGATCTAGGCATGATTTAGTCCCTGGAGCTTGGATCTAATGCCTTTATGGGGTCATATTGCATGAAAGCTCTAGATCTACCTCTTTTGGTGCACTTTGAGCCTTAAAATCCATATTGGTGAATATCTACACGTAAAGCTGGAAACTTTACGTGTGATTTGTTTCCTAGAAGCCCAGATCTATGAATGGACTGGACTGGAATCGAGCAAATCGGTGTATTTGGGGGATGCATGGCGACGACTCGGCGAGTCGTATAGGTGACTCGGCGAGTCTGGTCGCGAGTCACCGAATTGGTCCCTTCATGATGTATCGAGTTGAGCCGTGAGTCACAGGGGGTGACTCGGTGAGTTGGGAGCTGAACTCACCCATGTTAGGACTCGGCGAGTCAATGCCCTGACTCGGCGAGTCCAAGGCAATCTTCATAAGATCAAGAACAGACTCGGCGAGTTGTTCATACAACTCGGCGAGTCTTAGCATATGTGTTCTTCGGATGAAGATGAACTCGACGAGTTGTTCATACGACTCGGCGAGTAGGATGAAGGAGTTGAATGACAGTTTAGAAGATAAACTCGTCGAGTCATAGCCCAACTCGACGAGTAGAATCAGGGACCCAGGACAATAGTTTGCTAGGGACTCGGCGAGTGGAGATCCACTCGGCGAGTCGGGTAAACTAAAAGTTGACTTCGATTTGACTTAGGGCTAGACCAGGGGTAAAATGGTCTTTTTACCCAAAGGACAGTTAGCAGTGTATGATTAAGTATATTGTGGGAATTACAGCCGAGGAGTTTCCGGAGCAGCAGCAGCAGTAGTAGGTGATCAATTCCCACACAGACCAGCAGCTATTTCGAGGTGAGTTTCCTTTCATTAGTAACGGGTCTAAGGCACCAAGGCCGGCCCGTATAGATGAGACGTTAGTATTATAGTGTGGGCCGAGCCCGTATCTATTAGTCGAGTTGATTGTGATATATACCAGTATGATAGAACTGTTTATACTTGTTGTCTGCGTGATACTTGTATGATATGTGTTGGCGGTTGGGTGTGGGCGAGGCCCGTATCCCTCCGAGAGTGGAGTGTGGGCTAGGCCCGTACCTCCCAGGTAGCGAAGTGTGGGCGGGGCCCGTATCTTCACGAGTGTGGGCGGGGCCCGTATCTCTCAGAAAGTGAGGTGTGGGCGGGGCCCGTATCCTCACGAGTGTGGGCGGGGCCCGTATCTCCTAATTGCATGTTATTTGTTATATGTTGTATGGTATGGGGTATTATGGGGGAGCTCACTAAGCTTTGTGCTTACGGTTTCAGTTTTTGGTTTCAGGTACCTCCTCAGCTAGGGGAAAGGAGCCGGCACGGTAGCAGCATGTCACACACACACTCTTCGGTTTCCGCATTTATGAGATTCACTGGGATTGTACTCTGATATTTGATGGATTGTATGGTTTGAATATTAAAACGTGCTTTGCGATGTGTTATGGCGTGATCAAACAATGCTTTTATTTATTAATGTCTTCTAAAAGTAATATTTTAAAATGAAATTTTTGGACATGAAAATTGGGTCGTTACAAAGATTGGCGCCTCTCAAAATCTCTGTCTCAGTTTCTCGAATGCTGCATGCTGCTCAGGCCCCCAACGAAAGACCACGACCTTCCTTGTTAGCCTGGTCAATGGTACGACTATCTTGGATGAATCTCCGATAATAGCCCGCTAAACCCAGGAAACTCCGAATCTCAGATGGAGACTTTGGAAACTTCCATCTCATCACGGCCTCTACCTTGGCCGGGTCTACTGAAATCCCGTCCTGGTTAACAAGGTGCCCAAGAAACTGCACCTCGCGCAACCAGAACTAACTCTTGGAGAACTTAGCATATAAGATCTCTTTCCTCAGGGTCTCCAACACCTCTCGGAGATGCCCCTCGTGCTCCTCCTGCGTCTTGGAATAAACCAAGATGTCATCAATGAAAACTATCACAGACCGATCCAGCATCGGTCTGCACACGCGGTTCATAAGATCCATGAACGCGGTAGGAGCATGGGTGAGCCCAAACGGCATCACCACGAACTCATAATGTCCATAGCGCGTCTGAAACACGGTCTTCTGCACATCCCCCTCTCTGACCCTCATATGATGATAACCTGAATGCAAATCGATCTAGGAGAACCAAGATGCTCCCTGCAACTGGTCAAAGAGATCATCAATCCTCGGGAGTGGGTAACGGTTCTTCACCGTTACCTTGTTCAGATCCCGATATTCTATACACATCCGATGCGACTCGTCCTTCTTCTTCACAAACAAAATTGGGGCTCCCCAGGGTGAACTGCTCGGCCTGGTAAATCTCTTGTCTAGCAGCTCCTGCACCTGCGTAGAAAACTCCTGCATCTCGGGAGGAGCCAACCGATAGGGTGCCTTAGCTATGGGAGTCGCACCAAGGACTAGGTCGATCCTGAACTCCACCTGACGCTCTGGAGGTATCGCAGACAACTCCTCGGGGAATACATCCGTGAACTCTCGTACTATGGGCACCTCGTCCACCGTCGCTCTACTTGCCTCCCGGGCATCCGCAACATACGCGATATAACCTGCGCAACCCTGCTGGAGGTAGCGCCTTGACCTCGCTGCCGAACATAAGGTTGGCCCTCGCTGTTGTCTCTCGCCCTGAATCACCAACTCTACCCTACTTGGGGCTCTGACTCGCACTAGCCGCTATGCGCAGTCTATCACTGCCCCATGGGGGCTTAACCAATCCATACCAATAATAACCTTGTTCCTTCGCAAAGGTATGGGAACCAGATCCACCAGATAACGCTCCTCAAATAATCTCAATACACAATCCCGGAAAACCTCTGATGCTCGCACCGATCGATCGTCGGAAATCTCCACCTCTAAAAGACAATCCAACCTGCCCGAAGACTCAGAAAACTTCTTACTAAGTGCAAGAGAAACAAATGATTGGGTAGCCCCCGAATCGAACAACACCTGAACTGGGATACCGTTCACATGGAACGATCCAGTCACCACATCGGGTGCGGCGCGTGCCTCCTCGGTAGTCAACTGGAATGCCCGACTCCTCACCACTGGAGCCTCTGCCTTGCCCTGCCGGCCATCAGTGATCCACAGGGTCGTTGGAGTTGGTGCCTTCACTGGCACTGATGCTGCTGTCAACTGGGGGCAATTGACCTTCTTGTGCCCCCTCTGGTTGCAGTGGAAGCACAACAACTCAGACGTCTGAATAACCGGTGCAGGGGCAGTATAATCCCTGCTGAAATGCCCCGTCTTGCCCCACTTGTAGCAGACCGACGATCCCAGTCTACATGCCCCCTCATGTGGCCTGCCGCATTTCCTGCAGCGGCCCGATCCTGACCGGCCTTTCGGCCCAGCATCTGATCCCTTGGGCTTCTTCTCCGAAGCCCTTGCAACCTGTACCTCTTCTACCTTCCTCTTCCGGATATGCTCCAGATCAATCTCCCTTTCCCTAGCCCTGGCAATCATGGAATCTAGGGTAGGGCAAGCTGAAAAACTAACATGCTCCCGGATGTCAGCTCATAGCATGTCGTGGTAGCGGGTCCGCCTCATATCCTCATGACCTGCATACTGGGGCACTAACAACGCCCTATCCCGGAACTTGGCGGTGATCTCCACCACAGTCTCCGTCATCTGCCTTATATCTAAAAACTCCCTGACCAGCTGCTGAAGCTTGACAGCCGGTGCAAACTCTGCCTTGAACCTGGTCACAAAGTCCGACCAGGTCATAGTCTCGACAACCGAGGCTCCCAATGAGTCACCAACAGACTCCCACTAGTCTCTAACTCTGCCTCTCAAACACCCTGCTGCATATCTCACCTTCGACCCCTCGGGGCAGAAGCTAATCAACTATGCAGACTCGATATCTACAATCCACCGCCTGACAGCTATGGGGTCCTTCGCTCCGTGAAAATCTGGCGCACCACTACCCCTGAAGTCCTTAAAGGATAGTGTGCGAGATCCCGACTGGCCAGATGCCATGTCGCTCCTGAATGCCCTGAGGCAATCCTCCATCAACTCAAATATCCCTTCCTTGATCGACTCGAAGATAATGGGAGTCGACTCAAGGATGCCCCTGGTGATCTCTGACGCGATGAACTCGCGTAGCCTCTCATCCCCTAGCTCAGAACGTGATCCCGAACCTGATCCCTCTCCTGAACTGCCAACTGCTGGCCTTGATCGTAGTACCACCATTCTGCAATATATATATACAATGACTATTAGCAATAATGATACCTCTTGAGGAACCACATCCACTACAAGTTCTCTGGCCTTATCTCGGCCTTCCTTAGTTCGGGTACGGATCCTCTGCTTTCAGTAGTACGCAACTTTTAATATAGCTTTCAAATAATTATAGTAATGTTATTAGGTACTTAAAATAATTATTTGGGCTATTATTATGAGTTATATTGAGTGTTATTTAACGCTTATATAATAATAATAATAGTCAGACTATTAATTTGTCACGGTTATCGTTAGACTAAACCCTAGTGGTATTGGTACTAGGTTTTATCGAAGGAAAGTTGTTTTGAGAGTATCGAAGCGCTGTCCGAGTGCTGAGTCACCACCATTCAGGTGAGTGCATAGTTACTTTCAGCTTACACATAGATATGAAATATTTTATATAAATTACGTGCTATGTGTGCATATTATCCGAATACTTGCTATCTATGCTGGGTGAACGATTTTATACACGTTTTAAATGATTTAAACTGTATATGTATTTTATATCTACGAAAATGTTGGGATAAGACATGGGTAGATGTAATAGATGAAATATTAGTTGGATGATGAGTTGAGAGGTGAAATAGACCGTGAGGTGAGGGTGAGAGGTGGACGATGTGAGAAGCCTTTTTCCCAAATGATGACCCCGTCATTCAGCAGAGTATGGATGACAACCACGGACTATTCTAGACAGTCCAGTGGAACACTAGCAGGCTCACAACCTGTAGGTGTTGTGAACGACGTGTTCACCGGTGTACTCTAAAAAAAACCCATTGATATGTATTGCGAGTGGACTCTCAAAAACGATACTGTCAATAAAACCCAACATATGCGCCTAAAGGACTCTACCGGCAGAAGCGCCTAATAGAGATCCTCATAACCCCGGCAGATGCACCTAAATGACTATTCCGGTAGATGCGCCCCTTAGAGAATGTCATAATTTTGGCAGCTGCGCCTAAGTGGCAGAACTAGTAGTTGTGCTTGACAGATGTGTCATTTACAACGATGGAATTCGTACCTATTCCTTAGGATACTCCTTAGGAATGAATGAACAAGAAATAGCTGATTCTTAGGGTAGATCCTTAAGAATAAAGAAGATAATGGGGATGGGTAATTGGGTTAACTGTTTGATGATTAAACATAATAATTATATTATTGTGGATTGAAAACCGTATGTACTCACCAGATTTCCCAACCTGACCCACTCAGTTTATTTATATCACAGATGTCGATATGAAGTGACATTACACTGAGAGATTAAAGAGATGTAGATCACTAGTGTAAATAAATATAAGTTCCGTTTATGCTTATGTTCCTGTATTGACAATGACATCACAAACGTTTTAAAATGAATAGAATACGTTTCTTCGAAAATGTTTTGATAACGTATTTATCGTATTTTTCTGGGAACAAATTCCACAATATTTTTATGAAAAGAAAGTACTCTGATTTTTATAAAACATAAACAAAATCGGTCTTTTCTGACCGTGAAAATGGTGATGTCACAATACACATTGTGTGTCGTAAATGCATGTCATAAATGTGCGTCGTCTATAGACGACGCGCAAAAGTGTGTCGTCTCTCGTTATGACAGATCCTTCCTTGACATGCATTTGCGCGTCGTCTGAGCGTTTTACGACACGCATTGCACGTTGTAAAATGTTGTTTTTCTAGTAATAACTACTTCACATCTGACAAACTACCACCATCTCATTCGTCTTCTCCCACATGTCCTCCCCCCTAAAAAAACCACATACAATTGTTGTAAAAAAAAAATCAAGATAGACCTTGTTAAAAAACCTAAATGCAATTCATAAATAATGATTAAAATCGAGCAACGTTTTATTCATAATTTTAGACAATGAACCTTTCTAAAGCATATGGGTAGAGCGTATGGTTCCGATTTAAGATAACGTCCCGATGATAGCAATGTTTCGGCTGCTAAAACCCTAGCCGACGCTCGTTTTCTTCTTGTTGGTCACCACCTAATTTTAACTTTTTACATTTTTCGGCAACTAAACCTTAGCATTTGTGCACTTTTCTGACGAGAGGGTTACATATATGGACGTAAAATGGGTCGTAGATGGTTGCGGATGGTAGAAAAGGAAGGAGAGGATGCGTGTTTCCGATGAGTATAAAGAGAGAAACAACAAAGAAAAGAGGAAATGGCCTACACTCTCACCAATAATATAATAAAAAATAAAGGTATAAGGTTTGGTGGTTATAATATAACTTTAAGAGGTATATTTTTTACTTTGATAAACAATAAATTAATTAAAAAAATACAAAAAATACACTATACCTTTTTTTAAGTCTAGTAAGAACCGACTGACAAACACAATAAGAAACTTCCCATTTAAATAAAAAAAATTAAACACCAAAAACTACCCAAGTCACAGGACCATTCTAGTAACAAAAGGAAAAGAAAATGCTTATGTCACCCAACACGACCTTTTAGACTTATCATATTCGTCAAACACACCGACCCACAATTTGATCACATCCATAACCAATGATATTTACTAGATATATCTTCTGCAGTTGCCACTTCATTTGGTATGCATCCACGTGTCCCCTCCATGCTACGTGTCAAGCAACCATAGCTTACATCACCAATAAGTTTCTATCGCTTAGCCAGGCCTTCTTATAAATCCATTCACGTTCTACTCACGAACCACAAATTTCATCACCCAGTAATCATTTCATCCAACTTACATTAAAGTTTCGTTTGCATTTTACACTAGATAATCCAATGGCATCACATCAAGAAGTTAGGAGCAAGGAACAGAAGGCGGAGACCGCTGCAAGGGCTGCCGCCGACGAGCTAAGGGACGTCAATCGTCAGAGACAGATAGGTGGCGGCGGCGATGTTGTAGTAGTCGAACGCCGTGAACAGATACAAACTGATGAAGGTCGACCTGGTATTGTTAGCAGTATAATTCAAACCGTCACTGGTACCTTAGGCCAGGCTAAGGATGCTTTCACCGGGAAAACCCATGACGCGACGGAGAAGACAGCGGAGGTTAGTGGGGAAGCTGCTGAGAGAGGGAAACGGATCGGAGAGGAGACAAAAGAGAAGGCTGGAGAATACAAAGACTATACAGCACAGAGAACAAAGGAAGCTGCGGATGTTACAGCAGAGAAGGCAAAAACAGGCAAGGATGCAACAATGGAGAAGGGAAGACAGATCGCTGATAAGACGGGAGAGTACAAAGACTACGCAGCGCAGAAAGCTAAGGAAGCTGCGGATGCTACAGCAGAGAAGGCGAAAGAAGGTAAGGATGTAACAATGGAAAAGGCTGGAGAATACAAGGATTATGCGGCGGAGAAGGGAAGACAAGTCGCCGATAAGGGAGGAGAATACAAAGACTACGCAGCACAGAAGACGAGGGAAGCTAAGGATACAACAATGGACAAAGCCGGAGAGTATAAGGACTATGCAGCGCAGAAGGCAAAGGAAGCCAAAGACACGACAATGGAGAAGACAGGAGAGTACAAGGATTACGCAGCACAGAAGGGGAGGGAAGCGGCTAACAAGGGCGTAGAATACAAAGACTACACTGCACAGAAAACGAAGGAGACGGCGGATGTCACGGCGGAGAAGGCGAAAGAAGCTAAAGACACGACTATGGAGAAACTAGGAGAGTACAAGGACTATACTGCACAGAAAACAAAGGAGGCTGCCGATTACACTGCTGATAAAGCTATAGCCGCTAAAGATTACACAGTGGACAAGGCGGTGGCAGCGAAGGATTATACAGTCGATAAGGCGGTTGCTGCCAAAGATTACACGGCGGAGAAAGCAAAAGCAGCCAAGGACGCGACGGTGGATAAAATGGGGGAGTACAAAGATTATGCTGCTCAAAAAGCAGTTGAGGCCAAGGATTACACCGTTGATACGGCGGCAGCCACCAAGGATTACACCGTCGACAGGGCGGCAGCCACCAAAGACTACACCCTTGACAAAGCGGCGGCCACTCGAGACTACACGGCGGAGAAGGCAAAAGCAGCCAAGGATGCAACCGTGGATAAAATGGGGGAGTACAAAGATTATGCTGCTCAAAAAGCTGCTGAAGCTAAGGATTACACCGTCGATACGGCGGCAGCTACCAAGGATTACACCGTCGACAAAGCTGCGGCAACCAAGGACTACACCCTTGACAAGGCGGCGGCTACTCGAGACTACACAGCGGAGAAGGCAACAGAAGGGAAGAATGTAACTGTGGGGAAGGCGACGGAGTTGAAAGACGCCGCCGCTGAAGCTGCCAGGAAAGCCATGGATTTATTGACTGGAAAGAAAGAGGAAACCAAAGGGAAGCTTTCTGAAACCAGTGGCGCCACAAAGGTCAGTCGGATGTGATAAAATTAAATCAATTTTTCGTTTTTGTCGTGTGTAGTAAACTGAATTGATAATGTATTATATAATACCCAACATTTACTAAAATGAAATCCGTAGAGAAATGATATTTATGATTTATTTGGGTAGGAAATGTTTGATAATCGAACCAAGGAGGATGCAAGGAAGCGAATGGAGTCGATGAACCTGAAAGAACATGGTGGAGATAATACGGTGGAGGTGATGGAGGTGGAAGTGGAGGATATCTCGCCGTTGGGAACAGGGTTGCTGGCAGCGGTGGACGTGGATGACACCCCATTAGGTACGAGGGGCGGAGGTACTCGGGCAAGTCCGGTGACGGATGCAAGGAGATGAGCCACGGCGGCGATCGTGGACTGTGAATTTGCATGAATTGATGTGTTGATTTTGCGTTTTGTAGTTGATGTTTCTCTATGAAAGAACTTATATAAATTAAGTATTGTGTGGGATAACTATTTGTATTATTATCGAAAGCCAAATTTTGTTTTTGATCTTGATCCGGTTATAGCACTAAGTTTTGTTATTTTGAAGCAATTACAAATTGGGTTGAGGTGAAAACGTAAGATAAATCAATTACCTTCAGCAACTGTCCTACTTAAGCGAAACTTTTGTCAACAATTATTCAAGTATTATGGTATCGATATACATGACTATTGTATTTTGGTCCATATATGATTTTAGTTGTATTTTATTTTGATTAGTAAAAAGGATCTATTTATTTCTTTATCTATTTCTCTAAAGATAACATTGAAATCTTATTTTTTGGTTAAAAGATGACATGATTTCTTCTTACTCAAGACTATATAATGACAAGACTGTATAATGACAAGAAAGTAAATTGCAAATCAGTTTAATCAAAATAGCTTTTTGATTAATGAGAAACTTGCTCAAAACCTTAATTGTTTGCTCAAAACTCAATTGTTTACATTACTCTACAATTACCGTCTCATTCCCTAACACCACAATCATTTATTCCTAACACCACAATCATTTATTTTGAAAGAGAAGGTTTCCTCTCACCTAAAGAATGGACCAGAATGGATCAAAGAACGACGGCCTACGCATTGCAACCAAAACATTACTTGGCAAACTAGTATACATTTCGGGAACTCCAGATCCCCCTAGTTGAAGACTATCACCCACAATTAGAACCATCTAAAATAACGTCTATGGATCCATTACAAATGTCTCGTCCCAGAAGACCATCACTCAGGTTTCACTGATCGAGCAACGCGGTTATTTCACGGACCTTTCTATTCCTAGTTAAAGTGTAGGCCTTTTGGACTTAAGTTGGGATTTGGTATTTCGACCCAGGTGTTACTATCATTTCTAGGCATCGTTTATACTTAACAGTTCCCTAAGACAAGACTATATAATGAAAACTTAACAGTTCCCTAAGACAAGACTATATAATGAAAAGAAAGTAAATTACAAAACAATTTAGTCAAAATAGCTCTTTGATTAATGAGAAACTTGCTCAAAACTCAATTGTTTACAATTACTATCTCATACCCTAACACGGCTAAGACAATGTTAGGTTCTAATAACCGACTTGCTATTAGACTGGAATTAGGAAACATGACCAACTTGCCATATTATGATTGCTTGGTCTCCGGTCCTACTTGACTTAGGATTCCAACAATCACCCCCGAATCTCTAAGTCTCCGATTAGGTTTTAGAACACGGACTCGTCGCTGTCGCCATGTTCCGAAAAATCACATTCTTGTAATTTTTGGAGTCATTCCGAACATTTAGAAGCAAAGTGATCCGGTTTGTCACACCGAAAACAAATCACCTTAGATCGGTCTTTTTTTCCTATTTTTCCGATTTCTGTCACAACAACAATTACATTTTTTGCAATTGTTGGAATTGGGTTGAATTAAATCAGAATTGTTATTGGGTTTTTGTTCTTGGGCTAACTTGGTTTTTTCAACCCGTGTAGCCCACTAGCTTGACTTAACCCGGATAACCCATTTGATCCTTTCCACTTTCCCTTTGTTCCCGACGAGTTACCCCTACCAGCCGACGAGCCACCTCCTTCAGACATCGATTTCACAAATAGGACCTTCAATTAATCTGCCTCACTGATATCTTCTTCCCTTATTCTTTCTTCATATTATTCTTTCTTCATATGCTTTGAGCCTTCCGTCGACATCTTCAAATCCCACTGTCTTCAAGTCCAATACCTACTCAAAGGAGGCAACGATCTGGATGAACTTTGATTGGGGCAGAGTTTTGAGGAACTTCTTTACCAACTTCGATTCATCAATGGTTTCTCCAAGGGCTGCTGATTTGGACGCGATTCCAGATAACTTTCCAACATAGCTATCAATTGTTTCAGACTCCTACATCTTCAATCGATCAAATTCTGCATTAAGGGGGGGTTTGCAATCGAGCCACTCTCACACGATCAACACCTACATATCTCGCCTTAATTTCTCCCCAAAGTCCCTTAGCAGATTCTGTTGGGTTATGAGCATTCTAACACTCCTAAGTGTACATGCAACCCTAAATACCTTGGATCTATGTTTTCTCTATTATACATGCAAATATGAACATCCAAGGTATTATCCTAATCTAGCATACAAAATATCAATATAACAAGATAGAATACATACCTCTTTAATGGTGCTTGTCTTCATGAAGCTTGAGTGCTTAGTGCCCCAAGTGTGACACCTCAAATGGTTCACACAACACCAAATACACTTGGAATAACTTGAGAGGATTCTACACTTCATAAAATCGGCTAGCCCTCTCTAGAATAATACTAGTGGCCGATTTTCCTCAAGAATAAGATGCTTATATAGTTATACAATTAGGGTAAACCCTAATTGTCATGACTTTCCATTTCCTTGGATCCATGGGTTCAAATACACCATGGAGCATCCATGGAGCATCATATGGGTTTTGGCCCAACTAGATAATCCATGGAGCATTAGCCCACTATACAAGTATGGATGATTTACACAATCAACCCATATATTTAATTAGTCTTCTTTTGATCACTTAATTAATCCTAGATTAATTCTTGATCAATACTAATTAAATAATCTTATTATTCTTATTATTAATATACTAAAACTTATAATATATTAATAACCATAAGTGTCTTATTTCTCTCATTATAGTCTATCCAAGTGCATGATGCCATGCAACCCAAATGGACCATGCCGGGTCGGGTCAAGTCTTACCAATTATAGTTATGGACTTAGACATTAATCCAACAGTCTCCCACTTGGATAAGTCTAAAACTATTATTGCGTATGACTTCAGGAACCAACTGGCAATCGTAGCTCTCAAAAGCTTCTGTCGAACTCTGACCTTGTCGATAAACGCTGACCTTTGTCAATGACTTGTCCATTAGATAAGGGATCATATATTCCTCCATTCTAGATATCATATGGACTGAGACATGGATTATAATCATTCTCTCTGTCCATTAGTTGTTTCCCGATTTCCGATTTATGACGACTGACTAAATGAACAAATCAAATCAGTCCTGGCCCGGCCGAGCACTTCCATTTGTCATCATCAAATCATCGAGGGGCCCACAGATATCGCTTTTATCCCGAAGGTAAAAGGAATGGATAAACTTCGACTCATATGGCTTGTTCTACTACTTGTTGAATCATACACAAAGACACGTTTTATAACATCGAGTTACCAATGCGTTTCGTGTAATCAATGTACTATCAACTCATAGTAACAACTCATATCTCTAGGTTTGAAGAATATAAGATATTATCGTCTCATGATCACTCGTGATAAAATCCATGAAGTGATTCCAATGAGCGCGGGTTGAATCCAATACTCAGAACTTATGAGCACTCATGAGTGTTGTAGCCCTTTGTCCAACAACTTAGACCTCTACAAGCCAACCCATGACAGTCTTAATTCATATCTACTTCCAACATATGACCGACTGTGGATGGTTTGAATAACGTAGTCATTCCGGAAGAATAACCTAGTTTATTCGGGAAGTCAAAACATGCAAAGTGAAACACAATAATAATTGAATCCAATATGGTCTCAGAACTTATGAATATAAATAAAACACCTTTTATTTATCACCATATGATTACACATTATTCATTGTATATTGTTTCAGCTATCAACATTATTCTTGAATTTAAAACAATAGTTGTCCCATGCTCCAAGCATGTACACTATGTTTTTCTAAACACTAGTCATGCCATACACCAAGTATGCATACTATGTTTGTCTATGATCTTTACTTTGTGAACTAGATCAATTGAACATAACTTCAATGATTCTCTTTTCACACTCCCAAATCCTTACTGCAAATGCAAGAATTCCAAATTCATGCCATTTACAGAAATCTGTTAGATTCTAAACTTATATGCATTGATCCTCTTGTAATGATTATGCACAAAGTCAGAAAGACTTGGCAACAACCATTACAGAGTATTCCAAAGGAGATCAATTCCTTGGAAACATCCTTCTTGCATTAAGTTTCCTTAATCTTGCACAGATTGAAATTTCTGACTTTGAAACATTTCCAGATTCATTTTGACTATCACTTCTGAACAAGAGTTGCCTCCTTACAGATTATGTCAATATGGTCCTTCTAGAATTATCACTATACTTCCAACTGTCCTTGAGCAACCAATCTTTGGTAAACCTTAGATTTTTCTCAACAATTGTTTAATCCTTTTAGTCATATCCAATTCTAAACCTTTTCCCTTCTTAATGCCCTAGGCATTTGGAAGGCATTTGGAAAATTTTAGAAAGGATGAATATAGCACATGTAATCGATCCTATATCCGAAGCATATGGGACACGATTCATGATGTCTCACATAAAGACTAAACCAGTCTTTTGCTATAACATTTCCATTTCAATTTGCCAAGTTCTCATAATTCAGATTATGAAAAGGGATGCCGTAATCATAATCGAATTTTAGAACGCAAATAATGGAACCATATACAGAATTTCCTTATGTTGAGCCATTCCAACATGAAATTCATATATATCCTTGACTAAATGATTAAAACCTCACGATCTAAGCTTATAGATTTGAGATGAAGTATAATTTCCTCTCCCTTAATTATAGCAAAACAACTCTTTCCGAGTTGAAACTTTTGTTTTCTATAATTAACATTGCTAACTTGCAATACTTATCATAATTATCATGCTCCCACTAACATGATGATTATTAGCATAACACTTATGCTCCCACTAGCTTTGACATGTAATCAGAAATCAACTGGACTTCTAGGAATCAATACTTTATTGACTTACCAAAGTTCAGATTTCTGATACTAGATTGTTTTGATAAGACTTTATCAAAAACATACACCTTCCCTTAGATAGCACACTTGTGTGTCTAAACAATTATGAAGAGGGATGCCGTAATCATAATGGTTAGACCTTTTTGCCACTTCTCACAAGTCCAGGTTAGTGTGCCGGTAAACCACACACGCTCCACTAACGACTTTGAGAATGCAAATATTACAATTGCTATCTAGCTAAAATCTACTTAGTGGAAGTGTTTCCTCACCATCATTTTCATGAATCGGAGAGAAACCTTATGACACTTAGATTTAATGGTGTATGAGTTCCTACCCATATGAATTTGTCAAAACCATAATCACAAGACAAGGATAATGACAAATCCAAAACCATATGGATTGAACTCAATCTTAATTTCTTGCCACCTGGCAGCTCAAGGGCCTACCATTGCTTCCAAGTTGTTGTGCAACACATTGAGAACTCTAAGAACTCATATGCGAAGCCAACTATAACTAGAATGGGCACAGAATATGTCAACACGATAGGTTATAAACCTCAAGTCGTGCGCTAGTGAAGAACTTCAGGTTTCATTCTTGATTAGTTCTTGAGAATTTCAAGACCTTTAAGACTCCCACTGTCCTCTTGACCTATAAGACTTCCTTGTCAAACGTCCAAGAGATAGTGTGGATTCTAATCAAGACAAACACTTCACACAATTGGCCGAAGTTGGTCTTTGTTTTATCCAAAACATCACAACTTACCAATTTCAAATGTACAAGAGTAGAAAACTTTTACTCTTACATTTGTCAAGTGTTTTAAACCTTCTTTAAGACATGTCACTCAAATTACAATCTTGGAGTATGACTCTAAGACTTGTATTGGAACGAAGTATGACTCATCTTCTTGATTTAACCATTTCAACAATTCAAGATCCCTTCTTCTTAGTCATAAGAATGAACTAAGACTTCCTTAGAGAACTAATTTTGATATGGTTTCTTAATCATTAAGATGATCACAAAACTGATACTAAAGTACTCTCCCATCTTTTCAGATTTGAGAAACTTTTATCCTTCTGCCTAATTTGATTCTTCTTATTCGCTCTGCCTTACATTGGAACCTTTTCCAATGTCTCAGAGTTACACTTAAGCTTGTAAGTATAATCATATTTACTGAGCTTTAGTAAACTATGACGAATAACTTTATATCTTTTGTGGTGGACTTAATCAGTGCACATGACTATGTACTCGATCCCTTAGTCCATTACTTGACTCACACATCCATGTGAACAAGTAATTAGTCTTAATTTTTCCAATACTTGAAAGTTCTCATTCATCATGCTATACACCTTGCATGATTCCAAGTTCCTGTCCAATTGAGACTTGGGTGATGAGAATCTTTCCTTTATTTGATAAATTTAGACATTACCACAAATGAAAGAATCAATTTCATATTTCCACTCTTGCTATTAATGGAATCATATAAGCAACAATTTTTCCTCAAATGCCATTGTAAGGATATTTTAAAATAAATAAAATCAAAAATTTCTTTTATTTTAAAACTATGCGGAAAAACTTATCCTTACAATACATATGAAAACTTGTTGTTATCTATTCCTTAGCAATGTCTCATAACTCCTAAGAAGTAGCTCAAGAATCCGATCTTCAAACTACGCGATAGAAATCCATCTACGCGATCAGACTCAGCATATCCCTTCTTTTAAGTTCCTTTACTTTTCTTTGATTCTTAAAACATTACCATGTGACCCAGTCACATCATGTATCAGGAATCTCAGAATAGAAACTTAACAGAGTTAGATAGTGGACTTTACCTGAAGTAGAGTCAACCTTATTGACTTTAACATCCTTAGGTAAATTTGGCAGCTTCGCAAATAATGACCCTTTCTTTGGCAATATAAACATATGGACCCTTTGATAATGGTACACGGGACTATCACAGACTTAGTTTTTCTCTTTACCATTTGATCAACCGAGTTGACTATGGCCGATCCCTTTCCATTGGGAAGAGAATACTTTTTCTGGATTTCCTGTGTCACTATTGTCAATGTCCATAGAGTTTCAGGAAGTTGATCTTAGCAAATAGATAAGATCATTAAGGGTCTTGTCATAGTCTGTTTCATAGGTGTTCCAAAAGAACTCACTATGTGACTTAGAAAGTAGTTGAGCCACTAACTTTCTCAAGACTTTGACACCCAACTCTCCCGGCTTGTCAATATGTGACTACATCTCCAAGATGTGATCACACCTAGACCTTGCCTTGCCATTAGGGCTTGAGTGATCTTAAACTTTTCAAGAACTTGTGGGGTAGGGAGAATAATTTGGAGGAGGTGAAAGAAGTATGATATCCATGGGACATCATCTTCATTTAGGAAAGCTTGTTTCAAGAGATTTGGGAAGATCATAAATGTCTAAACCAGACATGTTATGGGAGATATTCAAGATAGTTGATCTTAAAGTCCTTAATATGACACCCAATATGAAATATTAAGGCTAGGACCCAACAAACTATTTTATAACTTAGAAGAGGTATGCCGTAATCCAAGCTATAAAACAATTTGAAGGTAGGTGAATGACGATTCACCAATTTCCACCAAGATAAACGAAATGTATTATTAGGTTTTAATTGGCTTTGAAATTCCTAGATCTTTTGAGATTCATTGAACTGTTCAATGGCATGTTTCAATCTCGAGTGTGCCCTTCAGGTTTTGTGATTGGGATGCCGAGGATCACAAAACAAGGTGTGAAGTAACCATGCAAATTACTTGGTACCCTTAAGTGTTTACCCCTCAATCGATGTGCCGGTTAACCACACACGCTCCATCGATACTATGATAAACATTAAGTCACCCTTCGCCTACCTTGTTAAATACGAGTTAGTGTGCCGGTTAACCACACAAGCTCCACTAACCGACTTAAACAAAGTGCAAAGTGTAATTTCATGGATTAGCACCTTATTCACATTTTCCTAAGTAACTAAGATTGAGTATTATTAAAAGTTTAGTTACTTAGTATTTATCATTAATACTTTTAATGAAGGGAGAATTATAGTCATGTCAAACCCGTTCGGCTAACGACCCACCACCGGTCAAGCAAGCGGTGGGTGAGAGTGAACACCCATTAAGTTGCCATTTTATAGGCAACAACCTTATACCTACCTTATAGACCGGCTTCGTGAATGAGGCGTACTAGCGGTAAGACCGACTTTACTCTTATACATGTATATATTATTAACTTATAATATTATAAAGTATAAGGGTTGAATTTTAACTTTTAAAATTCTAAGGGCTAACTTGGAATTAAAGTATTCATAAGAGAAAACTTTACAAATTCCAAAACTTGAGGGCAAGTTTTGAAACTATTAAAAACTAATTAATTCCATAACTTATATGTTTAAAGTAGTTTTAATCCAAAAACTCTTCAAGTTCCATAACTTGTGGACAAATTATGGAAGACTTTAAACTAATAAAGACTTAACCTTTTCTTTATTTTATAACTTATAGAATTAATTAAGGTTACATATTTTATTTATTTATTTATTAATGAAGTGACTCTTGAACCTCCATAACTTAAGGACAAGACTCTTCATCTTTGTAACCATTGCCCACTTTTATGAGTTTTTATGAAACTTAAATGTGACTTTTCATATAACTTGAGGACAAGTTACAAAAACACATTTTAGAATCAACTCTTAGATTAATTTGGATTGAAAACAACTTTTTCACTCAACTTTTCTATTAATATAAGCAACTCATAAGAACAAGATAATTCAAATCAAACTTTTTCATGTAATTAGTCTAACCTTTAAACTAATACAAAACATGAATCTATTGACAATTATCTTTGAAAATGGATTAGCATGAACATTACCACATTAAAAACAAGTTTATAAGTTCAAAAACAACTTAGGGTAATGTTCCTAGTCCATTTCTAGCCAAAAACCTCGAAGATATGCTGTCTGGGGTCCAACTCGTCGAGTGCATGAACACAACTCGGCGAGTTGGATGCATTTTGCCTTGGACTCGTCGAGTCCCTTCATGGACTCGGCGAGTCTGCTGGGATGACAGCACCAATTTCGATTTTTCAGCTTCTATTGCAGGTCTAACAAGAAAACAAGCCTAGGCTCTGATACCACTGTTGGGTTATGAGCATTCTAACACTCCTAAGTGTACATGCAACCCTAAATACCTTGGATCTATGTTTTCTCTATTATACATGCAAATATGAACATCCAAGGTATTATCCTAATCTAGCATACAAAATATCAATATAACAAGATAGAATACATACCTCTTTAATGGTGCTTGTCTTCATGAAGCTTGAGTGCTTAGTGCCCCAAGTGTGACACCTCAAATGGTTCACACAACACCAAATACACTTGGAATAACTTGAGAGGATTCTACACTTCATAAAATCGGCTAGCCCTCTCTAGAATAATACTAGTGGCCGATTTTCCTCAAGAATAAGATGCTTATATAGTTATACAATTAGGGTAAACCCTAATTGTCATGACTTTCCATTTCCTTGGATCCATGGGTTCAAATACACCATGGAGCATCCATGGAGCATCATATGGGTTTTGGCCCAACTAGATAATCCATGGAGCATTAGCCCACTATACAAGTATGGATGATTTACACAATCAACCCATATATTTAATTAGTCTTCTTTTGATCACTTAATTAATCCTAGATTAATTCTTGATCAATACTAATTAAATAATCTTATTATTCTTATTATTAATATACTAAAACTTATAATATATTAATAACCATAAGTGTCTTATTTCTCTCATTATAGTCTATCCAAGTGCATGATGCCATGCAACCCAAATGGACCATGCCGGGTCGGGTCAAGTCTTACCAATTATAGTTATGGACTTAGACATTAATCCAACAGATTCCACCTCTCCTATTTGCATGATTAGATCGTCTGGGATTGCCTGATACAACAATCCTATTGCAAGGTAATATTACTATTCATTCTCCAGGATCTATTACAGTCCAGGCCTTATGGATTCTGAGAACTACCTTGATCCTTAGTGACCAGACCGTGTAATTTGTTGGGTTCAGCATAGGACATGCTATAATGGTTGACACAATCTCCTTCACTCTCACCGGAGGGGTCTGCGCACCATCTTCACCATCCGACATGTTGACCTAGCTTGTCAACAGGTAACAAAATCGATCTCACAGCCTTCGATTCCTTAGCTTTGATACCAATTAATGAAAACAAAGTAAATTACTTACGATGTATAAAAACACGTTAAAAACCAAATAATATAATTAGAAAAATACCATTTATAAGACAAAAATTAAAGTTAAACACATAAGAACAATGTTGACCTAGTTTAATCAAAACAACTCTTTGATTAATGAGAAACTTGCTCAAAAATCAATTGCTTACAATTACTATCTCATACCCTAACATGGCTAAGACAATGTTTATATAGGTTCTAATAACCGACTTGCTATTAGACTGGAATTAGGAAAAATGACCAACTTGCCATATTATGATTGCTTGGTATCCAATGTCCTACTTGACTTAGGATTCCAACACTATATATATATATATATATATATATATATATATATATATATATATATATATATATATATATATATATATATATATATATATATATATATATGAAAAAATTGTATTTAGAGGGGATCAATTTTAATTTTTACACAAGACTTTCAAAATCAAAGGACTCTCTCTCTCTCTCTCTCTTTCTCTCTCTCTCTCTCTATATATATATATATATATATATATATATATATATATATATATATATATATAATATTTCAAATAAAAACCCTTAAAGATTAAGAACCAATTGAGAACCACTTTTATTCCGTAAATTAAAAAAATTAACATCCCGTTGGCAATGTTTGTAATATTGCTCAAAATTTTATACCTTAAGTCAGTAAAGTTAACATGTTAAAACTAAGGGTGGCAATTTTGTAATAATGTATAAATTCGAAGGTATTATTATATTCCTATGTTAATGTTAGATTCGTTGAATATCATCACAATACTTAAAAGAGAAATTAAATTACCTCCTACCTTTTAAACCTATAATTATTTCTACCCACTAAAATTAAAACACATCATCATTCAATTTAATTTTATTTGATATATTCATAATATAACCTTAATGAGTTAGTTAAAAAAATATGGAATTATGACATTTATCATAATTTTATTGGGTAGGAACATTTATAGACATAAAAAATAGGAAACAATTTAATTACTCATAATTATATCCATAAATCCAATTTCTATTTTTCTCTAACTCCTTTTTCACCAACTTCCGGCAACGAAAATGGTAGTGTCGTAAACATTCAAAGCTTCAAATGCATATTTATTCAAAATATTGTGATGAATCTAATTCCACTTCCATCACATTGATCGATTTTGTCACTGGTTGTGTTGCAATGTCGCCTCATATTTGTTGCACGATGCTCGTTGAGGATTTTAATTGTCACCATCGACAATGACCGCAACACTACCGACGACTGACGAGGCCAGATACATGAGTGTCGACTACCGACGAGGACAGATCTACAATATCCGATTAGTGATAGAGCCAGATCTATGAGATTTGACAGTGTTGTTACAACCTCTGTGCCTAACTCGATTTACAATGTGTCACTCGTCTTCTTCACAACATGTATGTTATGATGAGGTTTTGATAAATGTTTTTTTGTTTAAATCTTCATACAATTATTTTCATGGTTATTTATAATGTTTTGCATCTTATTCTATCTTTGCTACTGATTATGTGTTAAAGGTTTAGTAAAAATCTGATTAAAAAACCATTTCATGATGTACATAAGGTGTTTGATGATTTGTCTGAATGAAAATTTTAAGTTGTGAATAGTGTGTTTTGTCCATTTAGTTGTGAATAAGTGTATACAGTTGTGTATTAATCTATAAACAACCTACATTCTATTGTTATTATTTTTTTTGTATTTATAAATTTTTTTATTTATAAATAATGTTGTTGTATAAATATTGTGAATTACTTTTTTTTGGAAAGGGAACTTCTTTAACGAGGTTTCCGGACCAGCTTTCGCGCACCTATTAATCCTCCGCTGCAACATGAAACTTTGTCTCATGCCCTGAAGTCTTGATGCACACAAAGTGTTTTCTTATTTTTTATAATATTTTTATAAAATATTAAGTTGTGAATCCACTGCTATTAATTTATAATATTTTTCTAAAACTAGTATTCATAGCTTATGTTTTATTGTTTTTATATTGTAAATTTAGTTTAGAATGGTATTCATAGCTTATGCTTTATTGTTTTTATATTGTGAATTGAGTTTAGAATGTATGTTATTACGTTAGTGTTTTCTTAATATATATATATATATATATATATATATATATATATATATATATATATATATATATTAGATTTTTTTAGTTGTGATTTATTATGTTTTAATGTTTCAGTTATTGTCTTAAGCGATGAACTTTGTATATTAAACTGTGAATTTTTTGTTTTAAATTGTAAATTGATTGCATTAAACAGTGAATTTTTTATTTAAATTATAAATTAACTATATTAAGTTATGAATTTCGTAAATTAAATTGTGAATGTGTTAAGTTGTGAATTTTGTATATTATTTTGTGATTTGATTGTATTAAATATTTTAAGTTGATAACAAGGTTATGAATTTATACTTCGTATTTATTAAACTGTGATTTTTGTGTTTTAAACAACAAATTACTTACAATAAGTTGTGTATTTTCTGTTTAAACAGTGAATTGATTGTATTAAATTGTTAAATTTTATATATTAAACTGTGATTTTTGTGCTTTAAACTCTAATTTGACTTCATTAATCTATGCATTTTTTTGTTTAAACGTGAATTGAATATATTAAGTTGTATTTTTTTTGATGAATTTTAAGTTAAAATTTGAATGATTTATGTATGAATATTTGTATAATTTTTCTTATCATTATATTTATTTTTGTGTTGCATAAATATGTAAGAATAAATTAGTTATTATAATTATTTTGCATTAAACTTTAAATAAGTGAATTAATTGATTATTAAATTGTGAATATAATATTTTAAACTTTTAGTTAATGATTTTATATACACATCTTATTTCGAAGGAATGTTGATTGAGGCGATAACACGTGTGGTTGGTGGTGACGCATGGGATTTTGTGGTGGTAGAATTTGGGTTTGAGTTATTTAAATATGCGAATTAGATTATGATAGATTGTATGATGTTATGTTGTGAATTTGATGTATTAAATTAAAAATGAACTGCATTAACTTGTATATTTTATATAAATTTTATATTAAAATATTAATGAATGTATGCATAAAAATATTAAATTGTGTATTATTGAATTAATATATTATTAAATTATGATTATCGTATTCTAAATTGTGAATATATCTTATAAACACTATATATATTTTTTAAAATCTACAATTTAGAAAAAGGGAAATTGAATTTGTTAATGAATAATTCTATTTTTTTTATTATAATTTTGTATATTTGGTTGCAAAAATGAATTAATATTGGTTAAAAAGTATTACCATAGAAACGAGAAATACAATATTTATTCTATTAAGATGTGAATACGATCAAAAATTTACTATTGAAATTGGTGTTAGTTCAATGGTGGTTCGATAGTTGTTCGAGAGTGGTCAGGTAGCGGTCCGATTTGGTCCGATGGTATTCCAACAAGTGACAACTAATTGTAAACTATGAAATGAATTTTTTTTTATTAATATAATACTAATGTTTGATTTGTCCAAAATATCTTTATTGAAAACATTTTAAAAAATGGTTCTTAACTTTTTTTAGTTCTCATTTGAGTTTGCTTAATTTTGTGAGACCGTGAGACGCTTATATATATATATATATATATATATATATATATATATATATATATATATATATAGGGTTAAGTTCATATGAGACAGCTTAATTTTGTGAGACAGTGGGATGCAATCTTAGCCATTTATTTTGTAAATAAAAAAATATTTTTAAAATGCAAAATAATTGAAAATTTTCGATTTTTTTAAAGTATTATTTTCGTTATTTATATTTTCCAAAAAGAAAAATTACCGGTTTTTTATATATTCTAATAGCATATTACAATATTATAATACTTTATATATCTGACAAATCTAGTAGAATACTAGAATATTTTAACAATCTAAAAAGTATAATAGAATATTTACAGTGTAATATTCTATTAGAATATTTCACGTATTTTTCAAAAAAAAAAAAAAACGATAATTTATTTTAGATAAATAAAATGACGAAAATAAAAAAAAAAAAAAGAATTTTTGGATTATTTTGCATTTTAAAATTATTTTTAGATTGCATCTCACAGTTTCACAAAAGTAACATGGTTTCAAATGAACCTGCATTTTTTTTTTCAATTTTTTTATACTTATTTTGCATTTTAAAAATGTTTTTTTATCTACTAAATAATTTACTAAAATTACGTTTCACGGCCTCACAAAATTAAACCGTTTAAGAATAAATTAACCGTATTCGGTGACTCCCGGTATGCAAGCCACATGATTCATTTCAACTATTTATTTTTTTTCGACTCGATTCAACTATTAAAATATTAAAAAACTTGCAAGTTGCAAACATAAACGGTTATATATTTATTACTAATAACTAATTTTTTTTTCCTATTCATTTAAAATATGGATTTATTTCCATTAATTTGATTGCCGGTTGTTGCTTTTTGACGTTATTTGTTATTCTCTTGACCTTTTTTCCCCAATTTTATGACAAATTTATTATTATTTGATTATTATATATTTTAAATAATTATTTTTTATTTTAATTATTAACCATTAATTACAAAAAAATTAAGATATCGATATCTATTTATATTATTTAATAAATAAAATTGACTACTATGTTTTTCTCTATCATTATTATCAGGCCATGTGGCATTGTTGAAATTCATTCATATAATTAAAAAAAAAAAGATAAATCGGATAATTTGATATCAAAAGTTGTCTTTTATCTTGAGGGTTTAAGTCTTCTGGTAGATGTAAATGAAATTAAAAAGTAACTTAACCATTGGTGTAGATTTGATATTTCAAAAAAAAAAAAATATCAAATAAATATCATTCAAATGAGAATAAAATTATTCATTTAGGGTAATGCTACAAGTACCCCCTCCGCCTCATTTTCCAATTTCATCCCATGATTTGATTTTTTTTTGTATTTTGTTGTTTTTTTTTCCTATTTTGTTTTATTGTTGTTTTTAATTTTTATTTATTATTATTATTATTATTATTATTATTATTATTATTATTATATTATTATTATTATTATTATTATTATTATTATTATTATTATTATTATTATTATAAATTTCGATAACCATATAAAATTAAAACCACATTATAAAATTCGAACGACTATATAAAACGGAATAAAAGCAAAGTTTGTCTTTATTTATCACAAATATTAAGTAATTCGGTATTACATTTGCGTGTTGAGTTATGCGGATTGAAAACATTTAGTTGAGCAATTGTATACCCATGTTACCGAATATTCTGATTTGTATGTATGGAGAGGTTTTGACAAAACATCAGACATTAAATATGCTCCTTGAATCAACCATTACATAATCGTTATGGTGAATTGTAATTTATCAATAGACAATAATGGTATGGATTTGTTTCTTAAATAAATACAAACTTTGCTTTTGTTTCATTTTATATAGCCGTTTGAATTTTATAACGTTGTTCGAATATTAAAATGTCATGCGAATTTTAAAATGTTGTCTGAATTTTTTATGGTTATCGAAATAATAATAATAATAATAATAATAATAATAATAATAATAATAATAATAAAATATAAAAGAAAAGAAAAAACAAAAAAAAAACACACACACAAATAAAAGAAACGAAAAAAAACAAAAAGGAAAAGAAACAAAAAAATGATGTTAAATGATTCATTAAATTGATGTTAAGGAGAGTAAAATTGATTAACACCATCTCCAACGCGCTTTCATTTTTTCTCCCAAGAATTGAGTAAAAAATAAGGTAAATAGTGTTTCATCTCCAACTCTATTATATTTTTAACTTATTTTTACCCCCAAAAAGTATATTTCATTCTTTTAACTTATATAAATTGTCAAACATATCTTCAATTAATTTGGTTTTAACAAATATATAATCTATGTTTTTTTCATTACAATAATATTAAATAAATAAGATTATATTTATAACAGTTAATTATAATCTTTTGTAAAATACGTTATCGTGTTTTAAAATTTCAATATATATTTAAATTTTAATATGAATTTGATAAACAAAAACAAACTTTATATTTACAATTAATTAATATAATTTAATATATAACACAATACTATAAGTATTAAATATTACATGTAAATTATAATTAATAAATAAAAAAACAGAAATATATAAATATATAAAAAAAGGACTAAAATCAACAGCTCAAAGTTTATCCCTGTTTTGAAGGAAATGAATAGTATAATATCAAATATGGTGTTATACTATTCATTTCCTCCAAAATGGATGAATAATTGGAATAGGGTTAAAAATGAATAAATGAAAAAATAAGGAAATAATGTAAAATAGGAATGGATTGAATGGATGAAAAAAATCCTCCTTAATAAATGAAGGATTTTTTTGTCATTTGTCTTCTTCTCATTCATTTGGCCACATGTCATTTTGTCATAATTTTGAAATATATTTATTTTCCACTTTTCAATTACTTCATTATTCAATTCCACTATATCATTAATTTAGTTTCCATAAATTAAACCTACTATAATAATTATTAATTTCAAATTTGAAATTTCAATTTCAATTTCAAATAAATTTACACTTTAAACATTTGTATTTAACATTTTATTATAATAACTAATTTATAACCCGTGGAAAGCACGGTTACAAAATTAAAATTGGTAATATAAATTAGAAAATTAAATTGTTAAAATAAACATATATTATTAAAAAATAAGGAATTATAAAAGAAAAATATAAACATAATAAGTGTAAACAAATTTGGTAAATATCCTTTAATGGGTGGGTAATATTGACATATTTTGATATATTTTATTACTATATAAAAATATAAAAATTTATGAGTATTTATGAATATGAGTGGTAAAATGAAATTCAAATTGGAGAACCAAAATAATGACATGTGCGTATTATTGATTTAATGGCTTGATACATGGCGGAATGAGATTAACCCTATTCATTTATTAGATAGGGAGACTCGTTTAGTAGACGGGTCTAACAATTAAATACATAATTTTAATTAATTTATTTTTTGCACGTTTTTTTTTCTTCATAATTTTCACTTATTTCATATTTCAAATTCAAAATAAACTTTTCATCTAATCGCTTCTGTTTAACATTATGTTTTAATTAACCCGTATAATATACGGGTTTTACAACTAGTAAGGAAATAATGGAAAATAGTATTAATGGATTGAAAGATCCCCTCTAAATCAAAATATCTTTTTTATTTTAAAATTTTAAATACCAGAAATTATGATGTATTACATCCTTGACATATGATAATCCATTTTAAATTTATATGCCGTAAATGTAATTTAATTTTTGTTTTAATTAAGTGTGTGGTACTGTGGTTTACATCTTTTATTCTATTTTAATAATTGTACTTCTAATTTATTAGTTTTATTTTTTTTAAAAGTTTAATTGGCAACTATTATATTTTGAAAGTAAAATTTTATAATAAAAGCAAATAAAAATTATAAGTCGCACTTCATACCTGTTTATCATTTTACTTTCATAACCTTTTATATTTTCTATATTTTGTCATATTTTAATATTGCATTTTTATATCTTTCATATTTTATCAATGTGGTTTGATTTTCTAAATTGTCAAACATGTAATACATGGTGTCTAGCTAGTCACTGATATGGATGTGTCTTAATTAGAATTCACCAACACAAAAAAATGAATATATATATAAACTCAATTCTTACCATTTCTAACTAAATGAGTCGAATTACTTGGTATATGTAACAAAAAATTTGGACAATGAAGCTAAAAAAAAAAAAAACAAATCCTACTTGATGATCGTGGAAAGGGGGACACCAGATGTGCCTACAACTAGATTATACATTCTGTACATGAACACCATATATATCTTCCGATCTTTTTTTCTGCACTAATTTCTTCAACCCTTTGTTTTCCACACCTATTGACTGCTACAAAACTCAAGAAATCCCATGAATTCATGATTATGGATCATCCTGATACTTCTATCAATCCCAATCACCCCTGCATATCAATCCAAGTTCATCATGCCACATCTCCTAAAACACAAAGTACAACAAGAAAAATATTATTCATAACTTTACCCATTGTAAGAGCACTGGTGAAGATGACAGCTGAAAGAATGAAGACGATAATTGAAGCTCGTTTTAGTACTGCAACAAGCTTTCTAATGTAAAACTGACCCCAGAAGCCAGCTGTTATAGATACTACCATAAGATACAAGGCTGCAAATAAAAAATGATTCATAAATCATAATTTGTATTTAATGTTTTAATGAAATTGAATGGTGATAATTAACTGATTATAGAAATGGAGATTATATAAATATATACCATGAGGAATTGGGAATCTTTGGAGAAGGTAAAACTCGACTACAGATAATGATGATGAGAACATCATTACAAATGTCGCTGTCGCACTTGCAACCTATATATATATAACACCAAGAAGATTTTTTTTATTTTTATTATTATTTTTATTTTTGATTGACTAAAAGTTATAAATAAGTTGTGTATACCTGTGGCATGACACCGATCTCAAGTAAAAGTGGGCCAAGAATGAAGCCACCACCGGACCCCAAAAGCCCACCAACGGTGCCACCCAAAATCCCACAAACTGCACAAAACGTAAGGTGGGGCCCAGTCCAATCGATTGCAGCTTCACACACTGATTCAGGATTCCCCATGCTTTTACGCTTCTTGCTTTCTTTGTACAACTTAACGCATTCGTGTCCAAATACTGCTAATGCTACAGGGAACTACAAGAAACACAAATAGACATAAAAAGAACGTGTATTATGGTTCATGCATTTAACCCTAAAAAGAATTGTTCAATATGATGCATGTTGAGTATACCATAGTTCGACTACAAATTACCTGTATTATGGTGATTACCCAGTATGAAGTACTGCATGCTACTACGTCATTCTGCATGAAGATAATTAGCCACAAGGTTGCTACAAAGAACATGTATTGAAAATTGGTTTTGTTTTTTAAATTTAAATTTGACATTAATGAGCTTATTGTTTTAGCTCAAAATGTTTCTGATGTTATGTTGTAGTAGATCTGTCTATTAACAGTTTGTTTTCCTTAAAATCGTGTCACAATTATCGTCAATTTTAGAATAAAAACTAATTGGTTTGGCTCTTGAACGTCGAAATTATAGTTGAGAAAACTGCTTGCCTTAATGATTTGAAGAGCTAGAAAAGCAGCCCATACGACTATCAGGGCCATTAGCTTCTCCCAACGTAGATTGAACAGAAAAATTTGCTGCATGTTTTGTTGGAAAGAATTTTCGACATTAAAAAAAGTAAATTATTAAAAGGAAAAAGAGAACATTAAAGTCAACAATATTCACCATTGGTGTTTTCTCTTCTTTAGGAATCAGTGGCTCGTATGTGTCAATAAGCACTAAGAAGAAAAGAACACAAGTTACAGAAAAGCTCTCCAAGTTCAAAAAGTTTCACTTTTGATCCAAAAAGATTCATGAAACTTACGTTCACCACGAGAATTTACAGTTGGCTCACGTGGTCTTTCCATTTCTTTCTGCCATAATATCAAAAAAAATATTAATCATAAGATTAAGATCATACTTTTTGGCTTTTTATTTCAAGATGTTATATGTCATATATATAATCATTTCCACCTTCATTATTGTCTCTTCCTTCCACATCTCTATAGCTTTTAAGAAAGACCTTGAAGATGTGCCTATCAACAAGGGAAAAGAACTTGATGAAAAAGAGTTCTTGATAGAAGTGAATGAATAATTGCTAAACTACTAAGAACTATACTTAGAATATACCATGAAGATTTAATAGATATTGATGTTTAGAATAAACCCATAAATCAAAACTGAACTTTTAATGATAATTGATGTGGGTAGGAGTAGGGGTTACCTGAGAATAGGAGTATGGTAAGAATAGTGATGAGCCAATAGGGAAAAACAACACTAAGAGCAACACCAAGAGTGATTCCAAGCATAAGCATAGGCTGAAATAAGAGTGCTAAATCATAATCTAGAATTGGTACTTCTCTGCATGGATGTGGTACTCTTAGGTTATACCAAACTGATGATGCTGATGCCCCCATTATCATACCTTCAATTACAAACTCAAAACAAATTCAAACTTTCTGTACCCAAATAGAAAGACATCATTCCAAATATGAGTAGAAACTTTAAGAATCACATTTTGTGAAATGAAACGTAATCCCCTCTTAGAAAACTCAAGAAACATTGTAGGTTTGAATCCATTACTTAGACAAGAATCCGAAAAGAGAGAGTGAAAACGCGTACACTTAGAAAGAGCAGCGGAAGACTTGGTATCAAATCCAACGATTAGAGTAAGCATGGGAACAAAAATGCCGCCACCACCAACACCACCGACTGTTCCAAATGCAGAACCCAAGAACCCTATTATCGTTGCCATCACAATTCTCCAATTCAACTCCAATTTCTGAATCAAAACATTAAAGATGAAAAACCCATTCGGTTATAGAATCAAAAGCGTCAACGATCATAAATGCGGGACTTACAGGCCAGATTCTGTCGTCGGACTTGGAAATGAGGGAATTCGGGGGAGAAGGAGAAGGAAGAAAAGGGTGGCGGTTATTGTGATTGTAATGGTGGGTGATGATGTAAATTGAAAGGGAAATGACGGAAAAAACGGCTAAAAGAGAGAAAATAAACCCTCGTTCCATTGATGCTGTGTTATTGCTATCTCTGAGTGTTTGTGTCTTTGATTTCTCTTTGTTTGTTGTTGGTGACCTAATCTTGGCACCTGGACCAGAGGGTCATTGCGAAACTGTGTGGGCGTGTAAGCTTTCATGAAATGGCGTCAATTTATGGAGGCGACGATGAAAGAGGAAGGGCGGTGTCTCACGTGAGGTTCAACATGGAAAAATAAAGTGATAACTATGTAAAACATTAATATATATATATATATATATATATATATATATATATATATATATATATATATATATATATATATATATATATATATATATATATATATATAGGGAGATGATCAAATGAGAACACCTAAAAGGTTGAAAACGCGATAACAGTTGTAGACCAATCATTTTTAAAGGGCATAAATGGAATTTTACCATCTAATTAAATTATAATTTCCTAAATTTTAGTGATTATGATGACAATTACCCAAAATATCTCATTTTTTAGATCCTATTCTTTTAATGAACCAATAATTAATAAAATAATGATTTAATTTTTATCTAAAAAAACGTTTTTTTTTTCATTTCATTTTTCATTTTTATGTTTCGTTTTTAGCAAATCAAATATCAAGAGAATGAATAATTTATCAGTTTACCTCATTTATTTAAAAAAATATATATATCTTCATAAATAATGATTTATACATTTCATTTTAAAATGATTAAAATTGTAAATTATAAATGAATTAACTCAGATGTATTTATGAATACACTTGTAAAAACATAAATGAATAAAACCCGAAAAAAAAGATTATACAATCAGCTAAAATGATATTCATATATAAATAAATAAAACACATTTCTATTCATAAAAGAATATAATTATAATAGTAAATGAATAAGTTACAATATATTTTTTTTGATACGGAACCTAGTACTACAATTACAGTCATAAATGAATAAAACATCTTTGCGCTCCTTCTAAAATCTATTGGTGTCGGTATTTCATTTGGTAAATCTCTCACCTCCCACTATATGCATGTTTATTCATTGGATCTACAAAAATGTTAAAGAAACAATTATGTATAATTAAATAGTCATTCGCACATGAATACACTGATATTCACAAATGAATACAGTCTATTCATAAATAAATACAAAATAAAAATAGTGTAAAAATTATCATTTCTTATTCTTTGTTCCTTGCCAAGAATAACCACCAGGATGGGGTTGTGTTTCCGGTGAAATCAAAAGGGGCAACCGCCTCTTGGCTTTTTCCCCTCACCTGCATTGCCATGGCTGCTTTCCTTGCTCTTCTCGAACTAGCCTTATGGAGTATTCATTGATGATTAACTGCAAATGAGACATCTGACATTGTATTCATATAAGATTACAACTAAAACATAAAGGGTATGTGACTTGTAACAACTTACTGAGTGTAAAAGAAAAGTACATCGGGTCCAACAGTTATCAGATTAGCAAGAAGAACAGCTTGTGACACCAATTGCAACTAAATATGTAAACAAGCAGCCAAAAAAGAAACAATCAGAATAACAATATATGATTTCCTTGGTACTTAATTACCATACCAACAACAGTTTGGCTAGATAAGAACTCAAATATGTCGTCACTTGCAAGAACAAAGAATGGATGATTATGAGTGTGTTGAGTTACAGAACCTTGATAACAAGGACAATAATCGCAGTTGTACCACTCATGGAATCGTCGATGTCTTAATTGTCGTGGAGTTCGTTGTTAGTTGTGGAGAAAGCGGAGTTGTAAGCTTTTACGGGATCTTCCAACATAACAAAGCGGATTGTAAGAAGAATTTGAACAATTGAAACTAAAAACCTTAACAACGAAATTAAAGAGATGGAAAATAGGTATATATTGAAGTCGATAGTACCTGATTCGATGATGTGAGTGTGCGATAACAGGGGGAAGAAGGAATTGTGCTACGATCAGAATGAAGCTAGATACGGAAGGAAGCTACAACTTGTGTGTGTGTATATGCGATAACAAGGGAAACATCAACTGCAATCAACGATTGGATGCAAAGATCGGAAGCCTCTGAGAAGGGAAGTATCGATCGTGACTTAAGAAGGTACAGAGGAAAACGATTTTTAGCAGAATCGAAGATGGAGAGGGTGAGGGTGTGCGGCCGTTTTTTTCAAAATAATTAGATTAGGGTTTTCTAGTTAAGTAAAGAGAGGGAGAGAGAGAGAGAGAGAGAGAGAGAGAGAGAGAGATTATAGGAATTTTTATTTAAATAAATTATATGGATTTCCTATTGTAACCTTCTTGCCATTTCAAAGTTACATATTTAGCACATCAGTTTAATAAATGTTCATAAATGGTCCAGTTAATAATAGCCATAGATCTAATTATTTACAAGGTTGTGATCTGTTCTCGCGTTCTCAACCTTTTTGGTGTTCTCGTTTGATCCTACTCCTATATATATATATATATATATATATATATATATATATATATATATATATATATATATATATATATATAATCAAACAACATGATTTTTTTTTTCAATCAGAAAATTTTTCCAGATAGTCTTTTCCTAAATAGCAACTATGAAACATGACATATATATATATATATATATATATATATATATATATATATATATATATATATATATATATATATATATATATATATATATATATATATATATATATATACTATCCAAGGTTGTAAAAAACGCTCGGCGTTAGCTAGTCGGTGGACTGGGGTTAAGCGATTAATCGGAGGATTAATCGGGGACCATTAATTGCTAATTTGTTGAATTTTAAAAACCTAAATATGACTAATATTATATCAAAGTTCATAAATACCACTAATATTATAACAAAATAGGTTAATATGATTAATACAACACTAATCATGCCTCAAATAGTTTCCATTGAGATAAAACTTCTTCAAAATGTTAAAATTTCATCATTTCATACTATTTCACTCATTATTTATGTAGGGATTAATCGCTAGGCGCCCTCTAATCGGTTGAGTAGCGCCTAGGGATTAATCGGGACCTAGTCGGGATTTTTACAACAGTGATACTATCTTATAAAACAAATCTCACTATTTCTAAAAATAGATTGAATAAAATAATAATATTTTTTAAGACGTCCAAATCGTTAAGCTAATTGTACAACTAATCACTAATAAAATAATATTAAAATTTTAAAAAACTCTTATAAATCTTATCTTCCAAGGTTTTGACCAGATCTTTTTTCATCCAAATAAATACTCAACACCCTATAATTTGGTCATTTCATGAATTTTATTTATTTTTAATATGATATGTTTCCTAAAACAAACTAACGATTGAATTGAAAATAATCATTCTTCATTGAAAAGAAATTAATTATCGAAACAAACTATTTGTCGTCCGCCGCTTTGCGCGGGTAAACGGCTAGTATATATATATATATATATATATATATATATATATATATATATATATATATATATATATATATATATATATATATATATAATATAATATAAAAACGTTATTTTTCTCGTTCCTTTAAAATCAAACTTATGGACTTTGTCTCATGCCACGTAACCTATCTTCCAAACGACTCAACCTACAATAGACATGCCCTTTACCTCTCTTTCATAATAAACCCCCATCCGAACGATGCAATTCACGTATATGTCGATTCAATCCTTCTTCAGTATAACCCTTTTTTTCTTGAACCATCTCTAATGCATTGATACGTTTCCAAGTACGCTACGCCACTCTACTCGACATTTGAACGACGACCATCAAATTAGATGGGCACACCCGTTGGGAGATGCTCCGTTTATCAAGTACGTGTTTTTAAAATTTTGGATTCTAATTTTGCTATACATGCTTACGACGTTCAACAAAACCCACAAATTTTGCCCTAATTTGAGATATCAATAGTTTCTCAAATTAACATTTACGGTTTTAATTCTTTTTGTTAAACGATTATATGGGGGCGCTATAGACAAAGTTGCACGTTTGGCAATTTACAAGTTTTGTTATTATTTATCTCTGGTTGGACTTTTACTTTATATTTTTTGGTTCTTACAAACTCAACCACTTTTCCATTTCATTTTAATCCTTACCCTTAATTTATTGCGAAGTTTTTACGATGAAAAGATTAACATTTTCTGGACTTGTCATTTTCATGTGATCTTAGAAGTTTATAGTTTTTAAAGCTCCATTCCTTACTGGAAATGACGGAACAAGATGATCTTTGACTATGTTTGCATAATGAAAAGGGTAAAATATGATGTGTATTCTTTGGTTTATGATCTTGATTCAAGGCCTTAAGGTGATGAAGATTCCTACTCATTGTGACGTGCTAAGCATGACCCATGAATGGTGGTGATTTGGAAAATATATTGTTAAAAGAAATAACAATGCTATTACATGCAAAGAATTCTCATAAGATTTACAGTTCTCAATTTCCATTACCAACTTAGTGACTTACATTGATCATGTGTTTAAAGATGTTCTTGGGTGTTTGTGATTGGTAAATATTTTAGAACAATAAAATGCATCAAACTTTTTGCTTATTTGTTTGTCCTCTGGTCTTTCTTACGTTTGGGTTCTTGGGATGGTTTACTTGGATAAGATGAAACAGAACCCATGTTGGTGGATAATTCAAACTTGAGAAGAGATGTTGCAAGACCAATTCAAGCGCTTAGTTTTAGTCATAAGTCTCAATCAGTTGAATAAAGTGGAAGATTTCTTCTTCCGGTGATTTGAGCTTCGTTTGTTATCTTTTCTAGCTATAAGTAGGTTGCTTTCCTTGCTTGTACTTGGTATATTAACTCGGATTAATAAACAATCATTACTCTACCATATACTCTGTTTCCAACAACCCACATGCCTTTGATCATGATCGAATCTAAGCTCCCAGACATTAAGATTCTTACTCTAAAGATCTAAGATCTGCTTTTGTATGAGACATTAGTGCATAGCCTTGAAACTTTAGTTTGTGTAGATACATATGCTTTCTGCAAGGTTGTAGTGTCTACTTTGAATGAGATGAAACAAGAATTACAACCTTGAAAAAATATTTATCTACACAATATAAAGTTCATTTTGAAACTAACCTTCAAATCTGTTTTGTTCCAAGCCAAAGGTGCTGGTAACCAAGGTTTTTGAAGGTGGTGTTGTATCATCGAAATACCCTGAACGGTGTTCTTTTGTCTGAACCCATTATGAGTTTACTACTTTGTTTCAACATCTATTTCTTTCTTTTTTTCTTCTTTAATATATATAGAATTTTTTAAACATTCTACATTTTGTCTCATTTTTTTTTATTTATCTTTTTTAATGTCTCAGCTGTTTCTCATTTCTTAATTAAATAGTTGTATTCTCCTTCTTATTTTTCCTCACATCAAAAACTATTTTTGATCAAAATGACGAATCTAGCCTGCAGGGTTGTTTTAACAGCATATTCTTTTAATTTAAGCAACATGACTAATCTACCCTTTGACTATGTTGATTTTTGATACATGCTTTTGATCAATAATAGGTCTGTGGAGTGGAAACTTTAAAAGCGTTTTCAAAGCATTTTAGCCAACCATATGACCCTTCAATTACTTGAGGGGCAGTAAAAGAGCTGGAGCAAAGAGTTTCAAGGCTACAATAACAGCTTATAGATGTGGTATCAGAACTAGAAATGGCAAGGAAAGGCAAACAAGTATTCTAAAAAAGACCTTTCTACCCTTTTTCAAGTTTTTTTTTTTTTTTTTTTTTTTTTTTTTTTTTTTTCATAATTATATGTATAATCTGTTCAAAATTATTTTGGTTTTATATGTTTAGGTTACTATAATTAAATCTGCTGTTTCAAAGTTGCAAAGTTATTATCATTCGTTTTTTATTTAAATTCATCTTGAAGTACTCATGAACATCTCTTTTGATTTTGACCATAGTTTAAAAAGATTTTGATTTTCATCATATTTAAAATGTATTTAGTTATTTATTTAAATTAATTAATAAATATTTTTTAACTATGAACAATATTTGTCTAAAAACAACTTAGATTTTCATTTTATATATTTCACAAAATAGAGTTGGTGAGATATTGGGATTCTTGGTTGTGTTTGGTACATGCCTTAGAACTCATATATGGTGTTTACATTGGGATTCTTTTTTTGAACAATACATAATGAAATATTATTGAGTGAGGTAAGTATCATTCAATTTTAATAAGTAACTAAGAGTTGGTGAGAAAACGATCGTCATCACTCTGAGATCACAACATGATATCACAACTTACACATCCTCTGTTAAACTCTATGGGTCGTGCTTAGCACGAACCTCAAAATTTTCTAGTATATATATATATATATATATATATATATATATATATATATATATATATATATATATATATATATATATTGGTGTAACATTCGCAAAAATTCTTGAAAATTAAAACTTTTAAATCAACCCAAAACCATCATTGTTTATAAATTGTTTTCAAAATAAGTTTCACATTAGAGAAATCCCGAAATCATAAGGAGGTGCACGATCACGCATTCGCCTTCCCACGATCCTCTGAGGTACCTGAAACATAATCCAAAACTATAAGCCCAAAGCTTAGTGAGTTTCCCCCAAAATACCAACACAACACATAATCATATATATCATAGTAACAACACGCATACACAACCTTCAACATGTCTGGATCGCCACACCGGGCCTTCATCCTGTCTAGACCGTTCTCCGGGCCTTCGGCTTGATTGGTCCGCCTCACAGGTGTTCAGTCTATCCGGGCCACCCTGGGTCTGTTGGCCTTCACCACAAAGCAAGACCGCCACAACCCAACCACACACATGTCAACATATACATATGTCATAAACATATAAAATCAATCAACAGACAAGCACATATCTTAAAGATTAATAAGCATATCATTATCATATCTACCAGGATACAAATCTATCAGATCACTATAATACTCAATCATGCAATAATCAGGATATCTATTCCAAAAGGGTCGGCCTTAGTGCCTTCGACCCAACAAGTATAGTGAGGAACACTCACCTCTCAAGTAGTGCAGAACTGATAAGGTCTAACTCTGAATCTCTGGTCCCAACTCAAATACCTACAACCACCATGTGACCAATCCCATCAAAACCCCAAAATACGTGAAGTGCCCTCAAAAGTCAAACTTGGTCAACCAAGGTCCAAGTCAAGTCTACGGTCAAGGTCAACAGTCCATGTTGACCCAACTCGTCGAGTGCACCAATAAACTTGATGTGTTTCTCCGTAAATTCAAAATCGGGACAAATCAAACCAACAAGATGAGTTTGACCAACAACTCTTCGTGTTAGTTCAAATTCTTGCAGCTTAATACAATAAGCCCTTTTTATCAAATCTAAGGCTTGAAAATGTATATCTGATACCCTGGAACTGGAAAACCACATAGATTTACCAACTTTACATTCATGCATGCCAAAAGAAGCTCTAGAACTCAGTAAAGGCTTAATGAAGGACTTAATGCATGAAGGAGACCTAGAACCTAATAAATCTTGCAACTTTAAGCCAAATGAGGCCATAAAATGGCTAGATCTAATGTGACAACCCATGAAATCCTCAACTCCTTGAACAACCCGCCAATGAGCCAATAATCACAATAAAACTTCAAGGAAGAGATCTAATAAATAATGAAGCAAGGTATCGACTTTATACCTCAAAAGGACTGCAAGAAGTGGGGAGGTTCTGAATCTATAGCCTTCCTTCCAAACTAGACACCTCCAACTTCAAGGTTCCTTCAAAAGATTACCAAGAATCAACTCTCACAGCTCACCACAAGCTCACACACTCAACCTTGGAAGATGATACACAAAATTAGGGTTTATGGACAGAGGAGGCTTGTAAGGAGCCTAGTCAAGGGACTTAATGCATTTAAATAGGGTGCAACACCCTAAAAATTAGGGTTTCCTTATCAGCTGCTAACATGTTGAGGCACCTCGACTCGCCGTGTTGGTTCATTAATATTCGTCAACCAAAAGTCATCTCAACTCGCCGAGTTGAGGATTCCAACTTGTCGAGTTTCCAAGGAGCAACATGCTTAAGGAAAAAATCTCACACATGGGGATCGGGATGTTACAACTGTCCCCACTTGGAATAGGCTTCGTCCTTGAAGCCTGCTGCGGTGAATAATTCTGGCTAATGCTTCCGCATCTCAGCCTTCGGTTCCCAGGTCCACTCAGACTCCCTCCAGTGATGCCATCGTACCTTTAACAAAGGTACTTTCTTTCCATACAAAACCTTTACTTTCCTTTACAGGATAGCTACCGGCCTCTCGACATAGTTCATGCACTCATCAACCTGAATATCATCCAATCATACCACTGCATTGTGACATCCCCAATTTCTCGACCAGAAAAGACTGATTCGTTTATGCTTTGTTTTAAAATCAGAGTAATCTTTTAAAGAAAACAGTTGAAGAATTTGTTCCCAAAACAAAATGTGATAAGAATTTATCAAATCATTTCTTTAAAGAAATGGATTTTCATTAAATAACAAAATCTCGGGATGTCATGCTCTGATACAGACCAAAAGCGTAAACAGTATTAAATAGACCTTACAACAGTTATTTATAACTACTGATCTATAATCCAAAATCTCTCATCAAGTCTACCAACTTATACTCTTGTGCCATTACCTGTAATGCAAAGAAAACTCAGTGGGTCAAGCTTGGGAGCCTGGTGAGTATATAGGGTTTTCAACCCACAATGTTATATCATATATATATATATATATATATATATATATATATATATATATATATGTATATATATTAGGATTCACAAACATATACAATTTCACTATATACAAGCAACTCTTATCCCACCCCATAGATCCTCACAACGACACGATCTAAACTCTCGTATCTAAAATTTTCCTCTTTACCTGATCCTTACCCATGGATCTAAAACTATCCTCTTCATCTGATCCATACTCACGAATCTAAAACTAACCTTTTCACCTGATCCATACTCATGGATCTAAAACTACCTGATCCATACTCACGGATCTAAAACTAACCTCCTGATTTGATCCATACTCCCGGATCAATAATTGTACCCAATCCATACTCCCGGAATAGGGACAATTAACTATACCTTAATCCAGATCTGATCCATACTCCCGGATCAATAACTGTGCCCAATCCATACTCCCGGACTAGGGACAATTAACTTAGTCTTAATCCATACTCCCAGACTAATAACAAGTTTTATCTATTTACCTGATCCATACTCCCGGATCTAAAACTAACCTCTTGGTCTAATCCATACTCACGGATCTAAAGCTAGCCTCTTGATCTGATCCCTACTCACAGATCTAAACTAATCTCTTGATCTGATCCATACTCACAGATCTCATCTACCCATGTCGTCCGAAATCCCACCAAAATCAATGGCGCATGCTCCCAGCATATCATCGAGAGTCTGAATCGTTCGCTCACTCTGACCGTTAGTCTACAGATAATAAGTCGTACTAAAGTGTAGTCTCGTGCCCAGTTGCTCATGGAACTTCTGTAAAAAACGGGTGGTGAACCGAACATCACGGTCTGAAATGATGGAAACTAGAACCCCATGACGAGCAACGATCTCGCGAATATGCACATCGACTAACTTCTTGGCGGATGAGCTCTCCGAATCTCTAGAAAATGGGCACTCTTGATCAATCGATCCATGATGACCCAAATAGCATCAAAACCCTTTGTCGTCCTCGACAACTTGGTGATGAAGTCCATTGAAATCTGCTCATATTTCCATATGGGAACCTCCAGCGGCTGCAGCTTGCCATGTGGCCTCTGATGCTCCGCCTTCACCATCCTTCAGGTCAAGCACCTCTCGACGTACCAGGCGATCTTCCTCTTCATGCACGACCACCAATAGCTCAACCTCAGATCCTGATACATCTTGGTAACCCTTGGATGGATAGAAAAATAAGACTTATGAGACTCCTCCAACACAATCTTTTTGACCCTACCAGACATAGGAACCTAAGCCTGACCGTAACGGGTCATCAAACCACGATTGTCCGGAAAAAACTTGGTGACCTCACCTCTGATCCTCTTAATTTTCCAATTCTTTTCCTAAACGCCTTCAGTTTGAGCCACCCTAATCAATCCCACAAACAGAGAATCCATATATATCCTCATACATGACACCCTAATAGAAGGTCCAATCGTCTTGTGGCTCAAGGCATCCGCCACCACATTCGCTTTACCCAGATGGTAAAGGATCTCGCAGTCATAATCCTTGACTACATCTAGTCACCTGCGCTGCCTCATGTTTACATTTGATTGATCCATAATATACTTCAAACTCTTCTGATCCGTGTAGATAGTGCAACGAACCCCATCTAGAGTGAGCTAAGAGAGAAAAGAGAGTTAATATTAGGCATTTTTGTGATCTTTTGGAAGATAAGAGAGAAGAATCACAGCAAGGAATGTGGAGGGACTATTAGATGTGGTGTTTTTTCATCCATAGCTTCTATTCAAGATAAAAAGTTACCATATTTCTCATTTTGTTGATTAGATCTCATGATTATGGAGTTTTAGGGCTATTTCCATCCTTCCTTGAGATTGTGAGTGTGTTGTGCTTACCAAATGATTGTGACTTCAGATTTGGACCTTGTGAGATCCCTAGAGTCCAAAGGTCCCAAATTTATTCAGCTTTAGAAGAACCTTTGTGATTAAGACACCAAATGGGACTTTTTTTGGCAGTTCAAGCCCAAAGTGCCATGTATGGACGTAAAGATCATAAGTGTACATGGTATCTCAGCCTTGGGAGGCTAGATCTAGAGCTTGGGGTTATAGATTTGCTTTAAAACGTCTGAATGAGAACATAGACCGAATGGACTCGCCGAGTCGATGAGCTGACTCAACGAGTCGGCTAGGGTTTTCCCTGATGAGCCTGGATATGAGTAACTCGGCGAGTTAATGAGACAACTCGACGAGTTAAGTTGGATTTTCACGACATTTCTGAAGAAACGAGGGGACTCGACGAGTCACATAGATGCACTCGACGAGTCGGGTCAACATGGACTGTTGATTCGAGTATTGACTTTAGGGTGTGATCAAGACAGGGATTGTGGAGACCATAGAGGGGTAAACTGGTGTTTTACCCATCCCAAGAGTTAGAAAAGGAAAATAGCACTTGGTTTAGTTAGAGTTGTGATTGGAGTATTAATTAGAGATAAATATCATATGTTTTAGGTAGAGGCTAGATTGGTGAGTCGTGTACGAGGTTTATTTTCTTGCTTGCTTACGAGGTGAGTCTTCTCACTATACTTACCTAGAGTGGTAATCTTTGTGTGACTAGAGGGTCTTATGTGCTTATATTGAGTATTGTGATACCTTGCATTTTGTCTTTGTGATTTATGTTATGTATTATGCTGAGTTACTGAGTTAGGACCGAAGGGTCCACCCGAGTTGTGGGACTGGAGGGTCCCACTGAGACACATTGACCGGAGGGTCTTATTCGAGTATAGCTATGAGAGGCTAATGATATATGTGTGGTATTTTGGGGAACTCACTAAGCCTCGTTCTTGCGGTGTTATGTGTTATGTGTTTCAGGTACTTCTCATGATAACGAGAAGGCATCATCTTGATTGTACACACGAGATAGAGATATGTTTTGAGGATCATGGATTGTATTTTAAACAATTTGTGAACATGTGTTTTTGATAAATTGTGATTTTGGAGAATTGTGGATTTTGTTTATGAGAATTATGTGATTTTTAAAATGAAAAATTTGGTTGAAAATTTACGGTGTTACAATAATGACCTGAAATCACTAATAAATCTAATTTATAAATTCATAACAACGAATATGAATATAAATATAAGTTACAATGAAAGTAATAGAAGTGTAGCTTAAATTACAGAGATTTTCCTAACAAAAGTCTGGAAATTGCACTGGTAGTACTCCGACTCGATAACTATTAATTATCGGGCTCTTAGGGATCTCAAGGTTTGCCAAGAACTTAAATCTAAGGGAAAATTGGACTAAAGTTGAGTGAAACTCAAGAGAGAAAGTTAGAAGGTGTGAGAGAAGTTAAAGGGTTGGAATTTAATTTATAGGGAAAAATTTACTCAATGCACACCGTGCCAATACAGGGGGCACGACGCGCCCTGCCGTGGTCCATACTCCTCCTCCAGACGGTGGATACATGGCAATCTATGGATCGAGCTACGTGGCAAAAGGGTTTAATATGAGCTGTATCTTTAAAAATTCATATCTCACTCATATGAAATCCATTTTTTGATATTCTCTATATCCACACGTAGGTATTTCTGAGTACTACAACTTTCATTTAGACTCCATCGGAAAATTCCCTACCAATCTTAATTTTAACAGACTATGAAGATTTAACATAATATAAATACATTAATCACATAGATTCAAACAATTTCCTTTTATTTCTTTATGTTAAGATTACAATTGTTGACCAATGTCAATTACACATCTTATTAATTCCTAGCGAGAAATTTAGATAGCGATTCCTCATTTCGCTTTATGTCGCCCAAGTGAGGTTCAGCCCTACCGTATGTTTCATTACACAAGCACCAATTTAACCATCTTACGTTGTAACTTCTTTGTCTTACAGTCAACAATCCCTTCGGGTTTTTCATTCAACCTTTTGTTCTCATCGATCCTCATTTCCTAAAGTGGAATCACATTTGGAACTTCACCCATGAACTTTCTCAAATAACACACATGAAATGTGTTATGAATACCTTCCAATTCTTCTGACTCTATTTTGTAAGCTTGGTTTCTAATTCTCTAAATAACTTTGAATTGCAATGAACCTTGGACTCAACTACCCTCTTTTTTCGAACCTAATAAGTCCCTTCCATGGAGAGACTTTAAGAAACACTTGGTCTTTGACTTTGAAAATAATTGGTTGTCACTTCTTATCTACATAGCTCTTCTGATGGTTCTGAGCTGCTAGCGTCCTTTATCTGATGACTTTCAACTTCTCATCAATCTGATGGACAATCTCCGGACCCATAAACTGCTTTTCTCTGGCTTCAAGCCAACAAGATGACGTACGACACTTCCGTCCATACAACGCATGATAAGGTGCCATCTTAATGCTTTAGTGGTAACTATTGTTGTAGGAAAATTCCACCAATAGTAGATACTCATCCCAATTATCCATAAAGTCCAAGGTATAAGCTCATAGCATATCCTCCAATGTTCGAATCATTCTCTCACTTTGACCATCAGTATGTGGATGGTAACCAGTACTCAAGCACAACTTTGTTCCCGTCTCTTCATGTAGACTCCTCCAAAATCGATAAGTAAACTGACTGCCACATTTTGACACTATTGTCAAGGGAACACCATGAGCTTTCACTATATCTTTCACATAAACTTTTGTGAGATTTTCCATAAACCACTTCTCATTGGCTGCTATGAAATACGCACTCTTTGTAAAAATATCCACAATCATCCAAATCATGTCGTGACCACCCTTTTTCCTGGGTAGCTTGGTCACAAAATCCATGGTGATGTCTTTCCACATATCCATGGGTACTAGTAAAGTTTCCAAATTCCCATATGGTCTCTAATGTTGCACTTTACCTGTTGCACAGGTTACACACTCAACCACATACTTAGGTAGTGTTTGTTTTTTTTTCTGCAGATCTGTGTGGCCTCTTCTGTCTGCACCGGGTAGACCACGTGCAGACATTAGCCTTCGCAGATTGTTTGTTTTTTTTGAAGACTGTAGACCTAAAAATGTATGCGCGCCCTCTTCTTGGCGCAGATGTGGACCAAAGTCTTCTAACATCTTCAGACATCTTCTAACTTAAAAAAACATATATATCTTTATTTTTTTTTAAAGTTTTTTTTAATTTAAATTTTTTCCAACTTTATTAATAATAAACAATTTGAAGAAAAAATACAAAACTTAAAAAAAAACCGTTAAACGATACAACATGAAATTTTTGACAAATTTATAAATAAAGATTTATTACAATAATAGTCGTTGAAGTTGTTTATATAAATATGAAAAAAATCATAATATATTATTATATTTTTTTTGCAAAATTTTGTAAAACATTATTTAATACAATATCATCAATTTCTTAAAAAAATATTTATGGTACGTTGTTAATGGATTTAATTGAAAAAATCGAAGTTTATTTTCATCTATTTATATATCAAATTCTTTGATCACTAATTATAATGTTTAGTTATAACTTTACAACCAAAGTTTATGGTTTTATCAAATATATACGTTAATTCATACCATTTTTATTTTTATTTTTTATACAGTAATACATAAAAGCTGTTGTAGATTCGTTAATTATTTATAACAAAGTCATAAAAATATTAAAAAATCATTTTGAAGTAAAAAAAACCATTTTATTTAGATTTCAGTTTATTTTAGTAGCCCGCAGATGTTAAAAAAACAAACACTCTTCTTGTTCCAGACTGTAGATGTGTGGTCCACCTCTTCTATTGCAGAGGTCTACAGATGTGGTCCGCATACTGCAAACATTTTGTCACAGAAAAAACAAACAGCACCTTAGTAACGTTGAGCTTCATTGTTGGCACTAATAATATGGTTTCAAGTCTATATACATCTTGCCATCTTGATACTGCTAGAATGAATAGAGTACATTGTTTTGTGAGACTCTCCTATGATAAGATCCCTTATACCTCCCATATTAGGCACCCAAAATTTGTTTTGGAATACCTTCAACCCTTGGATGTTTGTTCCGAAGACTAACGTTTTGCCCAAACTTTCTTCTTTTCAGTTTTCCCCTTCCAACGCTTCCTTCTGAGCTTTCTTGATACCTTCAACAATTGATGAGACAATTTTAATTCTTAACACCCTTAGCCTTTTTCTTTTTAGTTTTATCTTTCTTCTCAAAGTGTCAGCTATGACATTTGCTTTACCAGGGTGGTACAGTATTTCACAGTCATAATCCTTGAGTAATTCTAGGCATCATCTATGTATCATGTTTAATTCCTTTTGATTAAAGAGATACTAGTGACTCTTATGATTGGTGAAAAGCTTACACATCATGCCATATAGATAATGTCTTCATATCTTTAGTGTAAAAAATATTGCTGCCAACTCCAAATAATGAGTGGGGGTAGTGATGTTCGTATGCTTTCAGTTTTTTGGATGCCTATGCTATCACTTTATCTCTTCGGGTCAGAACACAACCTAACCCAACTCCAGATGCATAACTATAAATTGTTAAGTCTTCAAATTTATCGGGGTAAAGTAAGGATTTATGCTTCACACAATCGCTTCTTCAACTTCTCAAAAGCTTCTTCATGCTTATCACTCCATGTGTATGTAGCTCCTTTATGGGTTAAGGTTGTCAATGAAGTATCTATTGAAGAAAATCCTTGGATAAACCTTCGTTAATATCCAGTTAATCCCTAGAAAACTATGGATCTCAGTGGGACTTTTTGATCATTCCACTTTATAACAGCTTCAATCTTGGTTGGATCAAGCATTATGCCTTGTTGGTTAATCACATGACCCAAGAATTGCACATATTTGAATCCAAAAATCATATTTAGAGAACTTTGCATACAACTTCTCCTTCTTCAGAACTTCTAATATTTCTCGCAAGTGTTTGCTGTACTCTTTCTGGCTCTTTGAGTAAATCAGGATGTCATTGATGATACCAAAAACTCATACTGTCCATATCTCGTTCTGAAAGTTGTCTTCCAAACATCTTGCTCTCTCACCTTCTGTTGATGATACCCTAACTTGAGATCAATCTTTCAAAAGTAGCATGTGCCATGCAATTGATCGAACATGTCATCAATCCTATGCAATGTGTATTTATTCTTCACTGTTGCTTTATTTTGCTCTTTGTAATCAATGCACATCCTCAGTCTTCTATCCTTCTTCTTCACGAATAACATTGGAGCTCCCTAGGGTGAGGAACTAGGTCTTATGAAACCTTTGTCCAACAACTCCTACATTTGCATCGTAAGTTCCTTCATCCCTGTCGATGCTAACCTTTATGGTTCTTTTACTATCAGTGTTGTTCCTAGTAACAAGTTTATTCTAAACTCTACTAGTCTATCACGCGATCTTCAGGAAAAACTTTCGGAAAGTCATACACAACTAGTATCCTCTTTATCTCCTTCTTTGCTTCGATCATTAATGCTAGATATGATGTACATCCTTTAATTTGGCCAAACTTTTTCTAGGTTTTATCATGGAGGTAACTCCATAATTTACTCAGCATTTGTCCATGTACACCACAAATAATCCTCTTCCAGGAGAGTTTACTCTCATCATGTTCTTTCTACATAGTATCTCGACGTCATTATTACTCATTCAATCCATTCCTAATACTATGTCAAAACCGTTTAACTCAATGAACAATAATTCCTCGTGGAACTTAATTATTCCCATTCATATCAATGATGATGTTCTTCATGTATTCGCTAATATGTACAAATATGCGACTAGCTACCTGGACTATTATCTATGGGAAATGCTAGCCTTCTACAAAATTTACAAGAAATAAAGGAGTAGTTTGCTCCAAAATCAAACAAAATATTGGCAAGAAAATCATTTACTAGGAATGTACCAGAAGCAACATTTTATTCTTCCTTTGCTACTTCCAAAGTCATCTGGAATGCTCTTGCCTTTGGCGTCGGCAACATATTTGGATTTGCAGCCTCCTTCTTCCTTGGGCAATCCTTATAAATATGCCTATCCTCTCCATAGTTGTAGCACATGCTCTTGTTCAATGTGCACTCATTGGAGTAGTGACTACTCCTAACACATTTGTAACAAGTTACTTCTTCGCTACATCTACCAAAGTGCTTCTTCTTGCACTTCTCGCACCACCTTGCTTCCTTGTTTCCCTCAAACTTCTTGTCATTGGGGACAACCTTAGAAAATCTGCTTCTCTTGTTAGATCTTGACGATCCTTTAAACTTCCTCTTTTCTCATTACTCAGCTCTATCTAGAGCCTTCCTTCTTATTAGGCTCTTAACATTCTTGGTTGCCTAGATGGATGCTTTCAAAGTGGCTGCTAGCTTCACCATTGGACCAAAATCTGTTGGTTGTCCACTAGCAAACTTGTTGGTCTTGGAGAGTTCAGTAGGAACCAAATAAGGAACCTAATGGAAAATGTATATTACAAAACAATGCTCTAAGTGGAAAAACATTTAACTGTTAATTGATTAGGGCACATGCAACCTAAAGAAGATCTAAGTCTTTTACATATAAACAACATACTATGAACTAACAAACTATAATAAACCTAATGAAATCAGAATTCATAAAGGAGGATTACACACATCTTGATTTATTATTGTAAAAAATATAAAATCCTTCTTCAAAGCTTTAGAAGCAAGCACCAGAAATCTCGTGCCTCTGATGGTTCACATCCAACCCTAGCAACTAGAAGGCTTAATGAGAGAGGAGAGACAGGATATCAAATTTTTGGCCTTGGTTCTTAGAAAAGGAGTGGACGAAATTATGAAGCTAGGGAAGTGTTTATATAGCTAAAGGAAACTTGGGGCCAAAGCTAGGGTTTTTTCAGATAAGCCTGGATTAATTGATATAATAATCAAGCTGCCTTATCTCCTTATCCAAACCCCTTGGACGAAAATTTTAGACTTACACTAGCCAATTTTCATTGACCCCAGTCCATGGGGTTCTAGAGTCTTCATGCTTTAACTTTCAATAAATAACCAAACAAACCCTGCACTTTTAACTAATCCAATTAATTCTAATTAATTCCTGATTAATTATTAATTAAATAATACAATTTCTAATTAATATAATATTTTCATAGCATATTAATAAATTCATTTTGATTTCTAATTAATGTATTAATCTTATAATAAATTACTAAACCAGTCTCTCTCTCTATCTCTTTCCCTCTCTAAAAGTCATCATTTTTCAATTACTAGGTTTGAGGGCAATCCAAAAGGGTTTTGCTAATAATTCAAGATTATACTAATTTAGTTACTGACTTAGACACCTCATCCAATAGTCTCCCATTTGGATAAGTCTAAAACAAAATCACTGGTATAACTTCTAAATTAAACAACAAAGAGTGCTTCCATATCCCTGAACTCTGATATAAACAAACATTGTTCCTAAGATAAGTTATCCAATATTCATCCGTTTTACAAGATATCATACAAACATATGACATGGATTAGAATCATCTCATTGTCCAAATTTTGTTTCCTGTTTTTCGGATTTGTGATGATGACATAAGACTTCAAATTGAACACATCAATTGAGTCCTGGCTAGGCCCAACACTATAAGTCAAAACCAAATCACAGAGGGGCCCAAATATATCAATTTTCCAGTTAGGTCAAAAGGAACGAATAAAATTTGACTCATATGTTTTTATCTTTTACTCACCAAATCATAGATGATGACGCATTTTAAAACATAATGTTACTGATGCATTTACGCAACATCAATACATAACCAACTTATAAATTACAACTCATATATATCTATTTCAAGAATATAGGATATTATCATCTCACAATTATTCGTGATATAATCCATGAAGTAATTCTCTGAGTGTGGGTTTATCCAATACTTAAATATCTATTTATAAGTACTCATGAATGTTGTAGCAATATAATTGCTATTTCTAACTCCCTTAGATAATCTAAAATCCAATTCTTGACAATCTTAATTCACTACTTACTTCCCAAAGTATGAGTGGCTGTGGAATTTTAAATAATTAAATTATCCGGGAAGTAAAAATGCAAAATGAAACATAAGAATAAATAATTGACAAAGGCAGTAAACAAACTCATACATAATCTGTATTATTTAATCACCAAATGTCAATTACATTTATTTTGTTACAAGTTTCAAACTACTCATTTAACTACTAAAACTAATATCATCTCTTAATCCAATGCTCTCAGCATGTTGATTATGCTTCACCCTACTCAGAGCCATCGTCAAAGGATCAATAGGATTCTCTTAGGATGATACCCTCTTCATAATGAGGTGAACTTATTCTAATCTATGTCTAAAATAATGGTACTTTTTGTCGACATGTCTTGACTTTCCATGGTCTCTCGTGACTTGCCATGGTCTCTCGGTTCTTTAGTCAAAGCAATTGTACCTTCATAATTGTCGAAAAGTTGCATCAGTTCCTAAATGGTTGGAACTACTCCAAGATCTCCAATGAAGTTTCTCAACTAAGCTGTTTCCTTTGATGTTTCACGCACCGATATGTACTCTGATTCACATGTAGAATCAGCCACCGTATCTTGCTTGGAACTTTCCAAGCAAATGCACCACCATTTAACGTAAACACCCAACCATAATGAGAGTGAAAGTTATATCTATCTATTTGAAAGTTTGCATCACTATACCAGTCATTCTCAATGTTTTATTGATGCCAAAGACTAGAATCTTTACCTTTTTCCTTCACAGATACTTGAGAATGTTCTCCATTGTTGTCCAATGAGCTCTGCCAGGATTCCCATGATAGCGACTGAGGATGCTCAAAGCAAAGGACACATCAAGGTGAGTGCATGTCATAGCGTACATGATCGATCCTATAACTGAAGCATAAGAGACTCGAATGATATCAACTATCTCCTCATCCATAATGGGGCTTTGAGTCTTACTCAAGTTGGCATTACTCTGAATATGTAGCTCTCTTTTCTTGGAATTTTCCATACTAAACCATTTTAGTACCTTGCCCAAATATGTACTTTGACTAAGTCCAATTAGTCTTCTCTTTCTATCTCTCAAAATCCTTATCCCGAGAATATAGGCTGCCTCTCCTAAATCCTTCATAGCAAAACACTTTCCAAGCTAAGTTTTCCTTTCTTGCATGGTTGGAACATCGTTTCCTATAAGTACTATGTCATCACTAGCTTTGATATACACACATGACTCATCCTCACTTCTAGAAAAACCAAATTCTTTGACTTTTTCATGGAAGAAAAGATTCCAACTACGAGACACTTGTCTCAACCCATAAATGGATTTCTCAAGCTTACCCACTCTATTGGGAAACTTTGTATCAACAAAACCCTCTGTACGAATCATGTAACCATCCTCAGCCAAGTTCCCTTTTAGGAAAGGGGTTTTAACATTTATTTTCAAAATTTCATAATCATGAAAAGTGGCTATGTTGAGCATTATCATAATAGATTTTATCTTAGCCACTGGGGAGAAAGTTTCATCATAGTCAATCCATGGGGTTTTAGTAAATCCATTCGTAACCAGTCATTCCTTGAATGTGTGCACATTTCCATCCATTTCGGTCTTCTTTTTGAAGATCCATTTGCAACCAATTGTCCTTTGACCAAGTTCTTGATCAACCAAATTCCAAACTTGGTTGTCATACATGGACTTGATCTCGCTGTCCATTGCCTCTTTCCACTTGGCAGCCTTAGGACTTGGCATCGCTTCCTTGTAGTTATCCAGTTCTTTCAAATTTACATGTGTGCGATTACTGATAAACGTATCATCATTTGTAGTTATATGGAAACCATAGAGCTCATGTGGAATGCTAACTCTACTGGAATGACAAAGAGGTAACAAATTGTCAACTGGCTCAAATGGAATTTCTTCCTCTAGTTGAGTGCTATTGTCTTCTAAGGTTCCTTCATTGGTTGACTCTTGAACCTCTTCAAGTTCAATTGTGCACCCACTTCCTCTTTACATATGAGCTCTCTTTCTCACGAAAGACTCCTCTTCATGCTACAAATACCACATCCTCACTAGGCTTGTAGAATAAATATTCAAAAGTCTTTTGTGGGTAGCCAATGAAAATCCATCTCCTACTTCTAGGTTCTATCTTGTCATTAGTCTCTCATTTACCTAAAGCTTCACTACCTTAGACTTTGATATGTGATAATGAGGGAACCTTCCCTGTCCATATCCCGTGAGGTGTTTTGGCAAACTTTTTATTAGGGACAAGATTTAGAATATGGGTGGCTGTCTCTAAGGCATACCCCCAAAAGGAAATGGGAAGAGTGGCTCGACTCATTATGGAACGAACCATGTCCAATAAGGTTCAATTGCGCCTCTAAGTCACACCATTAAGTTGTGGTTTCCTAGGAGGAGTCAGTTGTGAAACTATTCTACATTCCTTGAGGTAGTCGTGGAACTTGATACTACGATACTCTCCTCCTCTATCAGATCAGAGAATCTTTATCATCCGGCCTAATTGATTCTCGACTTCATGTTTAAACTCTTTGAATTTTTTAAAGATTTTTTATTTATGTTTGATCAAGTAGATATAACCATATCTTATATAATCATCCGTAAATGTAATATAAACCAGTTAGCATCTATTGTGCTAGATCTGAAGGGTTTACACATATCTTTGTGTATAAGGTCCAACAAACCTTCACCTCTTTCACAAGATCCAGTGAAAGGTGTTTTTGTCATGTGGCCCAAAAGACAAGATTTGTATTCATCATTTGGCGTTAGGTAAAATGATTCCAACACTCCATCCTTTTGGAGTTGGGCGATGCATTTTTTGCTAATGTGCCCAAGACGATAATGCCACAAGCATGCCTTGTCTAAACCATTAGGTGAATCAATGTAAAATACATTATTACCTAAGTTATCAACACAATTCAGTATTTCAAACACACCATTTCAAGGTAAAGCTTCAAATATAAAACACCATTTTTATAAGCTAAAACTGAACCATTTATATCATTAAACGAGTAACATAAACCTTGTCTAAACAATGCATGAAATGAAATATGTTTCGTGTCATTTCGAATGAATATCAACAATCAATGAAACTAATCCAAGCATCACTACTAAGCAAAAGCTGATAAGTCCTAATCTTAGTAGCAGGAGAAGATCGTCTATTTCCCATGATCAGATTCATCTTCCCATGCTCCACCTCCTCACTTTCTTTTAGCCCCTGAAAATTAAAAAAATGTGAAAACCACATCCTATATCAATGACCCAATAACGAGTAGATCGTGAGCTGTTGGTTTGAATATCTTATATATCTACTGACGATGGCTTCACCTTGCCATCCTTGTTATCTTGCAAGTACGTGGGGAATCTCCTCTTCCAATGGCCCTTGTCATTATAATAGTTAAAAATGGCCTCTTTGGGGTCACTAATAGCTAGAATATCTGAATTGGGCCTTGTCTTTGGGCCATTTCCAGATGACCCAACTTGGGCCTTGTTCTTCTAGTTAAGTTGGGAGTAGCCTTCCTCTCCTTCTCTTTGCTTTACCCAATGGCGAGAACATGAGAACTAGCAGTAGTGGTAAAGGTTTGATTCTTTCCCTTCATTCCCTACTCAGCAGTTTGTAGAAAATTGTGGAGATAGGCCAATGTGGTTTATGTGTTGTTAAAATGATAGGCCAATATGAATTGATCATAAAAACTTGGAAAGGATTTCAAGACCATTTCAATGGTCAAATCCTCATCGAACTTCACATTGAACCTAACAAAGCATTCCACGTACCTTTGCTTTCTCTACACGTGGCTGCATACAGACTATCCCTCTTTCATCTTGCAAGCCTTGAGAGCTTTGATTACCTAATATTTTTCTTGATGAGCTCTCTTGTGGTGCTTTTCCACAAGGTCGTTGTTCATCTCAAAATAGTCCTCATAAAACCTCTAAAATTCGGGGATCATTATGGCGACCAGGATGAAAGCCACTTTTCTTGCATTGTTGTAGTGTTTCTTGTAGGAGGCTATTTGTTTAGGAGTAGTAGTGGCTTCATCGATCTCAAAATGTTTTTCTTCAAGGACATACTCTTTACCCTCGAATCGAAGAACCATCTTGATGTTGTGCATCCAATCATTGTAGATAGTGCCATCAAAGGCCACCTTGGACACGATCGAGAGTAGGAGAGACCCGAGTGGTGGGTAGATGACGATGGAGCAGAAGCATCACTAAGAGTAGACATCTATAAAGAAAACTAAGGTAGTTTTAGTTAGATGATAGTAATCCTTAATAGTTAACCCATAATAAAACAATTAACGCTAGGATCCAAAATAACAATTCACAACTAAGAAGAGGGATGTCGTAATTTTATTGCGAATTTTATGGAGGTAGGTAAAAGAAGTTTACCAATTTCAAACTATGAAACTCCTAGATCTTTTGAGATTCATTGAATCCATTAATGGCATGTTTAATCTCTGGTTATGCCCTACTATTTGTGACTAGTATATTGAGGATCACAAACAAGATGTGAATAATCATACAAATACGCTTGGCATTCTCGATGTCATTTATCATCTCATTTTAATGTGCCGGTTAGCCACACACGCTCCTTAATCAATGATAATTTTAGAGATGCCCATTATTACTCTTTGGTGTCAGTTAACCACACGTGCTCCACTAACTATTTTAAAGTATAATGTGCTATTTTATGGATTAGTATATTTTTCACATTTTTCCTAAAGTAATTAAGAGCGAGATTTTATAAAAAAATGGTTTAGTTACTTTAATAGGGTTATACTTATTAATGATATTATGTCCTATCAAATTCGTTTGGCTAACGACTCTCTACCATACAAGAGAGTAGTGGGTAAGAATAGATACTCAATGGCAGTCATATAATAGGACGCTTCCTTAAACTCCCCTTATAGTATGGCTTCGTGAATGAGGCATACTAGCGCTTTGACTAACTTATTCTTATACATACATACATACATACATACATACCTACATATATATATATATATATATATATATATATATATATATATATATATACCTACATATATATATATATATATATACATATATAAAACAATTTTTCATATTTATAGTATAAGGTGTATTTTAATCATTTTAATACACTAGGGATTTGACATTAATTATTAGAATTAATCAATATCTAATAGTTATTTATATATTTAAAAAAATTAATGATATTAATCAATTAATTAATTAATCATGTAAAAGATTTATCTCATAATTTATAGGCTTTTATTTAATTCTCAAATATGCAAGAAATTCGGATTTGAAAAATATTAAAATAGATGTCATCAATCGATAAACATGTTCGAGCGGGCCTTAGCACAACTTATTATACTATCGCCTACAAACTCCTCAACTTATTCATCATCCTTGGGACTTCGTCCCGCTACCTGTGATACAAAGAAACTGAATGGATCGGATTTCGGAGCTGTGACATCGCTAATTTCATGGATAAAAAAGAACGATTTGTATATGCTTTATTTAAAAATCAAAGTACCATTTTGAAGAGTAATATTGATGAATTTGTTCCCAAAAATATGATAAAGATATTATCAAATCATTTCCGAAGTAATGTATTTTAATTATATTAAAAATTTTGGGATGCCATAATCAATATAGTACATAAGCATAAACAAAAAATTACATAGGCCTTACGAAATTTATTATTCTACTGGCATATAATCCATAATTCTCTCATTTTTTATCACACCGATGCTCTAGTGCCACTAACTGTAATGCAAGAAACTAAGTGGGTCAGACTTGGGACCCTGGTGAGCACATAGGGTTTTTAGACCAAGATAGTTAAATTCTCTCTTTTTTTTTTCATGAAATCATTCAACCTGATTAATTGTTCCCATTGTCGTCACTTTCTGTCCCTAAAGCATCTAATTTAAGGGATCTAGCCTAAGGATTATCTTTGCGATTGACAATAATGCTTGGGGAATTCCTCAACAATATATGTCAGTAAGGCAACCATGAGGGGGATGGAGTACACATGGTGAACACATCGTTCAAAAACACCTACAGGTTGCGATCATGCTAGCGTTCCAATGGACTATCTAGAATAGTCCATGGTTGTCATCTATACTCTGCTAGATGACTGGATCTACTTTAGCATCAAGACCTCTCATCATTTATTTCATCCTTCATCATCTATATTATCTATCTATCTTTACCCAACATAATTATAGGTATAAAATACATATACTATTTAAATCAAGTAAAACATGTATAAACCGTTCATCCAACATAGATATCAAGACACAGATAATTAGGGGTGGCAAATCGGGTCATCGTGTCCTGTTTTTGTCTGACACGACACGACACGACACGACACGATAATGTTTTATGTAACACGAACACGACACAATACGATCTCGGGTTTTTTTGAACAAACACGAAAACGAACCGATTAAAAAACGACAAACACGACACAACACGACAAGGATAACATGAAATAACAGTTAATGTATTTAATTAATATTTATTCATACATAACACGAAAAACACGACAAACACGAAAAACATGACAAAAAATCTTAAATCGTGTCAATTTCGTGCAAAATTTTGAACACGAACACGACGTCGTGTTTTTGCACCTGACATGAACACGAATTTGAATTTCAATTTCGTCTCAATTTCGTTTCGTGTCGTGTATTTTTGTCGTGTCGTGTCATCAATTGCCACCCCTACAGATAATAGACATATATAACATGTAATTTATATTAAACACTTCATATCTATGTGTAAGATGAAAGTAACTATACACTCACTTGTCAATGTGACAACTCGAAATTCGGGCACTGCTTCGCTTTTAGAAACTGTCTTTTCCTTTGACGTAACCTAGTGTCATTATCACTAAGTCTTAGTCTAATATTTATTGCGACTAATTATTAGTCTATATTCATCATTAATTAAAAGTCTAGTTCAGGATATATCAAGTATGGAACAACCAGGTAGGATCATATCGGAGGTAGTCTCCGTTTGATATACAAAGTATACTGCTTGGAAATCCCACTTTAAACAACTCACTAAATCTAAAGTAGACATCATCCCAGTAAGTAGATCAATCAGTATAAAGACTTGGAACCAATGATGAATCTTTTTTATAGGTTCATAATAACGATAATGAACTTAAACATAAGTGATACTTAATGTATGGTAGGTATAACTTAACTTATAGGTGGTTTAGCGAGAAACCGGACTCTGCGCAGGCAGAACTTTTGAGCCGAAATCTCTTCTTCTTAGGGATTTTCGGTGCTTCGGGCTTGACAACTAACATCTAGGAGGTGCTAGATAAAAGCTTATTGGCATTGGGGGTGTTTAGGAGAGACTTGGCTGAAGATGTGTGAAGAAATGAGTGAAAAACGAGCTCTATTTATAGGCTGAAGATTTCACATACGTGGGGCGTACTATAACACTACACGGGGCGTACTATAGTATGTTGGGTGTACGCATGCTACGTGTCACGATCTCGTGGCAAGCTGTGGGGAAGAAGGTATGGCCTAGATGTTGCCACATGTCACTCGTTGGTTAATTAAAAAATTAATTATCTTCTAAAATCCGTAACTTTCACAAACGAGCTCCGTTTTTGATGTTCTTTATATCCACATGTAAGTATCGACGAGATCTACAACTTTCGTTAAGACTCTATTGGCTAATTTTGAATTTATTTTTAAAGTTATATTTTAAAAAGCTTAGACAGTTAAAGTCCGTTAAAAATTCATAAGTTTGTCATCTGATGTCCGTTCTCGACTGTCTTTATATTCTTGAGCTCCTATTAATGAGATTTCCAATTCTCGTTTAGGTTGTGTCAGCTAAACATCGATCGATCTAAAATTCAATTTTCAGGCTATATATTGCTACGTTTAATCTTAGAAAAATCAGAACTTCCTCTAAAGAAGTCATATTTGGACGTTCTCTATATTCATGCTCTCAGTTTAACGTGTACTATGACTTTCGTTTAGATCGCTAACGATAAAAATATTTCGTTAAAAATTTACTTTTTACGATATGCGGAGCCGTGCCAGTTTAATCGCAAAACTTCGATGAGTCCTAACTTCTTTGTTATAATTCAGATTTTAGCGTTCCTAATATCTCTGGAATCCTTGTTACGACTACTTCAACTTTCTTCAAAGATATTGGGTATAATTATCATTTTATTTTAGACGCTTGTTTTATTGTTATAAGCACATATATTGAACATAATTTGCAGGTAAATCATATAATACTTAAATAATTCTTTTTCATTACATCATATATGTTACGATTGTTGACCTTAAATATTACATCATGATACTTTGTTAGAAACAGGGGCGTTATAATTCTCTCCCCCTTAGGATGATTCCGTCCCGGAATCATGCATCATCAAACAGATGTGGATTGCGACTCATCATGTCACTCTTTGTCTCCCAAGTGAGGTTTGACCCATTCAAATATTTCCATCACACTGGCACTAACTTGACCATCATGCGTCGCATATTCTTCATCTTATGGTCAAAATTGCTTCGGACTCATTGAATAACCTCTTATTTTCGTCAATCCTTAATTCCAAAAGTGGAATTATGTCGGGAACTTCTCCCATAAACTTCCTCAAATATCAAACATGGAAAGTTTTATGAATATCGTTCAGTTCTTCTGGCAATTCCAGCTTGTAAGCTTGGTTTCCAATCCTCTGAAGAACCTTGAAGGACCCAATAAACCTTGGACTCAACTTTCCACTCTTTCCAAATCTTATAAGTCCTTTCTATGGTGAGACTTTAAGAAATACTGAGTCTCCAACTTCGAACATCATTGGTCACCGCTTCTTGTTAGCATCGCTCTTTTGGCGCATCCTGAGCTGCTAACATCCTTTCTCTTATCACCTTTAGCTTTTCAACGATTTGATGGACTATTTCGGGAACCATAAACTGCTTTTCTCCGGCCTCAAGCCAACTAGACATCGTACGACTCTTCTGTTCATACAAAGCTTTATAAGGTGTCATCTTGATGCTTGAATGGTAACTATATTTGTAGGAAAACTCTATCAGGGGTAAATGCTCATCCCAGTTACCTTGAAATTCTAAGGTACATGCTCTTAACATATCTTCCAGTGTTTGAATTTTCCTTTCACTCTAACCATCAACATACGGATGGTAGGTTGTACTTAAACACGGCTTCGTACAAATTTCCTCTTTTAGACTCTTCCAAAATCATGATGTGAAACAAATGTCACGATCCGATACAATCATTAAGGGAACACCATGAAGTCTTATTATCTCCTTCATGTAGGCATTTTCAAGATTATCCATAGACCATCTCTCATTGGCTGCTATGAAGTGTGCACTCTTTATGAACCATCCATGTCTACCTAAATTATGTCGTGTCTGTTCTTCATCCTAGGTAGTTTAGTCACAAATCAATGGTGATGTGTTCCCACTTAACTGTGGTTACAAACAAAGGATGTAAACTCCCATCTGGTTTCTAATCTTGCACTTCAACTCTTGCACATGTTACACACTCTGCAACATACTTTATAACATCGAGCTTCATTTTCGGCTACCAGTAGTAAGGTTTTAGATCCCTGTACATCTTAGTGTTGCTGGGATGAATCAAGTACATGGTCTTGTGAGCTTCTTCCATCAGAAGATCCCTTATTCCTCCCATATAGGCACCCACATCTTATTTTGGAATACCTTCAATTCTTGACTATTTATAATGAATATCAACGTTTTGCCTAAACGTTATTCCTTTCATTCATTCTTCTCCAAAGCTTCTTACTGATATTTCTTGATGCTTTCCACAATCGTTGAGACAACTTCTATTTTTAACTCTCTTGGCCTTTTTCTTTCCAGGTTTACTTTTTGACTTAAAGTACCAACTATGACATTTGCTTTTCCAGGGTGGTAAAGTATCTTGCAGTCGTAATCCTTTAGTAACTCTAGCCAATGTTGTCTTATATCCGATTCCTTTTTATCAAAGAGATTCTAGAGAATTTTATGATTAGTGAAGAGTTTTCACTTTGTTCCATAAAGACAATTCCTCCATATCTTTAATGCGAATACTACCACTGCTAACTCTAGATCATGACTGGGGTAGTTCTTCTCGTGCTCTTTCAATTGTCAAGATGCATATGCTATCACTTTATTTCTCTGGGTTAGAACACAACCTAACCTAACTCCAGATGCATCGCTATAGATTGCGAAGTCTTCAGCTCTTTTCGGTAAATAAAGAACAAGTGCTTCACACAAATTTTTCTTTAATTTCTTGAATGCTTCTTGATGTTTCTTGCTCTATGTATATGTAGCTCTTTTATGGGTCAAGGCTGTTAATGGAGCAGTTATCAAAGAAAAGCCTTGGATAAACCTTCGGTAATATCCAACTAATCCCAGAAAGCTTCGAATCTCAAGTGCTTGCCATGCTCTGGATGGCTCTTTGAGTAAATTAGAATGTCATCTATGAAAACTATTACAAATTTATCAAGGAATGTCTTACAAACCCCGTTCATCAAATCCATAAATGTCAATGGAGCATTGGTTAGTCCAAATGACATAACCAAGAACTCATAGTGTATGTATCTTGTTCCAAGTACGATTTTATCGATATATTGCTCTGTTACCTTCAACTGATGATATCCTAACCTAAGATCAATCTTTAACAAATAGCTCGAACCTTGCATCTGATCGAACACAATGTATACTTGTTCTTTACCGTTGCCTTGTTCAGTTCTCTATAGTCTATGCACATCCTCATGCTCCCATCCTTCTTCTTTACGATTTAACACCGGAGCTCCCCCAGGGTGAAGAACTAGGTATAATGAATCCGTTGTCCAAAAACTCCCTAAGTTGCATCATAAACTCTTTCATCTCTATCGGTGCTAATCGGTATGGTGCTTTTGCTATTGGTGTCGATCCTGGCAACAAGTCTATTTGAAACTCTACTTGTCTATGAGGGGGCAATCCAGGAAGATCTTCGAGAAAGACTTTCAGATAGTCATGCACCACTGTTATTCTTTTAATTTCTCTCTCATCCTTCTTTGCATTGATCACAAATGCCAAGTATGATGTACATCCTTTAGACAAACACTTTATGATTTTCATCAGGGAAATGATTCCAGAATTTGCTCTATGTTTGTCCTCGTACACCATAAATGACTCTTTTCTAGGTGGATTTACTCTCACCATCTTATTCCCACAGAGTATCTCGATATCGTTCGCACTAAGCCAATCTATTCCTTGTACTATGTCAAAAACGTTCAACTCAATGGGCAACAACTCTTCATAGAATTTACTCTTGTCCAAGTCGATGATGACGTTTTTAATGCAATTGCTAACATGTATGAATTTGCCACTAGCAACTTCTACAACTAGAGCATCATCAAGTTTATTTACAGGTAATGCTAGTCTTCCACCAAATTTATGTGAATAAAGGATTAATTTGCTCCATAATCAAATAACATATTGGCAGGAAATCCATTTACAAGAAAGGTACCTGAAACAACATCTTCTTCATCCTTTGCTGCTTCCAGGATCATCTAGAATACTCTTGCCTTTGGCCTTGGATAAATATTAGGCCCTTCCACCTCTTTCTTCTTTGGGCAGTCCCCAGAAATATTCCCTTCTTATTACATCCGTAACACACCTTCTTATTGAATTTACACTCATTGACGTAATGCCCAGTCTTCCCATACTTGAAACAAGTTACCTCCTCGCCACATTTTCGAGAGTGTTTCTTTTTCCACTTCTCACACCATTTTGCTTCTCCTCCTCCTCCTTCGCCTCTTCCATACTTCTTAGAACTAGACTTTGAGAACCTTCTTTTCTTAGTGAACCTTGAAGATCCCTCAAATTTTCTCTTCTCGCCAACTTCAACCTTGTTGGCGATTCTGTCTTTGATGATTCCTTCAACAGACTTAACAACCCAGATGGCTGCCTCAAGAGTAGGTGCCTGGAATATTGGCACAATGTAATCCCATGGTAGTCCATTTGTATACTTATCAATTTTGTTAGCTCGTCAGAGACGATGCGCAAAGCAAACTCCGTCTTGCTGTGATGACATTGGTATATTCATGAGTGGACATGTTGCCCTTTTTCAATGTTAGAAACTGGTTTACCAATTCTAGCATGTTTTGGGTTGAGCAGAACCTGCGTTTATAGTGTACCAAGAATTATGTCCATGTCAGTTGTAGTGGATCATTAGGGATTATGGTTTTTCCCAAAGTGTTCCACCAATGAACAAACCCACCCCGAAAGTGACATGCAATATAAGTGGTTTGTATCTTGCCCTTGCAACCACATGTTATGAAAGCTAGCTCCATTTCAGAGATCTAGTCTATAACTTCAATTGGATCTTCTTTCCCTGGTAAAAGTTGATGGTTTGCATGTTGTAAAGTCTTTATACTTGCATCTGTTCCTTTCAATTCCTTCATCCTGGTAATTTCTTCTCACCACTTGTCGTTCGGCTTGACTAACGGTTCTACTACAGTTTCATAACATGTTGCCCTTTTTCAATGTTAGAAACTGGTTTACCAATTCTAGCATGTTTTGGGTTGAGCAGAACTTGCGTTTATAGTGTACCAAGAATTATGTCCATGTCAGTTGTAGTGGATCATTAGGGCTTATGGTTTTTCCCAAAGTGTTCCACCAATGAACAACCCCACCCCGAAACTGACATGCAATATAAGTGGTTTGTAGCTTGCCCTTGCAACCACATGTTATGAAAGCTAGCTCCATTTCAGAGATCTAGCCTATAACTTCAATTGGATCTTCTTTCCCTGGTAAAAGTTGATGGTTTGCATGTTGTAAAGTCTTTATACTTGCATCTGTTCCTTTCAATTCCTTCATCCTGGTAATTTCTTCTCACCACTTGTCGTTCGGCTTGACTAACAGTTCTACTACAGTTTCATAACATGTTGCCCTTTTTCAATGTTAGAATCTGGTTTACCTCTAGCATGTTTTGGGTTGAGCAGAACTTGCGTTTATAGTGTACCAAGAATTATGTCCATGTCAGTTGTAGTGGATCATTGGGGCTTATGGTTTTTCACAAAGTGTTCCACCAATGAACAACCCCACCCCGAAACTAACATGCAACATAAGTGGTTTGTAGCTTGCCCTTGCAACCACATGTTATGAAAGCTAGCTCCATTTTAGAGATCCAATCTATAACTTCAATTGGATCTTCTTTCCCCGGTAAAAGTTGATGGTTTGCATGTTGTAAAGTCTTTATACTTGCATCTGTTCCTTTCAATTCATTCATTCTGGTAATTTCTTATCACCACTTGTCGTTCGGTTTGACTAACGGTTCTACTACAGTTTCCTTCTTCTGACTGTCCCTCATTCAGTTCAGGTTTGCACAACTGGTATAGTAGGTTCATCCTTATTATTATGCAACATTTGTCTCATCTCCTCCCTTTGTTCAACCATCAGCGCTCAAATCATTGCTTGGACTCCTGCCATCGTGATTGGCTCGGGTGCAGCTGCTACCTCTGGTGCACGCTCAATCACTTGTGGCTCAGGCTTCAGGTTTCCATTAGCATTTCCTAATCAGCTGCAAGTTCTTACCATGTCGATCTATTCAACAAAGCAGACGAATTAAGATCTTTATTTACGATAGATGTTTTAAACCTCCTTGTTATTCCGAAAAGTTACATGCCAATTCTAATACCATAATTAAATGTTTAGAAATTTGAAGACACATAAAGTTTCTAGATCCGGTCGGAAATAGACCATAGATCAGAGCAAATAATAACATCATAAGGCATATAAGGAATTTTATAGCTATACGTAAATCATTTAGCATATCAAAGCACTTTAGGCGTATTTCCTAAAACAAGCTATTTCTCGTGTCAATATGTTTCCAAAATATAGCAGACACTCATATTACAATCATCTATTAGCATTCTAAGTTTAAGTCTAGAAAGCCTACAATTTTCTAGTATGCTTAAACAAAGGCTCTGATACCAACTGTGGCATCCCCAATTTCACGACCAGAAAAGACCAATTTGTTTATGCTTTATTTAAAAATCAGAGTACCATTTTGAAGAGTAATATTGCAGAATTTGTTCCCAAAAATATGTTAAAGATATTATCAAAGAATTTACAAAGAAATCTATTTTAATTATATTAAAAATGTTAGGATGTCATCGTCAATACAATATATAAGCATAAACTGAAAATAACATAAGTCTTAAAACATCTATTATTCTACTAGCCTATAATCAATAACTATCTCATCTGTTCATCACACTGGTGCTCTTGTGCCACTAAATTTAATACAATAAACTGATTGTGCCAATCTTGGGAGCCTGGTGAGAACATAGAGTTTTCAACCCATAATAATTAAATTCTTTATTTTCATCAAATCATTCAACCCAATTAATCGTTCTTGTGACATCCCCAAAATTACGGCCAGAAAAGACCGATTTTTGTTTATGCTTTATAAAAAAATCAGAGTACTTCTTTTCATAAAAATGTTGCGGAATTTGTTCCCATAAAAATACGATAAATACGTTATCAAAACATTTTCGAAGAAAAATATTTAATTTATGTTAAAACGTATGGGATGTCATCGTCAATACAGAAACATAATCATAAACGGAACTTACATTTATTTACACTCGTTATCTACATCTCTTAAATCTCTCAGTGTAATGTGACTTCATATCAACACCTGTGATGTAAATAAACTGAGTGGGTCAGGTTAGGAAACCTGGTGAGTACATAGGGTTTTCAACCCACAATAATATAATTATTATGTTTAAACAATTAAACAATCAACCCAAATTACCCATCCCTATTATCTTCTTTATTCTTAAGGATCTACCCTAAGAATCAGCTATTCCTCGTTCATTTATTCCTAAGGAGTATCCTAAGGAATAGGTACGGATTCCATCGTTGTAAATGACACATCTGTCAAGCACAATCTGCTAGTTCTGTCACTAGGGCGCAACTGCCAAAATTGTGACATTCTCTATGGGGCGCATCTGTCGGAAGAGTCCTTCAGGCGCATCTGTCGGGGTTATGAGGTTCTATATTAGGCGCTTCTACTGGTAGAGTCCTTTAGGCGCATCTGCCGGGTTTTATTGACAGTATCGTTTTCGAGACTCCACTCGCAATACATATCAATGGGTTTTTAGAGTACACCGGTGAATACATCGTTCACAACACCTACAGGTTGTGAGCCTGCTAGTGTTCCACTGGACTGTCTAGAATAGTCCTTGGTTGTCATCCATACTCTGCTGAATGACGGGGCCATCATTTGGGAAAAAGGCTTTTTATATCGTCCACCTCTCACCCTCACCTCACGGTCTATTTCACCTCTCAACTCATCATCCAACTCATATTTCATCTATTACATCTACCCATGTCATACCCAACATTTTTGTAGATATAAAATACATATACGGTTTAAATCATTTAAAACATGTATAAAATCGTTCATCCAGCATAGACAGCAAGTACTCAGGTAATATGCACACATAGCACGTAATTTATATAAAATACTTCATATCTATGTGTAAGATGAAAGTAACTATGCACTCACTTGATAGGTGGTGACTCAACACTCGGCCAACACTTCGATACTCTCAAAACAACTTTCCTTCGATAAAACCTAGTAGCAATACCACTAGGGTTTAGTCTAACGATAACCACGACAAATTAATAGCCTTACTATTATTATTATTATATAAGCGTTAAATAACACTCAATATAACTCATAATAATAGCCCAAATAATTATTTTAAGGACCTAATAACATTACTATAATTATTTGGAAGCTATATTAAAAATTGCGTAAGCGTAGCACACTTACAGCGAATTTTATCGAAAACCAGAACTTATTTGGAGCAGCATTTCGAAACCGAAAGGCTTTTTTTCTCAGGACTCCGGAAGCTTCGGGCTTCCCTCGGGAGCTAAGGGGTTTTCCTAAGGCTTATGGGGGTTTAGAGCACTTAGAAAGAGAAACTAGTGAGAGAAAGAAGGTGGAAAGGTGCAAGAAAAATGGCTGCCCTCGCTGCCTTTTTATAGCCTGCGAGGCCTCGGTACGCTGGGCATACCTCAGACCTACGCTGGGCGTAATGGCTCAGATATGGATGCTAGCTCGCAGCCAGCTGTCTCGCACACCGGCGAATAGGAAGCGAAGGTACGCTGGGCGTACTAATCTCGGACGCGGGGCGTAATTCGAGGGTGACACATCGGTCATCGGATGCGAGATCGTGGGGAGCAAGGGAAGGCTAGGATCTTGCCACGTCATCACCAGCTTCGCAGATTGCACTCTCAACTTCTAAAAATTGTAACTTTTGCATACGAGCTCCATTTTCGACGTTCTTTATATCCCCGCGAAGGTGGGAACGTACTCTACAACTTTCGTTTAGACTCCGTCGGCTAATTTTGACTCGATTTTAAATTTTATATTATTAACAGGCTGGGACAGGATTGGTCCGTTAAATCCTCATAACTTCTTCATCTGATGTCCGTTTTTGCCCATATTTTTCTCGTTACGCTACTCTTAATGAGATCTTCGATTCTCGTTTAGGTCATGTCGGCTAAAAATCACCCGATCTAACATTCGAATTTCGGGCTGTACATTGCTAATCCGAAACTTCGAAAAACCATAACTTCTTCATACGAAGTCAGATTTGGGCGTTCTTTTTATCGATGTTCTTAGTTTAACATATTCTACGACTTTCGTTTAGATTGCTAAGGCTAAATCTCACTCTATCGTAAATTCGCTATTTACGATTCCCGGTATCGTGTCGGTTCCGTCGCGAAACTTCAACGGGTCATAACTTCTTTGTTATAACTTGGATTTCGGTGTTCTTTATATTCACAAAAACCTTGTGACATATACTAAGACTTGGTTAAGATTATTTATTCTAATTAATATTTTGCTGAAAAGTCATTTTCGACCCTTATTGCCTTCAATTTGACTAGCCCAGATCTACGGGCGTTACAATTATATCCCCCTTAGGATGATTACGTCCCGAAATCATCAATGAAACAGGACATTATAATGATTCCATACGTTATCTCTTCATCCTAGGTAATAACTGTAACTTCTATGTTGCTTCGGGTATCTAACTCTTGGACTCTTTGACTGCAGGCGGTGCTTGGTCTTACACTTGATCGTTAGACTTTCAATCATGACCTTCGTGTCACAACCTCTTTCTTTATCAGAGACTCCTTCTTCTTCTTAAAAAAACTTAGGATAAGTTAATTTGATTACTACAATTGATCAATGTGTCATATTCTAATGACCTATCATCGTATGTAGCAATGCTTAGACTCAGGTCTCTTAGAGTCAAATTCTGGAATGGAATATGCCTTCCTTCATGGTCTAATGTGATATAATCACATTTTAACATGTAGCATTTCTAGCTACCAACATCTTTAACAACGAGCGCGATACTTCTATTGATCGCTTTGATTTTAATCGTTTGGTTTAAGTCGGACGCTACATCAAACTTGGTTCTCTGAACCACGTAACCTACTCATCATAGTCGGACTCAATGTGATATGACCACTAGGTTCAGGATAACAACAATCTTTTTAGTCTTTACCGAAACAATGGTAACGACATACTTGAATAAAACGAAATCAATTACTAGCTTCTTGGTAACCTTGTGACTTTCCCTGATCCAAGTGTGAGTCATGTGCTTCCGGTAGTATAGGCCTCTACTACCTTTCACACCTACTCATACTCGTCCCAAGTATTGTCTCGCAGTTTTCCAAGTTATTATCACAAAAACAATTTTTTTAACACATAAAAATGTGTCCAAACAATCACAAAATTTTCCCTAGACTCTCCTAGGACTTCTTCTATGCGTATCTTCAATCATCAATTCTGCTTCAGCTTGGTGGAAATTCCATACGATGGGTCAACTTCATGAATTACGCCAATCATTCCATCACCCTGCCAATCGAAGGTGTACTTCGGACGTACTGTACTCTTCTAAATGTACTGCATGACATGTTCTAAAGGCAAGATACCACTCTTATGATATCTTCTGATAGGTGTCATTCACTATCATAAGCCTTTTCATTTTCTCTATTTACTCAATTCTCTATGAGTCCTTATCATGACATTCTATTCTCCAAATCAAGCGTTTGGTGCATCGAGACGAGAATATAGATAGAGGAAGAATTAGACGTGTATTCCTCGTTATTACTCCAAAAATTTACATGCCAGTTCTAATATCGTATTTAAACGTTTAGAAACCTGAGCACATAAAATTTCTAGATCCGGTCGGCAACAGACCATAGATCCGATCATATAATGCATATCATAAATCATTTAGCACATAAAAGCATGTTAGGAATTTTTTTCCCTAAATAAGCTAGTGCTTGTGTCTATTCAGGTGTATTACCTAAATTTTATTAGACACACTCCTATCAATCATTGCTTAGCATTCTAAGTTTAAGTCTAGAAATAAATCCATATTCCTAGTTCGCTTAAACTAATGCTCTGATACCAACTGTGACATCCCCAAAATCACGGCCAGAAAAGACCGATTTTTGTTTATGCTTTATAAAAAAATCAGAGTACTACTTTTCATAAAAATGTTGCGGAATTTGTTCCCAGAAAAATACAATAAATACATTATCAAAACATTTTCGAAGAAACATATTATTATTTATGTTAAAACGTTTGGGATGTCATCGTCAATACAGAAACATAAGCATAAACGGAACATACATTTATTTACACTAGTGATCTACATCTCTTAAATCTCTCAGTGTAATGTGACTTCATATCAACACCTGTGATGTAAATAAAATGAGTGGGTCAGGTTGGGAAACCTGGTGAGTACATAGGGTTTTCAACCCACAATAATATAATTATTATGTTTAAACAATTAAACAATCAACCCAAATTACCCATCCCTATTATCTTCTTTATTCTTAAGGATCTACCCTAAGAATCAGCTATTCCTCGTTCATTTATTCCTAAGGAGTATCCTAAGGAATAGGTACGGATTCCATCGTTGTAAATGACACATCTGTCAAGCACAATCTGCTAGTTCGGTCACTAGGGCGCAACTGCCAAAATTGTGACATTCTCTATGGGGCGCATCTGTCGGAATAGTCCTTTAGGCGCATCTGCTGGGGTTATGAGTTTCTCTATTAGGCGCTTCGGCCGGTAGAGTCCGTTAGGCGCATCTGCTGGGTTTTATTAACAGTATCATTTTCAAGAGTCCACTCGCAATACATATCAATGGGTTTTTAGAGTACACCGGTGAACACATCGTTCACAACACCTACAGGTTGCGAGCTTGCTAGTGTTCCACTGGACTGTCTAGAATAGTCCTTGGTTGTCATCCATACTCTGCTGAATGACGGGGCCATCATTTGGGAAAAAGGCTTTTTATATCGTCCACCTCTCACCCTCACCTCACGGTCTATTTCACCTCTCAACTCATCATCCAACTCATATTTCATCTATTACATCTACCCATGTCATACCCAACATTTTTGTAGATATAAAATACATATACGGTTTAAATCATTTAAAACATGTATAAAATCGTTCATCCAGCATAGACAGCAAGTACTCAGGTAATATGCACACATAGCACGTAATTTATATAAAATACTTCATATCTATGTGTAAGATGAAAGTAACTATGCACTCACTTGATAGGTGGTGACTCAACACTCGGCCAACACTTCGATACTCTCAAAACAACTTTCCTTCGATAAAACCTAGTAGCAATACCACTAGGGTTTAGTCTAACGATAACCACGGCAAATTAATAGCCTTACTATTATTATTATTATATAAGCGTTAAATAACACTCAATATAACTCATAATAATAGCCCAAATAATTATTTTAAGGACCTAATAACATTACTATAATTATTTGGAAGCTATATTAAAAATTGCGTAAGCGTAGCACACTTACAGCGAATTTTATCGAAAACCAGAACTTATTTGGAGCAGCATTTCGAAACCGAAAGGCTTTTTTTCTCAGGACTCCGGAAGCTTCGGGCTTCCCTCGGGAGCTAAGGGGTTTTCCTAAGGCTTATGGGGGTTTATAGCACTTAGAGAGAGAAACTAGTGAGAGAAAGAAGGTGGAAAGGTGCAAGAAAAATGGCTGCCCTCGCTGCCTTTTTATAGCCTACGAGGCCTCGGTACGCTGGGCATACCTCAGACCTACGCTGGGCGTAATGGCTCAGATATGGATGCTAGCTCGCAGCCAGCTGTCTCGCACACCGGCGAATAGGAAGCGAAGGTACGCTGGGCGTACTAATCTCGGACGCGGGGCGTAATTCGAGGGTGACACATCGGTCATCGGATGCGAGATCGTGGGGAGCAAGGGAAGGCTAGGATCTTGCCACGTCATCACCAGCTTCGCAGATTGCACTCTCAACTTCTAAAAATTGTAACTTTTGCGTACGAGCTCCATTTTCGACGTTCTTTATATCCCCATGAAGGTGGGAACGTACTCTACAACTTTCGTTTAGACTCTGTCTGTAATTTTGATTCAATTTTAAATTTTATATTATTAACAGGTCGGTACAGGATTGGTCCGTTAAATCCTCATAACTTCTTCATCCGATGTCCGTTTTCACCCATCTTTTTCTCGTTACGCTACTCTTGACGAGATCTTCGATTCTCGTTTAGGTAGTGTCAGCTAAAAATCACCTGATCTAACATTCGAATTTCGGGCTGTACACTACTAATCCGAAACTTCGAAAAATCATAACCTCTTCATACGAAGTCAGATTTGTGCGTTCTTTTTATCGATGTTATTATTTTAACACATTCTACGACTTTCGTTTAGATTGCTAAGGCTAAATCTCACTCTATCGTAAATTCACTATTTACGTTTCCCGGTATCGTGTTGGTTCCGTCGGGAAACTTCAACGGGTCATAACTTCTTCGTTCTAACTCGGATTTCGGCGTTCTTTATATGTACGGAAACCTTATAACATATACCACGACTTGGTTAATATTATTTATTCTAATTAATATTTTTCCGAAAAGTCATTTTTGATCCTTATTGCCTTTAATTTGACTAGGCCGGATCTACGGGCGTTACAGTTCCCGTTATCCTCACTTCCTGTCCCTATAGCATCTAATTTAAGGGATCTAGCCTAAGGATTATCTTCTGGATTGACAATAATGCTTAGGGGATTCCTCAGCAATATGTGTCAGTAATGCAACCATGAGGGGGATGGAGTACACCTGGTGAACATGTCGTTCAAAAATACCTACAGGTTGCGAGCCTGCTAGCGTTCAACTGTACTATCTAGAATAGTCTATGGTCGTCATCTATATACTCCGCTAGATGACTGGATCAGATTTAACATCAAGGTATCTCATCATTTATTTCATCTTTCATCATCCATATCATCTACCCGTCTTTACCTAACATGATTATGGGTATAAAATACATATATTGTTTAAATCAAGTAAAACACGTATAAATCGTTCATCCAACATAGATATCAGGAACACAGATAATAGTCAAATATAGCATGCACTTTATATTAAATACTTCATATCTATGTGTAAGATGAAAGTAGCTATGCACTCACTTGTTAAAGTGACGACTCAAAATTCAGGCAACGCTTCGCATCTAGCAACTGTATTTTCCTTTAACGTAACTTAGTATTATTATCACTAAGTCTTAATCTAATATTTATTGGGGCTAATTATTAATCTAGATTTTCATCATTAATTCAAATTCTACTTCAATATCTATCAATTAAGGAATAACCAGGTAGGATCATATCGAAGGTAGGGTCCGTTTGGTATATGAAGTATACTATTTGGAAATCCCACTTTAAACACTTCACTAAATCCAGCCTAGACATCCTCCCCATAAGTAGATCAATTAGTATAATGACTTGGAATTACTAATAAATATAGTTTACAGGTTCATAATAACAATAATGAACTTAAACATAATTTATACTTAAAGTACGATAAACATAACTAAACTCACAAGTGGTTTAGCGAGAAACTGGGCTCTACGCGCAAAGAACTTTTGAGCCAAAAGCTCTTCTTCTCGGGGCTTTCCAGCGCTCCAAGCTTCACTACTAACACCTAGGAGGTGCTAGATAAAATAATAGAGGCTTTGCGGTGTTTAGGATAGAGTATGTTGCAGAAGTGTGTAGAATTGAATAAAAAAACAAGCTTTATTTATAAGCTGGGAATTTCGCGTACTCGAGGCGTACTAGTACACTATGCAGGATGTACTGCAGTACGTTGGGCGTATGCATGCTACATGTTGCGATCTCATGCCAATCCGTGGGGAAGAAGGTGTGGCGGAGATCTTGCCACGTGTCACTCGATGGTTAATCCAAAAATTAATTATCTTCTAAAATCCGTAACTTTCGCACATGAGCTCCGTTTTTGACGTTCTTTATATTCAAGCGTAAGTATCAACTATATCTACAACTTTCGTTTAGACTTCGTCGGCTAGTTTTGACTTTATTTTTATAATTATATTTGAACAGTCTTAGATAGTTAAAGTCCGTTAAAAATTCATAACTTTGTCATCTGATATTCGTTCTCAACTGTCTTTATATCGTTGAGCTCCTATTAATGAGATCTTAAATTCTCTTATAGGTTGTTTCGGCTAAAAATCGATCGATCTAAAATTCAATTTCCGGGTTGTATACTACTACACTGAATCTTAGAAAAACCATAATTTCCTATAACGAAGTCAGATTTGGATGCTCTCTACATACAGACTCTCGATTTAACGTCTATTATGACTTTTGTTTATATTGGTAAGGCTAAAAAGTATTTCGTCAAAAATTTACTTTTTATGATACGCGAAGCCGTGTCGGTTTAATCGCAAAACTTCGACGAGTCATAACTTCTTCGTTATAAGTGTTGTTTTAGCGTTCCTTATATTTCCAGAATCCTTGTTACGACTACTTCAACTTTCTTCATAGAGATTGGGTCTAATTATTATTTTATTTTAGACACGTATTTTATTCCTATTTTATTATATCGTTATAAGCATGTATATTGCACATAATTTGCACGTAAATCATATAATACTCTAATAATTATTCTTCATTACATCAAATATGTTAAAATTGTTAACCTTAACTATTACATTATTATAATAATGCTTAGTCAGATATGCAGGCATTACATGAGCCCGCTGAGCATATAGGGTTTTCAACCTACATTAATTAAGTTCTTTAATCATATATTTCACGTCAAATAATTTACCCGAATACCAAATCCCGTTATTCTCGCATATTGATCCTAAAATACTAATCTCAGGGGACCTATACTAAGTATCTTTATCAAAAACTGGTAAACAATATTGTTTGGGGGATTCCTTTAGCACTATATGTCAATAATGCAACCATGGGGATAGAGTATATCAAATGAACAAATAGTTCATTAAAACCTATAGGTTGTGAGACTACCAACGTTCAACTAGATTGTCTTGGATAGTCCATGGTTGTCATCTATACTCTGTTAGATGACCGATTCATCAATAGTCAAGGCCTCTCATCATCATCTCATCCTTTCATCTTTCATTACCCATCGCTACCCAATATAGTATATTATGAAAATACATATACGATTAAAGCTAGTAAAATCATATTATGTATCACAGATACTAAGTAATTTTTGATGATAGGCACACTTAACATTTAATTTTCTAGATACTTTATATTTATGTGTAGGCTGAAAGTAACTATGCACTCACTTGATAAACTGGATGATTGGAATGTTTGGTAACGCTTTGCTTTAACACTTAGCTTTTTATTTGATGTGGGCTAGGTCCATATCACTAAGTATTAGCTTATTATTTTTTATGACTAACAGTTGCCTAGATTTCTGAACAATCCTAATGTCTACATCACGATCTATCAAGTAAGGAGCAACTATGTAAGATGATATCGGAGGTAGGGTACGTTTGGTATACAAAGCATACTGTTTAGATATCCCATTTTAAGTACCTTGATAAATCTAGCCTAAGCATCACCCCCGTAAGTAAATCAAACAATATAATGACTTGGAATCACTGATAAATTTTATTTATAAATTTATAACAACGAATATAAATATAAATATAAGTTATACTGAAAGTAATATAAATGCAGCTTAACTTATAGAGATTTTCCTAAAAAAGGAAGTCTGGAAATTGCACTGTAGTAGTACTCCGACTCAATAGCTCTTAATTATCGGGTTCTTAGGGATCTAAGGGGTTCGCTAAGAAGGTAGAACTAAGGGGAAATTGTACTAAACTGGAATGAAACTCGAGAGAAAAGTTGGAAGGTGTGAGATAAGTGAAAGTGTTGCAATTCAATATATAGGGATAAATTTGCTCGATACGTACTGCACCAAGACAGGGTGTATGGCACACCTTGTCATGGCTAGTACTTCTCCTCCAGACGACGGACACGTGGCGATCAGTGGGTGAAGCTATGTAATAGAAGGGGTAAGTACGAGCTGTATCTTTAAAAATTCGTATTTCGCTCATACGGGAACCATTTTCGACATTTTCTATATCCACACGTAGGTATTTCCGAGTACTAAAACTTTCAATTTGACTATGTTGGCTGGTTCTCAGTCAATCTAAAATTTAACAGTTTACGAATATTACATTGCAAAGGACCATGTAAAATTTATAACTTCATCATACAGACTTTGTTTTCGACAGTCTTTATATCGGCAAACTCGCCATCACGAGATCTTCTCTCGTTTAGATCGTTTCGACTAAATATTAACCCCTATAAATTTCGATTTTTGTGCTAACACAGCTGCACTGAAACTTTGAAAAATCATAACAGTTCACTTTTAAGATTACAATGACTTTCGTTTAGATTACTTAGGCTCATAAGCAACCTATCTCCGATTCACTATTTACGACGCTCGGTGTATCGGGTTGAATATGAAACTTCAACGAATCATAACTTCTGCAAACAAAGTCAAATTTTGCGCTCCTTATATCCCTGAAATCATCCACGACTACTACTTTTATAAAGACTATTTATCCTAATTAATATTTTATTTTAATATTTGTTTTAGCCCTATTTATTAAGTTTTCACCTAATATTATTTACACACAATATAAACACATTAAGCACATAGATTCAAACAATTTCCTTTTATTTCTTATGTAAAGATTACAATTATTGATCAATGCCAATTATACATTTTGGATTAATGTCTAACGAGAAACTTGGACGTTATAGGTGTCGATACCTAACACCTTCTTAGGTAACACACTTTCTAATAGAACCCAATTGAGCCGGAACCGAAAGCTGTTGGAACCGGTTGGTAGTATTTGGTCTGGTTCTCGGATCCTATAATATCTCAAATTCGGGTTTTCAGTTCCGAACTAGTTTACACGCCTACATTTAATAGTTGTTACTTGTTGCTGTGTAAATAAAACTAAATACGATTCACCATTTAGTGTTATGTTTAACATTGTTATTAATTAATTTAGAAATAACTTATTTTACAAATTTTGTAAGACTAGGTAATGTTATTTTTAAATATTACTATTGTGCATTAGTTTATAAACCACTTATTTGATAAAATTTCAGTATTATAAAAAATACTTTTAGATATCTTTTAATTAGTTTGATTATTGATTTAAGTTTTATATATAAAGCATTTAATCGTTTTAAAACTATTTTTCTTTTTAAATAGTATTAGAATATTTTTATGTTTTTTTTATATTTTTTTTATATTTAGGATTTAACATTATATTTAAATGATATTTTGCTTTATATTTAAATTTAACATGATATTTAAATTAACGTTTTAAGTACACTAAATTAATAATTCAAAAAATCTATCATTAATATAAGAATACTTAACATTTAATAACATGTTTAATTTGAGAAGTTTATAGTTTCAAATTCATATGGTTCAACTAAAATGACTTTATTTATGATATATAACACATAATAGATAATAAATAATTGATAATAGATAATAGATTTTTTGATAACAAATGATTTATCTATATTCGTAATAAAACTCTCACATCTAACAAAAAATTTAATTTGAACTGTCTGATTTGACTCTTAATGAATAATAATGGTGCAATGCTTATAAAAATTATTAACTTTGCTATTCGTGCTATAGATATTGATGTGAAAGAACAAACTCTAAAAATAGATTAATAAAATCAATATTGATCAAATCATTTTAGAGATGGAATATGCTTTTAACGATAACAACATGAAATTCAGAATAATATTTTCACAGATATACCGGAGTTTGAGACTTTTTTCTGTTTGATCCTAAAAACAGTCTATTAGAACTAATCCCTAAAATGTCAAGCCCGTCTATACACACGTTCTTCACCCGTTGTGTCGCTATCAGTGTCGGCAACAACGTGAAGTTGTTGCCTTTCTTTCTCTTTATCTGCTTCACTGTCTTTCCTTCTTACTCATGCAATTTCTTTCTTTCTTTCTTTTTTTCTCCCACAAATGACTCTATTTGTCTTTGTTCTCTTAATATTACATCAACACACACATGGAAGATCATGCTTTTGATTTCATTTGGCGGTCATCGAACCAACATACGAATGCTGATGCTAGCGAGGGTGTCGACTTCTTTCTCCAACAAAGGGGTTGTGGGTGGTAAAGAGATGGGAGGTGACACAAGGAGGGGATGGGTGGATTAGGTTAATTGGGTTTGTATTTAATTTAATTTAACATAGTAAAAAACCAAAAAAAAAAAAATGAAACATGGATAAAATAGTAAATTCATACTAGTTATAAAAAAAATTGAAACCACAAGGACCAAGCATATATTGGTTTAGATAATTATATTGAGTTAGCTTGAATAAACTATATGACCAAACGATATAATTTTTACTTAACTATATTGAATCAAGTTTCGATTGAATTTTCTATTATATGCACACAAGTATACAACTCTCTCTCTCTCTTTCTCTCTCTCTCTCTCTCTCTCTCTCTCTCTTCTTTATTTATTTTTCGTCCTAGTATATCTATAGATTGCTTTCTTAGATTTTTTCCAACTTTGATGAAGAGACTAGGGGTGCGTTTGATTCGTTAAAATGAAATGGAATTCGAGGGAAAGGAATCAATTTCCACCATATTCTAGTGTTTGGTTCAACTTTGTATGATGGAATTATTGGGTTAATCCGTTTGTTTTTTATTAGACCAAGATCAGTTGAGTCTAGTTTGAATACGGCCCAAGCCATGATTCGTTGATTTGGTAACCCGATTTACCTGGTCATTCCCTTCTTTTCGTGAAATTAGAGAATGTTAGTCAATTCTGTTTAGCTCTTAGTTTTTTTCTCGTTTTATTTTCCCGTTGTTAATTTGTACCGGCTATAAAAAGGCCTCTTCACTCTCAATAATAATCATCATAAATTGTGGTCTGTACAATCGAAGAGTCAAAAGATATTGACAACATGCCAATAGATGAACTCCAGAGTTCCCTGTTGATTCACGAACAAAAAATTAGAAGAAAGGTGAACGAAGAGCATGTGCTGAAGGTGGAACACGACCACAACTCTGGAGGAGGAAGGGGTCGAGGTAGAGAAACACTACCAAAGGAAGAGGATATGGACGAGGAAGATCACAAAGAGAATCCAAGGTTTAATTCGATAAGTCTCAAATTGAATGTTATAGATGTCATCAGTTTGGACATTTTCAATATGAATGTCCGAATGATGCTTGGCAAGTAAACTATGTCGAATTTGAAGATAATGAAGAACCATTATTGATGGTGGCGGTTGAAATTGAAGCATATGAGAAAGAAACTAAGATGTTGATGACCACAATAAAAGAAGATAAACCCAATAAGAAAGGGATCTAGTTTCTTGATTCAGCTTGTTCAAATCACATGATGGGTACTAAAGAATGGTTCATCCACTTTGATGAGACGTATTAACACAAGGTCAAACTGGGAAACGATCACAAGTTAGAGGTGAAAGGAAAAGAGAATATTCGAATTACTATGGGCAATATAACACAAGTGATTACTGAAGTTTACTATGTGCCATCTCTAACATCAAATCTCATGAGCGTTGGGCAGCTCCAAGAGAAGTGTCTGATTTTTTCATTCAAGGAAATGTGTGTAGAGTTTTCCATCCAACAAGAGGTTTGATCATCTCATAAAATATAACAAAGAACAGGATGTTTCGTGTCTATGTCACATCCCAGTCACACGAAGTTGAATGTATGCAAGTAAGTGTTGACTCTAACACTCAACTTTGGCACAAAAGATTTGGGCATGTCAACAACAAAGACATAAGAACCATGTTGTTCAAAAAAATGGTGAAAGGGCTACCATCAATTGCAGAGAAGCATGGTGTATGTGAAACTTGTGCTATTGGAAAGCAACACAGAGATCCAATTCCAATGTAGAGCAGCCAGCAGGCAATATAGAAGTTACAGCTAATACACATAGATCTATGTGGTCCTATCACTCCAGTATCCACTAGTGGCAAGAGGTACATACTTGTATTTATAGATAATTACACTAAAAAGTGTTGGGTTTATTTCCTATCACAAAAGGGTGAAAGCTTTGGAGTGTTTAAGAGTTTTAAAAGATTGGTGGAAATCGAAACTAGCATGAAGATTAAATGTTTGAGAAGTGAGAGGGGTGGAGAATTCACTTCAAAGGAATTTAATGATTATTGTGAAGAGCAGGGAATTAAGCGAAAACTTATAGCTTCATACACTCCACAGTAAAATGGGGTCGTAGAGAGAAGAAACAAGACCTTGTTAAACATGGTCCGATGCTTGCTAGCTGAAAAGTCCGTACCTACAATATTTTGGCCAGAAGCAACCAGATGGGCAAGTCATGTGATAAAAAGATGTACAAGTAGGAGTCTGGATGAAAAAGTACCAGGAGAGCTTTGGACAGGGTTAAAGCCAAGTGTTGAGCATTTTAGAATATGTGGCTGCATAGGCCATGTTCATGTACCTGCTCAATTACGAAAGAAGCTGGATGCTCGGAGTCAAAATTGTGTGTTTTTGGGGGTCAGTCAGGAATCAAAAGCTTACAAATTATATGATCCAACAACAAAAAGGGGTGTAATCAGTAGAGATGTTATTTTTGATGAAGATACATCATGGGTCTGGTCTGAAGAGTACTAGCAACAACAAGAATTAATAGTTGAAGATGATGAACAAATTATAGAAGGGCATCAGGAAGGTGAAGATAGAGATGACTCTCAAACTCCCTCACAGACATCCCCAACTCGAAATTCTGAAGAACTTAGTCCATTGAATCAAACTCCCTCACAGACATCCCCAACTCAAAATTATGAAGAACTTAGTCCATCAAATCAAAGTATGTACTAACCTGAAGAAACAAGAGAAGAATCAAGGAGTCCCATTTCAGCAAGTTCCAGAAACTCATCTACTCAGAGTACACCAACTTCTCAAAATAGCTCACCTGTTTGAAATCGAAGACCAACTACATGGATAAATGACTACTACATGAGTGAAGAAATGTTCAATGAACATTAAGCTGGATTCGCTATGGAAAGTGTTATGGATGATCCAACAACCTATGAAGAAGCTTGTAAAGAAGAAAAATGGGTGCAAGCTATGAATTCTAAGATAGCGGCTATAGAAAAAAAAAAACCACACATGGGACTTGATTGATCCACCCGCTGGAACCAAAACCATAGGGGTAAAATGGGTATACAAGACAAAGGTAAACAAGCTTGGCAATGTGGATAAGTACAAAACAATACATACTCTGTTATCGGTGGCTGCACAAAAAAATTGGATAGTCTATCGGCTAGATGTCAAAAGCGCATTCTTGAACGGTGAACTCAAGGAAGTAGTACCTGTTACTCAACCAAAAGGTTACATAAGAAAAGGTGAAGATACCAAGGTGTATAGGTTGAGTCGCGCACTGTATGGATTAAAGCAAGCCCCTCGAACTTTGTTTAATCAAATTGAAGGGTATTTCATGCATGAAGGGTTCAAGAAAAGCAGCCAAGATCATACTCTATTAATTAAGAGGATGAAGGAAAAGATAATCTTTGTAAGTTTGTATGTGGATGATCTGATCTATGTTGGAAACGACACTGAAATGTGTAGATTATTTAAACAATCCATGCAAAAGGAATTTGAGATGACAGATTTGGGAAAAATGAAGTTTTTCCTTGGTGTAGAAGTGAATCAAAGCCCAAAAGGAATTACCCTGTGTCAATCTCAATATGCAAAGGAAGTTCTAAAATGGTTCAGTATAAGTGAAGCAAATGGTGTGAAAAACCCAATTGTCCCAGGTACCAAAGTCGTGAAGCTTGAAGCATGGAAGGATGTTGATACTACTGTGTACATGAGTCTCATAGGGAGTCTCATGTATCTAACCATAACATGTCCTGATCTTATGTATGTAGTTAGTTTGCTAGGTATATAGATTCATGGCAAAACCAAAGGAGGAGCATATGGTAGTGGCAAAAAGAGTTCTAAGGTATATAAAAGGAACTTTAAATTATAGGCTACACTATGGGAAGGATCAAAGTCAAAAGTTAAAGGTGTACACTGATAGTAACTATGCTCGAGATTTAGAAGATCGGAGGAGAACTTCTGGATATGTGTGTCTGTTTAATGGAGCTGCAATATGTTGGATTTCGCGAAAACAAGAGGTAGTCACTTTATCATCAACAGAAGCAGAATATGTCACAGCTACAACTTGTGCTTGCTATTGTGTATGGCTGAGAGGACTCTTTGAAGAAATTAAAGAAAAGGTGGGAACAGTAGAAGTTATGTGTGATAATTGCTCAACAATAAAATTGTCAAAGAATCCTATAATGCATCTAAGAACAAAGCACATAGATGTTCGATATCACTACATTAGAGAACTGGTAAACAAAGATGTTATCAAGCTAAAGTTTTGTGGAATTAAGGAGGAATTGGCAGACATGATGATGAAGCCTTTGACTTTGGCGAGATTTGAGTTTATCAGAGAACATATTGGAGTAAGAGATGTTAAACAAGATGCTTGATGCTTTCTTGTTTAAGGGAAGGAATTTATTGGGTTAGTCCGTTTGTTTTTTATTTGCCCAATATCATTTGAGTCCAGTTCGAATAAGGCCCAAGCCATGAGTCGTTGATTTGGTAACCCAATTTACCTAGTCATTCCCTTCTTTTCGTGAAATTAGAGAATGTTAGTCAATTCTGTTTAGCTCTTAGTTATTTTCTCGTTGTTAATTTGTACTGGCTATAAAAAGGCCTCTTCACTCTCAATGATAATCATCAGAAATTGTGAGTCAATTCATACTTTTTATCACTTGTTTCAACAAGAATTGAAATCCTAAATGAAAAAAATTTCCATTAAATAGGGAAAAATACTAATTTACATGGATTAATATATATCTTCACATTTAAGATAGAATACAAAGTAAAATTAAGAAAAACAAACAAAAAAAGGTATTTCTGTTATTTTACATGGATTACAATTTTATTTCCTACCAACCAAACAAAATTTGAAATTAATACCAATTTCATTTTCTATGTGAAGACAGATAAATATTGAATTTCTCTATGTGTTGATACAATAGAATACATTGGTATAAATACAAAGATGAACGAGAAAAATACGACACTAGCTAACTACATATAAAAGACTAGGAAAACATGATAGACTAGTTCAATAGAACTCATATGCTTGTGGAAGTAGTTTACACGTTGTTAGCCCCTCGCAAGCTCAAGGATGGGTCAAACTTGAAGCTTGGAACGAAGAAGAGAAAGACGATCCTTTGAGAGTGGTTTAGTAAATAAATCAGCCAACTGGTCCATAGGAGAAACATGACAAATTTTTAGAGCTCCGGATTCTATCTGTTCGCGAATAAAGTGGAAATACAATGCTATGTGCTTGGACCGGGTGCTGATGACATGGTTTTTGCTCATGAATATTGCTATGACATTATCACAAAGTAATAGGGGAGGCTTAGTGATATGAGCATGGAGGTCAGTAATGAGTTGTTTCAGCCACAAGAGTTCAATTGTTGTGTATGCCAAAGACTTGTATTCAACTTCAGTACTGGAGCGGGAAACCACTCTTTCTTTTCTGGAGGTCCAGCTAATAAGTTTATTACCATGGAAGATGGCATAACCGTATTGAGATCGATTGTCTTCCTTATCGGAAATCCAACTAGCATCAGGATACGTGAGTAAGCAAGTTGTTGTGGTTGGAGTGAATCGCAAACAATGATGATTAGTGTCTTTTAGATATCTTAATATCTGTTTTGTAGCTTGCCAATGAAGATTGGTTGGTGAGTGCATAAATTGGCAGACACGATTATCTGCATATGCTATGTCGGGAGGAGTAATTGTAGCATATTGAAGCGAACCGACCAGTTGTATGAACAGCTTAGGATCATGAAAGAGGTCACCTTGGCGATGAAGGGAAGATTGCGGATCAGCAGGTGTTGTAACAGGGGATGCTTCGGCTATATTCGTGCAATGTTACATATCATCAATATATTTTGATTGAGACCAATTTATGCCATTCGAGTCTCTGGAAATTTGTATCCCCAAGAAGACATTTAGATCTCCTAGATCTTTAAGTGTGAAGACCTGATGAAGTTGAGTGATGAATCGCTAAATCTGATATGCTTTTGAGCCTGTGACTATTAAATTATCCACATACACGAGAATATATATGACAGAGGTAGGAGAATAATGAACGAACATGGATGTAACTGACTGGCAAGCCCTAAACCCATTAGTCACCAGATAATGTTTGAGTTTAGTAAACCAAGCGCGTGGGGCTTGTTTTAACCCGTAAATAGCCTTGTGTAAGTGACAAACATGATTGGGTATGGATATATCTTCAAACCCCCGTGGCTGTTTCATATAAACTTGTTCCTTTAAGTCACTGTTAAGAAACGCATTGTTAATGTCGAGTTAACAAAGACACCAACCTTTTGATAAAGCTAGAGAGAGGAATAAGTGGATTGTTGTTGGCTTAATAACCGGACTAAAAGTCTCGAAATAGTCAACATCCGCTTCTTGATTGAAGCCTTGAGCTACCAAACATGCTTTATGTCTTTCAAATTTTCCATCCGATCGTCTCTTTATCCTGTATATCCATTTACATCCAATACGATTTACATTAGTAGAATAAAGTACTAAAGACCATGTTTCATTTCGCATAAGGGCATCATGTTCAAGTTGCATGGCGTGATGCCAAGAAGGATGTTTGACAGCTTGATTAAAAGATTTGGGTTCAAATTCAGGATCTGAGGATATGAGAGATGTAGTAAAGGTTTTGGGTTTTAAGGAGTTGGTGCAAGATCTGGTAGTCATTGGGTGAGTATTGTGATCAGCTGCATGATAATGAGATGTGGAGGGTTGTTTTTGCTTAGAATGAGAGCTGATGGTGGATTGTTGGTGGGAGGGTGTAGATCCCGTTGGGGTAGGAGATGGCGAAGGTGGAGAGGGTGGTTGTGGGGAAGGAGGTGGAGGTGTTGTGGGTAGAGTGGTTGTGTGTGCTAAAAGGTCAGTGGAAGTAGATGGATGAGGTGTAGGAGGAATATAAGGGGAGATAGATGAGATGTTGTTATATGGAAAAACCTCTTTGTTGAAGACAACATGGCGTGAGACATAGACGCGGGAAGTAGGTTGATGAAAACATATGTACCCCTTATGGGACGTACTGTACCTAAGAAAAATACAAGGTAAAGTTTGATAATTGAGCTTATTCTTGTTGTAGGGTCAAAGGAAAGGATAGCACAAGCAGCCAAACGTTTTGAGGAAATCATATTGGGGAGGTTTATGATACAACTTTTGATATGGAGAGTGAAACTGAAGAAGAGGTGTAATGGTGCGATTGTGGAGATAAGTAGCAGTTTTGAAGGCGTGTTCCCACAACACACGAGGGAGGGAAGATTGGGCTAATAGAGTAAGGTGTTTTTCAACAATTATACGGTTGCGTCTCTCGACTGAACCATTTTGTTCTTGAGTGTATGGGCAGGAGATTCGATGCTCAATGCCATAGTGGTGAAGGAAAGTATAAACATTTCTAAATTCACCACCCCAATCAAATTACACACTCTTGATGTCACTATGAAATTGAGTTTTAACCATAGTTTTGAAATGCAAAAAAGTAGAGAGCACTTGAGATTTATGAGATAAAAAATAAATCCATACAAATTTTGTGCAGTCATCAATAAATAGAATAAAAAATCGATTTCCATTCATAGATAAGAGGGGTGATAGCCCCCAAACATCAGAATAAATCAACTCAAATGGTGTTTGTGATGCAATGTGGGAAGTGGGGTGAGGGAACCAATGACTCTTTGCTAATTGACATGATTCACAAACATTCGGGAATTTATTTGACACAACAGGAAGCTTAAACAAAGAAACTAAATAACGTAACAACTGTTCATGTGGGTGAGCAAGTCTTTTATGCCATCCATAAAGAGATGTCCGAACACCAGAGAGAGCCATGAATGAGGGTTGCGTATTGTTGTTGGAGGGAGGAATGCGATATAAGTCATGCTTAGTGTCCCCACAGAGCATGGTTTGACCCTGAAAATTCTTGATAACACAGTAAGTAGGCCAAATTTCCACAAAAGCATTATTGTCAAGCGTTAATTTTGAGATACTAAGAAGGTTTTTGGTGAGCTTTGGAACAACAAGAACATTAGGAGGATTAAGTTTATGTAATTTCCATGAACCCATATGAGAAATAAAAAGGTTTTTACAATTGCCAACTTGGAGTTTATCATATCATGTAAATTCAGTAGCACCATGGAGTTTGGTTACATCTGGAGTGACATGATCAGTTGCTCTTGTATCGAAGTACCAGGAGGGATCTAAAACAGTAGAAGGTGAACCAGATTGAGCCAGGTGAGCTTGGCGAGACTGATCATGTGGGTTGGCCTTGCGGGAAGGATAGTCAGCTTGATTATTCTGCTGCCAACAGTCAATGGCTTCGTGTCCTGGTTTGCTACAAAGTTGACACATCGAGCATCTTCTACGATTGTTAGTGTTGCGGTTAAGAGAGGAGACAAGACCTGTATTAGAGGAAGTAACCTTTCTTGGAGAAGATCTATTTTCAGAGTAAACTGATGCAGTAGGGGTAGCAGATAAAGAGTTGGTATTTGGTTGGGGTAGGAGAGCACCCTGATGAGTAATCTCCTATTCCAAACGAGCCCCTTCTTGAAGTAGAAGACCAACAAGTTCATCAATTGAGATAGGATCAGGTCGCATCATTACAACAGTGTAGAATGACCCATAAGAGGAGTCAAGGCTGGACAAGATATGACCAACAAGGTCCTCTTCAGATATGGGATATAGATTTTCTACAAGGGAGTCAGCTATCGATCGTTTCTGCTAAAGATAATCCATCATAGACAGAGATCCTTTTGACAAGAGTTTGAAATTGAACCCGCATAGCCATTCTCCATGCCCTAGTATGTGCCTGGAAGGTCTTTTCGATGGCTTGTCAGACCATGTGTAAAGAGGTAGCAGGAACAAAAACAGTTATCGCACTTTCAGATAATGTAGATTTAATCCAGAGGAAGATGATGTGGTCCCTTTTCTTCCACATGGTGAATTCAGCTGGTGGAGGGCGAGGATCGAGAATAAAATCCTCAAGATCGAACGTCTCTAGGGCTTGGCTGATTGTGGAACACCAGAGTGAGTAATTGTCTCGATTAAGTTTGGTGCTGATGGAGGGAATTTGAAAATTGGGGGTAGAGGAATTGGCGATTTCAGGATTCAGGAGGGATGAGGGTGAGCCATTGAACAGTAGACGATCAGGAGAAGATGAGAGAAAAAAAGTTATGTGGCTCTTGATACCATGTAAAGACTGATAAAGATTGAATTTCTCTTTGTGTTGATACAATAGAATACATTGGTATAAATACAAAGATGAATGAGAAATATATGGCACTAGCTAACTACATACATAAGACTAGGAAAACATGATATACTAGTTCAATAGAACTCCTACACTTGTGGAAGTATTTTACACGTTATTCTGCAACCAAATAATATATGGAATTGAATTCAAATTCCTAACCTATACATTTTCCAATTTTAATTTCAATTCGTTTTGAAACATCCCTAGCTTTTCCACCCAAAGTAAGGATAGTCAACAATGCAAATGCTACCTAAAAAGTTAGAAAATCCCAACCCACCAGCAACAAGCTAATATCCTCAATGTCATTAGTTCGTTACAAAAAAATTATGTGTCAAAAAGTTATTGGTTGTCCAAAATCGTGAAGTTACTTTATCTTTCTTCTATAACGCCTAAGGTCCCGTTTGATAGTTTCTGTCTGGGAAAGTGTTGTCTGGTAAAGTGCTGTCTGAGAAAGTTTTCTAACTGGGAAAGAAACCATGCTGTTTGATTGTACATCTGATTGACTGTGCTGAATGATGAAAAAAAGTAATAATTCAATAAAAAATAAATTTTAAAAAAGTTATTTAAAAAAATTAATAATCCAATAAAGAAAGAAAGAGACAGGATTTGGTGTATAATTATCTTTCCAGCCTATTTAGCCAGAAAGATATGATTTTGGGGCTTTCTGGGAAAGATATATCTTACCGAGAAAGATCCCTTCTTTTGTGCAAATCAAACAGTCTTTCCAGTCCATTTAGCCAGAAAGATCTGTTTGAACCTGAAAAGATGCGTATGAAACGGGGTCTAACTACTATATGGACGCAAACCAACATTAACATAACGCCTAACTACTATATCTTTCTTCTCTCGTTCGAAGTTTGAGATCCTCTAAACAAAAATTCGCTAAAATGTATATATTTTGAACTCAAAGGCCTTTATCATCTGCCATTTTGGGTTCATTGAATCTAGTAAATTTGCGTCGCAATCTCGAGAAGAATAGGTTTTCATTTTATTGGATGCTATATTTTTTCCCCTAACAAGTGGTTAACGTTAAGGTGAAACTTAATTTATTTATTTATGAGCGTGTCCATGTTTCATTGGGTTTATTATTTAAGTGGCAAACCTTATCATATTACGATTTCAAAAAGCCACCTTTATTGATATCACGTACGTTTAATAGTTAGACTATTTACAATCAAGTGTGTAGCTTTTTCGCCATCTAATGTCATTACCTATTGCATTATTGAGAAAATAGAAATAAAATTATTACTTACAGAAACAAGAGATCCATGATAATTATATAATCATCATTCACCTAAAAAGTAAACTCAATGATATATGATGGTGTTGTAGGTTGGTGTGTGCAAAGTAAGACTTATCTAAAATATATGGAAGTACATCCGTTGGTTTTGAAGGCATGTGTGAAGAGTTAAAATAGGCCACAAATGTAATATTTTTAATATATAAAAAAATTCATTAATATTACGATAATATTCCACAAATATACGGGTCCTGTTAAACAACCCCTCTGTTGGTGATTTTATCACCAAATATATTTTAGTGTAATGGATTTAACAAGTGTTTCAAGAATAAAATTTTAGTTATAATACAAGTTAGGAGGTGTGAGAGTGCACACTTGTATTTAATAAACATTGTTAGTATCGAACCCTAATCTACTGTGTCAAATCGGGGTTCGGGGACTAATCTGTTATTCTTGAAAAATGCAAATTAAAGGACTAATCTGTCTTTTCTGAAAGATGCAAACTGTTCTTGTTTATCTGTTGAGTGGATAAATCCGGGAAAAATAACGACTTTGAAACACAGAAAACTAGAAATGCTTTATTTTCCATCTTCTCAAAATTGATTATGTTTTTGTGCCTAAAATCAGAATTGTTGCAGCAAGAATTATCCAAGTTTGGATTTCATGATACCCAACGCATATAGGATCGAAATATCAAACAAGGAAAGTGATAACACGATTCTTGTTTGTGATCCAGATTTTCAATAACCCTATTTCGTTTTCCCCAACCCCCCCCCCCTTTCACTTCGCATGTTATCGGTAACTTATTCTTTTCTTTTGTATTAGAATATGATTTCTTTATCTAAGTTTTTTTTTTCTCTGAGTGACATCAAATAATTTGGAACTTTAAGTTTCCATGATTTTTTTTTCATCATTGTATGATCAGTATTTATAAATTGACTTTTAGGTAAAACATTTAAAAGAAAAATTTTCATTTAAAGAAAACCGTTGATTTACTAAATTTATTTCTAGTATTACTCAATTAATGATTAAAACCAATTACATAGTTATCTATATCTTTTATATTTTTGCATTATTAGTTTTTTTTTAATCTAGAATTTTTGTAACATCTGGATACCCAGGTATGGGAATTTGAGTATTTTATATTGGGGAATGAGGAGACTCGGCGAGTTGACGCCTCAACTCGTCGAGTAGGATCGCGTTTTGGGGACCAGTTTAATAAAGGGACTCGACGAGTCGGGTATTTGGACTCGCCGAGTCGGCGCTGTCAAGGAAAACCCTAATTGTCCGGGTTTGGGACATATTTAAAGGCCCTTAAGGCCTTCAGTGGTAGCCACTTACACCTTTGAGAGACTCCTATCGAACTAGAGAGCTGAGAGAGTGAAGAAGAGCCATTTTGGAGCATTCTTGAGGTGGTTGTGCAATGGAGTAGTCATTTCCAGCAAAGGGAGGTCAAGAGGGGGGGGGGGGGGGGGGGGGTCGATTCAGAGCTTCTGAGCTTGCATCTTCACCATAGAGGTATCAAATCGTTCTCCCTTTTCTGTTTTGGGTAAGATTGGTGATTTTAGGGTTTTCTAGCTTCTTTTATGGCTTGATTTGTGGAGTATAGTATCCCATTGAGTGTGAAGCCATAGATCTGGACCCAAAGAGGTCCAGAGAGTCCCTTCCATCCTGGTTTATGCATTCTATTTGGAGTTTTGAGCTAGGGTTGTTATGTAATGACGGGTTTCACCCAAATGAGCTTGTAGAACCTTGCATGAGTGCCTAAGGTTCGACCTTTTCGTGGTTATTGGCTTTGAGGGAGTCAGATCTATGGTTTGGTGAAGCAGATCTGACCTCAGAAGGTCAGATGAGGGTTGTCATGGGAGCAACTCGCCGAGTGCATAGGCATACTCGACGAGTCGAGTCGAGGTTGTCTCGCGATTCATTGCCGAGTAACTCGACGAGTGGAGAGGGAACTCGCCGTGTCTAAGAGGTGTAAAAAGGATTTAGAGAACCCGCATGGACTCGCCGAGTCACTCTTGTGTACTCGTCGAGTCTGGTTAGTGTTGACCGTTGACTTGATTTATCTTATGTTGACTTTGGGAGTTTTGGTCAACAGAGATAATAGAGGTTAGGGACTGGTAAAATGGTCTTTTACCCATTACCTGACTAGAGAGGGAAAGAGTAATCGCCGGTTAATTAGAGTTGGGACTTCGAGTATTAATTAGAGATATTTGCCTTATGTGTTAGGCGGTGGCGAGTCCGAGGTTCGCATGTGCAGACAATTGCTTTCTGATTGCCAAGTGAGTCTTCTCACTATACTTTACCTTGAGTCGATAACCAGAGTTATGTGACAGAGTATTTGTATGCTATGTATGTTATGTGTTGTACTGCATTATTTCTATGTGATTTATGTTGTGCATGTTTATAAAGTTAGAACCGGAAGGTTCACAGAGTTAGAACCAGAAGGTTCACAGAGTATGGTCCACGGACCCACAAAGTTATAGCTTTGAGTGGCTAATATGTGTTATGTGTGGTATTTTGGGGAACTCACTAAGCTTCGTACTTATAGTGTTTTGTGCTATGTGTTTCAGGTTTCTCTCAGGATCACGGGACGGTACCGGCTCGATTGTACACACCAGAGAGAGAGTCATGTTTTGAGGATCCTGGTTTATTATGCAAGTGAAAATGGAGTTATGTTTTTGTAATTCGATTACGATTGGGGTTTTAAGAAAAGTGTTTTTAAGAATTAAACGATTATTTTTAAATGAAATTTTGTTTTGAAATTTACGGGTTACAATTTTATGATAAAATTAATAGTAAATATATAATATAATTAATATATAAAGTAAATTATTATAATTTATAATGATATAACTTAATGTTTTTCAATAAAATAAATACTACTACATATATATATATATATATATAATATAATAATAATAATAATAATAATAATAATAATAATAATATTGATAAGGGTGGGGATGATAATAAAAGGGAGGGGGGCTTAATACCCTATCTCTTCAAAAACTATTGGTTAATGCTATAAGTACTTCTCTTTCTTTTTCAATTCCATGTCTCCTTCCGATTTTTTTGTTTTTTATTTTTCTAAATTATATATATATATATATATATATATATATATATATATATATATATATATATATATATATATATATATATATATATATATATATATCTTAGAAATAGTTAACTTGCTATTTTTTTAGTAGAATTGATCCCTGTATTATTGTTGGGCTTCAAAGCCAGGAATAGTAAAATTAGATGTTTTTTTTAGCAACTTTGCTCCACATTTTTTTAGGCATTTTCACATTTTTGGTCCTTACAATCAATATTTTTATACTTTTTAGGAACCTTTTAATATTTAAAGTTTGACCACAAAACTTTAACGGTTTAACAACTTTGATTCATTTTCTAAAAAGTTGCTAATTCCTACCTCTTTAATTCTTTAGATATTTTGACACTTCTGGTCATTGCAGTCAAAACTTTTACATTTTTTCATAAAAACATGAAAAAAAACGATCCGGGGCAAAGTCCGGGCTTTTCATCCTTGCACTTTCAACGTCTGCCATATTTACCGATTCGGAAACAACATTGAAAACTTCCGGCCCCCGCGTAGCAGGGGTAACCTTCCTAATTATTATTATTATTATTATTATTATTATTATTATTATTATTATTATTATAAATTTTGATAACCGTATAATATTCGGACAACATTTTAAAATTTAGATGAAATTTTAAAATTCAAAAGACATTATAAATTTAGACGACATAAGAGAATTCAAATGATTATATAAAACAGACAAAAGCAAATTTTGTTTTTATTTATTATCAATATATTAATTGGTTCGGTATTACATTTGGGTGGTACGTTATGTGGATTGAAAATAAATTTTACTTTTATTCCATTTTATATAGTCGTTTGAATTTTATAATATTATCCGAATTTATAATACTGTCTGAATTTTAAAATGTTATCCGAATTTTATATGGTTATAATAATAATAATAATAATAATAATAATAATAATAATAATAATAGTAATAGGAATAATAATAATAATAAAACAAAAAAACAAAAAAGAAAATAATAATAATAATAATAATCTCGAATCAAACATAAAAAGTTGATTAGATTAAAAGATTGATTAGATTATGTCAGGTGGTATTGGTTAAAAAGTATTTATAGCACAACCCAAATCCTTTTCCTTTTTAAAAAATCATACAAAATTCATTGACGGTTTACATTGTGATACTTGTTGAAATGGTGAATTGGTGATCATCTTCGGACGGAAACTTACCGTACGATGGCATTGGGCATAGATCATGTTTTTTCTTACAAATTAAATAGCCAAACTTTTTAAAGCCATCCACTTGCATTATTATAATTAACCAAATCTAATATGAACTTTTTATAGCTATCCACTTACATTATTATAATTAACCAAATCTAATCTGATACTATTTGTAAAGTTCTATTTTCCTTAATTTTTTCATTGTATCAAATAAAAGATTCTAACAAATTTAGTGTTCAAGTATTTTTATCTTAAAGTTCAATATTAACCAATAGCAGCTTGTTCAATTTTTTGGGTAAATTACATGAATGGTCCCTATGATTTGGGGTAATCTGCATAGTTGGTCCCTATAAAGAATTTTTAACTCGGATCGTCCCTATTGTATGTTTTTGTTACGCGTTTGGTTCCTGACCAACTTAAAAAGACCATTATACCCTTAATTATATTTTTTTTTACCTTTTTTATAATTGATTTTATTTTTTAAGGGAGAATTTCATATATGCCCATCTTAAACCTCAAAATATCATATTTGCCCAACTTAATTTCTTAATATCATATTTACCCTTCATAAACCTTCAAAATATCATATTTGTTCAAATCCTTTTTATAATGTTTTTAATATTTTATAATCATTTTTTATAACTTAAAATTACTATAATAATTAAAAAATTTAACGATATTATCATTAGTTCTATGATGATGAAATGTGAATTTCTAAATTGTTGGAATGTCGTCCTCTTGACAAACAAAAATATTCATCTTCAACCCTCTATATGGAATATATATTTTGATTGTTTAGTTTTTTTTTTGTTGATTATGTTGTAGATGAAGGATATTTTAGATATTACCATTGATATTTTGATGTTTAAAAAATGCATATACGATATTTTGATATTTAAGAAGGGTATATATGATATTATGATGTTTAAAAAGGACATATATGACATTTTAAAATTTTATGAATGGTAAATATGATATTTAGAAATTTTATGAAGGGTAAATATGATATTTAGAAATTAAGTTGGGTAAATATGATATTTTGATGTTTAAGAAGGGCATATATGAAATTCTCCCATTTTTTAATTATATAAAAATCAAAAGAAATATTATTCCCTTTCTTCTCTCGTATCACTCGTGATGACCTCATGCGACTCTTCTTCCTTCCCCACCATACTCCCTTTTTTTCCGGCACCACCTCTCGATGTCTCCGACAACACAACCATCCACCCTCCTCCATTTCCATTTCTTCTCTGCCCACCTGCAACTCCCCAGATGATTAAATATTATACCAAAAGAACAACAAAAAACAAGTCTCCAACCCATACCAAATTATAAGAAAATCAAAACGCTAAATCTTTCCCTATATTTGCAAGGTAATCGAAATCGATCTTTGTGAAAGAAGCATTATTATTGAGGGAAAAAATCGAAACACCCTGTGCTTTTAGGAAGCAGTGGTTGCCTTCTCCACTGAACCAACCACAACTCTGTCTTTTTCGGTGAACCACCAACAAATCCCAATCCAAAATCAAAATGACATGTTCTCCAACAAACCTCCACCAAATCCAGACACATTTCATGAATTTAAAAAAAAAAACGACCATCGAGTGATCTCAAACAGGTCGTCGGTGGTTCCGATTCACATTATCGAAAATCAAACAAGTGGTTCCTTATGAAATTGATGGAGGTAGATCCAAAGTTGATGAAATCGATTAAGCCCTGGAGATCGTCGGTGGTTCTTGATGAAATCGATGGAGGAAATCGCCCAATCGGACCTTCTTATCCTCCACAAGCTTTAAACCACCAGAAGAAATCAGAAACTGAACCTCATACAAACCTGAAGCAATGTTCAAAATCAATTTCTTCGTGTTGTATGTATTCGCTGGGCCGATTTTGAACCAAGAGAATGAGAGAGATATAGAGGGGAAATTTGTAGAGAAAGAGATAGATCATGTTTTGAGAGAAGAGAAGGAATAATATTTCATTTGATTTTTATATTATTAAAAAAACAAAATCAATAATAAAAAGGTAAAAATAATAATATAGTTAAGGGTATAAAGGTCTTTTTAAGGTGGTCAGGGACCAAACACGTAACAAAAACATACAATAGGGATGATCCGAGTTAAAAATTCTTTATAAGGACGAACTACGCAGATTACCCTAAACCACATGGACTATTTTGGTAATTTACCCCAATTTTTTTCTTATTTTGCGTTTAGAAACTGCTTCCGCTTCTTTCATTGTACATCCTAACATTGAGAGTAAATTACACAAATGGTCCTTATATTTTAGGGTAATCTACATTTTTGATCCTTAACTTATTTTTTTAACTCACAAGGTTTTTATAGTTTGTTTTTATTACGTGCTTGGTCCCTGTTTTATATAAAAGGACTACTTTACCCTTGATTTTTTAATTTATTTAAATAAGATGGGGTACTTAAGGTAAGGTAAGTTGGGATGAAAGTTGGGTTAGAGTGTATTTATTTAAATAAATTAAAAAATCAGTGGTAAAATAGTTTTTTAGGTAAGACAGGGACCAAACATGCAGCAAAAACAAACAGTAGAGACATTCCAAATTAAAATGTAAGTTAAAGATCAAATGTATAAATTACCCAAACTATAAGAAGCATTCGTGTAATTTAATCTAACATTAAATCTAAAGTTGTCTTGATGGTGGAAATTGTAGGGTTTTTTTTCTTCTGCTTTAACGGTTTCTTGCTAGCAACATTAATGGAATACATTTACCCTTTCATGTCGTTAGCTTTGAGTATAGAGTGATTGAATTATGTTTCATGCATTAATGTCCTATATTCATGGACTCCTAACCCAATTTTAATACCCGTTTGGATTGATCAACCAAACACATATACGAACCCTCATTGGAGTTTTATTCTCCTTTAACTCTCACATATCATGTTTACATGAGGCCTAATATGTTACAACCAAGAAAATTTCCCTCGTCTACCACCCTTAGGAAATAGTAAGAATAGATAAATATAATAGCTTAGTATTGTAATGTTTGATTTTATGAAAAAATGTAATCAAATATGATGTTACATTTAGAGGTAATTCGACGTTTAGACTAAAAAATAGCATCCCAAAAGTTATATTGTCTTTTTAAAACGGTAAATATATTCGGAAAATACTCGTCAGTGTGATTCCAATGATATAAAACAGGTAAAAATCTGACTCCGATTGGAGGAGTTATGATTTTTGTAAAAATTAAAATCAGCTGCGTAAATAATTATTACGATGTCGAAACAATACGTAGAGATTGGTTATGCTTTGACTAAAGTTTAAAAAAGGAAATTGTATTACTCCTCGAGATAAGAACTTTAGGAAAAATAGTATGAGAGAGATATGATTTTTATAAATCATTTATTTTTATCCCCGTTAGGCAAAAAGATGGAAGTCAAAACTAGTCAAAACAACAAGTTGTAGTTTTATTTGATATCATGACATAGATATAAAGAGTGTTAAGATCGGAGCTTAATTATATGCTTAAAATATAGATTTTTAAAAATCTTTTATGTTCACTCGGGGTGGGCGCCATTGCGCCACGTGCTCCTGACATCGGATTCGATCAGATTCATAGGTGACATGGCCCATGGAGCCACGACGACCACGTACACACGTCAAAACCTCAGCTATAAATAGCAGTGTCTGCAATCTCATTCTGCACACCCTCAAATTCGACTCTTTCTCCCTTTGATCGAGCTGTTGCAATCCCGAGGTGCCCCAAAGTCTCAACCCCGAATCAACCCTACACCAGTGGTATCTTTCATCATCACACATCGAGTGTGAGTTCACGGGCCCACTTTTACGATTTTAAAGATTTTACCCCCCCCCCCCCGGGGGGGGGGGGGATACATGTTTATCAAACTGCTTTATGAAAATAGAGTTTCGTAAATATATTAGTAGTATCATAAAAACATGAAACGATAGGATAATATGCCAGTAGAAACTCTATCTAAACTTAAGCAATGATATTATGCCTAATCGTTATGATACCCATTATACTAGGAAAAGATATTACCTATATATTTTGATGGCCGATTTCCTAGGATAATTTAGTACCTAGAAGTAATACTAGCCAAATTTAGGGATATCAATTGTACTTAGTTGTTACTCTACCCTAATATTTTGTTATTTTATATATATATATATATATATATATATATATATATATATATATATATATATATATATATATATATATATATATATATATATAAAGGAGGGTTCAATTGAGAAAAAAAAAGGTTGAGAATGCGAGAATCATTCTCAGCCACACATTTATTTTGTCATAAAAAACTTAGACGTACCGGCACAATGAGTAACAAATATACATGTGTTTTCCAACCAAACATGTTTCCTTAAAGTATGCTAATCATTACCTTAATATACCCAAAAACATGTTTTTTTTTTGTTTTTTTTTTTTAATTTTTAAAATAATTGGACTTCTAGAAATCAAAACTTATTGACTTTCATCACCAAAGTTCAAATTTCTGATATGAGATGCTTCGATAAGACTTTATCTAGGCTTCTCAAAATCATACATATTTCCTTAGATAGCTCACATGTGTATCTAAACAATTTTAGAACATACAACAATACGTCTCAAATTTTTAGACCTTTTGCCATTTCTCACAATTCGAACTATGAAAAGGGATGCCGTAATCATAATTCAATTTGAGAATGCAAATATCACTAATGCGACATCGACTTATAGTGAGTCTTCTGGTCTACTGCTGCGACGGAGATCTGCTAGTCACAATCAGATAGATGCGTTAGAGCCGTCCCAGGGAATGTGCCCCGGGAGCGGACTCCGATGATCAACTTAGATCAGCTGATAGATCTGAGATGATCCTCCATAGCTGGAGAGAACCATCTTGGTGCTGGTGGTGTGTGGTGGTTGACGGCGGAGGGTGGCGGCTGAGCCACCCGGTAGGAGTCTAGGGTGGAGGCTAAGCCAAAGGGAAGATCTAGGGAAAGGTCCTAGGGAAAAGGTCTAGGAGAGGTCCCCCTTCATGGAAGGGGCACTATTCTATTATATATGGGACAACTACGTCAAGGGGGAATTAGGTGAAGCCTTGGGCCAGCCCAATTCAGGCCCAACTAGCAAGGAGCTGGGTGAGGCCACCGGGAGGCGTCGGGCGGGTCTGGTGAGCGCGCACCAGTAAGGGATGACAAGGTAGAGCCAGGCGAGGGAGAGTCGGTTCGGGTCGACAGGAGAGTCCCCAACATGGCTGGCAAGGGAGACCCAGGCAAGGCTGACAGGAGCGCGCCAGGCCAGGATGGCACTCTAGAGTGGTCTAGGCCATACTAATGGACCATATATCATCAAGTCCCCCCAGTCTGGTGTTATTAGTACGCAGGCAATGACATTGGACTAGAACTAGTCATATAAACTATGTGTCGTCAAGTCCTCCTAGTCTGATGTGATTGGGTTGCTGACAATCACATCGGACTAGATAAAGCACAAATACATTAAATAATAGAGAGAACGACCAAACCTCACCCACGAGATTCATGGGGTTGTGCGAAGATCCAAACATTGCTATGCGGTTTTAGCTGACTTGGTACTCCTTCATTGAGAGAAGTGCGAGCCGGTCGGTGCGATGCAACGTAGCTACTGCTGCGATCATGTGGACCGAGGCTGCTAGAGAGTGTTAAGCAACACTGATGTCGATAAAATGTCGGGTCGGGGTAGCTAAGAACCGTAACCTCGCCATACAGTCTCTAATACCGTTATCGAGCTTCGGAGTCTGTAAGTAGATACAACGTACTTGGTCCGTGATTCCCGCGTACCAGTTACAACTGAAAGTTGTTAACAGAAATAGACGCTCTGAGCATCGCGCGCGCACCTCGACAAGAGGGACAAGACCCATAGCCAGCACTGGGTGGGGATTTATATTTCTATGTCCGCTGAATGGGAACTTTGAGTGACTGGTCAGCGGTTCACACTTCACAAGTCCCCTGTAAATGCTTTACAGACTGAGCTTTGCTCTGCGAGTTTGTTGTTGGCGCACTCTGAGTGTCGCAGCACTGGAGCAATTAAATGAAAAGACAACTCGATCAAATGGTCAGTATTTTATTTAAATCATAAACCAATTGATTTTCTTCCGGGTCTCTTTCGAAATGTTTCGCGAGTAGTAGTAGCGTACTACTCTTCTCTCTCCCTTTTTTTCTTGAAAATGTTGCAAGAGTTTGAGTCGCAACGCATTCTGAAAATGTATCTTGTTGATCGGAATCACAACACGTGAGCTTTGAGCGACTTTTCTTTTTTTGCGAAATTAGTCCATATATGATGTTTTGGAGGTAGCCTGTTATATACCAATTTATATAAAGCCCAAATTATCACAGCTCAAATTCATATTCTCTTCTCTCTCTTTTTTTTTAGAATATTAAGTGATCCTGGCCACAATACGTTTTATAGAATCGACCTTGTCGGGCAAAATCACAACATTTGAGCACTGACTGACGGGCTAATTTGTTTTTATGATAATTGGGCCATTTTGATTGTTTTTTTAGGGCAACCTAGATACCAAGGTGTTTGAGAAGCCCAAATTGATTGTTAGCCCAAACATAACAACCTAGCCCATTAGGGTTTAAAAGCTGAGGGCCCGAATTCTACTTTTGTGTTTGAAACGCATCCAGTAAGAACATCGTGACAACTCTTCACTTTCACGTTTTGGTTCAAGAAGGTGCCCAAAAGAAATGCAGGTGTGGACTGGAAGGTAAAAGTTCACGGTGGTTACTTATTAGAGATCACAACAGCGAGCACGTCGGAGGCGATGTGCTTTTGGTCGCCGGCGGGGATCTCCCTTCTTCTTTTTTCTTTTTGTTCTTCACCAGGATACAATAGTGTAGTGAAAATCAGAGCAACGACTTCTGAAGTCCAGTTATTGGGGACACTTCGCTAGTCATCGGCTAGAGGAGATATGCTGGTTACGGAGCAGCAGGTTGAGACTTGTGGCGATGATTGCTATCGGGGGAGGGGTGATCGGGATGGCTAGTGATGTTGGGTTGCGCTTGTTATGTGGTCGTCGATGCTTGTTATCGAGTACCACGGATGGCACCAAATGATGCGACATCGACCTCTGGTGAGTCTTCTGGTCTTCTGCTGTGGCGGAGATCTGGTTGTCACAATCAGAGAGATGCGTTAGAGCCGTCCCAGGGACTGTGCCCCGGGAGCGGACTCCAACGCTCAAGTTAGATCAAATGATAGATCTGAGACGGTCCTCCATAGCTGGAGAGAGCCATCATGGTGCTGGTGGTACATGGTGGTTGACGGCGGAGGGTAGCGGCTAAGCTACCCGGGCGGAGTCTACGGTGGCGGCTGAGCCAAAGGGAAGATCTAGGGAAAGGTCCTAGGGAAAAGGGGACAACTAGGTGGCATTATTCTATTTTATAGGGGACAACTAGGTCAAGGGGGAATTAGGTCAAGCCTTGGGCCAGCCCAATTTAGGCCCAACTAGCAAGGATCTGAGCGAGGCCGCCCGGAGGCGTCGGGCAGGTCTGGCGGGCGCGTCCCAGGTAGGCATGGCGGGCGCGCACCAGGAAGGGATGACAAGGGAGAGCCAGGCTAGGGAGCGCCAGGCCGGGCCGACAGGAGAGTCCCTAGCATGGCTGGCAAGGGAGAACCAGGCAAGGCTGACAAGGGAACGCTAGGCAAGGCTGGCAAGCGCGCCAGGACAGGCTGGCGATCTAGAGTGGTCTAGGCCATGCTAATGGACCATATATCATCAAGTCCCCCCTATTCTGGTATTATTGGTACGCGGCCAATGACATCGGACTGGAACTAGTCATATAAACTGTGCGTCGTCAATCAAAATTGCTAACTATTTAAAATCTACTTAGTGAAAGTGTATGCTCACAATCATTTTCATGAATTGGAGAGAAAACTTATGACACTTAGATTTTATGGTGTATGTGTTCCTATCCATGTGAATTTGTCATAACCATAATCACAAGACAAGGTTAGTGACAAATCCAAACTCATATGAACTAAACTTGCTCAATCTTAATTTCTTTCTACCTGGCACCACAAGGGCCTACCATTGCTTCCAGGTTGTTATGTAACTAATTGAGAACTTATAGAACTCACATGCATAGTCAAATTTAATTGGAATGAGCACAAAAACAAGAATATGTCAACACGATAGGTTACAAACCTCAAGTTGTGTGCTAGTGATTAACAATAGGTTCACTCTTGATTAGTTCTTGAAACTTTTCAATATCTTTAAGACTCCTACTGACCTCTTGACATATAAGATTCTCTTGTCATGAATTATTCCATGACAAAACAAATATTCAAGAGTTAGTGCAGATTCTTATCAAGATAAACACTTGACACAATTGGTCTTAGTTGGTCTTTGTTCTTACCAAGACATCACAACTTACCAATTTCAAATGTAGAAGAGCAAGAACATTTTACACAACATTTGATGAGTGTTTTAAACCTTCTTAAGATTATGTCAATAAAGACACAATCTTGGATTATGACTTTAAGAATTTTTTTGGTACGAAGTACGACTCATCTTCTCGATTTAACCTTTTCAACAATTCACGATTCCTTTTCTTAGCCATACAAATGCACTAAGATATCCTTAGAGGATCAATTGTGATACGGCTTTCCAAAATCATTAAGATGATCATAAAGCATGATACTAAAGTACTCTCCCATCTTTTCAGATTGGAGAAACTTTTATCTGTCTTCCTAATTTGATTTTTCTCATTCGTTTTGCCATACATTGAAACTTTTCTAATGTTTCAGAATTATACTTAAACTTGTAAGCATAACCATATCTCCTAACTTTTAGTAAATCGATTGTGATGTATAGTATTATTGATCTTTGGGGTGGACCTGACTAGTGCACAACCAAGTGTACCCAATCTCCTAGTCCTTCACTTGACTCACATATTCATGTGAACAAAGAATTAGTCTTAATTTCCTAAATACAAAAGCTCTCATTCATCACACAATACAAGTTGTATAATTCCAAGTTTCTATCCAACTGAAACTTGGGTGATGAGAATCTTTCCTTATTTGGTAAATTTTAACACTTCTGCAAATGAAAGAATCAAATCCATATTGCTAACAACAGAAACATACAAACATCAATTTTCACAAATGCCATTACAAGGAAACTTTAAAATAAAATAAAATCAAAAAATTTCTTTTATTTATAAAATTGCGGAATTTTTTTCCTTACAATAAAAATAGAAATAAAATCTAAGTTAAAGAATTTTGAGAAAGAACGAGGTGTGTGATGTGTTCGGCCGGCCGAGCTTAAGTAAGTTTTCCCCAAGATACCTATACTTGTTATGTTATGTTATATGATATGATTATGAGAGCTGCATGCTAGATTAGGGCTAAGGAGCTAGGAAGATGGCTTGTATGCCTGTTATATGATTCTAATAGTTGCATGCTAGAATAGGACTAAGGATCTAGGAAGGATGTATTATATGCCTGTTGTCTGAGCTTATTAAGTTGTATGTTAGGGTTGTTAGTCAACTCTATGAAAGCCTAATTAGACTATGCTTGATTTGGTCACTCGATGCCCGAGTGCTACTTGCTCTGTGTTGTAAGGGTTATGGCTAGCTTTAACTAACTAGAAGGAGAATATGTAATAGTATCCACAAGCTATTTAGGGAAAGCTGGTAGGGACTCCTAGTGCAACTAATGGTAGAGAGTAGGTCGGAGGGTGTCCTAGGAAAGCCTAACATGAGATTAGTTGGGAAGTTGTATTAGTAGAAAGGGACTTGGTGAAGTCAAGACAGTTCTTGAGGAATGTACAGATAGATGTGGAAGGTAGTATGGGCCCATACTACTGGAAGCAGAGGATCCGTACTCGAATCAAGGAAGGATGAGATAGAACTAGGAAACTTGGAGAGTGTGTGAGATCTCTCGAGAGTATGTATGACCCTGAAATTATTGTGTTTGTTTTTAGTACGGAGATTACGCCACATGGAGCAGGATCTGGGTCAGGATCATGGCCAGGCTCTGGTGCAGGATCCAAGCAGGTTGATGACGGGCTATGCAAGTTCATCGCGTCTGAGATCATGAGAGGTATCCTTGAGGCGGCTCCGGTCATTTTCGGGTCGATCAAGGAGGGATTATTGAGTTGATGGAGGATCGCCTCCGGATATTTAGGAGTGGTTTGGCGTCTAGCCAGTCGAGTACACACATACTGTCCTTCAAGGACTTTCGAGGGAGTGGTGCGCCAGACTTTCACGGGGTGAAGGACCCCATTGCTGTCAGGAGATCGATCACAGACATTGAGTCTGCAAAGTTGACGAGCTTCTTCCCGGAGGGGTCGAAGGTCTGCTTTGCGGCGGGTTGTTTGAGGGATAGAGATAGGGATTGGTGAGAGTCATTCGGTGACTCGCTAGGAGCCCCAGCCATTGAGGCTATGACTTGGTCAGACTTTGTGACCAGGTTCAGGGCTAAGTTTATGCCAGCTGTGGAGCTTCAACAGCTAGACAGAGAGTTTCTTGACATGAGACAGACGAACGATAAAGTGTCAGATATCACTGCCAAGTTCAGAAATAGGTCCTTGTTGGTACCTTAGTATGCGGGGGATGAGGAAATGTGGAAGACCCGCTACCATGATATGTTGAGGGTTGATATCCAGGAGCATGTCAGCTATTCAGCTTGCCTGACCTTAGAGTCCATGATTGCTAGGGCGCGAGAGAGGGAGATTGATTTGGAGAACCTCAAGAAGAGGAAGGCAGAGACTGAGCAGGTTATGGGGGTTTCGAGGAAGAAACCCAAGGGATCCGACATTAGGTCGAAGGGCCATCCGGGCCAGAGCCGCTGCAGGAAATGCGGCAAGCCGCACGAGGGAGCTTGCAGAGCGAGATTATCAAGCTACTACAAGTGCAACAAGACAGGGAACTTTGGTAGGGATTGTACTGCCCCCACCCCCACAGTTCAGACATCAGACCTGATTTGCTTCCATTGCAATCAAAGGGGCCATAAAAAGTCCAACTACCCTAGATTGACAACAGCAGCAACAGTGCTAGTGGTGGCGCCGACTCCAACGACTACATGAGTTGTAGATGGATGAAATGTCAAGGCAGAGGCTCCAATGGTGTGGAGTCGAGCATTTCAGCTGACAACCGAGGAGGCACACGCTACAACCGATGTGGTGACGGGTATGATTTCTTCTCTCTAATATTTTATGATATTTCGCTATGATTTTGATATGTTATGTATATGTGCTCTGTTTAGGATCGTTCCATGTGAACGGTATTCTAGTTCAGGTGTTGTTTGATTTGTGTGCTACCCGGTCGTTTGTCTCTCTTGCGCTTAGCAGGAGATCCTGAGTCGTCGGGCACGTTGGATTGCCCTCTAGAGGTCAAGATTGAGAACGACCGGTCAGTTTGAGCATCAAAGGTTTCAGAGATTGTGTTTTGAGATTGTTCGAGGAGCGCTACTTGGTAGACTTGGTTCCCATACCGTTGCAGGGGAACAAGGTTATTATAAACATGGATTGGCTAAGCCCCAACGAGGCGGTGATCGACTGCACGCAACAATTGGCGGGGATCAGGAGCCCAAGTGGGGGAGAGCTGGTGATTCAGGGCGAGAGGCCACAACGAGGACCAACCTTATGTTCAGTAACGAGGGCTAGGCGCTACCTCCAACAAGGTTGTGTCAGATATGTTGCCTACGTTATGGATACTCGGGAGACGGGTAAGGCGACGGTGGGCAATGTGCTGGTGGTACGAGAGTTTGCGGATGTATTCCATGAGGAGATGCTTGGGATACCTACAGAGAGGCAGGTAGATATCAGGATCGACCTAGTGCCCGATGCGGCTCCGATAGCCAAGATACCATATCGGTTGGCTCCTCCTGAGATGCAGGAGTTGTCTACACAACTGCAGGAGCTGTTAGACAAGGGGTTCATTAGGCCGAGAAGTTCACCCTGGGGAGCCCTGATTTTATTCGTGAAAAAGAAGGAAGGGTCGCATTGGATGTGTATAGATTACCGGGAGCTAAATAAGGTAACAGTGAAGAACCGTTACCCACTCCCGAGGATTGATGATCTCTTTGACCAGCTTCAGGGAGCATCTTGGTTCTCCAAGATTGATTTGATTTCGGGTTATCATAAGATGAGGGTCAGAGAGGAGGATGTGCAGAAGACTATTTTTCAGACGCGATATGGTCACTATGAGTTCGTTGTGATGCCTTTTAGGGTCACCAATGCTCCTGCCGTTTTCATGGATCTCATGAACCGTGTGTGTAGACCGATGTTGGATAGATCTGTGATTGTTTTCATTGTCCATATCTTGGTTTATTCCAAGATATAGGAGCAACATGAGGAGCACTTGCAGGAGGTTATGGATACTTTGAGGAGGGAGAGCTTGTATGCTAAGTTCTCCAAGTGCAAGTTCTGATTGCGCGAGGTGCAGTTTCTTGGGAACCTTGTCAACTAGAACGGGATTTTAGTTGAACCGGCCAAGGTAGAGGCCGTGATGAGGTGGGAGGTTTCGAGGTATCCATCTAAGATTCAAAGGTTTTTGGGACTGGCAGGCTATTATTAGAGATTCATTCAGGACTTCTCCAAGATAGTTGTGCCCCTGACTCGGTTGACGAGGAAGGATGTCGTCTTTCACTGGGGGCTGAGTAGTAGGCCGCATTTGAAACGTTGAGACAGAGATTGTGTGAGGTGCCAATCTTAGCCCTGCCGGAGGGTATGGATGATTTTGTAGTGTATTGTGATGCGTCCATCTTGGGTTTGGGCACAATACTGATGCAGAGAGGGCATGTTATCGCTTATGCTTCGAGGCAGTTGAAGCCTCATGAGGAGAACTATCTGACACATCAATTGGAGTTGAGGGATATTGTTTTCGCCCTCAAGAGTTAACATCATTACCTCTATGGGGTTCGTTGTACCATTTACACGGACCATAAGAGTCTGAGGTATCTCATGGATCTGCCAAATCTGAATATGAGGCAACGTCGGTGGCTTGATGTGGTAAAGGATTATGATTGTGAGCTCCTCTACCACCCGGGGAAGGCCAATGTCGTAGCCGACGCAGTTAGCTACAAGCCAGCATCGATAAGGGATATCTGTATGAGGATCACATTTGTGACTCCGCTGTTAGAGCAGATTCAGGGGGCCCAACAGGAGGCCATAAAGGAGGAACATCGGGAGATCAAGCGTATTGTGGGGCGGGTTTCCTCCTTCGACTATGACAACTGTGGATTGTTGACTCTTCACCGTAGGGTGTGGGTCCCATATCATGGAGGTGTGCGCTAGGTACTGATGGAGGAGGCGCATAAATCCAGGTTTTCTATCCATCCTGGGGCAACGAAAATGTACAGGGATCTTTGTTGTGATTATTGGTGGCCCTGTATGAAGAGGGATGTAGCTTGGTTTGTGGAGAGATGCTTGACCTGCAGGAAGGTCAAGGCTGAGCACCAGAGGCCTCAGGACATGGTCCAACCGCAGGACATCCCACTATGGAAATGGGAGGATATTACTATGGATTTCATCACAAAGCTTCACAGGATTGCACGGGGAGTGGATTCGATTTGGGTCATCGTGGATCGGTTGACTAAGAGTTCCCATTTCATACCGATCCAGGAGAGCATCTCGGGTGCGAAATTGGTCGATATCTATATTCAAGAGGTAGTAGCTCGGCACGGAGTGCCAGTCTCAGTGATTTCGGATCGAGATGTGTGGTATACTTCTAGGTTCTGGAAGAAGTTTTATGACGAGCTGGGTACTCGCTTGCATTTTAGCACCGCCTTTCACCCGTAGACGGATGGCCAGAGTGAGCGGACCATCTAGAATTTGGAGGATACGTTGTGGGTGTGTGTTTTAGACTTTGGAGGTAGTTGGAATACTTACCTTCCTCTGGCGGAGTTCTCCTATAATAACAGCTATCATACTAGTATCAACCGTCCTCCTTTCGAGATGTTGTATGGGAGGAAGTGCAGGACCACGATATGCTGGGGTGAGGTTGGTCAGAGGTTCATGGGGAGTACCGAAGTGGTACTCATGACTACGGAGAGGAACCAACAGGTTCGAAGCAGGCTTCAGACTGCTCAGAGTCGGAAGAAGAGTTATGCCGACATGCATCGATCGGACCCGGAGTTCCAGGTCGGGGACAGGGTACTCCTGAAAGTGTCACCTTGGAAGGGCATCATTCGATTTAGGAAGCGGGGCAAGCTGGGCCCCAGGTATATTGGACCCTTCAGGGTTGTAGCCCGGGTGGGAAAGGTGGCATATAAGCTGGACCTGCCTACCCAACTCATTCAGATTCATAGCACTTTTCACGTCTCCCAGTTGCGGAAATGTTTGGTGGACGATTCAACAGTGGTGCCTTTAGAGGATATTCAGGTTGATAGCAGTCTGAACTAGATCAAGCAGCCAGTGGTGATCCTTGACAGGAAGTCAAAGGATTTGAGGAAAAAGAGAGTGGAGCTGGTAAAGGTGCAATGGCAGCAACACAAGAGCTCAGAATGGACCTGGGAGACAGAGAACAAGATGAAGGAGCATTACCCCGAGCTTTTTCAGGAACCAGCAGCAGACTTCGAGTACGAAGTCTAAAATAAGTGGGGGATGAGTTAGGTGCCCAACTCGTCGATTAGACTTGTGATCCGCAGGAAGTTTAAGTACTTATTATATTTTTCTCTAGGATTCGATGAGTTAGGTGTCCAACTCGTCGATTAGACTTGTAATCCGCAGGAAGTTTAAGTGATCTACTCGATGAGTCGGGAGACTCACTCGGCGAGTAGATATTATTTGAGTGAAACCCTAAATTTGAGGTTTTGCACCCTATTTAAAAAACTTATCTCTCCATCTCAACCTCCATCGTCCCTTATACTTCCAGAAGACATTAGCTTGGAACCCTAGCCTTGTTTGAGTGTTCTAAGGCCATTTTGTGCATTTTGGTGGATTGTGAAGCTTGAGAAGAGGGAAGGAGCTTGGGAGTTCAAGTTGAAGCTAGAAGATCCAGAGATTGTGTTCCATTTCCAGCTCAATTAAGGTAAAAGCTTCTATCTTGATCTTCCATGTGCTTAATCATGTTTAGGGATTGGATTTTGGTATATTTAGGGCATTCCAATCAATTTTCGGGTTGTGGAGTGTAATATGGAGTTATGGCTTCAAATCTTGGTCTTTAGATGGGTCTCATGGCATAAAGGTGGCAACTCTATGGCCATGAGAGCCCCATGCATCTTGTAGGTCTCATTCTTGGTCCTTTTGACCTTAAAGACCCATGCATGGACGTAAATTTCGTGACTTTACGTGTTATATCGACCCTAGGTGGTCAGATCTACCCTTTGGATGAGATGAGCTTAACTGAAATTGAGTTATGGACATGGACCTTAGTGGACTCGGCGATTCGGGTAGTGGTTCCCCAACCTTTGCTGTTTTGGGGGTCTGGTTGAGTTTAGAGAAGGACTCAACAAAGTTGGACAAGATTATAGACATGGAAATCATGGGACTCGATGAGTGTATGAACAAACTCAGCGAGTCTAAGGCAATCTCCCAAATCATGAAGACAGACTCGACGAGTTGTTCATACAACTTGGCGAGCCATAGACTGAACACATTTTTATAAGGGAGATGAACTTGACGAGTTCAAGGGGAACTCGGCAAGTCAGTTGAAGATGGTCTCGATATTATGGTTGAAGGAGGACCCATCGAATTGTTGCTAGATTCGAAAAGTGGAGTATGGAGTTGGATTATTTTGAAGGAATAGTGACTCGACGAGTTGATAGACCAACTTGGCGAGTCAAGTTAACTGTAGGTTGACTTTGACCAAGATTTAGGTTGACCCTTATGGGGGTTGTGAGTAAGAATTGATGACTTAATAGAGTTGTCGTGTAGGGATTGAGGAGTCGAGGAAAGACGATTTCCACACCGGAGGCAGTTCAGACACTACGCGACATTAAGGTGAGTTACCTTCCAGTAGAAGTGGGTCTAAGGCACCAAGGACGACCCACTAGTAGTTGATTACCGTTGAGATGATTGTCTTTGTGATAATTGTTTGGTTTGCTATTACTAGATATGTTCTATGTGCTAGTATGCGATGTTCTATGTGGTAGTGGTAATAGGATGGGAATAGTCCTCCGATCGGTTGTTAGGACTGAAGGGTAGGTCGGACACCCCGGATATGTCTGACAACATGTTTATGATATGTTATTATGTGATAGTAGTAGGGGATGAAATAGTCCCTATGACCGGGTGAGATAGACCGGAGGGTAGGCATGCACCCAGAATGGCCTGACATGGGTAGTCAACACCCTAAAATGGCTTGACATGGGTAGTCAGCACCCCAGAATGGTTTGGCAAGGGTAGGTTGGGTACCCCAAAATTGCTTGACAGCATGTATAATTGTATGGTATGTGGTATGATGGGGGAACTCACTAAGCTTTGTGCTTGCAGTTTCAGTTTTGGTTTCAGGTACCTCTTCATCCAAGGGGAAGGAGCTGGCGGCGTAGCAGTGCATCACACACACATGATTTTCACAATGATTTTTTTGGGATTGTACTCTAATTTACACTACTGTTCGATGTTTTGATTTTGAGAAATGTTCATGATGGTTTATGGATTGATATGATATTGACAATGTTTTCAGTAAACGATTTTATAAATTACTTAATTACAAACAAAATTTTTGGACTTTAAATTTGGGATGTTACACTATCTTTCTCTTCACATGATTATATTGGGTTATAATCGAACCTCTCTTTGTTGCTATGAAACAGGTATGAGCATAGGTGCTCTTGCTTACGTGCCACAACTTCTTTTGAGCCCCCTACGATACTTCTTCTCTTGTGACATTCTTTCCACTGGTTATTCTTGCTAAAGTCTCTTTCGGGTCTTACTGTCATCCTTTGAATCTTGTTGTCTCTTTCTTTGATTTCTCATTTCTCTGTTGCTTCGGGTCTTGCTTCTTTTCTTTCTTTCTTGACCAAAAATGTTTGTTTGTTGCATGATTTTTTCTTGCTGCTATCTTTCACTTTTGAGACTGCCTTTCCTTCTTTTATGATCCCATATGACATTGATTCTTTCTATTTAATTTGTTTGATTTTAAACCCTTCTTCTGGTCAATTTATTGTAGTTCTTTCGATCAAGAAAATCTAAATACTAAGTTGCTGTTGCTAGATTCCCTTTTATTCTTCTCGTTCTTAGCCCTGCAGCAAAGGGCTGCTCCTCCTCTCTCGACACCGACTCTCAAACCTAATTCTGCTAATCAAGCCCTAGGTTCTGATACCAAATGTTGGAAAACAGTCCCTAAAATCGTCTCCCAAATAACACACTCACAGGTGTATATGTTTGTAGAGAGAAAATATAGAGATATGGAAGTAATTTGGACTCAAAAGCTGCTATCATATTAATAAACAAAAGGGCTATATATATAGCCTGCAAATATCCAATGGAAACAAACGAAAAACAATCTACAAACTAGCTAACTACCCTTTAAGACTAGGATGCTTTAGAGACCAAGTATACCCACATCCCATTCCAATGAGCTAATCAAACACCCTTTACTCAAACTAAATAAATCAAACAAATACTAACCATTAACCCATACCCATATCCTGATTTTACCAATCAAGATTACCCAACATATTAATGGTTGTATGAGACATGGTAACATTAGAGTGCACGAAGTGGCAATAAATGAAGGACGAGACGGGGTCGGTAACGTCGACGCCACCATTTCGTTGTGGGTGGTACTGAGCTTTTTGTGGGTTGGGTGCTTGGCAAACCTAACACTCACATTCTCTATTATCTCCTCTCTACGTGTACCATATACATCACAACTTATAAACCAAAATATGTGGGTCGGAAGGAATGATATGTTGTGCATTTTGAGAGATGGAAGTAAGAGGAGAAAGAAAAATTGATATGACACTTAGGTGGCATGTAAGTTGGGAGGGATGGAATATTGAACCCTTAATACCTTGCTAATTATATAAACATTGCGTTGCATGTATAGTTAGCAACTAGCTTTGTCAAAAAAAGAAAATCCACAAACGGTTTAGTGAAATTTCATGATCGATGTTGGTGACCATATTTTTAAAATGTTGAAAAACATGATTTTATGGTGATAAACTATCTCAACATATAATTATTATAATAACAACAGTCCGAACTAAAACAAAAATTAAAGTATATTATTTGACTGAGAGCCTAAACACATAAACAAATAACTAATAGTTCAACAAATTTTAAGGATAAGATGGCAGAACTGCCCAATTCGAATAAGATGGAATAGGCATTGAGGTGGTCGGATCATAGGTTAGTCCATAGTTGCTATTGCTAGTGGTCATGGCACCGGTTGTAGCAACAACCCCTTGTTGTTGACCAGCTGATAGTTGATGATGGTGGTGATTGTTGGCGATGGTTCGAATGGTGGCAACTGATGTGCTCTCAACGGTCTCTTCACCAGATATATATGTGTTTCCCGTGCTGGAGCCTGCTCCTTGTCTCTTGCTTACTTGTTCCTTGAGTATAGTTCTCAATGCTAGCACCTACATCAGTCAAAAGTAGCAATTAAAATATCTTAATTTATTTATTTTTATTATCATAGAAAACAAATGACGAAATACTAACCAAACTAAAACATATTATTCAGTCTCGAAATTTAACTGTTATATTCAAATGATTTGCTGAAAAACCCAAGATAATTGATAAGATATCATTGTAAACACATATATAGCTGGTCACATAGTTTTGTGTGCACGCTACACAAAAGGTATGCTGATTTGACATTTTTTGAAAGATGCAACACCGGTGTGACATTTAGCAACCGTAATAATGTTATGTTGCACTTGACTGCAACGTTATGTTAAAGTACAATATTTTTATAATATGAAAAATACATAGATTGATGATGGGTTACAAACGGTAAAAAACGTTTAAAATTGGATAAACTTGTTGATGTCATTTTATTGTAAAAGAAGTACAAATTTGTGTGCTCACCTCTTCTTGAAGCTTTTGTTTCTCCCGGGAGACTGCATCAAACTCTTGTTTAAGGGAATCATACAAGCCCTCAAGCTGCTTAGCCTTCCATCGAGCACGTCGGTTCTGAAACCATACAGCAATTTGTCTGGGCTGAAGACCAAGTTCATGTGATAGCTTTATTTTGGTGTCAGGGTCCAGTTTCTTCTCCTCCTGGAAAGTGTTTTCCAGTGCCTCTAACTGTTCACTTGTTAACCTTTTCTTCTTCTCTTGATTGTTGTTTTCATACTCATTTTGGTTCATATCCATCATCGCCAACGGTGCCTGCATGATTTGATGCTTCATCTCCCCCACTCCTGTTTACATTTTCATAAACAATTCAACGCTGGAAATGCATTTGAATGTATGTATATGTATTTCTTGTCAAGAAATATCTCTCGTGACAAAAAGATAGAAATTGAAGGAAATAAATTAAGATTCATCGACTAACACTGCACCCTTGAAATTAATTAGATTTGTTTGTTAGCACTTGAATGTTTGAAGTACCATGGATCTCTGTTTAATATTTTGCCAAATAGACACATTTTCAAGGGTGGCTTTTATTACACATGTTTTAGTCTATAGATCGACTTGATTTTTATACAAAAGGAATACTTTTTAAATATAAGAGGAAACATGCAAGCAACTCTCGCATCTTTGTTAAGGAGAGGATAATCTATCCGTCTTATCAGCAAGGAGATGAGATGAAAATCTATAAGTGAGGCACCATATATAAATCTTCGACATCACCATTTTCTTGGAAATCTTGTGATTTTCATGGAAATAATGCGACTTTCCTCTTTGGTTGAGTGTCAGATCTGCAGGTTGACTGGTGTTTATCCTTCCCTTTTTTTTACTATGTACTGTAAGATGTGAAATCCTAAGCGTGATACTTTTCATATATTCCGCACTATGTTTTTGTTTTCTTGCAATTCTCCGACAAATGACCCCTTTACTTGTAGTGACGTAAATGCATGGTTTCTTTGCTCATAGATATGTAAGTGTATATCTATCCATATATATACAAAATCTTGTATTTTTTTTTTTTTTTTTTTGAAACTATAGCAAAATTTTGTATCTACAGCAACAAAAATGATAAATTTTGATTGAATGAATTACATTTTGATGGAAAACACATAATAAGGAGTTCAACCTAGAAGCAAAGAGTAGTGTGTGTATACGGATAAACACATAATAATTAAGGACTTCTATATGTTTTCCTGAAGTCCTAAGAAAAGAACGGTGGAAAGGTAAGTGGGAAATGAATTACCTGGTGGGTATACGTAGTGATCGTTGTTGTAGTTGTAGAGAAAGGCGAAGGAACTCTGTCCTGCAGGTCGAGGAATATATGGTCTGTGATTCCCACTCCAGTCCATGCTATCACCTTGTTGTTTTGCAATCGTTTCGTAGAGCAGTTGATCAAGAGTTCAACCTAGAAGCAAAGAACAGTGTGTGTGTGTGTGTTTTGGTGGTTCTTTTTTGTGCAAGAAAAGGTGTGATATATATATGAATTAAGGAAAGGTATGTATGAGTCGATGACGGGTGGGACAAATAAACAGTGGTACTGGTGTTACAGGGAAGTCAACATCTGGTCCTGGAGAGAAGAGAAGGTTGGATCATACAAACACTGACAATATGCGGTCGCCTTTTTCTCGCTCCTCTCTCTCTCTCTCTCTCTCTCTCTCTCTCTCTCTCTCTCTCTCTCTCTCTCTCTCTCTCTCTCTCTCTCTCTCTCTCTCTCTCTCTCTCTCTCTCAGATTTACGAATTCGTTGAATTGAGAAACTTAACACTTGTTTATGTCACGAAAATTAATGTATATCTAGGATCGAAAACTAGTTCAGGATAGGCAGAAAACCCGGTCTCGCTATGTTTTAGGGTTTGTGTAGGGGTGTAGAAGGAAAGTAGAGGTGGCTTCTCTTAAGATGGTAACATGCATAAGTACGTTCTAAACTGACACAACTTACGGCTCCCACTAAATGCCTATTTTACAGATGGGGATTGCCTGCTTTGTTTAAGTTGTTATTTTTGATATTTTTGTTATTTTATTATTATTTTTTTAATATTATTAATAAATACATATTATTATTATCATTAAATTATATATTTTTTTTATTATTTTGTGTATTTATATTATCTCTGTTTTATTTTTTGCATTCTTATTATACAAAATTACAAAAATGATCCCTATGGTTTGCCAAAAGTTACAAAGTCAATCCCTACTAATTTTTTTTTGACGAACATGATCCATGTGGTTTCCAAAACTTGCATCAATGGTTCTTTTTGTTGACGTTGTTTTAGTGCTTATTTTATGTATGTTTCTACGTATAAGTTTATTCACATATAATAGATAAAAGTATAATTATAAACTTGAATTTTGTATGTTGAATTTTGGTGATTATAGTCATAAAAGTTGCATTTCGACGTAAAAAAACATGAATGAAAAAAACACGTACATAAAAATAAGCACGAAACGTAAAAAAAATTACGTCAAAGTATAGACGAACTCGAATCTATATTGATACGTAAAAAACATGAAACAAAAGTTAGATCGAAACATAGACAAACTCGAATATACTACATTTTTTTAAGTTAACAAACGAAAGTTATTATATATGATCCGAATGATACATAGGAATGTATATAAAATTAAGCACAAAATGTATAAAAAAAAATACATCAAAACATAGACAATCTCGAATATAATATATTTTTAAAATTAACAAACGAAAGTTATTATATATGACCCGTCTCATACGTAGGAAACGTACATAAAGTTAAAAAAAACTACGTCGAAAAATAAGCTCGAATTTAAACCGACAATTTTATAAAAAAAAAACCATGTAACTTTAAAAAAAACTAACGAAAGAAAGTTCTAAACTATAATCGAAACGTTGATCACCTTGAATTATACCGACAAATATATGAAAATTAACACATAAAAATAGTTTTTTTAGGTTAGCAAACAAAAGTTATTAATAAAAAACAAATTATATATAATACAGGGTTAAACACGAAAATTTAGAAAATAGAGGGGTGAAAGTAACATTTTTCAAAGTTCAAAGTGTAGGGTTTAAAGTGATATTTTAAAAAGTAAATGGGTGGAAAAGTCACAAACTCATAAACATAAAATATAGAAAAAAAATACATAAATGGTCCCTATGGTTTACCCATAATCACAAACCCAGTCCCTACTACTTGAAAAGACCAAAATATCTTCACACTAACGAATGAACAGTAACGACGTCAGCAAAAAGGGCCATTGATGCAAGTTTTGGAAACCGCAGGGACCATGTTCGTCAAAAAAAATTAGCAGGGGCTGACTTTGTGATTTTTGGCAAACCATAGGGACCATTTTTGTAATTTTTTCTTCTTATTATGTATATATTATTTTTTTCGTTCAGATTTTCTAATGTTATTTTTTTTCGTTCCGATTATATTTTGTAATACCTGTTTTTGGTTGATTTATGATTACAATTGTGTAGTAGAAATATATTGTGTTATATTAAAATAAATTAAGTATTATGGTATAAGGATTCATATAGTATAACCTAATGATTTATATGAAATATGTCACACCCCAAAATCGGAACGGCGGAAACGTTCTGGGGTGGATGACGTCATGTCAAGTATCACAAAATATGCAGTATAGTAATCAAAGTACAACAACCATTGCATTAATAATAATAGTTTTAGATAGTTTACATTGTATAGAATCATTAAAGTAATACAGAAACTAGTATAGATACAGCTTGACACAAAACCGTCTTCAACAGAAGCTCCTGGAATGTACCTGTCTAATGCTGACTTGAGAATAAAAGTTATTTGAAAAGCGAGTATCAGCATTTTTACAAATGCTGGTGAGTTCATAAGTATTTAGTGTCATTTTATAGAAAAGCTTTATATAAGTAGTAGTTTTCAAGTATACAGTGAAATAGAGTCTTTTCCAGAAAATCCTATATTTTCTGAATAAAAAGCAGTCTTCTACCAAGACTGGTCAGTGTTATGTGGTAAAAAGTAGTTTTCCCTTAAACACTTTCATTATCAAAATACGGGATTTGCTTTTAAAGGAAGTCGGAGAATATCAGGGAAAATAACATATGACTCAGCAGTGAGGACTGCTGACTAAGGCAAAAGAATCATAGACTCCAGGAGGGTATCGAACGAACGGTATGCCTGGCTCAGTCTAACAAAAGGGGACACAGACCCCAGACAGTATCAAATGAAAGATACAACTAGTAAGGTCTAAAACAGAGAATACAGACCCCAGACAGTATCAAATGAAAAATACAACTAGCAAGGTCTAAACTAGAGACAGACCCTAGACAGTATCAAATGAAAAATACAGCTAGTAAGGTCCAATATAGTGAACACAGTGTATACAGTGAAATACTGTGTATAAAACCCGTTACCTTAAAGCCATGAATTATAAGGTAACCCCGAGATACTCGTAACCATACTGATCGACACTAGAGAATCTTGACGCCCTGCAAGCGTCAGTATAACATGACATTTGTCACCCTTTGGCTTGGTAGGCCATGGACTGTAGCTAGCAGTCTGGGTGCTGGGGTGTCAATCCTAGGGGTGAGCATTTGGACCGGCCCGGACCGGCTCTTGGACCGGACCGGTTATGCAGAATTTTGTGGACCATGGACCGTACCGGATGAGTCGTGTCCGTGTCCGTGTCCGTGTCCAGGTTTTCCGGTTTTTGGACCCGTTTGGACCGGTATAATTTTAATTGCATAGAGTATAATAAGTAATCTACATTGATGTATAATATTATAACTTGCAAAATTAATATGTTTCCGTTTCATGCCTAACTAATCTACATTGATGTATAATATTATAATTTGCAATTTGCAAAAAATTAATTTTCCAAATAAAAGCAACTAACATATAAATCAAGTTCACCAACAAAAGTTAAACAGTTTTAAGACAAATATACAAAAGTATTATCGTAACAACAAAATAGTTTAAACTTTAAAATCAATCAAACTAACAAATTTCATAAACTCATAATCTAATCTTCCATTGGCCTCTTCCCCATATCATTGTCATCCATATGTAACATATTTAAAGATTGTGCAATATCTACATAAACACAAATGTAAATGTCGTTAGTATTTAATAAAAAGTAATAATTGTATAAAAAAAAAAGAATAAATATTGTAATTTTTTTTACCCAAAACTATATCATCATCGTTCAAGATGTCATCAACGTTGTCAACTATCGGATTTGTAAACTTTATCACCCAATCTTAGGTGCATAACAAAGCTTCAACTATCAATGTCGATAAATAGTCTGATACTCACTTACAACTCTACCACATGTGCTCAACGCGGACTCGGAATTATAGTATAAAATAATACTAAAAAGCTGAAATATTTCAGCTTTGATAGCTCTACTTTAAATGATTATAACTCAATGAATATAATACCAAAATAAACAAAATTATAGTCTAAATTCATCTACAAACTGTAAACTAAATTTTGGTAAAAACCGTAGGTCAATCCGACTTAAAACGAATGAGTTATGGGTATTTAAAAAACATCACATATTACAAAATCTTGCTGAAAAGCTGAATTTTTTCAGCTTTGATAGCTCTACTTTGAAGGATTGTAACTCAATGAATATAATACCAAAATAAACAAAATTATAGTCTAAATTCATCTACAAACTATAAACTAAATGTTGGAAAAAATCGGAGGTCAATTCGACTTAAAACGAATGAGTTATGGGTGTTTAAAAAACGTTAAAGATTACAAAATGTTGCTGAAACGCTGAATTTTTTCAGCTTTGATAACTCTACTTTGAAGGATTGTAACACAGTGAATATAATACCAAAATAAACAAAATTATAGTCTAAATTCATCTACAAACTGTAAACTAAATGTTGGAAAAAACCACAGGTCAATCCGACTTAAAACGAATTAGTTATGTGTGTTTAAAAAACGTCACAAAAATCTTAATCATGTCCAACCGGTTCTAAACCCAGTAAAAACCGGACCGAACTGGAAAAAAAACCGGACCGGAACGGAGAGAAATCTTAGAACCGAGAACCGGCCCGGGGGTCCATAAAAACGGTCCGGTCCGGTTCACTGGTCCGGTCCGGTCCACCGGTCCAAATGCTCACCCCTAGTCAATCCCGTATAGATCTATACACACAATGTCCGCTCTCCCTACAAGAGACTCTGGTTACCAACTCGACAACAGAGTAGGCCGTGTCCTGAGGATGCATCTCGTATAGTGAGATTTAGTGTAAAATACTGGACGAGTGATAGAGACTCTCAACTGGGCTGACTAGTGTAAACCTGTATGTCTATGCCTGTATACATAATGTATAACTAATGATCAAACGACCTTCGGACGGACATCCGATCCCACCAGACCACATCTCAACGAAGAAAAGGAAATAAGGCGAAAAAGCCTTCCTAAGTCCTTCAAACGTTATTTATATGTATCTATACAAGCATAGACATACATCTAACTCTGTGGAAGTGTCATTAGGTATAAGCGTATCACGAAGTGGAAGCGTTCTCAAGTATAAGTGGTTCACGAAGTAGAGTGTCTTACAAGGTATAAGCGTATCACGAATTAGAGTGTCTTATAAGTGTATCACGATATAGAAGCGTCAACAAGTGAAGTATGAGCGTCTAATAGGTATAAGCGACTATAGGAATGAGCGAAATAGAGGCGATAACAAGTATAAACGCATCACGAAGTGAAAGCGTTATTAAGTTGGAGTTTAAACTAAGTAGAAGCGAAACAGTGGTATCTAACAAGTAAGAGTATACAACATGAAAGAAAACCTTGATGAAAACCTTGGAAAAACCTTTATACTTAAGAAAATCACAACTTGGTATTCTTTGTAAAATAAGTCTGAAAACACTTAGAAATTCTTTGGAAACCTTTCATAAACCAGTTCAAAATGAAACTTTGATAAAACAGTATAAGTAAGAGTTTTGAACAAGTGAAAACATTTTAGAAAACCATTTATAGTATCCTACTTGGTAAAACAGTTTATAGTGTGGTAAATCCTTGTGCATGCGGGTTATCAATCACCTATGATTGATATGATAACTGGCATGTTTAACTTGTATTCCCCCCCTATAAAACATGTAAAAACATTTAAAAGGTTCATTCAGGGGTATGAACTCACCTGTGTAAGTGGATCCGACGAAGGTACCAGTTGGGTGCTCGGTGTGAAGTAAGGACTTGGACACACTTAGTGACCTATTAATATATGATAACATATGTTTACATATAATTAGTACATATAATACCAATTAAACAAGTATACACATCCTAAAGTGCGGAAACACTTTGATTAAGTGTTTGAGGTGTCCCGGGTAACATCTAAGGGCTTGAATGGATTAGGAATGGAGTTTACTATTCAAGAGTAAACTCTATAAATAGAGTTCATGGCCCTGGGACAACTCCCCATGAGTTTACGGCCGTAAACTCATGGTGAGGGTGTTCTAGGATGTTTAAAGGCCTTATATTGTTCGTAGATTTACGCTAGGTCCAAATACAAAGTGTATGAGTGGGTTTAAGGATCTTAAGGGACCATTTAAGGAGTTCACGGCCATAAACAAGGAGTTTACGGCTGTAAACTCTCACTTGGTCATTTCTTTCATGGATCTAAGCCTTAAATGATAGAGTATAAAGTTCTAAGCATTATTCCAAGCCAAATGGGGGTGTTAGGGCATCCTTTGGGCACTTAATGGGAGTTTACGGCCCATGAACCACCTCTATGGGAGTTCACGGCCGTGAACTCCTACTCCCTTTGTTTTATTGAAGTTTAAGGCTTTTACAACAATGGGATTGCTTCTAGACATTTTTCCAAGGCCATAGGAAGTGTTTGTGGGCATTTCTAACACATAAAATTGAGTTTCCTCCCCATGAAGAGGAGTTTATGGCCCAAGCATGTTCTTGGGCAGTAAACTCATGTTTACTCCCCAGAATGCTAGTTCAAGGTGTTCTAAGTCCGATTCCATAGGCCTACAAGCCATATCTAAGCCTTAGGGAAAATTTGGAGGGGTTTTGGGACTTAAAAATCCCATTAATTGGTGTTCAAGGTCCAAGAGTGTTCTTGGGCTGTAAACACATGGTTTTGTCCCTATTTTATGTTTTAAACATGAATTTGCATGCTAGATAGGCTATAAAACAAGTTAGGATAGTTTACCTACTCGTTTGGGGCTCGAAACGGACGATTTTTGGCTCGAAACTAAGTTGTAGAAAGAGAGTATAGAGAGAGGGTGAAAAAGGTGGAAATGACGTTTACTCTCCCTTATATAGGGGTTGGAGTTGGGGCTCAGTGGAAATCTACCCGATACCACTGTTAAACGGGGCTTTTGGTCGCACCCGATTAAACGGTCAAATCTTGACTTGGTTGAAACTAAACATTTTTAAGGGCATCTAGTGGGTGTTTCTAATTTGTTTCAACCCTTACCAAGTCATTATAATAATCCCCATATAATTAACCTCTTCCAAAAGGTTAACGGACAGTTAAATAAAACGAGGCTTTTTAACAGAAAAAGGTTAAAACTGACGGAATAGATTTCGGGTTGTCACAAAATACATTTAAGAGAGGAAAATGTGATGATCAAGCCCCAAGACTTGGTAAAGAAGGTGCCACAACATGGTGGAGAATGGTAATATGATTTACGAAAATTAACAGTGATGACATTCTACTTTGGAGATACCACGACATAAAGGGAGATTAGTCATGATGTAGGAAAGTATGTTACCTTATATTATTAGTGACACATTACGTTTTATTGTACGAAGAAAATGTCATGAAAGACACCTGTGATGTGGCCGACAGAACATCATGATGTGGCTATGCATCAGACATAGAAATAAGATACGGTCTTAAACAAACTAGTCCCATACAAGCACTCATTAAACCCATACCAAGGTGCGATTTACACACACTTAAGCTTTCTAGGTCCGATTTTTAAGGGTTTAAGGATAAAATCTTCAATTTGTTGGATTTAAGGTATGGGTTACTACTTCTAACACTCTAATTCCGAATTTAGAGTAAGGTTTTGATAAAACCCTAAGTGAAGAGTTTGAGTTTAACCAATGAATTTGAGATATCTTCTGATGTAGTATAGCTTGATTTACAGTTTATTTCAATGATTATGAACTTTTATGAGAAATTAAATCCATGAGAAGTAGGGTTTATGAATGAAGGGTATGACTTATTGACTTAAGTTCTTGAATGATAAAATATGATGATTATGATGTATTGTTGGATTAGTGTCTAAGTCCATAACTATTTTGGTATGTACTTGACCCGATGGTGCATGGTCCTTTTGGGTTGCCTTCACCAAAGCAACTTGATAGGATGAATTATGGAGAGTAAGGATTAAATATGATTTATTAATATATTATGGGAATAATATATTAAAGGAGAAATCATATTGTTTAATTAATATTAGTCAATAATTAATTGGTAATTAGTTTTGTAACTAAAAGAGATTAATTAAACTTAAGGGACTGGAATTGTAATTATAAGATAATTATAATTTGGGCCATGGATTGCCTTGTATCAAGGGTTGGACGAATTCTATGGGGAAGCCCATAAGGAAATCGTCCAAGGGCTTGATTAAAAGGAGTCTATGGGTTGCTTAGGGCTTAAGCATCCAAATTAGGGTTTCCTTATTAGATAACCCTAATAGCCCAACTATATAAAGACTCCTTAAGGCTAAAAAACGTGGCTAAGTTTCTTGTAAGGATTTCTACACGTTTTTGGCAGCCTCCAATCTCTCTCCTCTTCATCCTCTTGCTTATGGTGTTTGTGAGCCATTAGAGGAGTGACACTTGTGACTCTAAGCCTTCCAAAGTCAATACAAGGAGATTTGGGATTGTTATTGCTACATAACAATCAAGGTATGATCTTAAACCTAATTACATATTAATATGATTACTTGTATGCTAGAATTAGGGTTTATAGTCTTGGATTCAAAGCATGTACAATAGAGAAACCTAGATCCAAGCAGTAGGGTTTGTATGAGCACATAGGATGTCTTATGACCAAAACCCATCAGTGGTATCAGAGCCTAGCTTGGTTTCAATTGTATTGATGCTTTGTATAATTGGAAAATTCGATTTTTTGGATTGTGGAGGCTGGACTCGCCGAGTCCATGGCTAAACTCGCCGAGTCCATGCAGACTCGATGAGTCAACTCGTCAGATAATGATTATCTCGGGATTTCTTGCTGTTTTTGCATATGGATAGTTATCTTATCATGTTAGATCAATATAAATCCGATTTTATGATATATATGACTATATTCTTGATCTAATTAAAGATAATTATCAATTAACAAGATAATTGTTTCCTTATAAGATAATTGATTAATTATTTTGAGTAAATTGATAAATTGTTTTGCAAGAAATCATTAAATAAATCAAATATGGATAATTCTGTGATTAAATGTTAATTTAAAATTATTTGTTATTTGATCCTTGTTGTTATGAAAAGTTTCATATTTTCCCCTTTAGGTTTTATAGTTTAAATTTGAACCTAAAAGTTTTTGAAGTTTTGAAATTTAAATAGTTAAAACCCTAATGTTTTGAAAAAAGGTTTCAAAACTTGCCCTCAAGTTTTGGAATTTAAAAGTTGATTAAAAGTTAATTAGGAATGTTAAATTCTAAAACCCTAGTAATATTTTGAAAAGTTCAAATACACCCTTATGGTTTTATTAATTAATTAAGGAGTATAATTAAAAGAGATTTAATAAATCCATAAAAGTTTAGGTTAACCATTTAATTGAATTAAAAGTGTAATTGTTAAAGTTAACCACATAGTATTTTAAAAGTATAAAATGAACCCTATACTATATATAATATTAAAAGTCTAACATTATATATATGTATGAGTAAAAGTCAGTCTTACCGTTAGTAGGCCTCATTCACGAAGCTGGTCTATAAGGGGTGTTTAAGGAAATTGCCTATAAAATGACGATTGAATGGGTATCCACTCTTACCCACCGCACTCTTGACTAGTGGAGGGTCGTTAGTCGAACGGGTAGGATAGGACGAAACCTTCCATTATAAGTATAATGAAATACAAAGTAACTAAATGTTTTCTAATTCCCAATCTTAGTTACTTAGGCAAAAGTGAATTGATGCAATTCCATGAAATTACACTTTGTGCCCTTGCGAAGACGTTAGTGGAGCGTGTGTGGTTTACTGGCACACTAAATGGTTCTAAGCAAAGGTAGCAAAGGGTGACTCAATGTTTGTCATAGTTCGGTGGAGCGTGTGTGGTTTACCGGCACATCGAATAGGTGACTGTAACATGTGAGGGAACCGTGTAAGTTTGCATGGTTATTCACACCCGCTTTGTGATCCTCGGCATCCCAATCACAAACAAGAGGGGCATATCGAGATTTAAACATGACATTGAAAGTTCAATGAATCTCAAAGGATCTAGGAGTTTTCATAGATTTAAAACTTAAATTTCTTTTTCGTTTTTCATGGTGGAAATTAGTGAATCGTCATTCACTTACCTTCAAATATTCTTCAATTTGGGTTACGACATCCCTCTCCCGAGTTGTAGAATATTGTGTTGGGTCCTAGCCTTAGTATTTCATTTGGGTGATTTACTAAGGACTCAATCTATCAACTAACTTGAATTCGTTTTTCTCCCGTTTTGTAGATGTCAAAGTTCGACAACTATGGTCTTCCCAAATCCCGTGGAACAAGCATTCCACATGAAGATGATATTCCACGATTCGATCGAGGAACAAGAGATCATGCTTCACTTCCTCCTCCTCCTCCAATTATTCTCCCTAACCCACAAGTTCAAAGGCTTGAAAAGTTCAAGATCACTCAAGCCCTTTTGGCAAGTGAACATAAAGAAGGAAAGTCGGTGTGTGCACACGTCCTAGGGATGAAGTCACACATTGATAGGTTAAGAATGTTGGGATCCGGGGAAATGGCTGTTGATTGGGTTCTTCAGTCACTTCCTAACTCATATAGTGAGTTCGTAAGAGAGTACTATATGATGAACCGCGACGTGACCCTTATAGATCTCACCTATATGCTTATTGCTGCTGAATCAACAATGGTTTGGCGCAATAGAAAAGCAAAGTTGATTGGTGAATCTGCCTTCGAGACCTCTATGGATATAGACAATGGCAATGAAAGACATGCTATGATTGAAAAGATTGATCATAAGAGAAAGGCGATGTCTAAAGTAGTTCCATGTCCTGTTCCAAAAAGAGTCAATTTGCTTTTATTGCCAAGAGAAGGGGGCATTAGAGACGAAGCTGCCCTATTTACCTAAGAGATCTAAGAGATGGGAGAGTCGAAACGTATGGCTCTAATTTAGGTAAAATCCATTGACTAACTCTTTTAAGCTTCATTCTAGATTCTGAATACATAATGTGATAAGATTACAATTGATGTTTTGAAGGATCGAAAAAAAGAAAAGAAGCTTAAGGGAAGAAGTGAGCAGAATCTAACCGTGAAGGAATGGATTTTGATCGCGTTTCTCGAAGATTAGATTCTTGAGCTACTACTTAGAGTTAGAATTAGATTGCTAAGAAAGATGTATTAGCATAAGTTTTTCAATGAGTTGCATTGTAAGGACAAATTTTTCCGCAATAAAATAAATTTTGATTTTAAATTTTATTTATTTATCCTTACAATGGCGTGTATGAAAAATTGATGTTAAAATTATTAGCAATAATGGATTTATTTCTTATTGTGTTATGGAAAGTCAAGAATTTACCAAATAGGGAGAGTTTATCATCGCTCAAGTTTCAATTGAACAGAAACTTGGAATCATGCAATTTGGTTGCACGATGAATGAGAAATTTCATATTTTGGAAATTAGACTAATTCATTGACAAAGTGTCAAGTGAAGGATTAGGAGATCAAGTACACAAAGTTGCGTGTTGATCAAAGTCCACCATAAGAGTAACAAAGACATTCATCATGATTTACTAAAGGTTTAGTAAATATGATTAAGTGTAATTCTGAATTGATTGAAAATGTTTAAATCAATAGCAGAACGAATAAGAAGAGTCAAGTAGGCAGAGAGATAAAAGTTTCTCCATTCTAAGAAGAAGGGAGAGTAGCTTTTATGCTTTATAATGGGTCTTAATGATTAAGAACCATATCTCAATTGATCCTCTAAGAGAGTCTTAGTACAATTGTATGTTTAAGAAGAGGAATCAAGGATTGGAGAAATGGTTAAATCAGAAGTCTATCATACTTCGTTCCAATAACAAGTCTTCAAGTTAGGATTGTGACAATGAGTGAAAAGTATTAAAGGTTTATAACATTCATCAAATGTGGAAAGTTGTGATGTCTTGAATAAGACAAAGACCGACTAGGACCAATTTATGAAGTGTTTTGATTAAAACTACACTAACTCTTGAATATTTGTTTGTCAAGAAATGGTTATATGACAAGAGAATCTTATATGTCTAGGAGTCAGTGGGAGTCTTAATGGTCTTGAAAGGTTTCAAGAACAAATCAACTAAACCTTATTGATCATCACTAGCACATGAGTTGAGTTTTACAACCTATCGTGTTGACAATATTTTGATTTTGTGCTGTTCCAATTGAGTTAATTATGCATGTGAGTCCTATGAATTCTCATTTTGAACGCATAAAAGGCAAGGCACCTTAATCAATGAAAGGTACATTGATAGGAAAAGGTGAGCTGCTTAACTACTTGGAAGACGTGGTGGGCAGTTGTACTACCATAAGGCAAGAAATCAAGATTAAGAAAGTTTGGTCCATATGAGTTTGAATTTGTCGTAAACTTTGGTTTTAACAAATTCACATGGATAGGAAAACATACACCGTTTAAATCTAAGTGTCATAAGATTTCCTCCTTCATGAAAATGATTGTGAGGAAATGCTTTCACTAAGAAAGATTTTAAGAAGATAGTGATTGTAAAATTGCATTCTTGAATTTGATTATGGTTACGGTATCCCTTTCCATAATTTGAATTGTGAGGTTTGGCAATTAGTCTTAATTGTTGAGACACACATATGAACTATCTAAAGGCAAAGGTGTATAAGTTCAAGAAGCCTTGATAAAAGATTATCAAAGCATTAAGTATTAGAAACATGGACTTAAGAAATTCAATAGGTATTGTTTTCTGAAAGTTAAGATGTTTATGAATACATGTCGAAGCTAGTAGGAGCATAAGTGTTATGTTTTATAGTAATCATCATGATAGTGGGAGCATAAAAGTTATGATTGTATGATTATTATGGAAAGTATTGCAAATTGGCAATATTAATTATAGAAAACAAGAGTCATTCTTTGCAAAGTCGTAAGGATGGAATAGTTGTTTTGCTATAATTAAGGGAGAGAATATTATGCTTCATTTCAAATCTAAAGGATTAGGTTGTGGAATGTTAATAAATTTAGTCAAAGGTACATAGTGTGTTCTTAAAATTTCGATTATGATTATGACATTCCTCTTCACAATTCGAATTTTAAGAACATAGAAAATAAAACATTGTGCGCCGTGTCCCATACGCTTTGGGTATAGGATTAATTGCAAATGCTTTAATGTTTGACCATTCTAAAATTTTCCAAATGTCCAGCACATTTAGAGGGAAAAGGGACTAGAATTGGTTTTGACTAAAATAATTAAACAACTATCAAAGGATGATTCGAAGTTCGAAGAGAATTGGTCGCTTGTGAGTAGTTGGAAGTAGAGTATTGGAAGATATGGAAATGTTCTCATATTGGATGGACCATATCGACATTATTACGAATAGATAAGATTCTATTAAGAAATTAGTTGTCATATGGAAAATATGGAAGCGTGTCCAAATTGGGAAGTAAATATTGAAAATCTATGACTAGATTAGAAACCTTTATGCAAAAGGATGTTCAAAGGAATGTACTTTGAGTGAGAGACATCATATCTAAGGAATTGTCTTGTAACAATCTACGTTAGAGGACTTTGTAATATCATTGGCAATACTCTTTGAGACTTTGGTTCAGTAACATTACAAAAGGATCGTTGCATAAAGTGTTAGAATCTAGTATATTCTATAAGTAATAAGAATTTGATATTCTTACACTTAAGAAAATGGATTTGGAGTTGTAAAATGAGAATGATTGGAAATGTGTTCAATTTGTCTATTTCACAAAAGTAAGAACCATAGGTAAACATTGTGTGCATGCTAGGAGCATGGGACAAGTGTTGGAATTCAAGTAAGAAGTTGATTACGCGAAACGAAAAATAATGAGTAATCGATATGGTGATAAATAAAAGGAGTTTTATTTATACTCAAAGGGTTGAGGCCATATGGGATTAGTATTATTCTTGTGTTTCACCTTGCATGTTTTGACTTCCAGAATAATTGAGTTTATTAAGAATAATCGAATTATTCAAACGGGCCACAGTCGTTCATATGTTGGAAGTAGATATGAATGAAGACTATCGTGAATTGGTGTGTGGATTGTCTAGAAGAGTATTAGACATAAGCAAATGTTTGCTGCAACGTTCATGAGTGCTTATGAATATGATTTGAGCATTGGATTAAACCCACGCTCACTTGGATCATTATCTCGAGTGATTAGTGAGACGATAACATCTTATATTCTTGAAACCGAGATGTGTGAGTTGTATCTTGCGAATCGGTTTCACATTGATAATATGTAAACGCACCAGTAACTTGGTGTTATAAAACATATTGTTGTGTGTAATTCGGTGAGTGAGTGCAAGCAAGCATTGTATCAAAGTTTATCCGTTCCTTTTATTCAAAGAATAAAAGCGATATCTTTGGGCCCCTTGATGGTTTAGTGATGACAAGCGTAAATGCTCGGCCGGGGTAGGGCTAATTTGATTTGTTCAATTAGTCTATTGTCATAAATCGGAAATCGAGATATAGTACAGAGAGAATGATTAGAAATCATATCTCATATGATATCAAGAATGGAGGAATATATGATCCCTTATCTAAGGACACGTGTATCTGATATGATCAGAGTTGACAGCGGCTTTGGAAAGCTACGATTGCAGATCAGGATCTGAAGTCATACGCATAATAGTTGTTAGACTTATCCAAGTGGGAGACTATTGGATTATCTAAGTCCATAACTATTTTGGTATGTACTTGACCCGATGGTGCATGGTCCTTTTGGGTTGCCTTCACCAAAGCAACTTGATAGGATGAATTATGGAGAGTAAGGATTAAATATGATTTATTAATATATTATGGGAATAATATATTAAAGGAGAAATCATATTGTTTAATTAATATTAGTCAATAATTAATTGGTAATTAGTTTTGTGACTAAAAGATATTAATTAAACTTAAGGGACTGGAATTGTAATTATAAGATAATTATAATTTGGGCCATGGATTGCCTTGTATCAAGGGTTGGACGAATTCTATGGGGAAGCCCATAAGGAAATCGTCCAAGGGCTTGATTAAAAGGAGTCTATGGGTTGCTTAGGGCTTAAGCATCCAAATTAGGGTTTCCTTGTTAGATAACCCTAATAGCCCAACTATATAAAGACTCCTTAAGGCTCAAAAACGTGGCTAAGTTTCTTGTAAGGGTTTCTACACGTTTTTGGCAGCCTCCAACCTCTCTCCTCTTCATCCTCTTGCTTATGGTGTTTGTGATCCATTAGAGGAGTGACACTTGTGACTCTAAGCCTTCCAAAGTCAATACAAGGAGATTTGGGATTGTTATTGCTACATAACAATCAAGGTATGATCTTAAACCTAATTACATATTAATATGATTACTTGTATGCTAGAATTAGGGTTTATAGTCTTGTATTCAAAGCATGTACAATAGAGAAACCTAGATCCAAGCAGTAGGGTTTGTATGAGCACATAGGATGTCTTATGACCAAAACCCATCATGTATAACAAGTAAAATGAATTTACTTTGAGTGTTATATAATTGGTATACATACATATATTGATTAATGATGAAATGATGACATGATTTCATAAGTGAGGATTGATGTATATGATGTGAATGATCTTGTTAATAATATTTATGAGTTTATTGTGATTAGGCAATCGAGAGGAAGCGTTGATCAAGGACGTTCAAAAATCGGGATATTATCCAAAACAAACCATAAAAGAACAAGGTGAGTAATTCTTGATTTCATATGGATTTATCATATTGATGATTGCGATGTTAAATAGCTTTTGTATATTTATACATATATTGTCTATATGTGAATCACATGTATAAATGTATGAAAGACGAAGATTAATAAAATGCAAGAACTATTTATACTAAATCCATGAGAGGTGATTGGATTATCTTATATATAAGATTTATTAATAAGATAATTTTGATATGGGCACATTTGTATACATGATGAGGTTGAAAGAGATCATATAACCTTATTATGAGATACAGTTACACAAGGAGATAAATGAAGGAATACCTAAGATTTATCTATTATACCTATGAAGGGTACCTGAATCCGATTATGTAAGAACTGATCTTACGATAGTAATGTCTTATGAGATATGGAATATTACTCACTAAGCCTCTAAGCCGATCATTGTTAAATGTTTTATGATTGTAGGTAAAAGCATCATGGATAAAGGAAAGAGAATAATGAAGTGGCCATAGTGTGTTTTTGGATAATTAAAATATGATATGTCTTTTCATAAAATTTTAAACTTAGCTCGATCCCGATCCTATATAACTTTCTTTTGATGTAAATAATAATGACTTGTATGGTGGTTATTATGAAGTACATTATGCTTTAAAAAAATTATCGGTGTATTTTGTTTTAGTCGGGTGTTACAAGTTGGTATGTCAGAGCTGCGGTTTAAGTGAAATTAGGTATTTCAAATCGATTTATACCTAAAACTTAAACCAAAATGAGCGAGTTGAGATGACTGTTTCACATTATCCGTACGCTTGTAATGAGTTTTATTTAGAGAATGATACGATATATAGATGTTATATGATATTGCGATATATATATATATATATATATCGCAATATCATATAACATCTATATCGTATCATTCTCTAAATAAAACAAAATTTTTTTATAAATCCCAACTCTAGTTACTTTAGGAAAAAAAAAATGTGAATTGTATGCTAATCCATAAAAACGCACATCACTCTTTATAGGTCGTTACTGGAGCATGCGTGGTTAACCAACACACTAGTTTGGGTCTATAAAGTTGAGTTATGGACAAATCAAAAGTTATCATTGTTAATGAAGCGTGTGTGGTTAACCGGCACATTAATTTGAGATGATAAATAATATTGATGTTGTCAAGCGAGTTTGCATGGTTATTAACATCTTATTTGTGATCATCGGCATCTTAGTTACAGATTGAAGAGCATAATCTAAGATTAAACATGACATTGATAAGATTCAATGAATCTCTAATGATCTAGGAATTTCATGTTAGATTAGAATTGGTAAACTTGTGTTACATACCTTAATAAATTTGCAATTAGATTACGGATTCCCTTTCCTTTGTTGTGAATTGTATTTAGGATCCTAGCCTTGAATATTGATTTTGGGTTACAATATTAAGGATTTATATCACTAACTAAAACTATGTCTCCTAATAGATGTCTACAAACGGTGATCTCGCAACTACTCAAACTGGCTCCTCAAACTCAAACTTCTCTCTACTCTCAAATTTATCAAAAGAGAAGCTCATTGTTCCTAACTACATGGACTGGATGAGAAATTTGAAGATGACTCTTTGACACGATGGAAAGGAATATGTCCTCGATAATCCTCTTATTGAAATCGATCATTCCACTGCTACTCCTAAGGAAATTGTTTCCTACAACAAACATTTTGATGACACGACGAAGATCACTTGCATCATGGTGGCAACTATAGCAACTGACTTGGCCAAGTTCCATGAGTACTACTGGCCATATGAGATGAGTCTTGACCTTGATGGAAAGTTCCACAAGAAGGTGACATAAGAGCGTTATGAAGTGGTCAAATCTCTTATGGCATGCAAGCGTAAGGAAGGAAAATTGGTTTGTGCTCACGTACACAAGATGCAAAGGTACATGGAGAAGCTCCAGAGGCTCAACGTGTTGTTCGATGAGGAGCTGGCCATTGACATTTTCCTTAACCCATTGCCTCCTAGTTATGATAATTTTGTCTTAACTTATCATTTGAACAACACAGAGACGACATTTACCTAGATCCATAGTTTGTTGCAAATTGTTGAGTCGGGGATGAAGAAAAATCATGCATCTACTGAACAATTTTGTTGTCCTAACCATTGGATCTGGAAAAGAGAAAAAGAGAATGGATCATTCTAAATACAATAGGAAAGTGAAGGCCCATGTTGGAGGGTCTACTAGCGGGTCTAAGACGAAGCCCAAATTTGATGTTCCTGCTACCAGCGATCCAAAAGAGGCCATTTTTTTCTATTGTGGAGAAAAGTGTCATTGGAGAAGAAGTTTTCCAAAGTACTTGCAAGACTTGAGGGATGGAAAGATCAAGGCATCCTCGTCATGTATTTATACTATCCAAGTCAAGAACACACAAGTTTCTCATTCATGGGGTTCTTGATACATGATGTGGTTTCCACATTTGATCTGATTTGTAGGGTCTAAGCAAAAGTGAGGAGGTGGAGCGTGGGAAGCAAAATCGGATCATGAGGAATAGGTGATATTCACTTATTACCAATATTGGGACTTATGGTCTTGTGCTTAGTAGTAATGTTAGGATTGATTTATTAAATTGTTTCTACTCATCATAAATGACATGAAAAATTATTTCATTTTGTGCATTGTTCAGACAAGGTTTTAATTATTCCATTAATAATGATATTGGTTCAATTTCTACTTTCAAAAATGGTGTTTTCATGTTTAAAGCCTTACCTTGTAATGGAGTGTTTGAAATTGTGATTTGTGTTGATAATTGTAACACCTATAAAATTTCATAAAATTTAAACTTTTCAAAACAACCCTTTTTCTATAAAAGTGTTTACAAAATCCATTGTTTCCAAAATATTATTTAAAACCATAATTATTCTCAACATAGTTTTCAAAAATTTGTCATTATTAGAGTATTCTAGAAATCATAAATCCAAAAATGTGAGGATGTGTACGGTCACGCAATAAACCAAAACTGTAAACATGAAGCTTAGTAAGTTCCCCCAAAGTACCAACACCCAAACATATAACATATACAAATAACAGCATGTATTGGTTCCATAGCTAAAAGACTGGATTACCTCTTGAGCCCACAGTATAAGTCTTGCTTGCCTATCAGGCCCACAATACACATATGGCTTGCTCTAGAGCCCACATCATAAGTCTGGCTTTCCCTTGGGCCAACATCTTATGTCTGGATTGCTTCCTTATGTCTGGCTTGCTCTCGAGCCCACATCATAAGTCTGGCTTGCCCTTGGGCCCACAACTTATGTCTAGCTTGCTCCGTTAGGTCTGGCCCATAGCTTATGCACACAATGTGTCAATATATAACAAATAATATCATATACAGATAAACATACAATATCACAGGTAGTCCTACAGGTCTACCAGACTAACATATCAAGACCAGGATAACCATACTAGTATGTATATCTATTCTATACTCGGCATATCAATAATATCAGGTTATCAAACCATTGGGCCGGCCTTGGTGCCTTCGACCTGAAAGTATAGTGAGGAAAATTCACCTTGAATACTAAAGTTCACTGCAAGAATCCTTAGTTTCTGCCTCGATGACACCTCTGGTCTATCAGGTCAAAATAACACCTAATTAGCTATTGGGTTTCATTCTAAGGCCGACCATCCACACTTGGGGTAAAACAACCATTTTACCCCTGACCCAACATGAACCAAAACTGAGGCCCAATTCCATTAACTAAAAGGCCTAAAACCAAAATATCCACAAAGGCCCACTAGTGGCATAATTGTCCAAATTAGGCCCAACCTCATATGAGTCTTAATACTAAGCCCATAATTTCCTTTATTACACTTTAGGTTACCTCAAGTACCCCCTTAGGTCAACTTGGTCAGAGAAAAAAATTCAAAAAGTCAAGGTCAACGGCCCGAGTTGACCCTACTCACCGAGTTGTTCCTTCAACTCGATGTGCTTTTCCATTTAACTACAAAATCAGGAATAACCGACCCAACTCCCCGAGTTCGCTCAAAACCCAACAACTTATTACAATCAGAACTTAATCAAATAGGACATGACTCTAAAACCTTGATCTGACTTCCTTGAATTGGAAAAACAAAGTAAAGTTGCCAACTTTATGTTCATGCATGTCTAAATGAAGCTCTTAAGCTTAAAATGGACTTAAGAATTGACTTAATGCATGCATGACACCAAATTCCTCATAAAGCTTGCAACTTTAAGCCAGATGAGGCCAAAAAATGGCCATATCTAAAATGACAACCCATGAAACACTCAAGTCCTTGGACAATCCATAAAAGAATCCAATAATCAAGATAAAACCCCAAAGAAGAGATCTAATCAATGAAGAAGCAAGGTACAAACTTTATACCTCAAAGAGACTGCAATAAGTGGGGAAGTTCTGGATCTAATTCCTTTCCACCAAGCTAGACACCTTCATTTCAAGGATCCTTGAAAAGAGTATAAGAAATCAACACACAAAGCTCTCCACACGCTCACACACTCAACTATGGAAGATGATACTCGAATTTAGGGTTTCTGGACAAAGGAGGGTGGTAAGGAGACCAGCCAAGGGACTTAAGACCTTTAAATAGGGTGCAACACCCTAAAAATTAGGCTTTCCTTACCAGCTTTCAACTCGCCGAGTTGAGGCTCCTCAACTCGCCGAGTTGCTTCATTAAATCCCACGGTCAAAACATTCCTCAACACGCCAAGTTGAGGTTACCCAACTTGCCGAGTTCGATTGGAAAATCATACAAAAGGATAAATCTTATACCTAGAAGTCGATATGTTACAATAATTGAGGCAATAATGTGTTTCATATTGATTCGTTCAATGGTATGTATAAGGTATGTTTGTAGCATTGCCATATTGGGCGCATAAACAAGAAATGAATTGCCTAACTCTAAGAGGATGGAATGTTGGAATCATTTAATCTTAAAAAAATGATGAATGTAAATATTGTCTCTTTGCCACGATGAAAAAATTACCTTTCACTCGAACATGTGAAAGAGACAAAGGTTATTGGATCTCATCCATACAGAAGTATTTGGTCTATTCAGACCCACCACAAAAGATGTTAATTGATATTACATGACATTTATAGATGATTATAACATATATTTTTATATTAACTTGATCAAACATAAATAAGAAACCTTTGAAAAGTTCAAAGAATTTAAGCACAAAGTCGAGAATTAACTAGGCAAGAAGATAACGATGCTCAGATTTGACAGAGGTGGTGAGTATCTTAGTATCGAGTTCCACGATTATCTTAAGGAATGTAGAATTGTTTCACAATTGATTCCTTACAGAACACCACAACTTAATGGTGTGGCAGAGAGGTGTAATCAAACAATACTAGATATGGTTTGTTCCATGATGAGTCGGGCTTCTCTTCCTATTCATTTATGGGGGGTATGCCTTAAAGATAGCTGCCCATATCTTGAATCGTGTTCCAAAAAGAAGGTTGCCAAAACAACTCATAATATGTGGATAGGGAAAGTTCCATTGCTTATCCATATCAAGGTCTAGGGTTGTGAGGCATTCATAAGACGAGAGACTCATGACAAAATTAAACCCAGAGCCAAGAAGTGTTATTTCATTAAATATCCACAAAATTCATTTGGATAATAGCTCTATAAAACTAGTGAGAATGTGGTCTTTGTAGCTCGAAGAGGAGTCTTTCACAAGATAGTGATCATATTCAAAGAGGACAGTGGGAGTGCTATTGATCTTAAATAAATTCAAGAGTCATTTAATGAAGGAACCTCTAACAACACTAGCACTCAACTTGAGGAAGAAATTCTAGTTGAGCTAGTTGACAACTCATTACTCCTTTGTCGATCCTATAGGGTTAGCATGCCACCCATGTTCTATGGTTTTCATGTTACATTGGATGGTGATACGTTTATCAGTGATAAAAAACTGGTAAATTTAGATGAACCTGCTAAATATAAGGAAGCAATGATAGGCCCGGAGACTACTATATGGAAGGATGCAATGAAGTGTGAGATTCAGTCCATGTACAATAATCAAGTGTGGATCTTGTTTGATCATGTACCTAGTGGAAAGACAATCAAGTGCAAATAGATCTTCAAGAAGAAGACCGACATCGATGGGAAAGTTTACACATTTAAAGGTAGGTTGTTTGCAAAGGGATTTACTCAAACCCAAGGGATTGACTATGATGAGAACTTTTTACTAGTAGCTAAGATAAAGTCTATCAGGATTATGCTTGTTATACTTACATTTCAAGATTATAAAAGATGGATATTAAAACTGCGTTCCTCAACAGGAAGTTATCTGAAGACGTCTACATGAGTCAGTCAAAAGGTTTTATACATGCCAAGTTTCTTCATAGAGTGTGTAAGCTTGTGAAATCCATTTATGCATTGAAACAAGCATCTTACAGCTAGAATCTTTGATTCCATGAGAAAGTCAAAGAGTTTGGGATCTCTAAATTGAAGATGAATCTTGTGTATATGTCAAATCTAGTAAGAGTATATTGACTTTCCTAGTGTTGTATGGTGATGACATACTCCTTATAGGAAACAACATTCCAACTTTGCAGAAAGTTAAGTCTTGGATTGGAAAATGTTTTGGTTTGAAGGATCTAAGGGAAGCAGGCTATATTCTAGGAACCAGGATTCATCTTGATAGAAAGAATCGTCTTATTAGTCTTAGCCAGAGTATATATTTGGATAAAATACTAAAGAGTTTTAGTATGGAGAATTCAAAGAAAGTACCATTGACTATTCATAGTACTATTAAGATGAATAAGACTGAAAGTCCTAGTATTGATGAAGAGTAGCTAACATGAGTCGATTCCTATATGCTTTGGCTATAGGATCGATCATGTATGCAATGACTTGTACTCGCCATAATGTGTTATGCTTTGAGTATGGTTAGTCAATTTCAGGGAAATCCTGGAAGATCCCATTGGATTGTGGTGAAAAATATTCTTAAGTATCTACGAAGAATGAATGACATGTTCCTAGTTCATAGGCAATGATATATTATGAGTAACTGGTTGTAGTGACATTAACTTTCAAACAGACCGAGACAACTTCTATTCGTAGTCTGGCTGATTGTTCTTATTAAAAGGGGAGCAGTTTCTTGGAAGAGTTCCAAGCGGCGAGTGAAGAATCGAAGGAAGCAGCTTGGCCAAAGAATTTTATCAGAGATCTTGGAGTCATGCCAACTATTTACGAACCAATGGAGATTTTCTGTGAAAATGAAGGTTTGGTTTCTTTCACGAAAGAAGCAAAGGATCATGGAAGATCTAAGAATATCGACATAAAATACCATTATATTTGGCATCGGGTAGAAGAGGGACGCCTTATGGTAAAGGAAGTATCATCAAAAGATAATGTTGCATATCCTTTCACAAAAGCTTTGTAACATCCCGATGTTGAGGTAATTTCAATTTAGGCCCTATGTATGGATAAGTATAGCATTTTAATCCTTTAGATCAAGAAAGAGTGAAAAAAGGCCTATAGTGGCATTTTGGTAATTATGTAAAAGGAGTAGTACGTTGTGTACGTTGAGCATACTAGGGCGGCCCCTAGTACGTTGGGTGTACACCACGTACGCAGGCCTTTTGTAATGAAACAACAAACCCTAAATTTTAGGGTTTGGTCCATATAAAAGCATCATTAACTCTTCATTCCTTATCCCCCTTCAACTTCCAACCTTCATTTCATCCTTTGAAAGCCTAAGCCTTTGTGTGTAATCATTTTAGCTAAAAAGTGTGTGTTTGGTGCTTTTGAAGCAAGGTGAAGAAAGAAGCATCTTCTTCGGGGATCAAGTGTAACACCCGGTTCCTAGTATGTATTTTAATAAAGAATTATTCAGTTTTAAAAATTGACTCGGCGAGTTGGAGGCCCCACACTCTTCAAGTAGGAATGGGATTTTTGGACGCGGGACTTGAAGTCTACTCGGCGAGCTGAGAAGCCTCAACTCGACAGGTAGGGCTGCCATAGTGAAACCCTAATTTTTAGGGTTTGAACCCAATTTAAGGACTTTAACACTTCATTGTGGCCTCCCTTATCGCCTCCCTTAGTCCAGCAAAACCCTAATTCGTAAGTGAAAAAGGAGTGATTCTTTGGTATTTCCTTGAAGGAGTGGAAGCTAGAAGTGCTTGGTTGAAGGAAGGAGCCTTGGATCTAGAGATTTCATCATCAAAGTAGCGTTATTGAGGTATAAAGTCTATAACTTAACTATGTATTTATTAAATCTCTTCATGAAGTATTTTATGGCTTTAAGGAGCCTATTTTGGGACCATTCATGGATGCAAGCATGTTTGGGGTCAAGACTTCAGATCCAGATCCCTTGAGGGACTCCATGGCATAAAGGTGCCAACTTTATGGCCATGGGAGTCCCATGCAACTTTGAACCACTTTTTAGGGCTTTTTGAGCTAAATAACCCATGCATGCATGCAAACTTAGAAACTCTACGTGGTATATCAACCCTGAGGAACAAGATCTATGATTTGGATGCATTAAGACTAACTAGAATCGGATGTATGGATTGGGACTATGGGGGACTCGACGAGTTGGGTTGTGGTTCGCAACCTTTTCTGTTACTGAGTAAAGTCGTTGAGTCTAGGAGATGACTCGGCGAGTTGGACATGTTTGGGCTTGAAGATTGAAGAACTCGATGAGTTCAAGGAGGTACTTGGCGAGTTATGAGCAAAATGTACCGACTTTGTATGAAGGAGAACTCAACGAGTTCAAGGAGGAACTTGGCAAGTTGTGATTAAAAGGTCCTAACTATGTTATAAGGAAGAACTCGACGAGTTCATGAAAGAACTCGACGAGTAGGATCGAGGTTTCCAGAGTTTTTGAATCATGGAACTCGATGAGTTCATGAAATAAATCATCGGGTAGGGTCGAGATTTCAAGGTTTTATAGATTATGGAACTCGACGAGTTGATGGACCAACTTGGCGAGTTGAGTCAACCAGGATGGTGACTTTGACCAGGATGTTGACTTTGACTTTGACCATTGACCAGAGTTGACCCTTAAAGGGGTATGAGTATGAAAGAGTAATTAAAGGAGATTGTTATGTGTAGGAGGTTGGGAGGAGTTGATCCCAACACCGAGGACAGTTCAGCTACTTCACGACATTGAGGTGAGTTACCTTCTAGTAGAAGTGGCTCGAAGACACCAATGCTAGCCCACTAGTAGTTGATTATAGTTGAGATGATTGTCTTTGTGATAATTGTCTGGTATGCTACTATTTGTTATGCTATTTGTGCTAGTATGCTATGATATTATGTGATAGTGGTAGGAAGGGGAATAGTCCCCGAACCCGGTTGAGATATACCGCCAGGCTAGATTGGGCACATAGATATACCTGACAGTATGTTCTGATATGCTTTTATGTGTTAGTAGTAGGGGTGAAATAGTCCCCATAGCCGGTTGAAATAAATTGGAGGGTAGGTCGAACACCCATATATGCCTGGCAAGGTCGGTCGAGCACCTAGATATGCTTGAGAAGGGGTAGGTCGGGCACCCCAATATAGCTTATAAAGGTAGGTTGAGCACCCAGATATGCTCAGCAGGGTAGGTAGGGCACGTAGATATGTCTGGCAGTATATTTATTTTATGGTATGTGGTATGATAGGAGGACTCACTAGGCTTTGTGCTTACGATTTGTACTCTGACATTGTTACTATCTTATGACATGCTTGTGAGATATATGATCTATGGTTTTTATGAAATGAAATAACTTGATTATGTTTTCTATAAATTGTTTTATGAATGGTTATATCAAAAATGGAATTTTTGGTCTTGAATTTTGGGATGTAACAAGTTGGTATCAGAGCCTTGGTTTGAGGGATGCAGGCACACTCTCGGGTGTGTCTTGCTTCAAACTGAGGACTTGGTATGAAAGTTTTCAAAAGAAAAATCATTTTATAAAAATACTTTTGAAAAGAATTTGAAAAGATAAAAAGAACAAAGTGTGTGATGCGTGTAATCGGCCGAGCTCAAGTAAGTTTTCCCCAAGACACCCATACATGATATGTTATGATATGATATGATTACGAGAACAACATGTTAGATTAGGGATAAGGATCTAGGATGTATGCCTTATATACCTACTATATGTGTATGAGAACTACATGCTAGATTAGGGATAAGGGTCTAGGAAGATGCCTTATGTGCCTGTTTTATGTGTTTGTTGAGCTGCATGATAGTACTGACTAGTCAGTGATATGATATCCTGGATAGGATATGTTTAGTTTTGGTTACTCAATTCTTGAATGCTACTTGCTTTGTGCTTTTAGGAATCCTAGTTATCTTTGACTAAATAGTAAACAAATATGTTATGTTACATATTATAAGGACTGTATAATTTCAGATGGCTAGGTCTAGCCCTATTTCGTAGCTCATGTTTGAGTCCAACCATTGTAGGGTAGGACCTCTTATTTGAAGAATTATCTAGTCTGAGTGATATGTATTGGTATTTGCAAGCTAGTTAGGTAAAGGTAGCAAGGATTTCTTATGCAACTGATGGCGGAGAGTAGGTAGGAGAGTTACCCTAAGGTAAGCATAGGATGAGATTAGTGCAGTAAGCAGTAGTAGTAGAAGGGACTTGGTGAAGTCATGGAAATCCTTGAGAAAAGTACGGATAGATGTGGAAGGTAGCATAGGCCCGTACTACTGAAAGCAGAGGATCCATACTCGAGTCAAGGAGGGATGAGATAGAACCAGGGAATTTATAGAGTGTGTGATACCTCACGAGATTATGTATGACCCTAAAGATTATATATTTTGTTTCAGAATAGTGGTGACACATTTCGGAGCAGGAGGTTCAGGGTCTAAATCAGGTTTAGGTTCGGGTGCGGGTTCCGAGCCAGTTGATGACAGACTACGTGATTTCATCCTTTCATAGATTACCTGAGCATCCTTGAGGTGACCCTGGTGATTTTCTAGTCGATAAAGGAAGGGACCATCGAGCCGATAGAGGATCGCCTCAGGGCGTTCAAGAGCAACATGACATCTAGCCAAACAGGGACGCACACACTCTCCTTTAAGGACTTCCAGGGATGTGGTACGCCAGTCTTTCATGGGGTGAAGGACCCCATTATGGCCAGGAGGTGGGTTGTAGACATGGATTCTGCTCACTTGACAAGCTTGTACCCTGAGGGGTCAAAGGTACGGTATGCTATAGGTTATTTGAGAGACCTAGCTTGAGATTAGTGGGAGGCGGTCAATGATTCGTTGGGAGCCCCAGCTATCGATTCTATGACTTGGTCAGACTTTGTAACAGGGGTTAGGGATGAGTTTGCACCAGCTATAGAGCTTCAGCAGCTAGCCAGAGAGTTTCTTGATATGAGGCAGACGACTAAGTCGGTGGCGGAGATTACCGCAAAGTTTATGGAGAGGGACTTACTGGTGCCTCAATATGTAGGGGATGAGGAGATGAGGAAGAGTCGGTACCACTGACATGTTGAGGGTTGAAATTTGGAAACATGTCAACTACTCGACAAGTCTGACCTTAGAGGATATGATAGCCACGATGAGGGAGACGGAGATTGACATAGAGCACCTTCGGAAAAGGAAGGAGGAGGTTGGACAGTTTATTGGGGTTTCAGTGAAGAAACCCAAGGGATTCGACTCTAGGTAGCAGGTTTGGAGCCGCTGTGGGAAATGCGGCATGCCACACGAAGGAGTTTGTAGAGCTGGGGGGCTGGGGTACTACAAGTGCGGAAAGACTTGGTACCTTAGCAAGGAATAGACAACCCCTACCACTACCATTCAAACATCAAAATTGATTTGCTTTCATTGCAATCAGAGGGACCATAAAAAGTCCAACTGCTCTCGACTGATATCAGGAGCACCAGTGGTGGCATCGACTACAGTGACCCTGCAGATCATGGATGGACAACATGGCAAGACAGATGCTCCAGTGGTGAGGAGCCGAGCCTTCTAGTTAATTGTCGAGGAGGCATGATATGTGCATATTTAGTGTGTATTTAGTATAGTTTTTATTCATATATTAGCTAAATTATCGCATATTATGGAAAAAAGGTACTTAAAAGTGTTAAATTATGTTTTTCAGTCCAAAGATGAAGCTCGGAAGCAAGAGAAGCGGTTAGGAGCTTGAGAGTGGAATGAAGAAGAAAAACACCTAAAAAAGGCTTCGACTCAGCGAGTCAAGCCTGTACTCGACGAGTCCGGTCGAGGAATCAGGAGGATAATGATTCGGAAGTCCAGATAGTTATCGCAATACGGAGAATGTGAGAGGGACTCGACGAGTCACCACTTGACTCGACGAGTCAGAACGCTTATTAAAAGATAACTCCACAGATCGAGAAAAGGGAATTCTGGGAAGTTTCAGAAGTGCTTTGTTGCGATAAAGAAGCCAGAAGAACCCTAGAAGTCGACCAAGGAAGCTAGAATTCAATTCCGGAAGTAATTAATGCACAATTTCATCATTCTACTTATTCTTTTGTTTTGTCAATATGATTAAGCAACTTGAACTTGTTTGTTTGTTGTTATTTACCTTAATTATGAACTAAAATCTTTAGACTTCTGTTTGGGGATACAAAGTTGACAATATGGTTTGATGGATTGGTAGGATTAATTCCAAGTTGGTGAATTTTTGTTATTTTAGCTTGCTAAAGAACCTTGTGTATGAATGATAATTAATTTTCTGTTAATAGGAAGATAATTGATTAGCATGAACATCTATTGATTATTGACCTCATATGATATGTGACCACTATACTATATGTCTAGGATTAATGAATATGAAACTAGAATTAATAAGGAAATTGAGTAAATTCATGTGCAAGCTTGTAAGATGACCATCAAACAAGAGGTTGATTAAGAATAATAAATTAATTAGCTATTGCAAGTCTAACTTAACCCGAATAATTAATCTAGTAGATATAATTAAATTAAGCAATTGGCCACTGTTTGAGTTAGTTTATTTGCTAAGGATTAGGATAGTGAACATGAACCTAATCACTTGAATCGGTAACCAACGAAAGAATTAATCCATTGCACTATTACCTTGAAATCAACCATAGAGTTAACCGAGTTGAACTAAACAGAAGTTCCTTTCCAATTATTGAATCTAGTTAAATTGTCATTTTCTAGTCTTAAATTAGTTATAGTTAGTAAGTTTCTAGTCTTGTAAAAGTAGAGAAAAAACCCTTATTTCTTAATCAACTTAGATATAATTAGTTTTTAATTTAATTTGCCGTTCCCTGTGTTCGATACCTGCTTATTTAGCTATACCACAATTGATAGGTTCACTGCCTTTTGTGTGTTATTTGATAATTAAAGTATGATTAAAACAAAGTGAGTTTTACACACATCAAGTTTTTGGCGCCGTTGCCGGGGAACGGTTCTAAAATTAGCATTAAAATTCTAATTCAATCGATCCTTTGTGTAAGATTCAGCTTACACAAAGTTAATTTCTGTTTAATTTTTTTTTAGTTTTTAGGTATATATTAAAAAAAAACCCTGATTTTAACTTGAACTCGCCGAGTGCATTCGCCCAGACTTGGCGAGTACAACGCTGAATCAGATTTAATTTTTTGTTCTTTTTTACGCGTTTTGTGTTGTTTTTTTTTTTTTTTTTTTTTTTTTTTTTTTTTTTTTTTGCAGTTGGTTCATGACCCGAGGATCTGCTACGCCTCTGGTTCCCCCTCTTGAAGATCCGGAAACCTCATTAAGAAGAAACAAGGGCAAAACCGTTGGAGAAACCGCTTCTTCAAAGAACTCACCACTCAAAAACCTCAAATCCGTTTTTAGCAAGAAAAGGAGCATCAAATCAGGAGTATCCAGTGCATCGTTGACAACCGAAGACCCGATCCAAAAAGACACCGAGTACGAGACCGAGGAAGAAAGCGAGCACACATCCGAGTTTGAAGACGATTTAGCCACCGCTATGGCTAATATTGACGAAATCCCCATGGGGGAATGGAAGAAAAGGATGCGTGATGACACCGGCCCGGGACTTGTGCGACCCGCAATTCCCGCTACTGCTACGTTTGAACTAAAAGGTCATATTCTCGCTCAACTCAAGGAGATCCCTTTTCACGGGAGAGATCATGAAGACGCCTATAAGCACTTGGATGAAGTAAATGATGTGGCGGATTACTTCAATGTACCCAATGTGCCTCGCGAGATCCAGCTACTACGCATGCTTCCTATCACATTTAAAGGAGCTGCAAAGGATTGGTTGAAGTCACTCCCTCCCGGATCGGTTACCACATGTGCCAAGATGAAAGAAGAGTTCATAGATCATTTCTGCCCACCTTCCAAGATAGCCAAGCTAAAGAAAGCCATTGCCAACTTCGAGCAACAACCCGGAGAATCTCTTTATGAAGCTTGGGAAAGATACAAGAGCCTATTTAGAAATTGTCCCCACCATGATCTTAATAGCCAACAAGAGGTCTCCATCTTTTATGATGGAGTTAATGTCACCACAAGGCAACTAGTCGATTCACAAGGCCCGCTCACCCGAAAGCCACCTCCGGAAATAAAGGAATTAATTGAAGAATTCTCCAGGCACTCTAGAGAATACCACAATCCGAGGAATGAAGTGAGTCGTGGAGCAGTAAACTCGGTGAACAATGGCATGGCGGCGGTAATAGCTAAACTCGATAGCCTAGACCGAAGAATGACGAAAATGGATCAAACGATCCATGCTATTAGGGTAGGATGCGAAAATTGTGGCGGCCCCCATCTTAGCAAGGATTGTGATCAAGACGAGAATGGAAATAAAAAGGCTCAAGTATTCTATTCCAGTGGCGATAAATACGATGAAGACTGGAGGAAACCGAAGAAGGAATGGCTCCCATATGAAGAATATAAAAAGGCTAAGGAGGAAAAATACAAACAGAGGGAGAGGGGATTCTATCAAAAGGAAGAGCCGGTGACGGAAAAGAAAACAAATTTAGAAGATATACTCACAAGGTTCATAACCACGTCCGAGAAAAGACATAATGATCATGATGTAGCAATGCAAGAAACCAAAAACATGTTGAGAAATCAGCAAGCTTCCATTCTCAACATTGAGAAACAGCTGGGACAGCTTGCACATCAAGTGAATGAAAGAAGACCGGGCCAACTTCCGAGCAACACCGAGCCCAATCCAAGAATGGAGAACGTGAGCGCAATAACCTCCAGAAGTGAAGAAAAATGCACAGAAGCACTAAGGATCTCCAAGAAGAAAGAAGACAAGGTAGAAGAATCGGAGCTAGCCAAACCCGACCCGACTCGCCGAGTCACTCCTGTGGACTCGACGAGTCCATGCGAAAATAAGAAACCCATCAATTCTTCGAAACCTTATAAGCCTCCACTGCCATACCCAACCAAAGTCATGCTTGCAGAAAAAGTTGAAGCATACAGAACCTTCATGAATCATGTTAACGCTCTACAAGTTAATGTGCCATTTGTGGAAACAATACTTCAAACACCCAAATACTTCAACTTGCTTAAGGGCCTTTTTGCTGCTAGGAAGGATTTGGCTGAAGTTGTAGAAGTCTTGATGAGTGAGCTACCTAAAAAGAAGGGTGATCCCGGAAATATGGTGATTCTGTGCCAATTTGGTAATGAGATTTTCACACGAGCATTAGCTGACTCGGGGGCAAGCATCAATATGATGCCTTTGTCATTCTATAAGAAGTTGAATCTACCAGAACCAAAACCAGTGAATATGAAGATCCATTTGGTGGACAAGACAATAATCCATCCAAAAGGAGTTTGTGAAGATCTCCTTATAAAAGTTGACAATTTTATATTCCCAGTAGACTTCGTGGTTGTTGATATGGAAGAAGACCCCGAAATTCCAATTATTTTGGGGAGATCCTTCTTGAACACCGCGTGTGCTGTAATTGATATAAGTGAGTCTACATTGACATTAAGAGTGGGTGATGAGGCTGTGACATTTAAAGCTATTCCAGAAATCAAGCAAGAAGAGGAAAAGATTGAAGAAGTCTCAATGATCCAATTGGATGATGAGATATTAGAAAAAGAGCTTGCACGTTTGATGAATGAGGATCCAAGCAAGTTTGTGATACACTCTGAAGAAGAAGGAGATGTTAACAAGGACTTGGATGAATTGGAAAAGCTATTGGAAGGAGCCCACTTAGAAAAAACCCAAGAATCGATAGAATTCGTACCGACTCGCCGAGTCACTCTAGTGGACTCGACAAGTCCAGTCGATTTGGGCAAACACGTGGCCGACTTAGATCTGCTTGTTACTAGTCCTTCACATACCTTAGATTTCAATAATATACAAGATTCTTTAGAAGAACAAACAGCAGAAAGAGGAAAGGAAAGGAGAGTTCAATACGCCGATGTAGCATGTCTTGATATAGCCCATTTCGAGGAAGGGTTAAGCACTGGAAAGGATGCAGAGATAAAGAAAACGAGGGAGGAAGCTGATCATCTATTCACTACTAAACCTAAAGCACGGACCATCATGGAATGTGAAGTAATTAAATTTAAAAAGAAGGAGGTTCAAGAGACGGTGAAAAAGAAGGGGGTAAAGAAGAAAAAGAGGAAAAGGGAAGCCCAAACAGCTGAAGATGAGGCTCTGAAAAGAAAAAGAGATGCATTAAAAAGGGCTTACAAGAAAAAGATCCACGCTTACAAGACCAAGTACAAATCACAAAAAGTTAGGCGTGCATTCCCGATGCTCGAAGATGACAAAACGTAGATGGGAAGGAGTCTAGCTAATGACTCCTCAAAAAGAAGCGCTTGGTGGGAGGCAACCCGTTATATAGAGTTTGATTTCTTTTACTTTTTAGTTTTCTTTTTATTTCCCCTTTTTTTTTTGAATCTTAATCTTCCAAATCATCGGGCATGTCTGCTTGAGAATGTGCATAGGCTAAGTGTAGGGTGAAATGATTCACAATAAACAGCAAAATTTTGAAAATTATAATTTTTTTAAGCAACTCACCGAGTCTGACCACGACACGACGAGTCCACATGGATTTCAGGAAAAAATTGAATTCGCGACTGGACTCGCCGAGTCTGACCACGACTCGACGAGTCGGTATTATTTACAGAAAAAAAAAATTGAAATTAATTTTACATTGGGTAAGTAGGGTTTTAACCCTAAGAATCAGTTTCACAACTACACTCGACGGGTGCTGCTATTTGCATTCTCTCTCAAGCATTCATCAAGTTCTTCAAGTTCTTTCAAATTTCTCAAGCACAATCCAAAAAGGTAACAAATTTCTTCCTATTTTCTGTTAAGAACATGATTATAAGGTCATCCATGGTAGTAATTTCTTCCTATTTTCTGTTAAGAACATGATGTTTGTCACCCGATTGGCTAACTCATTCGGGTTGATGAACCGCGGTGCATGGAATTTCATGACATTGATCCCGACACCTCCGTTCAATCCCATTCTTTTCCGAAGAGCACGGATAATTGAAGACTATGGTGGTGGCCATTATGCCATCCCAAATGATGACCCCGTTGTTGGTCCCGAAGCACCGGGAAGGAGGGTAAGATCACGAAGAGAGCGGGATGTGGAGGACGAGCCGCCAGTGATTCCGGTCGAGAATGAAGACGTACCAATGGATTGGTATAATGTGGAGATGAGGCGGATGCAGGATCAAATGGCAAGGGGGTTGAACTTTAGCAACCAATCCCATATTCAGCTTTTTGACCACTTCAATATCCCACATATTGATGGTGGAAATTACCCATTTATTCCATCTTGGGATGAGGTGATTGGTGCGCGACGAAGTGGAGCCGGGGGAAGTGGAGCCGCTAATGATGATGAGGAGGATGAAGATTGATTTTTTTTGTGTTTTTAATCAAACAATTTTTATTTTTGTTTTGTTTTTTTATTTGGTGTGTATGACTTGTTTAAGATTTTATTGTGTTTAATGGTTGTTTGCTTTAGTTATTTTTCAGGATTGAATTAGGATTGCTTGCTTAGGATGGTTTAGAGTTATGGCATGGATGTTATCACGACTGAAAACGAGTCAAGGAAGCAGAATTTTAACGTCAAAGTGTCGAGTCCGGTCCTAGGGGTATGAGCAATTGAGTCCGAACGTGAGGAAGAGTTAAAGAAGTTTTTAGAGGCTAAAACAGTTGCAAAATACCAAATTTTTTCGTTCAGTGGCCAACTCGTCGAGTGCACTAAGCTGACTCGACGAGTCGCCTTGTATTTCCCCCAAATTCTGAGAAGGCACGCTGGTACTTGACGAGTCCACCATATGACTCGACGAGTCGTTCACTTTTTATGCCGAAGGACTGCGGATTTGATGTTGTTACTTGTACCACTTGCTCACTTATTCTTCCATATCCATTCTTGAAGATCTTACACCGATTTCCGCGTATTTGGAGCGACCCACACGAGACGATACACCCAAGACATGGATGAGGTGTTACCATGTCTAAAGTTGATTGAAGTTGGAGCTTAAATGAGAGTGATCAACCTATCCACTGCTATCCCAGGGGAGTTTGTTCCAATTCCCTCTTTATTTTGTTTTTATGTTTTTATGCATAATATGCAATGAGGACATTGCATCACATAAGTGTGGGGTAGGGGGTTGGTTACATAATAGTCAAAAATTAAAATTTTTTGCATACCAAAAGTATTATTTAGGACTTAATTAGAAAATTTTGGTAAAAAAATTAGGATTCCATGTTAGGATTGTGTTGATAATTGCATGAAGACCCAAATGTTTAGTTGAGCCTATATACGTTCTAGTGCATTTGTGGCTTCCTTATTCCAGTGAAATCATGAGACAAAAACACGACCTTGCTCAGCCTGAGGGATGCAATATGTTTAGCAGCCTAAACCTGAAATGTATCCAGGATCATTAGCCAATAAATGTTGAGATTGAGCGCCCCTGCTTAAGCATGTAGGGTTTTAAGTGACAAAAGTGAGGTATACATGTAAAAAAAAAAGAGAGAATTACAAGACAAGTTTGAAGAATTTTAGAGCAAATAAAGTGAAGATCTAAAGATCAAAATTCCAAGAAATTGAAAAAGTTGAAGATACCAAAAGTCAATACAAGTTGGTGAATTCAAAGATATCAAATATCGAATATCAAGAAAGTGAAGAATTCAAAGAATTCCATAGTGGTATTGAAAAATTGTAATTTTCTAGAATATGTATGCTTGGGTTGCTCAATTAAAAATACTTTGAGGGTAAAGAGGTGTTCTGAGGATGGATTCGGAGGGTTGCATAAAATGAGCATAGTTCGGGGTGAGTGGGTGAATGTTTATGAGGATTGTGAGTATTTGGAGTATGGGGGGTTCTTTAGGAAAAATTTTAGACACAAATGCATGCGTTGCGGTCTTGGCATAATGGCTGGGTTAGATTGGAGTTGTCATACATAATTCTAATGTGTTAAAATTCAGTTTTGCTTGGGGGCAAGCAAAAGACAAGTGTGGGGTATTTTGATATGTGCATATTTAGTGTGTATTTAGTATAGTTTTTATTCAAATATTAGCTAAATTATCGCATATTATGGACAAAAGGTACTTAAAAGTGTTAAATTATGTTTTTCAGTCCAAAGATGAAGCTCGGAAGCAAGAGAAGCGGTTAGGAGCTTGAGAGTGGAATGAAGAAGAAAAACACCTAAAAAAGGCTTCGACTCGGCGAGTCAAGCCTGGACTCGACGAGTCCGGTCGAGGAATCAGGAGGATAATGATTCAGAAGTCCAGATAGTTATCGCAATACGGAGAATGTGAGAGGGACTCGACGAGTCACCACTTGACTCGACGAGTCGGAACGCTTATTAAAATATAACTCCACAAATCGAGAAAAGGGAATTCTGGGAAGTTTCAGAAGTGCTTTGCTGCGATAAAGAAGCCAGAAGAACCCTAGAAGTCGACCAAGGAAGCTAGAATTCAACTCCAGAAGTAATTAAGGCACAATTTCATCATTCTACTTATTCTTTTGTTTTTTCAATATGATTAAGCAACTTGAACTTGTTTGTTTGCTGTTATTTACCTTAATTATGAACTAAAATCTTTAGACTTCTGTTTGGGGATACAAAGTTGACAATATGGTTTGATGGATTGGTAGGATTAATTCCAAGTTGGTGAAATTTTGTTATTTTAGCTTGCTAAAGAACCTTGTGTATGAATGATAATTAATTTTCTGTTAATAGGAAGATAATTGATTAGCATGAACATCTATTGATTATTGACCTCATATGATATGTGACCACTATACTATATGTCTAGGATTAATGAATATGAAACTAGAATTAATAAGGAAATTGAGTAAATTCATGTGCAAGCTTGTAAGATGACCATCAAACAAGAGGTTAATTAAGAATAATAAATTAATTAGCTATTGCAAGTCTAACTTAACCCGAATAATTAATCTAGTAGATATAATTAAATTAAGCAATTGGCCACTGTTTGAGTTAGTTTATTTGCTAAGGATTAGGATAGTGAACATGAACCTAATCACTTGAATCGATAACCAACGAAAGAATTAATCCATTGCACTATTACCTTGAAATCAACCATAGAGTTAACCGAGTTGAACTAAACAGAAGTTCCTTTCCAATTATTGAATCTAGTTAAATTGTCATTTTCTAGTCTTAAATTAGTTATAGTTAGTAAGTTTCTAGTCTTGTAAAACTAGAGAAAAAACCCTTATTTCTTAATCAACTTAGATAGAATTAGTTTTTAATTTAATTTGCCGTTCCCTGTGTTCGATACCTGCTTATTTAGCTATACCACAATTGATAGGTTCACTGCCTTTTGTGTGTTATTTGATAATTAAAGTAGGATTAAAACTAAGTGAGTTTTACACACATCAAGGCACGTGCCGTACTGGATGTGGTGACGGGTATGTTTTCTTCTCCCTAACTTTTATTACATGTCGGTTATGATATTTATGTGTTATGTTTATGTGTAGGATCGTTCCATGTGAATGGCATTCCAATACAGGTTTTATTTGACTCGGGTATGAAGGAGGAGCATCAAAATTATGAGCGGATCATAGGCCTAGTGGCCTTGTTTGAATATGAAAACCATGGGCTGCTGACCCTGCATAGGAGGGTCTGGGTTCCGTACTAGGGCGTAGTACTCTGACATTGTTACTATCTTATGACATGCTTTTGAGACATACGATCTACGGTTTTAATGAAATGAAATAACTTGATGATGTTTTCTATAAATTTTTTGATGAATGGTTATATCAAAAATGAAATTTTTGGTCTTGAATTTTGGGATGTTACATCAAGGCCTTCTAGATCCAGCAACACCTCACCTTCAAGGTCCATTATGAGGTATAAAGTTATGAACTTGATAACTATATGCATAGATCTAAGTTAGCCATGGAGTTTGTGTTATTTTGGTCCCATTATTTGGGTATTTGGAATATAAGCTACTCTATCCGATTTAAGATGTCCTTTCTGTCACTTTGAGGTGTTTAGAAGCATAAAAATGTAGTCTTGATCATATCTCTCTTTCTGTGCATATTTTTTGAGATCTTAGTGGGCTAAGTGGTTGAGATTTTTGATTTTAAGACCTTTTTAGCCATGAAAGACCATAAAGTTGGAAACTTTGTGGTCAAAAACATTATTTGGGACTTAGATCTGCATTTGGACATGTTAAGTTGCAGTATTAAGCTCAAAATTGATTAAATGGGAAGCTGCTTCCTACGATGGGCGTACCAAAGGGTACGTTGCACGTATGCATAATTGGCCCCGACACCTCAAGCCTTGAGTACGCCCTACGTACCTCCAGAGTACGCCCTGCATACGAAGCCTGAGTTGACTCGGCTAAGTTGACTCGACTGTGTTGACTCGGTTGACTTGTGGATTTTGACCAGTTTTGACCAAGGGTATTTAGGGAGATGTTATTAATTTAGAATGGGTAATTTTTTTTAATTTTAGGATTTGGGTTGATCCGATATTTGGGAGCACAGTATTGATCAACTATTCGTGACTATATGAGGTGAGTTTTCCTTAATGTACTTATGTCTCGAAGGCACCAAGGCCGGCCCATTGGATAGATATCCTGGTTTTACCATATGTTGTTATGTTGTGGTAATCTTTTACATCAATATCTTGGTATATAGGATTTTTCAATGTTGTATTGATCCGTTAGATCTGTATGACTACCTGTTATTGCTAGCTATTGATTTTTATGGTATATGTTCATATGTTATGGTTTACCGGGTTCAAGCAGTCCTACTTTGTGTTGAATGCCATGATATCTAGGGTGGTAATTTGTAGCTTGTTTATTGAGGTTAAGACGTTGTAATTGGAATTGGTACAATATTCATAAGTACTTTGAAAATAGGAATTTTAAGTATTGGATAAACCCACACCTAGAGATTTATTCATGGATCTAGCCACAAGTAATTTTATGATGATAATATCCACTATTCTTAAGCGGAGATATATAGTTTGTTGTTTACGAATCAGTTGTGCATTGGTTTACCCAAACAAATCTCATAACTGGGTGTTAGAAAGAGTGATTCCATGTATGATTTGGTTAGTAAATTGTATGAGTATAGAGTCAAAGTAATTCATTAATTGCTTTTTTCCCTAACATGAAAAATCAATATCTGTGGGCCTCTCGATGATTTGATGTTGACTGTATCTATAGTGTTACGCCCAACCATAAACTAATTAATATTTTCAATTGAAGTCTAATAAAGTCTTTATAAATCGGGAGACCGAGAAACAAAATCTTGTAAAATAAGATTGATTCTGATAATGACTCGTGTCTATATGATATCTTGTAGAACGAATGAATAATTAATCAATTATCTTAGGGCCGATGACTGATATGAATCAGAGTTTGGCAGTGGCTTTGGAAAGCACACTTTGGTATTTACTTCAAGGTGTTTACTTGAAATTGTAGTCACATGCTTATCCAATTGGGAGACTATTGATTTAGGTGTCTAAGTCAATAACTAAATTGGTATATTCTTTAAATAAAAGCAAAGTCCTTTTAGCTTGCACACATAACTAGCAACTGAAAAGAATTACATTTGGAGAGAGAGGATAACTTATTAATATATTATATGATTAATATATTAATTAGAAATAGTAATTATTAATTTAGAATTAATCAAAAATTAAATGGAATTAATTTTGGGATTAATTAAATTAATTGGAAATGTAGGGACTAAATGTATAATTGTTTAAAAGTTGAGCAATGAAGAGATTCTAGAATCTCCCTCACGGGGATGGTTTTTGTAGAGGTTCCTAAGGCTTCTATGAAGCCTTGGAGGATAAGTAAAGGATTTTGATAACTGCCTATTTTGAGATATATACTATTATATCCAATTGAGTGCTATCCAATGATTCCTTATCACCTATAAATAGGATCGTAAAGGTCATTATTTTTGTCTATGCTCTCAAGACCTTCTATATATGAAATTCCTTACTCTCTCTCCTCTTATGTTTTTTTTGCTAAGTTTTGGATACAAACCATTAAAGGAATCATTCTTTGGCGCTAGTCTTTCCAAGCTTCATAACTACAAGGATTGGTTTGATTTTTTTTTTCTATAATAAATCAAAAGTTATGTAACCTAAACTTTGTAATTTTTAATTTACACTAGGGCAAGGATAGTTTAGTTGTATATTGTATGTTGCTATCAAGGTGTATGAAATGGATCTTTTATATGATGCATGTACCCTATTAATTATTAATTGTTTTCCACATTATACATATTTGCTATCTATAAATCCCATCAATAACGAGGGAGGTACATTGTCTGTTCTTGTAGCCTCTAACTTGTGCTGGCGACTTTGTGTCTTTTTTATTTGCCTTAGTTTTCCTCCATGCTTGAAGTTGGAGTTACTGCTTGTTTCAATCGGGACTGAGTATGCTTATATATTGGTTGTGGCATGTTTTCTTCATTTGTTGTTCTTGTTTAATTCGTCATATCTTTTCCTTTGTTTGTTATTTTTTTTTTTGTGTTGCCACAGCTAGAAATTTACATTCCACGGTAGTTTGTGTGTCTAGATGCTCGTTTTATTTTTATTTTTATTTTTATTTTTATTTTTGGGGTTTGTATAAACGTAGGCATCATGTTACTTGAACTGAATGGAGTATTTGATACATTTTGTAGTGGTGTTTTTTCTACCATAGCATTTAAGAACCTCCATAAAATGCATAAATGGCGCCAATGATGCTATGTGGTCTCCATCACATAGGTTTTTGGTGCTCTAGTAATGGTATAACTTTGGTGGGATAGTAGAAGAGTCAATAGCTTCCTAAAAATAGCAATAAAAGAAGGGTCATGGATATCATTAGGAGGGTTCCTAGTAATACTATATGATGCCTAAGTTAGAACAATTGGGTCATGGTATTACAATATTTATGAGTTATAGTGATACACTCGCACTTGTGTTTGTTTTGTGATATTTACCCTTAATAATATTGTAATCATGCATGGAGTAAGACATGTCACATTGTTGCTAAAATTTGTTTATTGGTGGAACTTACCCTAACATTGTGGGCTTTTTGTTAAAGAATGTTACCTTTAGTTCTTGTGGTAGAATTATGGGATTTGATTAGCCTTGTTGGGATTTGTTGTTGGTTTGGATTGCTCGACATATTCTCATTATCCTTCTATGCTTACGTGCCACCTTTTGGTGATCGATATCCAGACATTTTTTTAATAGGTCGTCGTTTATCCTTCTATTTTCTCTAACGATATTTCTTTAGATCTGGCCCCTTATTAACACGTGGCTACATTAAGGTCCAACCGTATCTTATCCAAATTGTCGTGAATATGAAACAAAAATATATTATACCAATATGTATCCATAGTTTATGAACAATTTAACATCAACAAGGATGATATTGCTCATGGGACTTTTCACTTAAAAAACAACTCCATTTTGGCAATGTCAACTACATCAAGACATTTTTGTGAATAAGATACTAAGGCTACCAAAATCAACAAATCTTTGGAGTACAAAAAGGAAAATCTCCAGAAAAATTATAAAATTTTAGTCTAATTTATGAAAAAGTCTCAAACTAAATTTTGTTTACAGAAAAACACAGAATACCAGCTAAAACTTCGAAAAAAAAACCTTTTCAGCCGGTTTCATAGATTTTGTTGGTATTTTGTCCTTTTTCGTTAGTTTGATCAAAATATTATGACTTTTCTAAAAATTACCCGATAACCAAAATATTGAGACTTTTCTGAAAATTACTATGGAATTAATGGGTATTATTATTAACAAATCATTTATAAATATAACAAATATTTTTATTATAAACAAAGGACATACATTTTTGCTAATTCCTAGGAATAAATTGGTGGAGTAAGTACTCCTCTATTGCATGCTGACCAATTCAAATTCTCTATGTTCCTCCTATGCATCGTTGTGGGTATGATGGTGAGATGTACTCAGTGATACTTCCTCTAATGTTGGTGATCCTTTTATGTTATTTAAGATAACTACCACCCAACATCCATACCTCACATGGTAACACCCATCAGCTAACACATATATATATCGAGTAAGTAGAAACTTATTGATTATGTATTAATAAATATTATCATATCTTATATTTAATTGGAGAAGCATACAGAGTATATCTCACTATGACACCCACAACGAGGGACATAGGGTGTTTGAAGTGGTCAACAAACAATAGAGGAGTACCTAGTCCACCATTATATTCCTAGAAATTAGAACAAATGTATTTCCTTTGTTTATAATAAAAATATAGTTATATTTATAAATGGTTTTTTAATAATAACATCCACTAATTCCATAATAATTTTCATAAAAGTCACAATATTTTGGTTATCGGGTAATTTTCAAAAAAGTTATAATATTTTGAGCAAACTAACGAAAAATGACTGAATACCAGCTAAATCTACAAAATCAGTCGAAAATATGTTTTTTTGAAGTTTTAGCCGTTATTCTATGCTTTTCTTTAAATAAAATTTAGTTTGATACTTTTTCATCAAGTAGACTAAAATTTTAGAACTTTTCTAGAGATTTTTCTATAAAAAAATATAGAAAATAAAGGGTATATAAATCAACCAAATGATTAAGGGTTAAAGTTTTAAATAGATAGATTTATAACTACTCCCTCCGTCCTATATTAATAGTTCATATTTCCTTTTTAGTTTGTCTCAAAATAATAGTCCATTTCTAAAAATAAATATGTCTTTTACCATAATACCCAAGGTTCTATAAAGTTTGTGATGGCACGCCACGGCTCCAAGGCTTGCACCTGCAGCCAAGCTTTGCCAAAACGCTGCCTTAACTCATATATGTGTATAAAAATTGATAATAGTTGAAAATACATATAAAATATTAATTATATAGAAAATTTCCGCCTTAACTCAAACGTTGTGACTCGCCAAGGCTCGGAAAAGCTTGAGGCTTGATATTACCACCAAGTCACGCCTTACGTTATTTAGAACATTGATAATACCCTCATTATTAGTTAAATTACCTTGAGCTTAAATACGCCTACCATGAAATTAAATGCAATAAGAGGGTAAGACGATCATTTCATTTAATAAAGTTAATGATAATTAATGTTTCCTTAATCTGTATTTTTTTTTGTGGACAATTATTTTGGAATGGAGGGAGTATTAAATAGGAACTATTATATTTTTTGAATTAGACAAAAATAAAATAAAGATGTATCATGAGTGATACACAAACAAAAAAAATAATAGATATCAAAATTTGTTTTGAGTTTCTAAGCTTATGAAGTTATAAAAATTTTAATTTAAAGGTGAGAAAAAAATGAAAATGAAGTAAAAATGCAAAAACCCTAACAATAAGATTAAAATATGTTTTTATTACTTTATTAGGTTTTTGGAGTTGATTGGACACTGCCCTGGACATCGTCACCACCTCTACCCCTTTGCTAGCTCCACTTGCTTCTTCATTCTTGGTTCATGGTTCACAACAAATAGAATTTTCCATCTAGAACCAGTTGATGTTTTGATTTTTGCTTATGGTCATAGATTATTCCCTTATTTGTCAGCCGTTTACCATTGTTTGGTTATTTTATGTGTTATGTCAAATTTTCTATGTATGTATTTAGCCTTTTTTAATCGGATTGGGTCTGTACATCCGCATTTATGCTGCTAGGGTTAGGCTATAAATATTGCATCATGTATTGTACTAGGGTTAATCGTCTTTGTGATTCCCTACGTTGTGTTTACAAGAATGTTCAAGTCGAACTCTTCTAAGGCATTGATTATTAATCATTCAATACAACTTCGATCATTATTCTTATTGTTTTAATTCACTTAAATGTTCTGAATCTATCGATCTATTATTTATTATTTCATCAATTGGTATCAGAGCAGGAGATTGTGTAACTCATACACAATTCTTCTGTCTAGTGTTATTAGGGTTTTCCATTTTTGGTGGATCTGTTCATGTCGTCTTCATCGCTTTCATCGACTGTAGACATTGGATTTAGGTCCTTATCTTTCCCTAGACTCGATTATTGATTTACACATCTGATTCTAAACAGTTTTTTTTTTAATCGGCATCATGCAACCAGAAGGTCCTCGTAGTATTTCCTTCAGTCTATCTAGCAACATTGGATCTACTACCAGAATCCCAATTCTTTTTCTGCAAGATTACGAAGTATGGATGGTGCACTTCGAAGACTACGTGCATAGTCTTGTAGATCATGGCACCTTGATATGGGAAGCCATAACCTAGCAGACGTTTGCTCTCACTACAACAAGGGAAGTCATCAAAACTCAAGTCGAATAGAATGCTCTTCTCATTGAACACACGAACATTACTCAAGATGAAAAGGAGAAGTTAACGAGTAACATCAAGGCTATGAGAATAATCAGGTTCGCTCTTCCTCTAGACATGTTTCATCTGGTGACTTCTTGTGATACAGCGAATGAGATATGCGACAGGTTGAAAGAGCTTTACTCAAGCGATGCAGATCTAGAACACTCAGTTCAAGCATTACTTATTTCTGATTTTGGTGCTTTTGCTCAAAAGTCTAATGAAAAGCTTAATCAGACTTTCAATCGTTTCAACCATCTTTTGAGCAGAATGCTTAAGCATAATCTTAAGTGTGAAAAGATTGAGCAATAGGTTACTTTTATGAATGGTTTAAGGCCCGAATGCAAGTCAGTTGTATCCACAATTAAAGCTCATGAACAGTTTAAGAGCTACACTTTGGTGAAGTTGGTGGGAATTCTTAAATCCCATGAGGATGAAGTAACAAAGGAAGGGAAGATTGACTCTGGAATCGGATCATTGGCCCTGGCCACGAAGGGTGAAAAGATAGTATAAGAAGATTCGGGGTCCGATCTCTCAGATTGTGAACTTACGAAAGAGGAATACGATCTCGTGGTGTCAAACCCTAAAAAGTTTGCTAAAAAGAATTTTGGACGCTTCAAAAATAGGAATTGGCAAGGGAACTACAGCTTAGAAAATGCAAAGGATGAGAGCCTCAACAACTCTAAAAAAGATGAGGTGAAGAAAGAAAACAAGCTGATGGAAAATTTTGGCTATGACTTCAACTATTGTCATGGCAAGAATCATTTGGGCACGGAGTGTACATTGAGAAGAATGAGTGAGAAGAAGTATGAAAAAGACGATGAAGCTTACTATCTTCAAAAGATAGAAGAGCTTAGAAAGGAAAACATTGCTGACAGTGCTACGCCTGCTTTGATTGTTTAGGAGGATGATGATGAGTTTGGACATGTTGAAGTCTGGTCAACTGATTCGGAAGACGAGGAAGTTCGGAGGCCCAAGCATGGTTAGGTGTGTTCGTTTGGATGGATCAGTTCGATCCGATCCGATCAAGTGAATTCAAATTGATTTTGGTTTTCAAAACATAGATCCAAATAGTCCAAACTAAATTCAAATCAAATTTGATCCAATCAAATTACAATTCGGTTGGATCGGTTTTTATAATTCGGTTTTCAAAAATCAGAATATTTTTTAAAACCACATATAATTTGAATACTACCCAATTTTATACAAAAAAAAATTACTTAGTTGTGGTTTAAAGTTTATAAACAACTACTAAAAAAATATAAAAGTTTTATATATTATAGATAAAAAAAACTTTTGAGAGAACATACATATTAAGGTTTTTATTAGGTGAAACTTTTTGAATCTATTTGAAAAATAATAAAAATAAATAATCATAGATATATTAAAAATAAACAAATAATAAATTGTTATTCGGTTTTTTGGACTATTCGGTTTGTATTTTATAAATCAAAACCAATCCGAAAATCAAAGTAATAATTCGGTTTTGTTGAAAACCAATCCAAAAATCCGAATATCCAAACCACATAGTCCAATCCAAATTATCCAGTTGGACAATTCGGTTTTATCCAAATGATGAACATCCCTAAGCATGGTGGATGTTTCGTAGTGAAGTCTAGAGTCCCTGAGAACGAGGGAAGATGCTTGATGGTTCGCAGTGATGTCTTAGAGCAGAGAGGATACACCACTGATAGTGTGTAGGCCTTTGATAATTATTTTGCTACAAGACCTGTTTCTGAACTGGTTAGTGAATGCGAGAGAGTCATCAGTAAGGTACAATCTATTCTCCAGTCACTTAATATTCCTGTCACTCATTAAGAATATGATCTAGATGATTTGAAATTTATTGTCTCTAGTTTAATGATAGCTTAAAAAGAACACATTTGAGTAATTCTAACCTAACTGGTCAAATCAGTAGGATAACAAACAAGAGTGAAGAGAGACAGATTTGGATAGGGAAGTTGGAGTTAGAGCTAACTAGGACTAGGGATGATGTTATTTATTATAAAGGATACAATTTAGCGCTTTTAAAACACAATTTTTTTTTTATATTTTAACATTACCCAACTGGATCTTGACTATGAAATAGTGAAAAAGATACACAAAATGATTTTACCCTTTCTCAAACTGAAAGAGGATGAAATCGATGCAGAGTGCACTGGTAGAAAAACAACATTTTACGACGCACAATGCGTGTCTTAAAATGCTCAAACGACGCGCAAATGCATGTCAAGGAAGGCCCTATCATAACGAGAGACGACACGCTTTTGCGGGTCGTTTATTTATGACGCCCAATTACGACACACATTTAAGACGCATGTTTACGGCACAAAATGCATGTCAAGGAAGGCCTTGTCATAAAGGAAGATGACACGCATTTGCGTGTCGTAACCTTACGACACGCATTTACAACTCGCATTGTGAATCATTAAAGCCCATGTCATAAAGAAAGACGACACACATTTTTGTGTGTCATAAAGTTAAATGTTTTAAAAATTATATATTTTGATAGATTTAGTAATTTTTAAATTAAATAAAACATTAAAAATTTCATAATAAAAAATAAAATACCATAAGTAACAAAATAATTAATTTCACTAATATGCCAAATAGAAATAATATTTCTAATAGTGAGTAAATGTAATAAAAAATGATCTCAAGAGAAGCAGAATTTATATACAGTTGTATTATATAGCTTACTATGTGCCAACAATTCTCTGTGTGTTTGCTTTTGCTTGAGTCTCATTTCTTTCAAAGCTTCTAGCCATGCCAAAGTATTATATCTTAGGGTTCTTGTCCAAATCAAGTAAAACATTGCTAGCTTAAATTCATCAATTCCTTGGCGTGAAGTCTTAGATAGACGCTTAATTGCAATCTCCAATCCTTCTAAAAGACGCTAGAGATCATTATTGGCCATGTAGTAGGATCAACCTACCAAAATAATACACCAAATTAATCAAAAGCTGAGTTTCAAAGATGACATGACATCACAAATGGCATATAAACTGGAAACTCTATATGACATGAGTTATTCATAAAACAATAAAATTTTATATCTACAACCTTGGCCAGCTGTTGAGTATGGATAATGCTCTAAGCATCTCTAGAAAACCGTGCAAATCTACTACCCGATGCTTGATAGACAATGAAACATGTTATATTTCTAACGGTTATGGTTTTATATATAATCTAAACTCTATAAATATAATGCAACTATGTTGTTTATTACTGTGTTTGATATTGAAAGTTGGGTTAAACACATGAAAAAAAGTTCCTTGCTATTATCAATGTTATTCAAATACAATGTAACTTTCAGTACTAATTATATTGAGTATGCAACATACCATGTCTTAATTAAAATATTTCATTTATTGAAATTTATAGTCAACACACTAACCTTTTATGAACAATCCTTTGTAATGCTTGGTATCTCAAGACTATTCTATTACTGAGTCCTTGGTAATGAATGCAGAGGATAAACTGGTGCAACATGATATTATTAAAGAGCAAGTATTTCTTTGCTATCATTTGATAAATGGAAGGTATAAATGATCTAAATCAGATATTATTTTGTCCTAATAATTCTCAGGATGTTGCAATCATCTATTCAAGGGATAATCTGATAATATGGTGATCCATAGAGTGTATAATGCCGAGCTGGATGTGGATATAGTTGTGCATCACCATTAACAGAAGGGAGAAGTGTGGTCACTGGAGAATATGAACCATATGGCATTTAGGAATTGTAGCCATAACCCGTGTGGAGCACAACAGAATTGTTTGTATACATTTCCTAAAAGATAAAAAAAAAGTAAATTTTAGGTAATGATTGTGAAAAACTGAAATGCAAACATTTAACTTACACGAGATCTATTGGCATATCGTGTCTTGGTGTTGATGAATGGAGAGTATTCATCCCATTTCCCCAAGGCATTTTCAAAACCTGAAGGATAAAATAATCAAAAAGAATAATATTGTGTTTAACCCAACTTTCAATATGAAACACAATAATAAACAACACAGTTGCACTATATCTATAGAGTTTATATTATTTATCAATCTTTTGGAAACTTCAAATAATTTAAATTAGGGGTTAATGCAAGAAATAGCAGCATACTTTTATTTATTCTTCAATCCAAAATTTAATAACGGTTCGTCTTGGTTAAATTTTAATTTTCAACGGTTTGACTTCGGTTTTTGATTAACAAAAATCGTTGCTTATTCTTTTGATTCACATTCACTACAACTCCTCTCTGTACTTGTGCTGAATCCTCATTACCCATCCCGCCTTCTTGCTCCATATTCTTCTACCAAATCAGCCGAAGTCAAATTAAGAAAAAAAAGCTTTCATCAGGAAGAACAACAAATGAAAGCACATATTGTGACCACATTTCCATTCCCACTAGACATCCCACCAGAAACGCCATAGACAGCTGGCGTTTCACCTTCCTGCTTAGTTTTTCATAGAGATTCACTCGTTAACATAATACATGCCTAAATGTATGTCTGTATGCGTGTGTTAAAGGAATTATACCTATGTTTTAGCAGAAATTGTTGCTTTTCGACAACGTATAACGAGCTTTTCTCTTTGATCCAATCGACTAAATATAACTATGAAAAGATAGAAAAATTATTAAAATTATAAATATAGAATATGAGAAATGAGTATAAGAATATAAGGATACTCCCTAGGGACAAGGGTATAAATGGAAACAGCATGACTACAAGCCAAAATAAAAAGATCCTGAAATCAATAGGAGAAGTAAATATACAAAATAAAATTTCCATGGACAAGGGTATAAATGGAAACAATAGTACCTGTAGTGCATGACACTTAAAAATCCTTGGTGCATGTGGAAGTGAACTCAAAAGAACCAACAGAAGTTGTGAGTGCTCAAAGTGATGTTGTGAGTCATAGAAGTTTAGTCGCTCATCTATTGTGGATGCATTTAACTAGTACAAAAATATATTATTTTTTAGTTTGTTAAAAAGGGAAAAAATCCATATATACAATACTGAATATGAAGTCATACCGAGGCACCTAATAAAGCCATGTAGGCATTGTTAGTCATAAGCCTGTTAGGCGCTGCCTAAAAAACCCTTTGTAAAGCATAACGAAGAAGTGAAACTTTATCTTTAAACATGCTACCCACTCCCTCAAGCCATGTAGGCATTGTTAGTCATAAGTCTGAGGTTCATTAGATGATAATTCATCATTATTGCTATTTTTCAAACCATCACCACCATTGGCTTTAGATTCTTTATTATTAACCAAAGGGACTGGTAATGGTACATCATAATCTTGATCCTTTGCTTCCCGTTGCAATAGGACAAGAAGTATTTCTATGCCACCACATGATATAAATACTTCTGCAAATGTTTGAGCTCTAGAAGCCTTTGGTTGTACTACCAACCTATATATCAAGTGCAATGCCGTTGCAACTTAAAAAAACAAATATTAGAATGCGTTTCACTTGGTATTATTCTCTTCAAAATTAGAGTACATTACAAAATTGGTCTATGTGCTCTCTGATGTTTACCGTGTTTGGTCCAAAGTTGGTGCATTTTCAGTTTTGGTCCTAATTTCAAGGTTTCATATCAATTTTAGTCTTTATTTCAAGGTTCCAAGGACTGAAACTATAAAACAATTCAATTTTTAACTAAACATGGTTAGCACAGGAACCATTTTGTAATTTACTCTTAAAATTGTGTTGTACATTATAATATTATTACTTGATTTGGTTGTGGAGAATCAACCAAGAAGCCAAGTAGATAACGAATATCATCCACAACCATTAAAAGAGGAGCAGCCCCCACAAGAAGTTCAATAAGCACTAAAAGCTCATAAACTAGAGCATTTACTTCACCAATCGGATGTGTGGCTCCATTAATAGATATAGTATTCACAAAATTCTTTTCACGAATTGTCCGATAAGATCTCCTAAATCCCATAAAGCTGCTACAGGCCGCATCCTTGTAGCTACATGTATTTGCCCAAGCACCTCAGCAGGTCGCCTGAGCATTCCTAAAACAAACACTAGTATCTTTTCAGGCACCAAAGTTACCTATTTTCCCTTAGTAATCGTTACAATATTAGAAATTTAGAAAACCTGCAGCGCCAGAATGTGCAGGCACCTTGCAATGTCTGCATCTAAATGTGCACTTGTTTTCTCCTAGAAAGATGTTTATGAATGCATATGAGGTCCTTAAGCATTAAATTTGTTACCAACAACTCAATAGATTCACTCTGAGAGTAATCATTTAGTCCAATATGAGATTCCTAATCCTGAAAGTTGATTTTGCTTATAACAGCTTAACAAATGATCACTCTATGAGTTTAATTATTTAGTTCGACTTCAGATACATAACCTGAACATTGCTTTCGTATGGATTAACATGACATCTGAATTAATTGAAAGAAAATTTAAAAAAAAAAACCTACAGCGAATACTTGAGAAGGAAGGATGAATGATTTACTTGAGAAGGAAGGATGAATGGATTTCCAGCACAGTGATAATCTTTCATATGTATTAAGCCAAGCTGCTTCAGCTGGTACATCAAGAGAATTCTCGAAAGGTAACAAAAGGCGATGAGTGCATCAGATGGATTGTCGACAAGGGAAAATGTTGATTCAAACCCTAGAAATCGCTCCAAACGGGTCAGCGATAGGAGGGGGAAATGATTTTAATGGTAAGATAGTGGACGTTGCTTCAAGCCCTAGAAATCACATGATGTTGAGAATAATGAAGAAGCTAAGTGGGGTGTTTGAGAGTGATGTATGTTCTTGTTCTGGATGTGTAGCTGAGAGACATTATTCTTGAAGGTGGTTGCAATCAACATTTATTTTTGGTAGACGATAGGTGAAGTGAGGAGTTCAATCGATGTTTTTAGAGTAAAATCGGAGATTGGAGAGTTGAAGAGGAGAGAATCACATAATCCATAATCGCTAAAATCAATGATTCATTCAGTAGATGGTGATGAAGAAGAAGACCAATCAGAAGGAACGATGAAAGAAACAACAGCTAGGTAGAAGGATGACCGGAAAAAGGCGTGCGAGCATTTGCAAAATCTAGGAATTGAAATTAGGGATATAAATCATACAAATAGAGATATGGAGTGAGGTTTAGAGAATGAAAAATACACTTATTGCAAGAAACACATGCATATAAACAGAAGATTATGTGATGTTCTGGTATGCAAAGCCCGCAGGGTGTTTATCAAAAGCTGTGAGAAGCATTTGAGTCGGTGTTCTTATCAAAACGTTTGAGAAGCATCATAAGTCATAACAACAATAGGTGCATTCTTTAGGTTTCTTCTCTTTTCGTCTCTATCTCAGAGGGAGACTAGGGCTAGAAATTTCTTGATCTTCAGTGTGACACTAGAGTAGAGATCCGATGACTGCGAATATGAAAGATAGAAAGAAGGTAGAAAATAAAAAGGTGGGTTTTCAAAATTCTGGGGATTTCATTTTTTCCTGTATCCACTAAACGCGCTTTCATTAAAATTATAAAGTGACACTTACAGAAGACGCGCATGTAAGATACAACGTCCTCCAGGTTTTTATTTTTTATTCTTATGACACTAATTTAAGAGCACGCAATAATGCGTGACCTAAATCCTTAAATGTTTTTGAAGATATGACACTTTTTTAATGTCACTTTCTTTTGCATCACATAAATCAATAAGTGTCGTGGATTGCAGATCATAAAAGGGTCTTTTTCTTGTAGTGGTGCTATAAGTGCGAGTCCATTGTGTCTTCGGATGATGTTTTTGAATCTTACAAAATTGGACTTGACAAAATTGAAGCATATATTTAGTCCAAAGAACATAAAAGCATGTTAAAACAAATGTTGGATGAAAATGATAAAGAACATATTAAATCTGACACTGTGCAAAATTTTGACTCTTTATGCACAAAATTGAGTTCGGAAAACACTTTCGATGCTAAAAATGTTTCTGAATTTGACGAAAGTGACATGAGTGAAATTTCTATAGAGGATGAGATTGAATGTTTGGCATTTGTACAAAATGAGGATGCACCAAAGAAAAAGTTGATTTATAAAAACTCGGTTAAATATGTTTGTGTTGTTGAAAATAAGGGTTCAGATGTTTTAAAAGATAAAGCAACAGTATTTCCGAAAGTACAAACCGTCCCTAATCAAGTTTTTGTAAAAACCGAAATGGACAAAAATCAAACATTTGAATTAATTTCCTTAGTAGATGATGATAATGCAGATAGTTGCGATGAATTCTTTTGGTCAGGGCCAATTGATAACTCTGATGAAACCAAAGGTCTTTCCGAAATGACCTCATGGAAAACCAAAGGGACATATGTCGCAGAACCATTGAAATGTGTTAACCCTTGTACTGATAAAGCTGGTCCTAGTGACACAAAAATGTCCAAAGTGATACATCTTCCGAACAGACTGACATACCTATTAGAAAAGAGAAACCTAGAGCTAACATTCATAAGTCAGCCGAGGAGTTAATTGCTAAGAAACGTCAATTAAATACCAGATATCAGAAAAACATAAAAACCGGAATGGACAAAAATCAAACATTTGAATTAATTTCCTTAGTAGATGATGATAATGCAGATAGTTGCGATGAATTCTTTTGGTCAAGGCCAATTGATAACTCTGATGAAACCAAAGGTCTTTCCGAAATGACCTCATGGAAAACCAAAGGGACATATGTCGCAGAACCATTGAAATGTGTTAACCCTTGTACTGATAAAGCTGGTCCTAGTGACACAAAAATGTCCAAAGTGATACATCTTCCGAACAGACTGACATACCTATTAGAAAAACATAAAACAAAGAAAATGATTCTGGAAATCTAAAAATTCCAATTTAGTTAACCCAGAAAGTTCAGAAATTGAAAATGCGAAATTCTCTCCCAATCTGAAACCTAATTCGTTTTCAAAGCCACAATCTTCAACTCCACGGGTTTCAAAATCAATTTTTTTTTTCTGAAACCATCATTTTCAAAACAAACAAAACCTTTGGAAAAGACAAAACCTACCTTTTCTCCAAAAACAACTGTTTCCAAATCTGTCAACACATTGAAAAATGTTAAAAGAGTTCCGATTGCTGAAGGATGGAGGAAAAGTGAAGTTCAAAAATAATTACATGGGAGAGATCAAAGGATACGACATGATCACAAATGGCAAATTCTCCATTCGAAAGGTAGCATATGTGGAAGGCCTGCAACATAACCCGATAAGTGTTTCTCAACTGGTTGTAGGTACGACGCTGAAAGTATCATTCGATGATGAAGGATCAGAAAATGCAACCATTTGCCACTCTTATGAAAGCGTCTTTGGATGACAGTTGGCTTGGGCACCGAAGGTTCTCTCACTTGAATTTAAAGGATATCAATAAAATCATACTTGGTGATCTTGTGTGAGGTTTTCCTCTTCTGAATTTTGAGAAGGAACATATATGCACTGCATGCAAACTGGGAAAGCAAAGTCGCAGAAGTCACTCGACTATTATAAACACCAAAGTAATCGAGCCACTAGAACTTTTACACATTGATATTTGTGGGTCATCTGGCATAGAGAGCATTGGTGGTAATAAGTAAATTCTATAGATAGTTGATGATTTTTATAGATTCAATTGGGTTTATTTTCTTGGATAGAAATAAGATTCAACTTCGAGACTTAAGGAATTCATCAACCGATCGAGCTCAAATTTCAAAAGCCCGTTCGAAAAGTACGTAGTAATAATGGTTTAGAATTAAAAAACCAAGTGTTTGAAGAATTCTTAACTGAAAGAGGAGTCTCTCATAACCTTTCTGCTCCTTACAGTCCTCAGCAGATGTCACACCCCTAAACCAGAACGGTGGAAACATTCGGGGGGTGGAGGACTTCCTGTAGTATCCCAACAATGCACAATAGTAATCAAAGTACAACAAAAAATATTGTATTTACAAAGTTATAAGTTCTACAAGTGTGTTCAAAACATAATGTATATGAACTAAAAAGTACAAGTTTAAAAGAAATGAGTTTATAGATCTTCGTCTTCTCAAAAAGCTATGGTTGTACTTGTATCACTGTTTCCCTGAGAATACAAGTAGTTTTTGAAAAGGTGTCAATAATTAAGTTGGTGACTTCATAAATATGTTTTCAACTGAAATCTGTTTTCTTGTGTATTGATAAAGTGAACATGTTTTACCCAGAAAATCCTATATTTTATGCTATGTTATACTAGAAGCAAAATGTATAATGATTTCTATAATAACAACTTGTAAAATGTAGTTTACTTCTTATAAAACCATGAAAATTATGTTTTCTCTAAATTAAAGTAGTATTCCATGTTTATACTTGTAAGATATTGTATTATAGTTTTATGATTAAATAAAACTATGTGAAGTGTTACTTATTCATACAATAATCATTTCGTTCAATACCAAATATGAGTTATCATAACCATGCTTGATGACCTAGGATCACCTAAAACACAACGTTCTTTAGGCGCCGAAATATGGTACAACAGTTGTCACCCTAGGCCTGTCGGCCTAGCTGTTTCAAGCAGCTTAGGTGCAGGATCATCAGTCCCGTATAGATCTATACACACGTGTCAGGCTCTCACACAAGGAGACTTTGGTTATAATTTTCAGGACTTTTGTTTTATTCTTAAATAAGTACTTGAAGCGTGACTCACAAGTGCTATATCAATGATTGCATTTAGAATAATAAAAAGTTATTTTGTAATAACTATACTGAAAGTAAGTTTCATAAACTATATAAAATATAGTTTTATATGTTTTTTTCTTAGTAAGGTATTATGTTTGTTTTCTGATAATGTTATCTGCTTGTTTTTCATCATGTATTCTATTTGTATTTTGTTAAGTACTATGTTAGTTTTTTCTGTTTTGTACTTTAAAATTTGAAACCAATGAATGAGTCTTCTAAACTATACATATTATAGTTTAGGTGTTTGTTTTACTGTAAGAATCTGTAATACTGTTATTCCATGAAATTTTCTGTTTGTACCCATGTATTATCAAATAGTTTGAAAACCATTTTTATATAAATGTAATATTTATATAATTGTGATTAAGTAGATCTTTGATTAAATAACTTTACCCCAAGCCCACAATCAAACAAGGAACAGGAAATAGGGTCAAATTGTATATTCTAAATGTTATGAATTCAAATTATATAATTTACATAGATATAAATATGTAATTTTTAACAATTATTACAATTTGAAATATACTAACCATTTAAAAATCTTTTGAGATACTAACACAATTTTATTGTGTTTCACTTGTATTCCCCCCCCCCCCTTACCCCAACCTAAAATAGTTAAAAAATAATAAAACTATAGGGGTATGAACTCACATGATAGGTGGCGATTCAGGTAGGGTTTCGTTTCTTAGAAAGAAGTTTTCTTGATGTAATTGAGGGTTTTTGATGAAAAAACGGCTTCACTCGGGCAGAATTTCTGCTAAAAGATTGAGAACTTCGGGGCTTGCTTTAAGTGTTAGATATGTCACCGGGGATTCAGGATATTTTAGATAGGCTTAAAAGTGAAGAAAAGTAGGAGAGAGGTTGAGAATTTGTAACATAATCCGGAGGCCTCACATCCTATTTATAAGAGGGCTTCTGACCTCGGTACGTTGGGCGTAAGATTTACGTACGCTGGGCGTACTATTGAAAACCCCAGTACACTGAGTGTACATCTTGTACGCGGGGCGTACTGGTTTGAGTCTTATCTGGTCTTCAGACGTGGCGAGGCTACAAGGCAGGCGTCGAGGCTAGTCTCATTACGTCGGGCGTAATCTTCTCGAACGTTGGGCGTACTAGTGTGAATAGCAGTACGTTGAGCATACATCTTCTTAAATGGGGCGTACTCCCTTCAATCATATCCGAAGTCTCGGACATGTCTGACAAATGTCACATGCGAGGAAAAAGGGCGACGTGGGCAATCCGAGGCCTAGTCTTTGATTACGTTGGGTGTACTCCTTATACGCGGGGCGTACTCCTCTTTTTCAAACTTCAAAAACTCATATCTTTTGCATACGAGGTCCATTTTTGACATTCTTTATATCCACACGTAGTTAAGACCATGCTCTACAACTTTCGTTTAGACTCTGTCAGTTAAATTTGACTTTATTTTTAAAGTTATATTTTTAACACGCCGGGACAAGAAAAGTCTATTAAAAATTCATAACTTCTTCATCCAACGTCCGTTTTTGTTTATATTTTTACCATTGGATTTCTTTTGATATGATCTCCGATTATCGTTTAGGTTTTTTTGGCCAAATGTTGATCAAACTAAATTTCGAGTTTCGGGATGTGTACTATTGTGTCGAAACTTACAAAAATCATAACTTTTTTAGTTTTTTATTTAGGCGTTCTTTTTATGGACACTCTCGGTTTCACATATGCTATAACTTTCATTTAGATAGTTAAAGTTAAAAAGTATTTTATTCAAAATTTATTTTTTTACGTTAAACAGTGTTTTGTCGGTTTTGTCACGGATTTTCGATAGATCAGTACTTCTTTGTTATCACTCGGATTTGGGCGTTCTTTATATTTTTGGAATCCTTTACACGATTTCTACCACTATATTCATCACAAACCAGTTTATTTAACATTTCATTTTTTAGGGTTGATTATGTAACTGCACATAGTATACAAAAATTTCTCTTTTTTATTTTAAAAAGAACTTCAAATTGATCTATACTATTACATAGATTCGAAATAACAGGTTGTTACAGCAAAATGGTGTCATTAAAAGATGAAACCGATCTCTGTACGAAGTTGCAAGGACTATGCTATCATTTGCGAACCTTCCATTATATTTATGAGTTGATGCTATCAGAACTACCTGTATCACTTAAACTCGCTCTCTAATCAAAAATAGATTTCTTATCACTCATTAAGAGATTCTTAATAAACAAAAACCTAACGTTAAGTTCTTTCATGTTTTTTGTTCCAGGTGCTTTATATTTAATTCAAAAGAACAACAGAACAAATTCGATGTAAAGGTTGACTAAGGAATCTTTCTGGGGTACTGTCTTACTTCTAAAGCATATAGGGTTCTGAAAAATAAGTCCAAAAGGATAGAAGAGACCTATTATGTCACATTTGACGATAACTATCTCAAAAAGTATTAGAAAACTGATTGTCAGGTTGAGGAAATCTTTCCTTCAACAAATCCGATGACGATTCCTCTCTCCAATCTTTATAAGGAATTCATGAATTTGTTTGATGAGACCAAAAGGCTATTTCCTCCAAATCTAATGCCCCAGATAATAGGGAAGATGAATTGAAGAAGACCATCAACGATGTTGCCAAAGATCTTGGAAATGAGCCACCTATTCCGAAGGATTATGAAATTCCACATTCACCACAAGCTACAAATGCACCTGTTCAGGGGGAGGGTTCTACTTCATCCTCCACATCTGATTCACCTATTCAGATGGAGAATTCAAATCCCAAAGTTATTAATGACATTCCGATTCCGAACATTGGATCACATGCAAATTTCCAGGGGGTGAATGTGAATGAAAGTAATGACTCGGACTTTCAATGGGAAATTGAAGATGTGAATGCAGAACTGGACCCAACCTATGATCCGAACTACCCTCCATTAGTGAAATGGACCAACGATCATCTAAAATCTCAAGTTATCAGAGCAACAACTTCTGGAGTTCCCACTAGAGCTCAATAAAAAGCGAATGAAACTGCATTATTTTCAAAAATGGAATTTCGCTTGTTTAATTCGTTCCTTTCCAAAATTGAGCCTAAAACTATGAAGAAATGCTCTTGATCATTCTGATTAGGGTGCAAGCTATGCAAGAAGAGCTTAATGAGTTCGAACGCAACAATGTATGGAGATTGATTCCAACTCCGAAGGATGCATCTATGGTTGGATTAAAATGCGTATCCCGAAATAAGATTGACAAGGAAGGCAACATAATTAGGAACAAAGCACGGTTAGTTGTGGAAGGGTATTGCTAAGAGGAATGTATAGACTATGAAGAAACATTCGCACCAGTTGCAAGGTTGGAATATGTTCGTATGTCCTTGCCTATGCAGCGCACAAAAATTTTGAAATCTATCAAATGGATGTGAAGTGTGCATTTCTTAATGGTGAATTAGAAGAAACAGTCTATGTGGAACAGCCACCAACTTTTGTAAATGAGAAGTATACAAATCACTGCTATATTTTGGATAAGCTTGTGTATAGTTTGAAACAAGCACCGCGTGCAAGGTATGAAAACCTTACTCGTTTCCTAAAGCAACCTAATTTTAAACAAGGCTTGGTCGACCCAACCTTCTTTCGCATGAAAGATGGTGCCATCTGATGAACACTCAAATTTATGTTGATGATGTTATTTTCAGATCCACTAATCTTAGATTAACCGCTGAATTCCAAAAATTGATGGAAAATAAATTTGAGATGAGCTCAATGGGTCCTATTAACTTTTTCCTTGGTTTAAATATTAGACGGGGTTCGGAGGGTATATTCATTAACCAAGAAGCCTACAGGAAGTCCTTACTTGTGAAATTCAGCATGGTGGGAAATTCAAAGGTCAAGGTTCTAATGGCATTCAAAACAAAGCTTACGCCATCATTGGACAAGCCAGCAGCTGACATGACTCTCTATCATCAAATGATAGGTTCATTGATGTATATAACAGCTAGTCGTCCAGACATTATGTTTTCTGTTTTCTATTGTGCTAGGTTTCAGGCTAATCATCGCGAGCCCCATATGACTTCTGTAAATAACATCTTCTGAATCATTAAATGAACAACCTCACTTGGAAGTTGGTATCCTTCCAACTCAAAGTTCTTTGTGCAAGCATTCTTTGATGCTGATCTTGGAGGATGCAGTTTTGATCGAAAAAGTACAACTGGAGGATGTCAGTTTCTTGATGGCAAACTCATAAGTTGGCGATAAAAGAAGCAAATGTGCGTCTCTTTATCGACCGATAAAGTTGAGTATATCGCAGCTGCCTCATGTGCTTCTCAAGTGATGTGGATACAAAGTCATCTTAGAGATTACGGGATTAATATGAAAAGGATCCCCTTATAGTATGATTCTGAAAGTGCTATTCTCATTTCCCACAACCCAGTGCAACGTTCCAAAACTAAACATATAACACTGAGGTATCATTTCATAAAGGTTCACGTGGAGGATGGAAACATTGAAAACCACTTTGTAAGATCATCTGATCAACTAGCTGATATCTTTACGAAAGCCTTACATGAACAAACCTTTAATCAAAATCTACAAGGCTTAGGTATGATAGAAGTAGATTCCATTCTGAAATCAGCATAGTAAAGTAAAGCAGTGTTCTTTCTTCGAACCACTCCGAGCCTTCGGAATGCCTCGTAATTTATTGTTCTTGTTCTGAACCGTTCCTAGCCCTTGGAAAGACTCGAAAACCACTGTTCATTAGGCGATTCAGAAGCTCGTGTATCCTTTCTATATTATGTGTTCTCCAATTGATTCCGAGCCTTCGGAACAATTTAGAAGCCACTATTCAAGTAAGTTTCAGAATTTGTTTTATGTTATTTTCTATTTTTATTTTCTTTTTTAGAAAACTATAAAATCACAAAAATATTTTCTTTATTTATGTTTTATTCTTTTTTTAGAAAAATCAATACCTACAAAAATATTTTCTTTTTTCGGTTTTTTATTCTTTTCAAAAAATTCCAAAATTACAAAAATAATTTTCTTTATTTTTTTAGTACTACTTTGAAAAGGTGTTTCTATTTTATCTTATTAGTGAATTTCAGAATGATAGAGCAGGTATGAAATTTTGAATGTTTGTACTAGCTAGGTGTCCCTAGAAGCATGGTGTTGCATGTTGACCAAAGCCAATGAGACACTATGTTTGAAGCCTTAATGATTCGATATTTCCAATCGTTTCTTCCCAAATAGGCTATAAATTCACATAAGTCATTGAGCTACCTTACTCTTCTCAATTGAGTTAAAAGTTCACTGCATTATCACCCTAATAGCAGAGGTACACTTTTCTCTTAGAAACCATCTCCAACATTTCTCCACTATTTTCACTTCCATAAAAGTAACCCCGAGACTCTTAGATATTACTACCGAGGTTTATGGTTACACATCTGTACTTTTGATCTTAAATTTATTGTCACCATGAGTTGAGTGAAACCCCAAATCCAAAACCTCTTTCTGAATTGACGCTGTGAAAGTAAAATGTTCTAGATTTTTCACCATGGAATTGACGAAGTGCAACCCTCTTGCTTTGTACCTCGGAATCTCATTATTTTTATTTTTTTGAGATCTTGATGAAATGTTCTCGACCCAAGATGTTTCTTCCCAAAGATCTAGTTTTTATTTTTCTTGAGATTTCTATATTATCCAGCCACTTAAATAAATCCAAAGCATACTTGTTATTATGGCTACACTGGTCAGAAAAGTATTTCTTCCATACTATTGGACTTATATTGAGTTTCAGAATTTGGTTGAAGATGAAGCCACCCTTAAGCCTATTTTGATGGGTTTTGAGCGTTACAACATTCCTATGGTGCATTTGCAACCCTATTTGCTTTGGATCTAGGTTTTTCTCAAGTTAGACATGCAAATTAATTTTTCAAAGCAAGAACCCTAATCTAGCATACAGTTTTTGGATTCAATAATTCAACTAGGGTTAGAAGAATACCTTTCTTGTTAACTAGTAGTAACACCAAATCCTTTCCTTGATCTTGACCTTCAAGAGCTTAGTGCCCCAAACGTTGCACCTCTAATGGAGTCACAAACACCACAAGCCAAGAATGAGGAGAAGGAGAGCAGAATTACAGCTAAGGATTCCCTTGGAAGCAGTGGCCGAAATTGAGAGGTCAGGGGGCCTTTAAATACTTGTGGCTGCTAGGGTTGCTAGGTGAAAACCCTAATTCTTGACTTAGGCTCCAAGCAGTCAATGAGCCCCTTTCCTATAAGGCCTTGGACGATTTCTATAGGGCCTCCTATAGATTTCCTCCAACCCTTCACAAGGAAGTCCAGCAGCCTAAAAATTGCAACTATCACTAATCTGCAATATCAGTCCCCTTACTTTTAATCAATCTCTTTTAATCCTAAAATTTATTCCAAATTAATTTCTGATTAATAATAATTAAATAATATGATTTCATAATTAATATATTATTATTATGATATATTTATAAATCGTTAAATAACCTTTTACTCTAAAACTCATTCTGTCTAGTTGTTATGGTGAAGGCAACCCAAAAGGATCATGCTACTATCGGGTCAAGTAGATACCAATTATAGTTATGGGCTAAGGTACCTAATCCAATAGTTTCCCACTTGGATAAATCTGATAACCATAACTGGAAATATGAATTCAATATCCGATTTACAATCGTAGCTCTCAAAAGCCGTTGTCGAACTCTGACCTAGTCAATGACGCGTCCTTTAGATACGAGATCATATAATCCTCCATTCTTCAAGATATCGTATGGACAAAGACATGGAACATAATCATTCTCAATGTCCAACAATTTGGTTCCCAACTTCTGATTTGTTTGACATAGAAGTTAATTAAACACATCAATTTAGTATTGATCGAGTCCGACACATAAGTCAACACAAAATCATCGAGGGGCCCAAGATATCACTTTTATCCTCTTAGGTTAAAAGGAACAAATAAACTTTGACTCATATACTTGTACTATTTACTGATCAAATCATACACAACAACACATTTTATAACATCAAGTTATTGATGCGTTTACACATTATCAATGCACAACCAACTCATAAACAACAACTCATATATCTCGGTTTAAAGATTATACGATATTATCATCCGACAATCACTCGTGATAAATTCCATGAAGTGATTCAGATGAGCGTGGATTTAATCCAATACTCAAATCTTATTTCAAGAGTACTCATGAACGTTGCATCAAAATTTTACTATGTCTAAACACTTAGACAATCTACAAACCAATTCCTGGCAGTCTCTCCTCGTAACTTACTTCAAAACCATGATCGACTACAAATAATTTGAATAATCTAATTATTTTGGAAGTAAAACATGCAAAAGTGAAACAATAGTAAACAATCAACACAAAATAGTAAACTTTACTCATACATAAATCTGAATTACTTAATCATCAAATGTCAATTACATTTATCTAATACAAGTTTCTAAACATCTATCTAATCACTAAACAAATACCGTCCCTCAGACCAATGTTCCTCACATGTTTAACATGCTTAACCCTACTCAAACCCTTTGTGAGGGGATCTGTAGGATTCTCTTCTGACGATACCCTCTAAAACCACGAGGAGTCCTTCTACATAATGTCTAATGAAGGGGTATTTTCTGTCGATATGTCGGGGTCTGCCATGATCCCTTGGTTCCTTAGTTAAGGCAACCTCTTCTTCATTATCACATAAAATATCCATGGGCTACTTTATGGATGGTACAACTCCAAGGTCTCCAATGAAGTTCTTCAACCATATCGCCTCATTCGATGCTTCACTCGCTGCTATTTACTCCAATTCACATGTTGAATTAACCATGACTTCCTGCTTGGAACTTTTCCAAGTAACTGCAATTCTATTAAGGGTAAATACCCAACCCAACTGAGAGAAGAAGTTAGCCTTTTTGGTCTAAAAGCTGGCATCACTATACCCTATCACTCACAAGTCATCACTCCCACTAAGTATAAGGACCCAGTTCTTAGTCCTTCGCAGGTACTTAAGAATGTTCTTCACTGCTGTCTAGTGAGCTCTACCCGGCTTCCCTTGATATCGGCTAACCATGCTCAATGCGAAAGCCACATTAGGCGTGTACATGTCATAGCGTACATGATCGAGCCAACGGTGGAAGCATATGGCACCCGACTCATTTCCGCTATCTCGGCATCAGTACTCGGACTCTGTGTCTTACTCAGCTTGGTATTACTCAGGATTGGAAGTTCCCTTTTCTTGGAATTCTCCATGCTAAAAAGTTTTAGCACCCTGTCCAATTAAGTACTTTGACTAAGTCCTATTAATCTTCTATCTCTACTTATTAAGATCCTTATCCCCAGAATATAAGAAACTTCCCTTAGATCTTTCATAGCAAAACACTTCCCAAGCTAGGACTTAACTTCCTGCAAGGCCGAGATGTCATTTCCTATGAGTAGTATGTCATCAGCATACAAAACTAGAAAGCTAACTATACTCCCACTAGCCTTGACATACACACATGACTCATCCTTACTTTTAGAGAAACCAAACTCTTTAACTTTCTCTTCGAAGCAAAGATTCCATCTGCGAAATGCTTGCTTTAATCCATAAATGGATTTCTCAAGCTTGTATACTCTATTGGGGTATTTAGCATCTACAAAACCTTTTGGCTGACACATGTAAACATCTTTAGCCAACTTCCCATTAAGGAAAGTGGTTTTGACATCCATCTGCCAAATTCCATTATCATGAAATGCAGCGATTTCCAACATAACCCTAATAAACTTGATCTTGGCCACTGGTGAGAAGGTCTCATCATAGTCAACCCCAGGGGTTTGAGTAAAGCCCTTTGCAACCAGTCATACCTTGAACGTATGCACATTCTTATCCATTCCATATTTTTCTTGAAGATCCACTTGAACCCGACCGTCTTACGACCCGGTACATTGTCAACCAAGTTTCAAACTTGATTATCATACATGGACTGAATCTCGCTGTCCATTGCCTCTTTCCACTTTGAAGACGGGGCATGCCATGGCTTCCTTATAGTTGTTAGGTTCATCGAAATTTATCAGTGTGCTATCACCGATAAAAGTATCACCTTCAGCTATTATATGGAAACAATACAACACAGGTGGAACACTCACTCTAATGGAATGTCTCATAGGTAAGGACTTGTCAACTGGTTCAACAGAAATCTCTTCCTCAGATTAAGTGCTAATGTTAGAGGTTCCTTCATTGTTTGATTCTTGAAGTTCTTAAAAATCAAATTGCCTCTCACTGTCCTCTTGGAATATGAGTTCTCTCTCATGGAAAATCCCTATCCTTGCTACGAAGACCACGTTGTCACTAGGTTTGTAGAAAAGATATCCAAAAGATTTCCATTGGTATCCGATGAAAATACATCGCTTACTTTGAGTTTCAGTCTTTTCGTGAGTCTCTGATCTTGCGAAAGCTTCACAACCCCAAACCTTGATATATGCCAATGAGGGAACCTTCCCTGTCCACAACTCGTGAGGTGTTTTGGCAACCTTCTTAGTTGGGACTAGATTAAGGATATTGGCAGTAGTCTCTAAGGCATACCCCCAAAATGAGATAGGTAACGAAGCTCGAATCATCATGGAACGAACCATGTCCAACAAGGTTTTATTGTACCTCTCAGCCACACCATTAAGCTATGGTGTTGTAGGCGGAGTCAGTTGTGACACAATTTCACGTTCCTTAAGATAGTCGTGGAACTCGATACTAAGTTAGTCACCACCCCTATCGAATCTAAGCATCTTTATCTTCCTGTCCAATTGATTCTGCACTTCTTGCTTAAACTCTTTGAACTTGTCAAAGGTTTATGACTTGTGCTTGATTAAGTAGATATACCCATATCTGCTATAATTATCGGTAAATGTCACATAGAAGCGGTTAGCATCCCTTGTGGTGGATCTGAAGGGCCCACACACATCTATGTGTATGAGATCCAACAATCCCTCACCTCTTTCAGAAGCACAAGTGAAAGGTGATTTGGTCATCTTTCCAAGTAAATAAGATTCGCAAGTGTCATCTGACTTTAGGTCAAAAGACTCCAAGACTCCATCCTTTTGGAGTTGGGCTATGTGCTTCTTGTTAACATGTCCAAGACGATAATGCCACAAGCATGTTTTGTCTAAACCATTATAGGAATCATCTGCAACACATTATTTCCTAAATTATCTATAATCATCACAGTTTCATATACACCATTACAAGGCAATGCTTCAAAATAAAAAGTACCATTATAGAAAGCATTAATAGAACCAACTTCATTTTTAAATGAAAATTTAAAACCATGTCTATACAAACCATGAAAATAAATAATATTCCTCGACATTTCTAATGAGTTGCAACAATCATTCAACTCTTATCCTAACCCACTACTAAGCACTAAAGAGTAAATCTCGATCTTGGTGACAGACATCGATTTCCTATTCCACATTATCAGGTTCATCTTCCCATGCTCCACATCCCTACTTCTTCTTATCCCCTTTAAATCAGAACAAATGTGAAAACTACATCCTATATGAAGTACCCAAGAACTAGCATGTGATGAGTTATTAGATCGAATAGTATAATTACCTGCAAAGGTGGGTTTATCTTCCTATCCTTGATGTCTTGCAAGTATTTAGGGTAGCTTCATTTCCAATGCCCCTTGTCGTGAAAGTAGAAGCATGTTGCTTCTTTAGGATTAGATGAGGGAGTGGCAAAACCAGCTTTACCTTTGGAACCATTCAAAGTAGATCCATCATGGGACTTCCCCTTGTTGTTCTTGGAGGGAGCTTTCCTCCCTTTCCCTTGTCCATGTCCTATAGCAAGGACCTGGGCAGCAATTGTAGGGGTGGACTCGACGGCTTTACCTTTTAGACCACTTTAAGCATCGGTTAACAAACCTTGAAGTTTTCTCAAAGTGACTTCCTCCGTGTTCATATGATGAGTCATCTAGAACTGATCATAACAGGGAGGTAAAGTGTGGACAATTATATCAATCTCCAACTCTTCATCAAAGTTGACATTGAACTCCAGCAAACAATCCACATACATTTGCATTATTTGCAAGTGGATCGTGATGGACTCTCCATCTTTCATCTTGATTTTTATTAACGACGCAACAATCTGGTACCTTTCTTGATGCACACTTTGATGGTACTTTTCCCTCAAATCCTAGCACATCTCGTAAGGCCAGTAGTCCTTGTAGAACCGTTGCAGCTCAGGAGTCATAGTGGCTGCCATTATACACAACACCTTTGTCGCGTGTTTTTCATGAGCCCTATGTTTGATAAGGTTTCTAAGTCCATAAAAATAATTGGTATGTAGTTGACCCAAGAGTAGCATGATCCATTTTGGGTTGCATTCACCAAAACAATATGATAGGATGGACATTTGAGATAAAGGTTATCTATGATTCATTAATATATTATAAGTATAATATATTAATAGAGGAATCATATTATTTAATTAGTATTGGCCAAGAATTAATTTTGAATTAATTTAGTGATCAAAGGAGACTAATTAAATATACAGGGGGTGATTATGTAAATCAATGGTATATATATATATATATATATATATATATATATATATATATATATATATATATATGTTGGGATAATAATCCATGGTGGATTAGTTATGGGCTAAGCTTAAATAAGAATCCATAATGTGTTAGCCCATTACAAGCCTAAGTGTGTGGATTAGGGTTTACCCATGACCCTTGGATTCCTAAACTATATATGACCCATATGGCCTAAAATCGATTACCCTTGTGTTCTTAGAGTTCATAGAGCCGATTTTGAGTGCATATTAATCTCTCTCAAGTTCTCCAAATTGTTGGTGGTGTTTTGTGAACCATTTGAGGCATCACACTTAGGTTGCTAAGTTCTTAAAGGCCAAATACAACAAGCTACAACAAGAGGTAATTCTATAACTAGTTTTATGATTCATATGTCATGTTGTATGCTAGATTAGGCTTCATGCTTTGGAAAAAAAATTGTTTGCATGTATAACTAAAGAAAACTTAGATCCAAAGCATCTAGGGTTGCATGTGCACCATAGGAGTGTTATGGTGCTCAAAACCCTTCAGTGGTATCAGAGCTTAAGGTAGTTTTTTGTTATATTGTTTCATTTTTTATTATTCAAAGTTGAAGCAAACTGAGAAAAGATTTCTGCCAGACTGAAGTCACTGGGTCCACAGATAAACTCGACGAGTTTATGATGAACTCGATGATTCCAAACCTGGCCCATCGAGTTGCACTGTCTGATGGCATATTTTCGAGTTTTTTGGCGTATATTGGATCAAGATCACTACCACAAACTGTTTTGTATCATAAAATTTGTTTTTTCTGATTTGGTAGTGATTGTAATCATCAATCAAAAGATATTTGTCAAAATTTTAAGATAGTTGTTGGTTTTTATGATAACCACAATTACTTGTAAATTGTTGATTTGATATGATCTTGCTTTATGAGTTTAGTTAGATCAATCATGAATTATATGATAATTTTATTTGTTAAAATTAATCTAAACGGTTTTAATGAGTTCCATAACTTGTCCTCAAGTTATGGAGCATGAAAAGTCTCATCCATTAAAATAATATTAAACTCATAAGTTATGGAAATCAAGAGTTTTGAAGAGTTTCAAAACTTATCCTCAAGTTTTTGAATTTGTAAAGTCTCACTAATGAAGAATTTAATTCCAAACCCTAGAATTTTAAAAGTTAAAATTCAACCCTTAAACTAATTCTCATTAAAAGTATAATGATAATTATAAAGTAACTAACTGTTTTATTAAATTCCCAATCTTAGTTACTTTAGGAAAATATGAAAATGATGATATCTCATGAAATTGCACTTTACACCTTGCTAAAGTCATTAGCGGAGCGTGTGTGGTTAACTTGCACACTAACTTGGACTACTAAGGGTAGGAAAGGGTAGCTTGATGTTTGTCATAGATCAATGGAGTGTGTCTGGTTAACCGGCACATTGATTAGGTGATAAATGACATCAAGTGTACCAAACACATTTGCATGGTTATTCAACCTTGGTTGTGATCCTCGGTATCTCAGTTAAAAACTTGAACGGTGTAATTGAGATTTAAACATGCCATTGAAAAGTTCAATGAATCTCAAAGGATTCTAGGAATTTCAATGCATTTAAAACCTAACTATCAATTTTGTTTTTCATGGTGCAATTGGTAAATCGTCATTTACCTACCTTCAAATATTTTGCAATCCGATTACATCATCCCTCTTCTGAATTGTAAAATATTGTGTTGGGTTCTAGCCTTAATATTTCATTTGGGTGTTATATTCAGGATTATTATCTAATCTAAACTTTGTCTTTCTTTTCAAATATCTTCCAAAACCACTTCTGGCTCAAACCCTTATGGCTCTTTCTCTCTCATGAACTTGTGTGGGAGAGTCATCTTTGATGGTTCGGACTACAATGACTGGATTCGGAACATTAGGATGGTCACTCGCTACGAGGACAAGGAATATATACTCGAAAAAGATCTTAAGGAAATTGATGAGTCCACTGCTACTCCTGAGGAGATCTCTGAATATAGAACTCATGAGAAGGACGCCACAAAGGTGTCTTGTATCATGTTGGCCACTATGTCGGCTGAACTCCAAAATTCCTATGAGGACTACTACCCTTTCGAGATGCACCAAGACTTGATGTAAACATATCATCAAAGTAATCGCCAGGAAAGGTATGAAATTATTTCCTCCATGATAACAACAAAGACGTAGGATGGAGAGTCCATCATGGCCCACTTGCAGAAAACGCAAAGGTTTGTGGACCGCTTGCTGAAATTGAATGTCAATTTCGATGAAGAGTTGGCTATAGATCTCATTCTACACTCTTTATCTCCCTGTTATGATCAATTCTGTAAGACCTATCCTATGAACAAGGAAGAGGTCACTCTTAGCAATCTTCAAGGCCTTCTGAGGACTACTGAAAGTAGTCTCAAAGGTAAATATGTTGTTACTACTCCTACTGCTATTGCCCCTGTCTTGGCAATTGGACATTGGAAAGGGAAGAAGAGGAAAGCTACTTCCAAGAGCCACAAGGAAAAGTATCTTGATGGATCCTCTTCTAGTGGAACCAAATGTGGTTCTGCTACTTATTCCACCAATCCTAAAGAAGCAGAGTGCTTCGATTGTCATGATAAAGGGCACTGGAAGCAATGCTTCCCCAAATAATTGCAAGATTTTAAGGATAGGAACATAAAGTCCACCCATGCAGGTATTTACACTATTCTATCTAATAACTCATCACTTTCTTGTTCTTGGGTCCTTGATACATGTCATGGATTCCATATTTGTTCTGATTTTCTGGGTCTAAAAAGAAGTAAGGATGTGGAGCACGGGAAGATGAACTTGATTATGGGGAATAGGAAAATGTTGCATGTCACCAAGATTGGAGTTTATTCTTTATTGCTTAGTAGTGGGTTAAAATTAGATTTGAATAATTGTTGCTACTCGTCCGATATGGAGACAAATGCTATTTCCTTTCATGGTTTGTACAAACAAGGTTTTAGATTTTCATTTGATAATGAAATTGGTTCTATTAATGCCTTTTATAACGGTGTATTTTATTTTAAAGAATTGCCATGTAATGGTGTATATCAAACTGTGATGGTTGTAGACAACTTAGGAAATAAGGTGTTGAACATTGATTCTTCCAATAGTTTGGATAAAGCATCCTTGTGGCATATTCATCTTGCTGGAGTCTTGGAGTCATTTGACTTAAATTCGGATGACACTTGTGAATCTTTTTTTCTTAGAAATATGACCAAGTCACCCTTCACTGGTACTTGTGAAAAGGGTGAAGTTTTGTTGGATCTCATACACACCGATATGTGTGGACCCTTCAGAACCACCACAAGGGATGCTAACCGCTATTATGTGACTTTTACTAATGATTACCACAGATATGAATATATCTACTTAATCAAGCATAAGTCATAAACCTTGGAAAAGTTCAAAGAGTTTAAACAAGAAATAGAGAATCAACTGTGTAGGAAGATATATATGCTCCGATCCGCTTGAGATGGTGAGTATCTTAGTATCGAGTTCCTAAACTATCTTAAAGAATGTGGAATTTTTTCACAATTGACGCCACCTAGGACACCACAGCTTAATAGTGTGGCTGAGAGGTACAATCGAACCTTGTTAGACATGGTTCGTTCCATGATGAGTCGAGTTTCATTACCCATCTCATTATGGGGGTATGCCTTAGAGACAGCCGTCCATATCCTTAATCTAGTCCTAACTAAAAAGGTTGTCAAGACACCTCACGAGATGTGGACAGGGAAGGTTCACTCGTTAGCACACATCAAGGTTTGGGGTTGCAAGGCTTACGTGAGGCTTGAGACTCACGAAAAGCTCGAACCTCGCAATGAGCGTTGTATTTTCATCAGCTACCCAGAGAATTCCTTTGGATATCTCTTCTACAGACCGAGTGAAAATGTTGTCTTCGTTGCGAGAAGAGGGGTTTTCCGAGAGAGAGAACTCATATGCCAAGAGGACAGTGGGAGAAAAATTGACCTTGAAGAGCTTCAATAGTTAAGTGATGAAGGAACCTCAAACACTAGCACTCAAATTGAGGAGGAAACTCATGTTGAACCAATTGACAAGTCCGTACCTATGAGGTGTTCTAGTAGAGTTAGTGCTCCACCTGTGTTATATGGTTTCCATATAAAATCTGATGGTGATACATTTATCAGTGATAGCACACAGATAAATTTAGATGAAGCTAATAACTACAAGGAAGCCATGGCAGGCCCTGAGTCTGCAATATGGAAAGAGGCGATGGACAGCGAGATTCATTCTATATATGACAATCAAGTTTGGAACTTGGTTGACAATGTACCGGGTCGTAAGACAGTCAGGTGCAAATGGATCTTCAAGAAGAAGACCGACATGGATGGGAAAGTACACACATATAAGGCATGACTGGTTGTGAAGGGCTTTACTTAGACTCATGGAGTTGACTATGATGGGACCTTCTCACCAGTAACAAAGATCAAATATATTAGGGTTATGCTACCCATAACTGCATTTTATGATTATGAACTATGGCAAATGGATGTCAAAACCACTTTCCTTAATGAGAAGTTGGATGAAGATATTTACACGAGTCAGCCAGAGGGTTTTGTCAATGCAAAGTAACCTAATAGAGTGTGTAAGCTTGAGAAATCCATTTATGGATTGAAACAAGCATCTCGTAGATTGAATCTTTGTTTCGATGAGAAAGTCAAAGAGTTTGGATTTTCGAGAAGCGAGGATGAGTCCTGTGTATATGTCAAAGCTAGTTGGAGTATAGTTAGCATTTTGGTGTTGTATGTGGATGACATACGTCTTATAGGAAATTACATCCCAATCTAGCAGGAGTTTAAGTCCTGGCTTGGGAAGTGTTTCGCTATGAACGACCTTGGGGAAGGTGCATATATCCTAGGGATAAGGATATCGAGAAATAGGAGTAAAATACTAATTGGACTTAGTCAAAGTACCTACTTAGATAAAGTGTTGAAACGTTTCAACATGGAGGATTCCAAGAAAGGTGACTTACCTATCCTAAGCAATATCGAACTGATTAAGACTCAGAATCCGAGTACAAAGACAGAGATAGTAAAGATGAGTCGAGTACCATATGCTTCTGCAGTTGGCTGGATCATGTATGCTATGACTTGTACTTACCCTGATGTGGCCTTTGCTTTCATCATGGTCAACAAATATCAAGGGAATCCTGGTAAGCCTTACTAGACTGTGGTAAAGAACATTCTTAAGTACATGAGAAGGACTAAGGATTGGGTCCTTACCCTCGGTGGGAGTGATGACTTGAGAGTGATAGGGTATAGTGACGCCAACTTTCAGACCGAAAGAGATAATTTCCGCTCTCAGTCGGGCTAGGTATTTAACCTGAATGGAGGAGTAATAACTTGGAAAAGTTCCAAACAGGATACTGTAGTTGATTCACCATGTGAATCAAAGTACATAGCAACAAGCAAAGCGGCGAAGGAGGCGATATGGCTGAAGAACTTCATCGGAGACCTTGGAGTTGTACCAGCTATAAAGGAGCCTATGGAGATTTTTCGTGACAGTGAGAGTGGGGTTGCCTTAGCCAACGAACTAAGGGATCATGGCAGATCCAGGTACATCAACAGAAAACATCACTTCATAAGACACTTAATAGAAGAAGAACTCCTCCTAGAAAAGAGGGTATCATTAGAGGAGAATCCAACATATCCCCTTACGAAGGGACTGAGTAGGGTTAAGCACTTGCAGTATGCGAGAAGCATTGGGCTAAAGGACGATATTAGTTTCAATGATTAGATAGCTATTTAGAAACTTGTAATAGATAAAATGTAATTGACATTTGATGATAAAATAAAAAGTGTTTTATTTATAAGTAAAGTTACTATCTTGTGTCAATTGTTTACTATTGTTTCAGTTTGCATGTTTTCACTTCCAAAATAATTAAATCATTCAAACTATCCACATTAAATCATACTTTGGAAGTAGGTATTGAGGAAAGATTGTTATGAATTTGGCTTGTAGATTGTCTAAAGTGGTTATGCATATCAAAGTTTGCTATAACATTCATGAGTGCTCATAAGGTCTGAGTATTGGATTAAACCCATGCTCACTTGAATCACTTCATGGAATTTATCACGAGTGATTGTGAGATGATAATATCATATAGTTGTTGGATTAGATGTCTAAGCCCATAACTATTATTGGTATGCACTTGACCCGAGAATAGCATGGTCCATTTGGGTTGCATATCATTAGGACAATTTGTTAGAATGGATTCTTGAGAAAAGGTTATATATATATATATATATATATATATATATATATATATATATATATATATATATATATATATATATATAAGATTTATTAATATATTATAAGTTCTAATATATTAATATGAAATCATATGTTTTATGTGACATCCCCAATTTCACGGCCAGAAAAGACCGGTTTTGTTTATACTTTATTTCAAAATCAGAGTAGCTTTTTAATAAAAAGAATTTGGGAATTTGTCCCAAAACAATAATATGATAAAGATTTATCAAAAGCATTTCCTTAGAAATGTATTTCATTAAAAGACTTGGGATGTAATGTTTGATACAGTACATAAGTATAAACAATACATTATAAACCTTACTACATTATTTCATATTTACAGGCCTATATCCGTAATCCCTCATCCCAACACATCACAACTATGCTCAAGCGCCACTACCTGTAATACATAAAACTGAGTGGGTCAGGCTTGGGAGCCTGGTGAGCATATAGGGTTTTCAACCCACAAATAATAATAAATTTATTAATTTCATCGATCAACAATAAATTTATTAATTTCATCAAACCAACAATAACCCTGCTTACCCATTCCCGTTATCCTCACTTTACGTCCCTAAACACCTATACAAGGGACCTAGTCTAAGGATTTTATCATCGAGATGGACACTACTGCTAAGGGGGTTCCTCAACAATAAATGTCCTAAAGGCAACCATGAGGGGGATGGAGTACACCGGTGAACACATCGTTCACAACACCTACAGGTTGCGAGCCTGCCAGCGTTCCACTGGACTGTCTAGAAGAGTCTGTGGTTGTCATCTATACTCCGCTAGATGACTGGAACAACAACAACATCGAGGACTCTCATCATTTTAACACTCATCAACTATTTCGTCTACCCATGTTTTACCCAACATATTTGTAGATAAAATACATATACAGTTTATAACTTGTATAAAACATTGTATTCAACAATCATCTCAAATAAACAATCAATATAATTACACATAACACATATTTTATAGAAAATACTTCATATCTATGTGTAAGATAAAAGTGACTATACACTCACTTGATTTGATGATAATCGGGCAGCAATTCGTTCCTTAAAATGATCGTTTCTGATAAAACCGGGAGTTTTATTGAGAAACTGGGTTCTGCGAGAGTTGGAGCTTCAAAACCGAAAAGATAAAAAATGCCAGGTTTTCAGGCACTTCGGGACGTATTCCGGGCTTTAAAAATGATACCGGGGCTTCGGGGGAAGTCAAAATACTCAAAATATAAGTTTAGGGGTGAAAAATGTCAAATTTCCAAAAGTACCCGGGAAGGCTCGCAGCCCCCCATTTATATAGGGTGCGAGTCTGAGAGCTTGTGGCTAAGGAGGCTCCACGTAGTGCTTGTGAGGTTCGGACATGGAGGGAGGACGTGGCAGCGAAGGGGCAAGACACGGAGGCGGGCTATGCGAAGGGTCGAGAAGCGAATACGCGTCGGATGCAGCAAAGGCCAGCGAGGCTCGGAAGGGCCACCGATGCGAGGCGCGTCGCTCTTCTATTGGACCTCAGCTTCGGGCCTATCAGAAGCTGACACGAAGAAGGCACGCGTCGTTCTCGGATTTGGCCACGACTCGGTGATGCAGCAGCTTCGTGCGAGGTGACGTGGCCAGCTACTGTTCATGCGAATTTTTCGAATTTTGAACCCCGAACTTCTAAAATCCATAACTTTCGCATACGAGCTCCATTTTTGACGTTCTTTATATGCACGCGTAGCTAAAATTACGCTCTACAACTTTCGTTTAGACTTCGTCGGCTAATTTCGAATTTAATTTTAATATTATTATTTTTAACAGACTGAGATAGGAAAATTCGTTAAAAATTCATAACTTCTTCATCCGGCGTCCGTTTTCGTCAGTCTTTCTACCGTTGTACTACTATTGATGAGGCCCTCGATTCTCGTTTAGATTGTGTTGGCTAAATATCACTCGATCTTAAATTCGAGTATTTAGTTGTCTACTGCTAAGCTAAAACTTAGAAAAATCATAACTTGCTTATACGAAGTCAGATTTGGATGTTTTTTTTATCAAAATTCTCGGTTTAACGAATACTATGACTTTCATTTAGATTGTTAAGGCTAAAAAAACACTTTATCTCAATATTCACTTTTTACACTTCCCGGTGCCGTGCCGGTTTCATCGCGAAACTTCGACAGGTCATAACTTATTCATTATAACTCGGATTTCAGCGTTCTTTATATCTCCAGAATCCTTGTTTCGGCCACTACAACTTTCTTAAAAGATATCAGCTTTTTCTAATATATTTTTTTAAATGCTTATTTTCATTATTAATTAATTAAATCATAATAATTAAGCAAATAAGCATATAATTCACATAATATTCATATAATTCCTCTTTATTACTTCAAAATGAGTTACAAATGTTGACCTAGACTATTACAACTTTATTAATGCTTTTAGCCCAGAAACACGGGCGTTACATTTTAATTATATATACATATAAATTTTAAACCCCTTTTATGAACAGTAAAAGTAGCCTATTTTTCACTTTAGCCCCTGGACTTTTATGTTTGTGGGTTTTGTTAACTTTAAACCTTGGTCAAATTATTTTTACATCCCGGTTAATATCTGGTCAATGGTTTTTATTTTACTCTGTGGTTAATGCCTGGATTAGTGTGCTGCACACGTGTTATGTACCCTCTTCCACCTCCCCTACTCCCAATCAGATGCGTTTCGCACTCCTTTTTCCTATCTCTTACACCGACTCTTTCAGTTTTCATCCTTTCTTGCTCATGACACCCCCCAACGATTTCTAAGATCGATCGATAATAGCCTTCTTCGATTCCGGCCATATCGCAGCTGGCCAGAACGAATTTTTTAGCCGATTTAATTATTTGAATTTGATTATGACATTAGACAAATTGAATTGTAATTTGATTGGTTCAAATGATATTTGAATTTAGTCATGCATATGTTACGAGGTGCTTCTCTCTTCTCCTTCCTTAAAATCAATTCAATACCCATTTTATGTTTGGTTAATTCAGATGAGATGATGTCGTTTGTTCCATGTACCTAACTCGCCTCCATGGTACCCCAAAAATACATTTCCGATATACATACCATAAATACCGAAGGCTTCTAACCCCCGCAACGCGAGGGAACCTTCTTTAGTTAGTATTGATTAAGAATTAATTTGGAATTAATTTTGTGATCAAAAGAGACTAATTAAATCTATGGGGATTAATTATGGTAATTAGTTATATTTATATGTGATGGGCTTATGATCCATATTGGACCAAGTTTATGTATGGATACATAAGGAGTTGGGTCACTTGAACCATGCATCATAACACCCATGGGTATGGGTTTGGGTTAACCCATGACCTTTGGAATTCCACATATAAATATGTTACTTCATAGCCAAAATCACCACCAATTAATGTATTCTTGAAGGATATGGACAGTTTTGGTGTATATGAATTCTCTCTCAAGTTTCATCCTTTGTCCATGATGTGTTGTAACTTCATTTGAGGTTTCCACACTATTAGGGCTAAGTTCTTAAGGCCAAGTACATCAAGACTTTAAGCTACATAAAAGGTATGTTACCCTAACTAGCATCTTATATGGTTTACGTCAAATGCATGCTAGATATAGGTTGAATGCCTTGGAAACCATTTGCATGTATAATTTTTGAAAAGATAGATCCAAGGTATTTAGGGTTGTATGTGCACCATAGGATGTTGTAGTGTACAAAACCCATCAGTGGTATCAGAGACTAGACTTGGTTTTTAATTATACTTGATGCGATTGCTAAAAAAAACAATTTTCTGTTGTTCTGGGTTGGGGACTCACCGAGTCCACTGATGGACATGCCGAGTCCATTTACAAATTCATCCAACTCGCCGAGTTTGTTCCTGCACTCGACGATTCGGAGCCCCTAAGTGCATATTTTCGATGTTTTTGGCAGGAATTGGACTAAAATCATTACCCTAAGTCGTTTTTGAACTTATAAACTTGTTTATGATGTGCTAATGATCATTCTAATCCAATTCAAAAGATAATTGTCAAAAGTTTCATGTTTTGTATTAGTTTAATGGTTAGGCTAATTGCATGAAAATTGTTTGATTTGAATTGTCTTGGTTGTATGAGTTTAATCTAGATCATCGTTTTTTCTTGAAATTTTTGTTTGTTTATTAGATGATCTTAATGGCCTTTAATGGATTCCATAACTTTTCCTCAAGTTATGGAAAACCAAAATTCTTTCTTGTTAATGAGTCTTTAAAAGTCATGAGTTATGAATTTGAAGAGTTTTTTTCCCATAAATTGTTTTATGACATCCATAACTTGTCCTCAAGTTATAGATTTTCAAGATTATTACCATTAAAAGCCATATTAAACTCATATGTTATGGATACCAAATTTTTTTTGAATTATTCAAAAATTACCCTCAGGTTTTGGAATTTGTAAAGTCCCCCCCCCCCCCCCCCCCCCCACCACCATTGAATACTTTAATTCCCAAGTTAAACCCTTAGAATTTTAAAGGTTAAAATTCAACCATTATACTATTATAATATTAATAGTTAATAGTGTTATATATATATATATATATATATATATATATATATATATATATATATATATATATATATATATGTGTGTGTGTGTGTGTGTGTGTATAAGAACAAAGTCAGTTTTACCTTAGTAGGCCTCATTCACGAAGTCGGTCTATAAGGGGATATAAGGTTACTACCTATAAAATGGTGGTTTTAATGGGTGTCCACTCTCACTCGCCGCTTCCTTGACTGGTGGAGGGTCGTTAGCCGAACGAGTTTGACATGACATTAATTCTCCTTTCATTATAGGTATAATGAAAAATATAAAGTAACAAAACCTTATTAAATTCCCAATCTTAGTTACTTTAGGAAAATGTGAATTTGGTGCTAACCCATGAAATTATACTTTGTACCTTACCAAGTCGTTAGTGGAGCATGTGTGGGTAACCGGCACACTAACATGGACTAGTAAGAGTGGCAAAGGGTATCTTAATGTTTATCATAGATTGGTGGAGCGTGTATGGGTAGCCGACACATCAATTAGGTGATAAAAATTAAGGGTACCAAGTTAATTTGCATGGTTATTCACACCTTGTTTGTGATCCTAGGCATCCCAGTTACAAACTTAATAGAGCACAAGCGAGATTTAAACATTTCATTGAAAAGTTCAATGAATCTCGAAAGATATAGGAGTTTCAATCCAATTCAAACCCAATTAGGTTTTCATGGTGGAAATTGGTGAATCGTCATTCGTCTACCTTCAAATATTTTATAGCTTGGATTACAGCATCCCTCTTCCAAGTTATAAAATATTGTGTTGAGTCCTAGCCTTAATATTTCATATGGAGTGTTATATTAAGGACTTAAATCAACTAACTTGAATTTCTCCCATTGTAGATGTCTGGTTCAGATAATTATGATCTTCCCAAATCTCTTGCAACAAGCTTTCTCCATCTCCTCCAATAATTCTCCCTAAACCACAAGTTTAAAGACTTGAATAGTTCAAGGTCACTCAAGCCCTATTGTCAAGTCTATGTACACTCACATCTTGGAGATGAAGTCACATATTGACAAGCTGAGATAGTTGGGTGTGAAAGTCTCAAGGAATTTGGTTGTTGACAGGGTTCTTCAATCACTTCCTAAGTCACATAGTGAGTTCTTTAAGGACTACTATGTAACAGACTATGACATGACCCTTAATGATCTTACCTATTTGCTTATTGTTGCTGAATCAGCAATGATTTAGGGCACTAATAAGCAAATTTGTTTGGAAGATCTACTTCCCAAACTTCATGGACATTGACAATGGAAACATTGGAAGACCAGAAAAGTCTTCTCTTTCCAATGGAAAGGGATCGGCCATCATCAACCCGGTTGACCAAATGGTAAAGAGAATGGCTAAGTCTGAGATAGTCCAATTTACCATCACCAAAGAGTCCATATGTTTCTATTTCCAAAAAAAGGGGCATTGGTTGCAAAGCTGCCCAATTTACCTGAAAGTCCATAAGGATGGTAAAAGTCAACAAATTTGGCTATGCTTCAGGTAAAGTCCATTATATGACTCTATTAAGTTCCTATTTGGAGATTCTTATTACGTGATGTGACTAAGTCACATTTTGATGTTTTGTAGAATAGAAGAAAGGAAGCTTAAAGGAAGAGTAAGCTAATTCTGATCGTGAAGAGATGGATTTCCATCGCATGATCTGAAGATCAGAATTTTGAGCTGCTACTTAAGAGTTATGATATATAGCTTAGGAATAGATAACTACATGTTTTCATATGCATTTTCATTTACTGCTACTTAAGCGTTATGATATGCTTACAATGGCATTTGTGAAAAATTGTCGTTTATATGATTCCATTGATAGCAATATTGGAAAACGGATTTGATTCTTTCGTTTGTGGTAGTGTCATAATTTACCAAATAAGGAAAGATTATCATCACCCAAGTTTTAGTTGGATAGAAACTTGGAATCATGCAACTTGCATTGTATTATGAATGAGAATCTTCATCTTTGGTAAATTAAGACTAATTCCTTGTTCACATGTATATGTGAGTCAAGCGAAGGACTTTGGGATCGGGTACACTTGGTTGTGCGCTGGTCAGGTTCACCACAAGGATCGATAAGGCTATTCGTCATGATTTACTAAAGTTTAGTGAATATGGTTATACTTACAAGTTTAAGTGTAATTCTAAAACATTGGAAAAGTTTCAATGTAAGGCAGAATGAATAAGAAGAATCAAATTAGGTAGAAAGATAAAAGTTTCTCCTATCTGAAAAGATGGGAGAGTACTTGAGTATCTTGTTTAATGATTATCTTAGTGATTATGAAACCATATCACAATTGATTCTCTAAGGGCAACTTAGCGCATTTTTTTGGCTAAGAAGAGGAATCATGGATTGTTGAAGTGGCTAAATCAAAAGATAAATCATACTTCGTTCCAAAATTGAGTCTTAGAGTAATACTCCAAGATTGTAACTTGAGTGACATAATATTAAGAAGGTTTATAACACTTGTAAAATGTAGAGTAAAATGTTTTCTTACTCTTGTACATTTGAAATTGGTAAGTTGTGATGTTTTGGATAAAACAAAGACCAACTAAGACCAATAATGTGAAGTGTTTTTCTTGATAAGAATCCGCACTAACTCTTGAATATTTGTTTGTCAAGCAATGGTTATTGACAAGAGAATCTCATATGTCATGGAGTCATTGGGAGTCTTAATGATCTTGAAAAGTTTCAAAAACTAATCATGAATAAAACCTATTGTTTATCACTGGCACGTGATTGAGGTTTGCTACCTACCTTGTTGACATATTCTTGTTTTTGTGCCCATTCTAGTTAGAGTTGACTATGCATGTGAGTTCTATGAGTTCTCAGATGTTTTCATAACTACTTGGAAGCAATGGTAGGCCCTTGTGTTTCCAGGTGGCAAGAAGTTAAGATTGAACAAGTTCAGTCCATATGAGTTTGGATTTGTCACCTAAACTTGTCTTATGATTATGGTTATGAGAAACTCACATGGATAGGAACACATACACCATAAAATCTAAGTGTCATAAGGTTTCTCTTCGATTCATGAAAATGATGGTGAGGAAACTCTTTCACTAAAAAGATATTAAGTAGATAGCAATTGTAATGTTTGCATTCTCAAAGTCGTTAGTGGAGCGTGTGTAGTTAACCGGCACACTAACATGGACTTGTGAGAAATGGCAAAGGTGTAAACAATTGAGACTATGATTACGACATCCCTTTTCATAGTTCTAAAAATTGTTTAGACACTCATATGAGCTATCTAAGGAAAAGTGTATGATTTTGATAAAGTCTTATCAAAGCATCTAGTATCAGAAATCTAAATTTTGGTAACAAAGTCAACAAAGTATGGATTTCTAGAAGTACAAATGATTTCTGGATATATGTCAAAGCTAGTAGGAGCATAAGTGTTATACTAATATTTATCATGTTGGTGGGAGCATGATCACTATGTTAAGTGTTAATTATAGAAAATAAAAGTCTCGGTTGGGAAAAGTTGTTTTGATATATTTAAGGGAGAGGAAATTATACATCAAACTAAACCAAAACCTCATTCTGGATCTCGATTCCTCCAAGTACGATGAATCTCTCAAAATGATGATCGATTGCCTTCATTACTCTTCGTCGACTCAAGCCCTAACAATGGTTGACAATGTACCATTGGTCCATCTATCCAAGGTGTTCTCCACTACAAGTTACCAATAGATTGATGTTGTGATTACTTTCATGGTATATTACCATAAAACCTACATCTCCGAGGCCTGATTTAGCAAGAGGCTAGGGTGTTCTTCATCAGAGGGTCTGGTCGATCCGAAATTAATTTATTCATCTATGATTCTGGAGATGTTTTTGAAACATCCCAAAAATACGACCCAAAAATTTTGTTTTTAAATTATAATAAAAGTCATAACACTGAATGTCATATAAATAAACCATACGTCGGGTATCTCAAAAGCCATAACAAAAATGTCATATCAAGAACTGTATCAAATCATATCTAAGTATCTGAACAAAACTCCCAAGAATAAAGCTGAAGTTGTGGTGTGTGCGATGCCATCAACCCGAGCACTTCTTTTTACTTGGGGAAGTACCTGAAACCAAAATTGAAACTGTAAGCACGAAGCTTAGTGAGCTCCCCAAAACTACCACATACCATAAAACAACATCTAAACACATACCAGGCCTTGCCCACTGCATTGGACCGGAGTCCGGAAAATGCATCGGACCGAAGTTCGGAACTAACCAGGGCCTTGCCCTCTACATCGGACAGAAGTCCAAAAACTGCATTGGACCAAAGTCCAGAACTAACTGGGACCTTGCCCTTGCTTCGGACCAAAGTCCGAAACTAACTGCATCGGACCAAAGTCCGGAAACTGTCTGAGCATAACATAGCATGGCATAAACATATCAACTAGCATGAACACATAAATTGCATACTGCATCGGGACGTAGCCCAGAACACATAACACATATATCCTGTCTGAGCCACGAAGGCATCAAACATACTAAAAACTGCATCGGACCGAAGTTCGGAAACTACTACTAGCTAAACGGGCCGGTATTGTGGCCTTAGACCCGTTCCTACTGGAAGGAAACTCACCTTGTAAACTGGCTGGTAAATGAACCGCTCTGTAAACTATCTGCTACTGCTCTGGTATCTCCTCAGCTACAATTTCCATACCACACTGAATCAAATACTGATAACTATACTGAGGGTAAAATGACTATTTTACCCCTAGTCAAAATCAACCCTATTGTCAAAGTCAACATACAGATGACCTGACTCATCAAGTTGGGTCACCAACTCGTCGAGTCCTCACTCTTACTTCTTTCTTTCTGTTCGCTACTACTCGTCGACTTTGGCATAGACTCGACGAGTTCCCCTTCAATGCTATCACTCATTCAATCTGCATCCGACTCGACGAGTTGTATGAACAACTCATCGAGTCCTCCTTCAACGTATGAACACTCTGGTTGTGACTCGCCGAGTTGTATGAACAACTCGTCGAGTCTGATCTAGAGGTATGAAGACTGTCTTGGACTCGCGACTTGACTCACCGAGTCCAAAGAATGACTCGCCGAGTTGCATGCATGCAATTACTATTCAGACGATTCTGCTCAAAACCAACACATCCAACTAATAGATCTGGGCTCCTAAGGCCTGGGTTGCACGTAAAGGTTCCATTTGTACGTGCGCATACGCTCCTAAAGAGGTTTATAGGCTTAAAATGCATGAATAAGGTTAGATCTAGGGTTTATATGCAACAAGGTTCAATAAAGGTATTAGATCTGGGTTTTGTGATAGAAATATGATTAGCTCTGAAAGCTATATCACTTACACAATCTCCCTTACTAGATTAAGCTCATAAATGGGCAAAAAGGTAACCTAAATGAGATTCTTGAAGAAAAACAACCAAAGAACAGAAGGAGTCCGATTAATACCTCAAATGACTCTGAAATGATTGCAAGATCTTGTTCCCCTTCTTCTCCTTTGGATCTAGCCTTCCTCCTCTCTTGCAATCTTCACTCTTTACACAAAAATGCCCAAAAACACTCAAGATAGGTTAAGGTATTGCTATGAAACGTTCTGAGGGTGAGGGAGGCCAGATTCGGTGCATAAGGGGGATTATATAGGGTGCAAAACCCGTGGATCTAGGGATTCTTCCAGACTGGCGGACTCGCCGAGTCCAGGATATGGACTCGTCGAGTCGCCCACTTACACGTGCTGGAAATCCCGTCTCTACTCGACGATTCGGGCTACAGAATCATCGAGTCCCTCTTGAATACTTAGAAAAATAAACATTAAATAACATACCAGAAATGGGGTCATTACAACTCTCCCCTACTTGTCTCAGACTTCGTCCTCGAAGTCTGCTGCTGTTGCTGCATCTGCGAACAACTCTGGATAGTGCTCCGTCATTTCCTCCTCCACCTCCCACGTCCACTCAGATACCTTCTGGTGCTGCCACTGCAATTTTACTAACCGAACCACCTTGTTCCTCAAGGCTTTCGTCTTCTGATCCATGATCTCTATGGGTTTCTCAATATAATTTAGGCTGCTATCAACCCGAATGTCCTCCAAGGGTACTACTGCTGTCTCATCCACCAAGCACTTCCTCAACTGAGAAACATGGAAAGTGTTTTGGATCCAACTGAGCTCTGCCGGAAGATCCAACCGATAAGCAATCCGTCCCACCTGGGTCAAAACCCTAAAAGGACCGATGAACCTGGGGCCCAACTTGCCCCTCTTCCGAAACCTGATAACACTCTTCCAGGGTGATACCTTCAGGAGGACCATATCGCCCACCTAGAACTCCAAGTCTTAACACCTTCTATCGGCGTAACTCTTCTGCCGACTCTGCGCAGTCTGTAGTCTGCTACGAACCTGCTGGATCAACTCTATTGTCTTGAGCACCACTTCGGTGCTCCCAATGACCCGCTGACCGACCTCGCCCCAACAAATCAAGGTCCTGCACTTCCTACCATAGAGCATCTCGAAAGGAGGTCGATCAATACTCGCATGGTAACTATTGTTATATTCCGCTAACGGAAGATACGTATCCCAACTGCCACTGAAGTCCAGAACACATGCCCGCAGCATGTCCTCGAGAGTCTGAATCGTTCTCTCGATCTGCCTATCTATCTGAGGATGGAAAGCAGTGCTAAAATGGAAACGAGTACCCATCTCATCATGAAACCGCTTCCAGAATTTGGAAGTAAAACAGACATCTCGGTCTGACACCACTGAAACAGGCACTCCATGTTGTGCCACCAGCTCTCGCACATATATATCGGCTAGCTTCTCAGCCGATATACTCTCCTAGATCGGTATAAAATGAGCACTCTTCGTCAACCAGTCCACTATAACCCAAATCGAATCCACTCCACGTGTGGTCCTGGGAAGCTTAGTGATGAAATCCATAGTGATATCCTCCCATTTCCACACTGGTATGTCCAACGGCTGCATCTTGCCATGAGGCCTCTGTGGCTCCGCCTTAAACTTCCTACAGGTCAGACATCTTTCCACATACAAGGTGATATCTCTCTTCATGCAGGGCTACCAATAGTCGGGTCGAAGATCCCTATACATCTTCGTTCCCCCTGGATGGATGGAAAATCAAGACTTATAGGCCTCGTCCATCAACACCTGCTGCACTCCACCCCAATACGGTACCCATACCATCCCATGAAGGGTCAACAATCCTTGGCTATCGTAGTCAAAAGAAGCTACTCAGCCCACAATCCTCTCACACTTCTGTCTCTCCTCCTTAAAACCCTTGGCCTGCACCTCTTTGATTTGCTCCAATAATGGAGTAATCACCGTCATCCTCAAACAAATGTCTCTGATCGGGGCCGCTACTGCCTTGCGGCTTAGAGCGTCGGCCACCATGTTGGCCTTCCCTAGGTGATAAAGGATCTCACAATCATAATCTTTCAACACATCTAACCATTGCCCGTGCCTCATGTTCAGATTCGGCTGGTCCATGAGGTACCTCAAGCTCTTGTGATCCGTGTAAATGGTACATCGAACCCCATAGAGGTAATGTCTCCAAATCTTGAGGGCAAACACCACTGCCCCCAACTCCAAATCATGCGTAGGATACTTAGCCTCGTAAGGCTTCAACTATCTCGAGGCGTAGGCTATCACACGGCCTTGCTGCATCAACACTGCTCCCATACCTGTGATCGAGGCATCACAGTATACTATGAAATCCTCTACTCCTTCTGGCAAGGTAAGAATTGGTGCCTCGCACAATCTCTGCCTGAGAGTCTCAAACGCTACCTGCTGCTCAGGCCCCCAACGAAACGCCACCGACTTCTTGCTTAGTCACGTGAGCGGTACTGCTATCTTGGAGAAATCCTGGATGAATCTTCTACAATATCATGCCAAACCTAGGAAGCTCTAAATCTCAGATGGAGATCTCAGGACCTCCCACTGCATCACGACCTCTATCTTCGCCGGATCTACCAAAATACCCTTCTGTTTGACGAGATGTCCAAGGAACTGCACCTCGCACAACCAGAAATCCCACTTGGAGAACTTTGCGGAAAGTCTCTCTCTCCTCAAAATCTCTAGCACCTCTCTCATATGCTCCTCGTGCTGCTCTTGAGTCTTGGAATACACCAAGATATCATCTATGAATACTATTACAGAGCGATCCATCATCGGCCTGCACACACGGTTCATGAGATCCATGAACGCTGCTGGAGCGTTGGTGAGCCCAAACGGCATCACCACGAACTCATATGACCATACCGGGTCCTGAAAGTAGTCTTCTGCACATCCTCGTCTCTGACTCGCATCTGATGATACCAGGTGCATAAATCGATCTTGGAAAACCAATATGCTCCCTGCAGCTGATCAAACAAATCATCTATCCTCGGAAGTGGGTAACGGTTCTTCACTGTTACCTTATTCAGCTCCAGGTAATCTATACACATACGGTGCGACCCGTCCTTTTTCTTTACAAAAAAAATCGGTGCACCCCAGGGCGAATTGCTCGGCCTGATAAAACCCTTGTCTAGCAGCTCTTGTAGCTGCGTAGATAACTCCTGCATCTCCGGGGGAGCCAATCAATATTGTACCTTGGCTATCGGAGCCGCACTAGGGATTAGGTCAATCCGGAACTCGACCTGCCTCTCCGGAGGTATTCCCGGCAAATCCTCAGGAAATACATCCGGGTAGTCCCGTACCACCGGAACATCATCAACTATCGTATTGACCTTTTCTCGGGAATCTAGAACATAGGAAACATAACCGACACAACCCTGCTGAAAATAACGCCTCGCTCTCGCCGCTGAACATAGAACCAGTCCGTGTTGTGGCCTCTCGGCCTGAATCACCAACCCTCCCCCACTGGGAGTGCGAACTCTCACTAACTGCAGCTCATAATCTACCACCACCCCATTGGGGCTCAGCCAATCTATGCCTACTATAACCTTATTCCCTCGCAGGGGAATAGGGACCAAGTCCACCGGAAACCGCTCATCGAATAATTGTAGAGAACATCCTTTGGGTACCCTTTCGACCCTAACGGTCCTATCAGCTGCTATCTCAACCTCAAGTGGACAATCTAGCTCCCCAGGAGCTCTGCTAAACCTCTTGCTAAGCGCAAGAGAGATGAATGATCGGGTAGCCCCCGAATCAAACAATAATGTAGTTGAAATGCCATTCACTGAGAACGACCCTATACAAAACATATAACTATAAGAAACAATCAATAATAAATGCATAGATAAGGGAAAAATACATACCCGTCACCACGTCAGGAGTCGCTCGCGCCTCCTCTACTGTCAGTTGAAAAGCCTTACTCTTTGCCACCGACGTCTCAGCTCGGCCCTGACGGCCATCTGTAATCCTCAAGGTAGCAGGAGCAAGTGCTGACACCTTTCCTGCAGTAGCTAAACTCGGACACTGGGACTTTTTATGTCCCCTCTGATTGCAATGGAAGCAAATCAGATCTGATGCCGCAACGGCAGCATTAGTGGTTGTACAATCTCTGCTCATATGCCCAGTCCGACCGCACTTGTAGCAGCCAGCACTTCCTGTCTTGCACGCCCCCATCGTGAAATCTCCCACACTTGCCACACCAAGCGTGGCTCTGCTGACTCCTAGCTCTGTGATCTGAACCCTTGGGCTTTTTTCCCGCACTCCCTGAACCTGGAGCCGCCTCCGGCTTCCTCTTTCTCTCCATCTCACGGTCAATCTCCCTCTCTCGATCCCTAGCAATCATGTCATCCAACGTTTTATAGCTGGACCAGCTCACAAACTGGCGGATATCACTCCGCAGCATCTCATGATAACGATCCTTCTTCATTTCCTCATCATCTGCGTACTAAGGAACAAGAAGATCCCTCTCCTTGAACTTGGCGGTAATCTCCGCCACTATCTCTGTAGTTTAGGTAAGATCTTGAAACTCGCGTGATAAATGTTGCACCTCAATAACCGGTGCGAACTCGGCTCTGAACCTGGTAGTAAAGTCTGCCCAGGTCATGGCATCCAAAGCTGCATCATCCCTAATGGCATGATTAGTCTCCTCCCACCAATCCCGTGCCCTGTCCTTCAGAAGACAGGATGCCAATCTGACCTTGTCCCCCTTAGGACATCTGCTAGTGTGGAAAGCATTGGCCACGTCTGCTAACCATCTGGTGCTCACTATGGGGTCCTGCGCTCCGTGATAATCTGGAGCCCCGCATGCCCGAAACTCCCTAAAAGTAAGCGTGCGCGACCCCATCACGGCCGCCACCTCAGCACGGAAGGCGCTCAACCTCTCGTCCATCATCTCTAAGATACCCTCCTTGATCGAACTGAAGATCACAAGAGTCTGCTCAAGTATGGTGCGAGTAATCTCTGAAGAGAGAAACTCCCTAGCTTGCTCATCCAACTGCCCGGCCTCCGGGCCTGATCCTGATCCCCCTCCGGCACCTGAACTGCCGACTGCTGGTCTAGGGCATAATACCACCATTCTGAAACACAATATAATAAACATCAGGAACACTGATATATCTCGAGGAATCACTACTACCACAAGTTTCCTGGTCTCATCTCAGTTTTCCCTGATTCGAATACGGATCCTCTGCTTCCAGTAGTACGGGCCCATACTACCTTCCACATCTATCCATACTTTCCTCAAGTACTGCCTTGACTCCACTAAGTCACTATTACTACTAATAATCTCTGCTACTCCCATCCTAGGCTTGCCCTAGGGAATTCTCTAACTATACCCGATCCAGTCCTCAGCTGCTGAAAGCCTCCTTGTGATGCCAATTAGCCATCACCTGAATACCATCACATGCGGCGAGGCTTAGATAATCCTTTAAGTAAAAGACTCGTCCCTACAACGGTTAGATTCAGACAAGAGCTACACAATAGGGCTAAGTCTAGCACTCTGAGATTATTCAAACCTGTTCACATGTAACGTGACGCATTCACCTAATGGCTAACTCCCATCACTTAGAGTCCCACAAAGCACAAAGCAAGCAACATTCAGACATAGGAGACTACTCAAGCAATTCTATCCTTATAATGGGAAACTTTACTAGCATACAATTCTAAGCTCATGTTATTAGGTATAACCTAAACAGGCTATCCTACTGCTGACTACTTAATGCTAGCATGCAATTCTTATAAAGCTGAAACACATAAAGTAGACATACAAGGCATCCTCCTAGATCCTTATTCCTATACTAGCATGATGTTCCACTGAAACTGAAACTAAAATTCAACATTAACTGATACATACCGTTGTATAGGTAATTTGGGAGTACTTACTTGAGCTCGGCTGATCGCATGCAACACACCGTTTTCTCTTTTCAAAGTTCTTTTCTTTCTAAAATTCTATTTACTTTTCTAAAACTCTTTTCTTTCGAAAAACATTTTACCATTTCCTTAGTTTGAGTTCAGACACACCCGGAAGTGTGCCCGAATCCCTCAAACCAAGGCTCTGATACTAACTTGAAACATCCCAAAAATACAACCTATAAATTTTGTTTTTAAATAATAATAAAAGTCATAACACTGAATGTCATATAAATAAACCATACATCGGATATCTCAAAAGCCATAATAAAAATTTCATATCAAGAACTGTATCAAATCATATCTATGTATCTGAACAAAAATCCCAGGAATAAAGCTGAAGCTGTGGTGTGTGCGATGCCATCAACCCGAGCCCTTCCCTTTACTTGCGGAAGTACCTGAAACCAAAACTGAAACTGTAAGCACGAAACTTAGTGAGCTCCCCCCAAACTACCACATACTATACAACAACATATAAACACATATTGGGCCTTGCCCACTGCATCGGACCGGAGTCCGGAAACTGCATCGGACCGAAGTCCGGAACTAACCAGGGCCTTGCCCTCTACATCGGATAGAAGTCCAGAAACTGCATCGGATCGAAGTACGGAACTGACTAGGACCTTGTCCCCTGCTTCGGACCGAAGTCCAGAACTAACTGCATAGGACCAAAGTCCGGAAACTATCTAAGCATAACATAGCATGGCATAAACATATCTACTAGCATGAACACATAAACTGCATACTGCATCGGGCCGTAGCCCAGAACACATAACACATAAATCCTGTCTGAGCCATGAAGGCATCAAACATACTAAAAACTGCATCGGACCAAAGTCCGGAAACTACTACTAGCTAAACGGGTCGGCATTGTGGCCTTAGACCCGTTCCTATTGGAAGGAAACTCACCTCGTAAACTGGCTGGTAAATGAACCGCTCTGTAAACTATCTGCTGCTGCTCCGGTATCTCCCAGGCTACAATTTCCATAACACACTGAATCAAATACTGATAACTATACTGAGGGTAAAATGACTATTTTACCCCTGGTCAAAGTTAACCCTATTGTCAAAATCAACATACAGTTGACCTGACTCGTCAAGTTAGGTCACCAACTCGTCGAGTCCTCACTCTTACTTCTTTGCTTCTGTTTGCTACTACTCGTCGATTTTGGCATAGACTCGACGAGTTCCCCTTCAATGATATCACTCAATCAATCTGCATCCGACTCGCTGAGTTGTATGAACAACTCGTCGAGTCCTCCTTCAATGTATGAACACTCTGGCTGTGACTCGCCGAGTTGTATGAACAACTCATCGAGTCTGATCTAGATGTATGAAAATTGTCTTGGACTCACGACTTGACTCACCGAGTCCAAAGAATGATTCGTCGATTCGCATGCATGCAATTACTATTCAGACGATTCTGCTTAAAACCAACGCATCCAACTGATAGATTTGAGCTCCTAAGGCCTGGTTTGCACATGAAGGTTCCATTTTTACGTGCACATATGCTCCTAAAGAGGTTTATAGGCTTAAAATGCATGAATAAGGTTAGATGTAGGGTTTATATGCAAGAAGGTTCAATAAAGGTATTAGATATGGGTTTTGGGATAGAAATATGATTAGATCTGAAAGCTATATCACTTACACAATCTCCCTTACTAGATTAAGCTCATAAATGGGCAAAAAGGTAACCTAAATGAGATTCTTGAAGAAAAACAACCAAAGAACAGAAGGAGTCCGATTAATACCTCAAATGACTCTGAAATGGATGCAAGATCTTATTCCCCTTCTTCTCCTTTGGATCTAGCCTTCCTCCTCTCTTCCAATCTTCACTCTTTACACAAAAATGCCCAAAAACACTCAAGATAAGTTAAGGTATTGCTATGAAACATTCTGAGGATGAGGGAGGCCAGATTGGGTGCATAAGGGGGATTATATAGGGTGCAAAACTCGTGGATCTAGGGTTTCTTCCAAACTGATGGACTCGCCGAGTCCAGGATATGGACTCGTCGAGTCGCCTACTTACACGTGCTGGAAATCCCGTCTCTACTCGACGAGTCGGGCAACAGACTTGTCGAGTCCCTCTTGAATACTTAGAAAAATAAACATTAAATAACATACCATAAATGGGGTCATTACAGTTTTACCAAATGGGGTATTTGGAAAACCTTTCTCTCCTATCGAAGTTCAAGAAGCCCAAGCTTCCTCCTATGTCGAATGGGCTTTTCACTCTACTATTTATGAGCTTCTCAGGGCGAGTTACTAGTTCAGACAGTGCTAGTAATCTTTTCTGCACAATAATCTATGGTTTGTCGTCTAGGATTAACCTTGATTATGGTTCAACCTTCTGGGCTCTACTAGTTCAAAGCACACTTTCGATTTCAAGGCACTTGGAGATCTCTTGTGCTCGCTTTTGGTCAATCATCATCAAGCGTGCAATTGTTCTCCTTCAGATTCAGGTACCAGATAACTCTCTGATGGCTTCGATTCCAATCTTTCATACTTCCAACTTTACTGTGTCCAATCCTACCAAATTTGATTTTGTGGGATCCATTCTGGAAGCTATGCTACTCAAGGTTCCGACGGACAATGTGCTAATCAATGAGTATCGAAAGAAGCTTGCCTCAGGTCCTCATCATATGCCTGAAGATTTACGAAGAGCACTAGAAGAGGGAAACAAGCCCGAAAAAGGAGGAAAACGAAAACCGAAAGTTGGACCTTCCAAGTCAACTCAAACTCCAAAAAAAAGATTAAGAAGGTTGCTCGCAAACCAAGATCTCCTTCTCCCGTCACTCAAGAGGATTCTGATTCGCACACTGCTTCGGAGATTCGGAGGACTGAACAAGTTCAGAAGGAAATCGAAGATACTTAAGCGACTTCACAACCCATGGTCTCAGAACCCATGGTCTCGGAGCCCATTCCTACTCAGTCTACTGCGAAGGTATCATCGCCAAGTTCTACTTCACTTCCCTTAACAGATGATTAGTTTTATGTTCCTTCTCCTTCACCATCTCTTACTATTACTTCTACATCAATCTCTACACCCATCACCATAGCTCCTTGTCCAAATGTATATGTTGGGGTTTCACAACCACATATATCTATTTCCCAAACCACTCCACTATACACCAATTCAACTGTAACAGCAACCACTACTACAAGTTCACCTCAAGTGACTGTCAATGTATCTAATACGGGGCAGGTGCTTTTGGTGTTGTTGTTGGTTCAAGTTCCTTCATAGTATCAACCTTAATGGATGATGATCCTGATATGATTTTTGGTGATGATCAGGATGATTTTCAAGATTTCCACTTCAGTGCCTTCACTGTTCATTAGTCGAGTGATGATGACGAAGCACCAATGGCTAAAGGGCAGTTCAAGGCCCTCAATGAAAAGTTGTATACTCTGCTTGAGTCTTCGAAATCTTTGTCAAATAGTGAGTATTCCTTTGAGGCTCACAAAGCGTTAATTGAGACTCTCACCAAAGAGCATGCCAAAGGCGTCGCTGCATCTGCAAAAGTAGTTGAGAACTCTAAGAAAATAGTTCATGATTCGACCGAAAAAGAAGAAAAAATATTTGATGATGTTACTCAATTTATGGAGGATTTTTGGAGTTCCTCTGATAAGAACACAAAAGCTACAAAAAAGATGATACGAGTCACATCACTACTCTTCAAACCGAGAAAGAGGCTCTCTCCAAGGCTCGTTCGGACTTGCAAGTTGATCATGCCAAAATGAATGCCTCAATCGTCTCCAAGATTGAGCAGCTACAGCAGGATCTGGCTACAGAAAACAAAATCATGGAACAACTTGCTATCAAGACTGAGAAAACGAAAGTCATTTCTGTGAAGCTGCCTCATGCCAACCAACAGATTGCCGATCTTAACTCTGAAAAGTTTGTTAGCAAAATTTGTGTAGTAGATGTAAATCTTTACTTGTAAAATTTCATAGAGACTCGTGGCTCGTTGCTCACGGTCACAGTACAACAACATTTGGCTGATAAATTCCAACCAGTCTTCTTCATGCTTAATCATATTACAGGTGTTTCGGAATCGGATGCTCTTCCGAAACAAGGGGAGAAGCTAGGAAGACATCTTGTGAAGAACCTAAGAAAACAGTTGGTGATTCTAGTGAGTACGAAAACAAACCACAACCGAATCTAAAAGATCATATGGGTAATGAAGCTTTTGGATCAAAAGGAAATGGAAAACTGGTTGATGATGATGTAGATTTATTTGAAGGGGCAAAGCTCAAAATAAAAACTTGTGACAAAGAGCTTGATGAAATTGAGTGTGTTGCTAAAGAAATTGAAGCACGTGAAAAGGAGATTCGTGATGCACAGGTTGCTCTTGAAACATAGAAGGCCCTCTTCCCTCCTTGGTCTATGGAGCAGATTCTAAACGAGGCCATTGACAATCGGAGTGTTTACTTGTTGGAGCAGTTGTTTCATTCGACTTAGAAAACACTTCGAAATCTCAGCTTGATTTCTTGATCACTCTAAAGGCCTTTGTGTTCTGATGTTTTGAGAAGATTGATAAAGCCCATGTTACGGATAACGATGCCAAACATATGCTTTTATCATTCTATCTTAAGCACGGGAAGCCTCAATACCAAACATGGAGTTCGAAAAAGATAGTTGTAGTAAAAAATTTTGGACCGGTTGAAACAAAAAGCTTCATCAACATTCGATTCAAAGCAGTCCAAGGAGCAGGGAGTTCAGTATTTGAATTCACTCTTGCTTACTTATTGTGTCTTAATCCTTACAATTGGATTTATTTGTTCACTCTCTTGTTAAAAGATGAACAAAAATTCGAACCAATAGTGGCACATTTGAAGAATGTTAGTCTCCTACATTCAAGAAATCGGGAAAATGGATGTGGAGATTGTTGTTGTGCTCAGAAAGAATTGTAAAACCTAAAGAAGCTCCGAATGATGTAAGTAAGATGAAGCTTGGTAAAATCCGAAAGGATAACTGGAGCGTGGCATTTCAACAAAAAGAATGCGAGAAAGTTCAGAAGTGCTTATTCTCCTTACCATACAAACATATTTATTCTACATCCTGTCTGAACTATATTTTAGGGATAACGGCGCAATGCAAAGCGAATGATGGGGCGGATAAGAAGTGTTTCGCAGATATGATCAAATGATATATTGTGGTTCGCAACACTTTGCTTGGACTAATGCCAAAACTATTTAAAGTTTAGAAACGAAAATAGTGAAGGATCTCACTCCTTATTTTACACAAATGGGGAGATTGTTGGGATATTTGATGTGTTGTGTCAAATTTTCTTTGTATATATTTAGCCTTTATTAATCAGATTGGGTTTGTCCATCCACATTTATGTTGCTAGGGTTAGGCTATAAATATTACATGCATGTATTGTATTAGGGTTAATTGTCTTTGTGATTCTCTACGTTGTCTTTACAGAAATGTTCAAGTCGAACTCTTCTAATACATTGATTATTAATCATTCAGCACAACTTCGATCATTGTTCTTATTGTTTTGATTCACTTAACTGTTTTGAATCTATCGATCTATTCTTTATTATTTCATCGACCATATTAAAGTTGATATTACAACTGCCTAGATGTTATTATTTGTTAGAATATGGGTATGGAACAGGATCAGATGGTGATCCGAAACTAGATTTTTTTATTGATCATGTAAATTCACTTTCTTTGATTAATATTTCGATCATATATGATTGTGTTCACGAATGCAATCAAGGATAATAAATCAAATCACCTTGGAGTTTGGGCAGAAATCAAATGACAAACTTACATAGAGTATATATTAGGATTGTTTTGTTTTTGTAAGGCCAAAAAAGTTGAATTTCACTTTTGTTTATGTCTAGAATGTGGATAAGGCTCACACAACAGTTTTTGGAAAGTTACAATCATCTGTCAATCATCTGTCAAAAGGTTGTAAATATTTTTCTGGATTTTTGAAGCCAACATCGTAGCCTTTTGTGGAATAATCTTGGTTATGGAAATCAATTTGGTTGTGGTATCAACCTTAGTAAAATTCTTATTTTTCTCTGCTAAATAGTAGGATCAAACCTCCTATTAAAATATAGTATTGATCCTTATTGGATACTCGTGTTACACCAACTGACCGGTGATACTACTATACTAGAATCCAATTTGATCACCAAATTTTTCAATCCTTTATGATCACAATTCAATTCGACATCTTGAAGTTAAATTTTAGATTTGCCATCGGTTAAATGTAAATTTTCTTTTGCGTATGAATTATATCAAACCAAAATAACATAATATCTTCTTGATAACTTTAATATTATAATATATTTTACATATTAATAAATGTTAAACCAATAATGAAATGCATGAAGTGACAAGGTGGTCTTTTATGGTTTTCACTCTTTGAGTGCAATATTTATTTATTATTTGTATGTTACGCAATTAATTAATACAAGCATTTCAAGGACCACTCGGAGGTACTCTTGTACTCAAAAAACTAGAGAATACATTGGATACAAACAAAAGTTGAGATATATTTTCATCCACAGATGATAATTATTATATCATTAACTGTGTGTTCTTTGTGATTTAGTACTAAATCAAGAGGCCTAATGTGTAGATAATCGAGGTCCTACTCAATATATATGAATCCTAACCCAACAATTAGAAGGTCAATGAAATTTTTACTTAGCTCCTCTACTTCATTTGTACGTATCGCCATCCCATTAATAATTGTGTGTGTTCTGCTTCATTATTATACAATCAAAGATCAATTGACATTCCGAACAACACGTTAGTATAATAGCTTCAAGGTGGGAGGAGTTTTTCGATTTATGGAAATGATCTCAGTAAAAATAGTTTTTGAATTTTGAATGTGATTTTGAGAATCAAATAGGGGAAGTGTTTATGGGGCTGATTGGGTTTTACATTTGATTACTTGATCGGTTCTTCCTTAATAACTTATTATTTGATTGGATTTTTAAATGGTAAGATCCGTCCTTTGAATGACTCATGTCGAACTCGTTCCATCACATGAGAAGTAAATCTCAAAGCACTAGCAAGATTTTGAGCATGTAATTGCTTGAACCTTGAAATTTATTTACGAAATTTTGCAACTTAACCGTTATGCTCCCATTATGCTCTCATCATAGGTGCCTTGACTGTTATTTCGAGATATCACACGAAACACAAAGCCTAGATCTTGATTGTTATTTCGAGATATCGATCGAAAGTGATATTGTTGGAGCATGTAAGATATATGTTGAATCTAATATTGTCTCTTCGAAAGAACCCTTGTAGAGATAGGGGAGACTCCAACATATAGAGAGACATAAAAGACTATGTCATACTGATGTGAGATACACTAACACTCCCTCTCAGAGACTCAGAGAGTGGGTCGATATATTTAAAATTCAAAATTGTTTGTCCAAAAAAGTCATTATGGAGAGAGTGGGAGTCCAACATAAATAAAAACGTAAGAGATTGTATCGCACCAATGTAAAATACACTAACAAAATAAACTAGGATTTCACTTGGTGCACACTTTTATAAGATATTCATAATAGAGAGTTCAAAGTTCTCGTCATCATCCACAAAGTTCTTGATTTTGACGTCAAAGAGTTTTGAGTTCATTCATTTATTAAATTCGTGCTTCCAAGAAGTTAAATAGTGGGCATTGTGCAATGTACATCTATATAACTACGAAATTTCAAAATTAAAGAGTTAATTTCCAGTTGCAATCGAAACTGACTCACAAAGGTAACTTATGGGCAAGAAAGAGACATTTCATGATATAAAGTCACAAATTGGAGGAAAGGTTTTTAGTCTACGGAGTATCATGATGTGGGAATTTTGAAAGTAACAAGGGTTTTGGCTACTTGCTTTTGGAAAACCCGTAAGTGTTGTTGACACTTGACATTTACTCCACCGATGAGATGAGAAAACCCAATCTATGTATGTGTAGTTTTAACCCTAAATAATTTTAATGATTTTAATTTTTATTAATTTAGTTTTTACAATTATATGTAGTAGGTTAAATTACATAAAAACCAACAGTTTTCGAAAAGATTTGATTTTAGTACTATGTTATTTATTTTTTTGCAACGTTGACCATTTAATCGATCAACTCACTTATCCACTGAGGTGATATGTTGACCTACCAATCTTTGGTGACGTTATATGCTATTATGACATTATTTAGTTATTTCGAGCTAACGTGACATGAAGAGTGTGTTAAATTTGAATTTTTTTTTCAAAAGACACTAAATTTATATATTTTTCAATTTTTATACTAATTTTTCATTTTTTAAAACAATTTTGACATACTGTTTTTCTCTCGAAATCAAAAATCATGTTTCACAATATCTTTCAATGTTGACAATTTCCATTTGAAATGATATTAATATTTTTTTTTATATTTGAAAGCGTATAAATACTTTGTTTTACATATAAAAACCATATTTGTTTATATGATTATGTATTTTTTATATAAAAAATACGCTTAAATGTAAAAAAAAAAAATTAAAAAAAAAAAAAAAAAAAAAAAAACGGTTTAGATGTAATGATTATATGTATTTATATATAAAAATATGTATTAATTGCAATATCTTTTGTAAGTGAACCCTTGATAGTTAACTAGATGAATCCCCGAGCATTGTGCAGAAACACTTATATAGTTGAAATCTTTAGAAATATATGTTTTTTTAAATATAACAATAACATTGTCGTTCAATTTGATATAATAATTCGTATACTAAATTGATATAATATATTGATTATTTTGAGTAATATTATATAATATATACATCTATTATAACTTAATAATTTCAAAAGTTTAAATTACTTCTACACGTGAGTTACACATGAATAAAATTAAATATAATATATGGTTTAATGTTATTTATAATTGTTGGTATTATCAATTTATTTTGTAAAATTTATTTGTTTAACGTTTTAATTTATATCATTATAATTATTTAAAATATTAAACATTGTTTTTTATTTTAAAGGTAACAATATAATCATTTATATAGATTTATTTTTAACTATTGTTATTGTGAGTTATTTTAAACAAGTTATATGAAAACTTTTAACGATTATACAAATATCTTTAAAAAATATTTTAGTTAAACTTTTCACAAAATATTCATTGAGTTTTTTAAGTGGAAGTGAAATTTGTATTTAAGTTGACACTGTAATATTATATTTAAATTAACAATTTAAGTATTTTGTTCAAATTGTTCAAAAGTTATAGCTTTAAATTGATAATGGTTTACATACAATAACATATTAACTCTAATAACAAGAAGTAAAGATGTTATTTTAATATTGAAATTTAGTTTATTTATGATTACACTTTAGGTTTGATATTTATTTAACCTTATTAACCAACTTATAATCATTATTAAAAAGACACTACAATTTATCACTTTTAACAATTTACAAAATATTGTTTGGGTTGTTTAAGTTAAACTAAAATTTGTATTTAAGTTGATCCTATAATGTTATATTTAAATTTATAATTTAAGTATTTTATACATATTATTCAAAAGTGGTAGCTTTAAAATGATAATGGTTTACACCCAATAATATATTAAAACTGAAACATCCCAAAACTACAGTCCAAAATTTTCGTTTTAATTATATATAAAACCATAGTAATCCAGATCATCTCATAAAAACATAAGTGATAATATCTCAAAACATCATATCAAAATATTGTATCAAAATCACATGTCCAAATATCAGAGTAAATCATCTCAGGCTAAATGTTGTGGTACGTGCGATGCAGTCATCCCGAGCTCTTCCCCTTACTAGTGGAAGTATCTAAAACCAAAACTGAAAGCTTTAAGCACGAAGCTTAGTGAGTCTCCCCAAACTACCACATACCATACATATAATCACATAATAACATACATTGGGCCTTGCCCGCTACATCGGGACACGCCCAACATCGAACCGTAGTCCAACATCGGGCCCTGCCCGGCATCGGACCGAAGTCCGGTATACATATAACATATCAACAAAGCATATAACATAAACACATAATATGAGCACATAAACATTCATCGGGCTTGCCCAAACATCGACCGAAGCCCGAAACATATAAACATAACATATAAGCTAGACATTCTTCGAGCTTGCCCCGACATCGAACCGAAGCCCGGAACATATAAACAAACACTTGAAAGAATCACGAAGACATCAAGCATACAAACATTCATTGGGATTTCCCCGGCATTGGACCTAAGTCTGAAAACATATAACCTACATCGGGCTAACCCCGACATCGGACCGAAGTTCGGCATATGCTAACGTATATAAATAGGCCGCCATTGGTGCCTTCGACCCGTTCCTACTGGAGGAAAACTCACCTCACAAAGATGGTTGTTGAACCTCTCGGTAAGGAATCTCTATTGCATGCTCCCACGACTCCCCGGCTATGATTATCAAAATAACACTTAGTCAAAATCCAATAATCCTTCTTAGGGTAAAATGACTATTTTACCCCGGGTCAAAGTCAACATTCTAGGTTGACACAACTCGCCGATTTGGCCCATCAACTCGACGAGTTCCATAAATCAGAAGCCCTGAAATTGCGATCCAACTCGATAAGTCATTCCCCTGACTCGCTGAGTTCCCTTGTACATGGTCGTGGTAAAGCGAGTCAACTCATCGAGTCCCTTCTCAGACTCATCGAGTTCTACCCTAATCAGAATCGGGATAAATCGACTCAACTCGTCGAGTTCCTCCATGGGCTCAACGAGTTCTTCTAACTATTTGGGCCATCTAAAAGGATTAAGCCCCTACTCTTCATATCCAAGCTTCATACTTCTCATATATACTGAAAATGTCCTTTTAAGGGTAAGGTTTCTAACTTTACCGTTAATACCTTTACTTAATGGGTTTAGCTCAAAACCTAACTCTTTAGGACCAAGATCTTGGTCCACAAGTCATCCATACTCCAAACTAAAGCATACAAGCAGAGATCTAGACCCCAAACACTACATGAACATGTAAAGCTTCCACCTTTCACTCCATGCATGGCCTTTTGGAGCTTAAAATGCCAAAATGGCATCCTATGGCTTGTATGGGGCTTCAATGGCCATAAAGTTTGCACCATTATGCCATGAAAGCCCTCCATGGCTCCAGATCTGAAGGTATAGTCACTTGGGATGTCCATATCTCAAAGATCAAGCTTCTTGGACCAAAAACCCAATAAAATAATGATAAAGAGATCTAAGAAGATACTAAGCAAGTTTGAGACTTGTTTACCAGAAAATGATGAGGATGAATTAGAGTCTATGGATCTACTTGCTTCTTCTTGAATCCCAAGCTTCTCCTTCCTTCACAAGCTTCAAAACACACAAAGTTTCACTCACAAATGGCTCACAAGCTCACAAATGAATTAGGGTTTATGAATCTAGGGTTTAGGACTTGAAGCCTGGAAATGAGGCCAACAAGTGGGGATTAGGATGCTTAAATAGGGTGCAAAACCTTGAAATTAGGGTTTCATTATGGCATCCCTACTCGTCGAGTTGAGGGCTCTCAACTAGTCGAGTAAGTTACTTGAAACTCGGGTCCATTTTGGTTTCTACTCGATGAGTTTGCGGCTCCCAACTCGTTGAGTTTCTCTACAAAAATGAATAAATTATAATTTAAATGTGTACCAGGAACCAGGCGTTACAAAAACTAATAGATTAAGTATAATATGTTAAAAAAAACATAACTTTATAATAGAAGTAAGATAATCTTATAATATTGAAATTTAATTATATATGATTACACTTCAAGTTTGATATTTATTTAATCTTATTAACCAACTTATAATCATTATTAGAAAGAAATTGAAAAGCCATAGGAGTTTCAAATGAATGTGGTGAAAAGAAAAAAATGCACGGGCGTTTCAAATGAATGTGGTGAAAGGAAAAATACTTCCTTTATAAGTATATTAGGCGAATGCCCGCTTTTTGTGCATAAACACATATATAGTTGAAATCTTTACAAATATATGTTTTTTTAATATAACAATAACGTCATTGTTAAATTTGATATAATAATTCATATACTAAATTAATATAATATTTTGATTATTTTGAATTATATGATAATATATACATCTATTATAAAAGCATAATCTCAACTGTTTGAATGACTTCTACCTGCGAATTACTCATGAACAAAATTAAATATAATATGTGGCTTAATGTTATTTATAGTTGTTGTTATTGTTAATTAATTTTTTAAAATTTATATACTTAACGTTTTAATTTCCATCATTATAATTATTTAAAACATCAAACATTGATTTTTGATTTTAAAGGTAACAATATAATCATTTATATAGAGTTATTTTTAATTATTCTTATTGTAAGTTATTTTAAACTATTTATTTGAAATTTTTTAACGATTATAAAAATATATTTAACAAAAGTTTTAGTTAAATTGAGATTATAATTTAGTTATTGCATTTAGGACTACAATTTATAACTTTTAACTATTCACAAAATATTTATTGGTTTTTTAAGTGAAACTGAAATTTATATTTAAGTTGATACTGTAATCTTATATTTATATTAACAATTTAAGTATTTTGTCCAAACTGTTCAAAGGTTGTAGTTTTAAAACTGATAATGATTTACATACAACATATTAAAACTAATAAATTAAATATAACATGTTAAAAGTTAAAGATATAACTGTAAGTAGAAGTAAAGATATTATTTTAATTTTGAAATTTAGTTTATTTATGATTACACTTTATGTTTGATATTTATTTAACATTATTAACTATCTTATAGTCATTATTATAAAGACATTATAATTTATCACTTCTAACTATTTATAAAATATTTTTAGGTTATTTAAGTTAAACTAAAATTATGTTTAAGTTGATCATGTAATATTATATTTGAATTTATAATTTAAGTATTTCATATAAATTGTTCAAAAGTTGTAGATTTGAAATGATAATGATTTACATCCAACAATATATTAAACTAATAAATTAAATATAATATGTTAAATGTTAAAAAACATAACTTTATAAGTAGAAGTACAGATATTCTTTTAGTATTAAAATTTAGTTTATATATGATTACACTTTATGTTTGAAATTTATTTAATCTTATTAACCAACTTATAATCATTATTAGAAAGAAATTGAAAAGTCATAGGAGTTTCAAATAAATATGGTGAAAGGAAAAATGCATGTGAGTTTCAATTTAATGCGGTGAAGTTGCGTAGAAACACCTATATAGTTGAAATCTTTATAAATATATGGTTTCTTAAATATAACAATAAAGTTGTTAAATTTCATATAATAATTCGTATACTAAGTTGATATAATATATTTGATTATTTTGAATTATATCATAATACATGTAATAAAACTATATAATTTCAATTGTTTGAATGACATCTACCTGCGGGTTATGACAATAAAAATAATATATGGTTTAATAGTATGTATAGTTGTTATTGTTAGTTAATTTTTTAAAATTTATTAGCTTAACGTTTTAATATAAATCATTGTAATTATTTAAAACATTAAACATTGTTTTTTGCACTTAAAGGTAACAATATGACTATTTATATAGAGTTATTTTTAACTATTGTTATTGCAAGTTATTTTTAGCTGCTTATTTGAAAACTTTTCTTGATTATAAAAATAATTTTAGGAATTATTTTAGTTAAATTGAGATTACAATTTAGTTTTTGCATTTAGCACTACAATTTATAACTTTTTACTATTCACAAAATATTCTTTGGGTTTTTTTAGTGGAATTGAAATTTATATTTAAGGTGACCATGTAATGTTATATTTATATTAACAATTTAAGTATTTTATCCAAACTATTCAAAATTTGTAATTTTAAACTGATAGTGGTTTACATACAATAACATATTAAATCTAATAAATTAACTATAATATGTTAAAAGTTAAAGACATAACTTTATAAATAGAAGTTAAAGACACTTTAGGTTTGATATTTATTTAACCTTATTAATCAACTTATAACCATTATTAGAAAGATACTAAAACGTATCACTTTTACTTATGTACAAATTATTCTTTGGATCATTTAAGTTGAACTAAAATTTATATTTAAGTTGATCCTGTAATGCTATATTTAAATTAACAATTTAAGTATTTTATCCAAACTGTTCAAAAGTTGTAGCTTTAAAATGATAATGATTTACATACAACAACATTTTAAAAACTAATAAATTAAGTATAATATGTTAAAAGTTAAAAACATAAATTTATAAGTAAAAGTAAAGATATTGTTTTTAATTGAAATTTAGTTTATATATAATTACCCTTTAGGTTAGATATTTATGTAACCTTATTAACCAATCTATAATCATTATTAGAAAGAAAATGAAAAGTCATGGGAGTTTCAAATGAATGTGAAATTTGGTGCATGTAAAGTTTTATAAATTAACAAAGCTTCAAATTTAGGTATGTGTGTAAATGTATACTTGAGACAATTTTTTTTAATATTATGTGTTATGGATCCTTTTATAATCAGAAGATGATGAAGTGGGGCTGAGAATTACTTCTCCTAAGCATTTGGTAAAGCAAAATTTTACTTATTTATCAGTTAGAGCAATTAACTTTGTTAATATATATATATATATATATATATATATATATATATATATATATTTATGTCGTCTTTCTCTTTTTTGTTAAGACAATGTATTTTTCTGTCAAAGCGAACATTATTCAGTATCTATTTTATGCTATTAGTTATATACTATGTTAGTTTCTATCGTTTATTTTGTTGTAAATAACATCAATGAACTTTTGATAATTGATTCGGATAAAATGAGTTTACAATTATTATTCCAAATTATTAATATGTTAAAAGTTAAAAAAACATAACTTTATAAGTAGAAGTAAGATATTCTTTTAATATTAAAATATAGTTTATATATGATTACACTTTAGGTTTGATATTTATTTAATCTTATTAACGAACATATAACCATTATTAGAAAGAAATTGAAAAGTCATAGGAATTTCAAATGAGTGTGGTGAAAGGAAAAATGTATGAAAGTTTCATATGAATATGGTGAAAGAAAAAATGTTTCCTTTATAAGTAAACTAGGCGAATGCCCATGTATTGCGCAGAAACACTTATATAGTTGAAATATTTACAAATATTTGTTTTATTGAATATAACAATAACGTTGGTATTAAATTTGATATGATAATTTGTATACTAAGTTTATATAATGTATTGATTATTTTGAATTATATGATAATATATACATCTATTAAACATACATAATCTCAATCGTTTGAATGACCTCTACCCGCAAGTTAGTCATGAATGAAAATAAAAAATAATATATGGTTTAATGTTATTTA